>NW_026728674.1:30000-1230000 GCF_030684315.1 Stegostoma tigrinum | reverse complement strand
AAGTACTGTATGTAGCTTTGAGCATTGCTATGGAAAGACCAGGTTTTATAGAATAATCAGAATGGTGCAGCATGAGAAACTGGAATTAAGAGGAGGTAGGTGATACTTAATTTTTATTTGTTTCTGGGCCACTGGCATCGCTAACTGGGGCAGCATTTATTTCCCATCCTTAGTTAGCCTTGTAATTGTTGAATCATTGTAGTCCATGTGCTGTAGGTAGACTCAGTCAGTCAGGGGTGAATTTCCAGGACTTTGACCCAGTGATAGTGAAAGAACAGCAATATATTTCCAAGTTGAGATGGTGAGTGGCTTAGACACAGGGTCTTGTTGGTGGTGCTGTTCTCATATATCTGTTACACTTGCCCTTGCAGCTGAAATTTGTCATAGGTTTGGAAAGTCCGATCTCAGGATCTTTTGCAGATTTCTCAGTGCATCTCATAGATGGTACACACTGCTGCTAATGAGCACTGGAGGGAGTAGGCTGCTTTTTACTGGATGGTGTTGAACTTATTGAGTGCTTTTGTATCTGCACCCATCTAGGCAAGTGGGGATTATTCCATCATTCTTCTGACTTGTTCCATGTAGCTGGTAGACAGGCTTGGGGAATCAGGAGGTGAGTTACTTGATGCAGTAATCCGAGCTTTGGGCCTGCTCCTGTAGCCACTGCATTTAAATAGGAAGTCCAGTTGAATTTGTGTTCACTGGTAAAACCCTGGATTTTGATAGCGGACAATTCAGTGATGGTTACACCATTGAATGTCAAGGGACAATTTATAGATTTTCTCCTACTGGAGATGGTCATTACCTGGTATTTGTGTAGTATAATTGCGACTTGCCACTTAGCAGCCCAAGCCGAGATATCGTTCTGGCCTTGTTGCATTTGGACATGGACAGGTTCAGTATCTGAGCAGTGGTGAATGATGCTGAATATTCTGCTATCACTGGTGAACATCCCCACTTCTGATCTTATGATGGAGACAAGGTCATTGATAAAGCAGCTGAAGATGGTTAGGCTTAGGACTGTACCTTCAGGACCTCCTGCAGCTGACCTCCAACAACCAAAATGCCTCCCATTAGGAGAGGCGATGACCTAATGGTATTATGACTAGACTATTAATCCAAGCACTCAGGTAATGTTCTGAGGACCTGGTTCAAATTCCACGATGGCACATAATTCCAGATTTTCATTGAATTCAAATTCCATTAAGAGTCTAATGATGATCGTAAATCCATTGCCAATTGTTGGAAAAACCCATCTGATTCACTTATGTTCTTTAGGGAAGGAAACTGGGCTAGGCCTGGTGTGGCCTACATGGAACTCCAGATATCAGTTAGGCAATTTGGGATGGGCAATAAAAGCTGGTCTAACCAGCAATGCCCTCTTTCCCATGAAAGAATGAAAAAGCATCGTCCTCTGTGCAGATATTATTCGAACCAGTGGTGAGTTTCTGCTGGATTCCCATCAGCTGCAGTTTTGGTAGCGCTCCTTGATGCCACACTCGGTCAAATGTAGCCATCCTTAGCTCACCTCCGGAATTCAACTCTTTTGACCATGTTTGAACAACAGCTGTAATGAAGTCAGGAACTGATGAGGTAGCAGAATTGAGGATTTTGTCTCGGGATCTGAGGGATGTGGCAAATCGAGATTTCCAGAAAGAATTTGACCAGTTGCTGCATAAAAAAGTGAACCAGAAGGTTAGATCCAAGGGGATTAAGGGTAGAATATTGGTTTGAATAAAGGCCTGGCTAACTGACAGATAGCTGAGGGTCAGGATAAATGAGTCTTTGTCCGGATGGTGAATTGTCACGAGTGGGGTGCTGCGGGGCTCAGTTCTCTGACCTCAACTATTTGTCTCTGCTTACATATCATTTGTATATGTTACAAAGTGTAATGTAACAGAATGCATGGATGATTTTGAAAGAGGTGGGAAAACAGCCTGTGATGTGAAATAGAACATACACAGCTGAATATTGATAGGCGAGGAGAATGGACCAGAATCTGGCAGGTGGTTAATGTGGATAAGCATGAGGCTTGCCTATTTTGTCCAGGAAAAAAAGGGCAAATTATTATTTAAATGGAGGGAAGATTCAAAGTGTGTCAGTGCAAAGTTGTCTGGCTGTCTTTGTGCATGAATAGCTGAAAGTTGGTATGCGGGTTAGGCATAGCACAAGGAAGACAGATGGAACTCTGGCATTTATCACAAAAGGACTGGATCATTAAAGTAACAAAGTGTTTTTCCGAACACATTGGGTGTTGGTGAGACCAGAGTCTTGTGTCCAGTTTTGATCCCCTCACTGAGGATGAATGCGTTTGCACTGGAGGCAGTTCGGAGGAGGTTGAACTGATTGATTCCAGGGATGAAAGGGCTGTCATATGAGAAGTGGCTGAGTAGCTTGGGCTTGTACTTGCTGGTGTTGGAAAGAATGAGCGGGGTGGTTCTGATTGAGGTATATAAAATAGTAAAGGGGATTGAAAAGATTGGCATTGAGCAAATGTTCTGCATTGTGGGACATTCTTAAACAAGAAGCTGTAGCTATCGAGTGAGGCATGGCATGTACAAAATAGAGACGAGGAGTGGGTTGTGAATCTATGGAATTCATTGCCCCTGAATGCAATGGAGGCAGCACCAATCGACCGATTCAAGAAAGAAATAAATATATTTCTGATGAAAAATAGGGAGAAAGGGCCATGGGGAGCAGGCAGGAGAGTGGAGTTGAGATCAGGAAAAGATCAGCAACCACGACTAACAAGATAAGTCAAGGACAGGATGAAAGCAAAAGAAAAAGCATAAAATGTGTTGCGGTTAGTGGGAAGCCAGTGAATTGGGAAGCCTTTCGAAAACTAGCAGCGGACAGGTAAAAAGGTAATAAGGGGGAAGATGATGAAATATGAGGGCAATATTAATGAGGGTAATATTAAAAAAAATTGCAGGAGTTTCTTTCAGCTATAAAAGGTAAGAGAGAGGCAAGAGTACAAATAAAGAGAATAAAGAAAACTACAGCGCAGGAACAGGCCCTTCGGCCCTCCGAGCCTATGCCGATCGAGATCCTCTGTCTAACCTGCCATCTATTTCCTAAGGGTCTGTGTCCATTTGCTCCCCGCCCATCCATGTACCTGTCCATAAGACCATAAGACATAGGAGTGGAAGTAAGGCCATTCGACCCATCAAGCCCACTCCGCCATTTAAATCATGGCTGATGGGCATTTCAACACCACCTCCCCGCACTCTCCCCGTAGCCGTTGATTCCTTACGAGATCAAGAATTTGTCGATCTCTGCCTTGAAGGCATCCAACGTCCCGGCCTCCATGCACTCTGTGGCAATGAATTCCACAAGCCCACCACTCTCTGGCTGAAGAAATGTCGTCTCATTTCAGTTTTAAATTTACCCCTCTAATTTTAAGGCTGTGCCCACGTGTCCTAGTCTCGCCGCCTAACGGATTCCTAGCGTCCACCCCTTCTAAACCATAGATTATCTTGTAAGTTTCTAAATCTCCCCTCAACCTTCTAAACTCTAACGAGGACAATCCCAGGATCCTTCGCCGTTCATCATACGTTAAACCTACCATTCCAGGGATCATCCGTGTGAATCTTCGCTGGACACGAACCAGGGCTAGTCTGTCCTTCCTGAGGTGTGGGGCTCAAAATTGGATACAGTATTCTAAATGGGGTCTAACTAGAGCCTTATAAAGCCTCAGAAGCACATCGCTGCTTTTATATTCCAACTGTCTTGAGATAAACGACAACATTACATTTGCTTTCTTAATTATGGACTCGACCTTCAAGTTAACTTGTACAGAATCCTGGACCACACTCCCAGATCCCTTTGCACTTCTGATTTGCGAATTTTCTCACCGTTTAGAAAATAGTCCATGCCTGTATTCTTTTTTCCAAAGTGCAAAACCTCACATTTACTCACATTCAATTTCATCAGCCATTTCCTGGACCACTCTTCCAAACTGTCTAAATCTTTCTGCAGCTTCCCCACCTCCTCAGCACGGCCTGTCTGTCCACCTATGTTCGTATCATCGGAAAACTTCGCCAGAATGCCCCCAGTCCCTTCATCCAGATCATTAATGAAAATGGTGAACAGCTGTAGCCCCAACACTGAACCCTGCGGGACACCGCTCGTCACTGGTTGCCATTCCGAAAAAGAGCCTTTTAACCCAACTCTCTGCCTTCTGTCAGACAGCCAATCCTCAATCCAAGCCAGTAGCTCACGTCAAACACCATGGGCCATCACCTCGTTCAGCAGCCTCCCGTGAGGCACTGTATCAAAGGCCTTTTGGAAGTCTAGATCGATCACATCTACTGGGTTTCCCTGGTCTAACATACTTGTTACCTCTTCAAACAATTCTAATAGGCACGACCTCCTCTGACTAAATCCATGCTGACTTGTTTTAATCTGACCCTGCACTTCCGGGAATTTAGAAATGTCATCCTTGACAATGGATTCTAGAATTTTACCAACTAC
Source organism: Stegostoma tigrinum (assembly GCF_030684315.1). Taxonomy (NCBI): domain Eukaryota; kingdom Metazoa; phylum Chordata; class Chondrichthyes; order Orectolobiformes; family Stegostomatidae; genus Stegostoma; species Stegostoma tigrinum. The sequence goes on along the minus strand of NW_026728674.1, from coordinate 1,225,527 downwards.
CAAGGTTAGGCTAATCGGCCTATAATTTTCCATCTTTTGCCTTGATCCTTTCTTAAACAAGGGAGTTACAACAGCAATTTTCCAATCATTTGGGACTTTCCCTGACTCCAGTGAATTTTGAAAGATCACGACCAAAGCCTCCGCTATTTCCTCAGCCACCTCCCACAGAACTCTAGGATGTAGCCCATCGGGGCCAGGAGATTTATCAAATTTTAGACCCTTTAGCTTTTCTAGCACTTTGTCTTTTGTAATGCCTACCGTATTCAACTCTGCCCTCTGGCTCTCCCTAATTGTTGACATACTACTCATGTATTCCACTGTGAAGACTGACGCAAAGTACTTATTAAGTTGTTCAGCTATTTCCTTATCTCCCGTCACAGGCCTTCCTGAATCAATTTGGAGCGGCCCAATATCTACCTTTGCCTCTCGTTTGTTTCTTATGTATTGAAAGAAGCTTTGACTATCATTTCTAATATTACGAGCTAGCCTACCTTCATATATGATCTTCTCCTTCCTTGTTGCTCTCTTTGTTATCCTCTGTCTGTTTTTGTAGCCTCCCCAATCTTCTGATTTCCCAGTGCTCTTGGCCACTTTATAGGCTGTCTCTTTTTCTTTGATATATTTCCTGACTTCCTTTGTCAGCCATGGCTGTCTAATCCCACCCCAGATAATCTTTGTTTTCTTTGGGATGAACCTCTGCCCTGTGTCCTCAATTACACCTATAAACTCCTGCCATTGTTGGTCTACTGTCTTCCCCGCTCGGCTCTGCTTCCAGTCGATTTTCATCAATTCCTCTCTCATGCCCCTGTAATTACCTTTATTTAACTGTAATACCATTCCATCCGATTTTGCCTTCTCTCTTTCAAACTGCAGACCGAACTCTACTGTATTATGATCGCTGCCTCCTACGTGTTCCCTTACTTTAAGGTCTTTTATATAGTCTGGTTCATTACATAGCACAAAGCCCAGAATAGCCTGTTCCCTTGTGGGGTCCATCACAAGCTGTTCCAAAAAGCCATACTGCAAACATTCCATGAATTCTCTTTCTTTGGATCCACCAGCAACATTATTCACCCAATCCACCTGCATGTTGAAGTCCCCCATGATCACCGTGACCTTGCCTTTCTGACATGCCCTATTTATTTCTCGGTGCATCTTGCGCCCCTGGTCCTGACCACTGTTAGAAGGTCTGTACAAAACTCCCATTACAGTTTTTTTTGCCCTTGTGTTTCCTCAATTCCACCCACACAGACTCCACATCTTCTGACCCTGTGTCGTTTAGTGCCGTAGATCTAATTCCATTCTTAATTAACAAGGCAACCCCACCCCCTCTGCCCACCTCCCTGTCTTTTTGATGTGTTGTGAATCCTTGGATATTTAACTGCCAGCCCTGAGCTCCCTGCAACCATGTCTCTGTGATGCCTACCACATCATAATCATTCAAGAGGATTTGTGCTGTTAATTCATCTACTTTGTTGCGAATGCTAAGAGCATTTAGATGAAGTGTCTTAATGCTAGCTTTCTTATCATTATGAGAGAGGTTGGAAATCCCAAGATGTCTTAAGTTATCCTTCCTTTTTGCTGTATTCCTAGTCTGCCTCGAGCTTAAATCCACCTGTACTCATGCTATCCTGTTGCTTATCTTTCCATTTTACTCCATACTCCCTGTCTCTTTCACTTTCCCTTCCCCCCCCGACTCACGAGTTTAAAGCCCTACTGACCACCCTATTTATCTTTTTCGCTAGAACACTGGTTCCAGATCGGTTCAGGTGGAGACCGTCCCAACGGTACAGATCCCCCCGGTTCCAAAACTGATGCCAATGCCCCATGAAATGAAATCCCTCTTTCCCACACCAATCCCTTACCAATGTGTTGACTTGCCTAACTTTCTTTTCCCTACTCCAATTGGCACGTGGCTTGGGCAGTAATCCGGAGATTATGACCCTTGAGGACCTGTACTTCAATTTCTTTCCTCGTGTTTCATAATCCCTGAACTGGTCCTCTACCCTAGCTTTGCCCATGTCGTTAGTCCCAACGTGGACCACAACAACTGGATCCTCCCCCTCCCGCTCTAATATCCTTTCAACCCGGTTGGAGATGTCCCGCACCCTGGCACCGGGCAGGCAACACACCATGCGGGTCTCCCGATGCGGCTTGCACAGGATACTATCTGTCCCTCTAATTATAGAATCCCCTATAACACCTACCTGTCTTTTTGCTCCCCCCCCCCCCTTGAATGACCTTGTGCCCCACGGTGCCATGGTCAGCTGGCTCATCCTGTCCACAGTCCATTCCCTCAACCGTACAGGGAGCAAGAATCTCATACCTGTTGCAGGTGTCTGTCCGGATAGATCTGAAAAGATACTGACGTGTCTGTGTCTACCACCTCCGCTGGCACCGCGTTCCAGGCACCCACCACCCTCTGTGTAGAGAACTTTCCACACATATCTCCCATAAACGTTCGTCCTCTCACTCTGAACTCATGACCCCTGGTAATTGAGTCCCCCACTCTGGGGGGGAAAAAGCTTCTTGCTATCCACCCTGTCTATACCCTCATGATTTTGTAGACCTCAATCAGGTCCCCCCTAATCACCATCTTTCTCATGAAAATAATCCTAATCTACTCAACCTCTCTTCATAGCTAGCATCCTCCATACCAGGCAACATCCTGGTGAACCTCCACTGCACCCTGTCCAAAGCGTCCACGTCCTTTTGGTAATGTACACAGTACTCTAAATGTGGCTGAACCAAAGTCTCATACAACTGTACATGACCTGCCAACTCTTGTCCTCAATACCCCGTCCGATGAAGGAAAGCATGCCGTATGCCTTCTTGACCGCCCTATTGACCTGGCTTGCCACCTTCAGGGAACAATGGACCTGAACACCCAGATCTCTCTGTTCATCAATTTTCCCGAGGACTTTACCATTTACTGCATAGTTCACCCTTGAATTAGATCTTCCAAAATGCATCACCTCGCATTTGCCCGGATTGAACTCCATCTGACATTTATCTGCCACACTCTCGAGTCTATTTATATTCTGCTGTAATCTCTGACAGTCCCCCTCACTTTCTGCTGCTCCACCAATCTTAGTGTCATCTGCAAACTTGCTGATCAGATGACCAACACCTTCCTCCAAATCATTTACGCATATCACAAACAACAGTGGTCCCAGCACAGAACCTTGTGGAACACCACTGGTCACAGGTGTCCAATTTGAGAAAATCCTTTCTACCACTACTCTCTGTCTCCTGTTGCCTAGCCCTTTTTTTTTGTGTCCGTCGAGCGAGCGCACCCTTGATCCCATGCGACTTGACTTTCTCCATCAGCCTGCCATGGGGAACCTTATCAAACGCCTTACTGAAGTCCATGTAAATAACGTCTACAGCCTTTCCCTTTCAATCAACTTTGTCATGTCGTCAAAGAATTCTATAAAGTTGGTAAGACATGACCTTCCCTGCACAAAACCATGTTGCCTATCACTGATAAGCTGATGTGCTTCCAAATGGGAATAGATCCTATCCCTCAGTACCTTCTCCAGTAGCTTCCCAACCACTGACGTCAGTCTCACCGGTCGATAATTACCTGGATTATCCTTGCTACCCTTCTTGAACAAGGCGACAACATTAGCAAGTCTCCAGTCCTCCGGGACCTCACCCGTGTCTAAGGATGCTGCAAAGATATCTGTTAAGGCCCCGGCTACTTCCTGTCTCGCTTCTCTCAATAACCTGGGATAGATCCCCACCTTAATGCCTTTTAGGAGACCCAACACTTCCTCCTTCCTTGTGTCAACTTGACCTAGAGTAAGCAAATGTCTATCCCTCACATCACCATCTGTCATGTCCCTCCCCTTCATCAATACCGATGCAAAGTATTCATTAAGAATGTCACCCATTTTCTCTGACTCAGTGCATAACTTTCCTTCTTTGTCCTTAAGTGGGCCAATCCTTTCTCTAGTTACCCTCTTGCTCTTTATATATGAATAAAAGGCTTTGGGATTTTCCTTAACCATGCTTGCCAGTAATATCTCATGTCTTCTCTTCGCCCTCTTAATCCCTTGTTTCAGATGCGCTCGAAATTCCCCGTGTTCTTCCAAAGCTTCATCTCTCTTAAGTCGCCTCTAATCTATGCTTCCTTTTTCCTCTTGGCTAGTCTCACAATTTCACCTGTCATCCATGGTTCCTGAATCTTGCCTTTTCTGTTCCTCATTTTCACAGGAACATGTCTCTCCTGCATACTAATCAACCGCTCTTTAAAAGCCTCCCACATATCAAATGTGGATTTACCTTCAAACATTTTCTCCCGATCTAAATTCCACAGATGCTACTGAACCTTGGTATAGTTGGCCTTCCCCCAGTTTAGAACTCTTCCTTTAGGACCACTCCCATCCTTGTCCATGAGTATTGTAAAACTTAGGGAATTGTGGTCGCTATTTCCAAAGTCGTCCCCTGCTGTAATTTCAACCACCAGGCAGGTTCATTCCCCAACACCAGGTCCAGTATGGCCCCTTGCCGAGTTGGACTACGCACACACTGCTCTAGAAAACCCTCCTGGACACACCTTACAAATTCTGCTCCATCTTGCCCCCTAGTTCTGAGTGAATCCCAGTCAATGTTGGGATAATTAAAATCTCCCATCACCACCACCCTGTTTCTCCAACACCTTTCCATTATCTGTTTACATATTTGTACCTCTATCTCACGCTCGCTGTAGGGAGGCCTGTAGTACAGCCCCAACATTGTTACTGCATCCTTCCTATTTCTGAGTTCTACCCATATTGCCTCAATGCTTGAGCCCTCCATGGGGCCCTCATTCAGTACAGCTGTGATATGGTCTTCGACCAGTATTGCAACTAACATTAAATAGTAGACAGTAGATCACTGGAAAAGGAGGCTGAAGAATCAGTATGAGGAATGAAGAAATGGAAGAGGAACTGAACAGGTACTTTGTATCAGACTTCATGGTGGAAAACACCAATCGCATACTAGAACTTTGAGAGTTAGGGGCAGTGGTGAATATAATAGCCGTAACTAAGGAAAAGGTGCTGGGGAAGCAGAAAAGTCTGAAGGTGGACCAATCACCCCTGGACCAGATGGACTGTACTGTAGACTTCTGAAGGAGATAGCTGAAGAAATTGTTGAGGCATTAGTGGTGATCTTTCAGGAATCAGTGGTGATAGGGAGGATCTTGGGGGTTTGGAAAATGGCTAAAGCAACACCCCTGCTTAAGAAAAGAGAGAGACAGAAGAAGGGAAATTATAGGTCAGTTAGCCTGACCTCAATCATTGGTAAGATTTTAGAGTCCGTTCTTAAGGTTGAGATTGCAGAGACCTTGGAAGTAAATGACAAAATCGGGCTGATTCAGCATAGCTTCATCGAGGGGAAGTTATACCTGACAAATCTGTTAGAATTCTTTGAGTAGAAAGTGGGCAAGTTAGACAAAAGGGAGCCAGTGAATGGGATTTGTTTGGATTTCCAGAATGCTGTTGAGAAGGTATCAAATAAGATGAGAGCCCATAGTGTTTGGGCAAGTTACTGCCATTGGCATTGAGCATTGGCTGACTGGCAGAAGGCAGAGAGTGTAGATAAAGGGGTCTTTTTCGGGATGGCAGCTAGTGACGAGTAGAGTCCCACAGGGATCAATGTTGGTACCACAACAGTTCGTGTAATACATTGATGATATGGATGAAGCAACTGAGACATTTTTGCTGAGTTTACAGTTGGCACAGTGACAGATGGAGGGAGAGATAGCAGTGAGGAAGTTGCAGAAGGACTTGCATAGACTCTGAGAGTGGGCAAAGAAGTGGCAGACAGAATACTGTGTGGGACACTGTGAGGTTATGTGCTTTGGTAGGAAAAATGGAGGCATAGATTATTTTCTAAATGAGAAAGGGCATTTGAAGTCTGAAGCACAACTGTCCCTCGTTGCCTTTGAGAAGGTACTAGTGAGTTTCCTTCTTGAACTGCTACAAGTACATTTGCTCGAGATAGATACAATGCCACTAGGGTCAATCTGCACAAAACAACCCTTTTTTTACCCCTGGAATTAACATTATGAACGTTCTGAAAACCGCTGTTGTAAGCATATCTTAATAGGCTTAATAGACCAATACTGTAAGCTTGTTCAAAGTCCTCTTCAGGTTAACATGCAGGTTCAGTTGACAGTTAGGAATGTAAATGCAATGTTAGCATTCATTTCAAGAGGGCTAGAATACAAGTGCAGGAATGTACTGCTGAGGCTGTATATGGCTCTGGTCAGACCCTATTTGGAACATTGTGACCAATGTTTGGCTCCATATCGAAACAAGGAGTCTGCCAGTTCTTTGCCCACTCACCTAGCCTGTCCAAGTCCTTCTGCAGCTTCCCCACTTCCTCACTACTATTTGTCCCTCCATCTGCTGACATTGGAGGGAGTCCAGAGGAAGTTGGCAAGAATCATTCTGAGTATGACGAGCTTGTCTTACGAGGAGTAGTTCAGGACTCTGGGTCTGTACTCGGTGGAGTTTAGAAGGATGAGGGGAGAATGTGGAGAGGCCTGGAGAGACATGGATGTGGGGAAGATGTTTCCATGAGTAGGAGAGACTTAAATCTTCGGGCACACCCTCAGAGTCGAATGGATAACCCTTTAGAACTGAGATGAGGAATTTCTTCAGCCGGTGGATGGTGAATCTGTGGAATTCATTGTTGCGGAAGGCTGTGAAGGCCAAGTCATTGAGTCTGTTGAAGATATGAGTTGGATAGGCTCTTGGTTAGTAAGGGGATCAAGAGTTAGGGGGAGAAAGCGGGAGATTGGATGGTGGAGCAGAGAGTCAGTTGTAACTGCTAAAATATTGAGGCTGGGATTTCAGCAAAGGTAATGTTGAGGGGGGACGGTTGGATGCTCACTTGTCGGAGCTGGTCATTATCTGTCACTTATATGGACGTTTTTTTTGAAAACTCTGTTGTGGATGTGGGCATCACTGGCTCGGCCAGCATTTATTATCTGTCCCTAGTTGCCCTTAGGAAGGTAGTGGTGAGCTGCCTTCTTGAACTGCTACAAGTACATTTGCTTTCGGTAGATACAATACGATTAGGGAGGGGATTTCTGAGAACGCTGTTGTAAGCATATCCTAGCTTAATAGACCAAAACTGTACGCTGTGCACCTTGAGTGGCGTCACCAGTCTTGTGTGGAAAGATTTTCACTCCTCCCCTCCTTGAAATAAAGATTTGCACCTCACGTGCCTTCTAAAATACATGCTGTGCATAGAAGCTAAATTTTTGTGCTTCATGTACATGCCTCTTGCTGCGTTCTGCTGGGATCTTTTAAGAATCTAGAAAAGATTACAGCCAATACATCCATTTGGGCAGCACGGTGACTCAGTGGTTAGCTCTGCAGCCTCACGGCGCCAGGGGCCCGGGTTCGACTCCAGCCTCGGGTAACTGTCTGTGCGGAGTTTGCACATACTCCCTGTGTCTGCATGGGTTTCCTCCATGTGCACCAATTTCCTCCCACAGTCCAAAGATGTGCAGGCTAGGTGGATCGGCCATGCTAAATCGCCGGTAGTGTTCAGGGGTGTGTGTGGGTTATAGGGGTGGGATGGGATGCTGCAAGGGGCGAAGTGGACTTGTTGGTCCGACGGACCTGTTTCCACACTGTAGGGAACCGAATCTAATCTAATGTCTGCAGTCAACTCTTATAATCCTCCATGTTATCATCTAATTTAGTCTGAAGGGATGCCTGACAACTAATGAAGTGAGGGAACAGGCTTTATGTCTGTATTAATTGAGGATGAATTGATTGTGAGTTGGCTGTATAAATATGGGAGCTAGTAATTAGGGGTTGACGTTTATGGAGTATTTTTAAAAGAAATAAAGCTCTGATGGTACGATGTTGGGTTGGACTCTTTGCGTACCTGGAATCCAATTCTTCAGGTCCAGGGAACCTATTAACTTAGTCTTCTCAGTTTTCCTCAATGTTTTCTTGAGGATTTCCTTCTCCCTTTCGCTCCCTACTTTTCGCCCATTGATTTTTTTTTGTATGTTTTCTACTGTGAAATCAGATAGAAAATATTGGTTCAAAGCTTGTGCCATTACCTTCATTTCCCATCATCAATTCCCCAGTCTCACCCTCTCATGAGCCATTATTCACTGTATTTACTCTTTTCCTTTTTATAGATTTGTGGAAGCTTTTACTGTATTTATATTAATGTCTCCCTCATTATTATTTTGGTCATCTTTTGTTCACATCTGAAATAGTTTCAGTTCCACAATTTTCGAATCTTTCTTTCAATTTATACTATCTTTAACTTTCTTAGATAGCAACAGATGGCACCATGGTGCATTCTAGCTGTACATCCTTTCATTCTAAATTGACAATATTTTTGTTCAGAGTTATGAAATATCCCCTGAAACATCTGCCATTGCTTCTCTATGGTCTTACCTTTTAAACTATTTTCCCAGTTCAACTCTGCCTTTATACTCCTGAGTTATCTTCAATGAAAGTTAAAGATATTAAACAGTTTCAGACCAAATTCTCATCCTCGTCCTTGATGTAAAATTCTACCACATCCTGATCATTCTTATCCAGAGAATCCTGTACTATGTTATGGTTGATGAGTTGTATCTCAAAACATACTACCAGGTCTAAAATATCTTAATCCCTGCTTGGTTCCAGTGGTACAGTTTTAAGACTCCAAATGCACTCTATGAATATATCCTGAGGGGTAGATAACTGCTCTTAACATCAAGGTGCCGTTCAACCAAATATGACATCAAGGAGCCGTCGCAAAGCTGCAGTCAGTAAGAATCAGGTGAAAAACCCTCTGCCGGCTGGAACCTTACCATAAAGGAAGTGGTTGTGGTTGTTGGAAGTCAGTTGCCCCAACTCCAAAGCATCACTGCGGGGGTTACGTAAATTTGTGCCCTGAGCTCAACCATCTTCAACTGTTTCATCAAATGCCAAATGCCATCCCTCCGTCAGAATGCCATACGTGGGGATGTTCTCAGTTGATTGTGTCATGTTCAGCACCACTCATAGCTCCTCAGATGCTGAAGTAGTCCATGTCCACGGAACATAAGTGATGAGAAGCAAGTGGTAGTTGTGCTGTGCAACTTACGGGCAATGAACGTCACCATTAAGGAGAATCTAACCATTGCCCCATGACTTACACTCCTTTACTGCCAATATGCTGAGGCTTATCAGGTTTCCAGAAACTGAATTGGACCAAACTTGTAATTATTGTGACGACAAGAGCAGGTCAGAGGTTAAGAATTCTGCAGTGAATAATGAGCCCCCTACCTACACAAAGCCTGTCCACCATCTATAAAGCCCAAGTCAGGAATGTAATCTCCACTGGTCAGGACTGGTGCAGCTCCATCAACACTCAGGAAGCTTGAATCATATGGACAAAGCAGCCTGTTGGATTGGTACCCCACCCACCACCTTCAACATCTGTTCTATCATCAGTAATGTATAATTAGTGCCCCATGCAAGTTTCCCTCCAAGCCACACACCATCCTGACTCGGAACTATATCGCTGTTCATTAATAGTCATTGAGTGAAGATTCTGGAGCTTCTTTCTGAACAGCACTACTCTAAGGACTGCAGTTATTCAAGAAGGCAGCTCACCACCACCTTCTCCAGGGTAATTGGGCTTAGCCAGCAACATCCACATCCCGTGAATAAAAAAGAATCTTCCAGGCTATCTGTGCCAATTGGACTCACAGTTTATGGTAACATCTTTCTTACAAGATCCCATTACTTCTTGGTCTATCGACTGTATGCTATCCTGGACTGTATCTTCTGTCAGGGGATCTATGAATCTGAAACTGTCACAGCTGTGACTTCTTTCCTTTGCTGTTCCTTATCTCTACCCAAACTGATTGTCTATTTTGCCTGGGAGCCAGTTGGCTGGTTTGTAATTCAGAGTGATACCAACAGCCTGGGATCCGACACTGTCTGAAGTTACAATCAAGGAATCTTCTTCTCAACCTCTCTCCTCATCTGAGGTGTGGTAACCTTCAATTTAAACCACCTCCAGTTATCTCTCTCGACTGTGAGAGCAGACCTGTGGTCCCATCTGGGACTATAGTGACTTTGAATCTCCAAACCAAGATAATTTCTCACCAATGTATTGATCTCATCTTTGACACAAGACAAAAAAACAAACAAATTAAACCCAATGAGATGAATTTTGGATCACTGGATTACATAGCATAATTGGACAACAAAATGCACTATTGTTAAAATAATTAGGAATTCAACCAGAAAGGCCACTAATGTGAATCCTGGATCTGTGTATCATTTGAAATTATTTAATTGGATAGTTTCAGTATTTGGCCACAAGATGGAGAAATCTGCTGAGGTGATGTACCCAGAAGATAGAAAGATGATAGAAATGTTTGGAGAGATATGGGCCAAGCACAGGCAGGTGGAACTAGTTCAGTTTGGGATTGTGATCAGCACAGGCTGGTTGGACCAAAGGATCTGTTTTCATGCTGTATGACTCTATGAAACTCAAGCTTAATTGTCCGAAACTCACATTCAGACATATCTAACCTTGATCATAATCTTACACAAAGATAGCCGACTTTATCCCTCAGAGTTGCAGACTCTTCAATTTTACATCCTCAAAGACATTTAGCAGGAATAGCATGGATTATAGAGTGAGTTGAGTAGATTGGTTCATTATTAATTCTTAACTAAATTTGATTTATTTTACATTTTTAGACAACATCAGGTGAAGATGTGCGTGATTTCACCAAGGTGCTGAAAAATAACTTCAGATCAAAGAAATACTTTGCCAAACATCCTCGCTTGGGTTATTTACCACTACAAACAGTCCTAGAAGGTGAGAACCTTGAGATGTAAGTTTATTGATGTGAGATTTACTAATGTATCAATGCCCATTTGGGGGTTGACAAATATTGCAGCATTATTCGTTCTGCAGCTTAGCAGGAGAGTGAGGTTGTCCATTTGCGCCGATATCAGAAGTACACAATACAAGAACAAGAGGGGCTTAACTGATATCATCGGCCCTCTCGCCTTGAAAGCAGTGTAGTTACTCAGAGTGCATCTGCTGTGGACTTGTTGATACTGTCACTAACGTGCAACCTTCCTTGATATCTTTCTCTGTCCTCCAGTTCTGTCTTTAAAAACTACAATCAATTACCCTCTCCTCAAAAGGAAAGAACCTTTGGCTGAACAGAGAACAAAGAACAGTACAGGCCCTTCGGCCCACGATGTTATGCCGACCTATTATCCCACTCAGATCAAACTACCCTGCATACCCTTCATTTTACTATCCTTCATGTGCCGATCCAAGAGCCGTTTAAAAGTCTTGAAATGTATCTGACTCCGTTACCACTGCCAGCAGCGCATTCCACACACCCGCCACTCTCTGTGTAAAGAACCTACCTCTGACATCTCCCCTATTCCTTCCTCCAGTCACCTTAAAATTTCTCCCCCTCGTAATAGTCATTTCTGCCCTGGGAAAAAAAATCTGACTATCCACTCCAGCTATGCCTCTCATCATCTTGCATACCTCTATCAAGTCACCTCTCATTCTTCTTTGCTCCAATGGAAAAAGTCCTCGCCCCCTCAATGTTTCATCATAAGACGTGCCGTCCATTCCATGCAGCATCCTGCTAAATCTCCTCTGCACCCTCTCTAAAGCTTCCACATCCTTCCTATAATGAAGCAACCAGAATTGAACTCAATATTCCAAGCGCTGCTCCATCCCCACAAACTAATGCTCGATTCCAAATCCCTTTTCTCTTGATGCTTTAAATTCAATGCTGTCTTTCGTGTAATTTCATATTTGAATTCACTGGTCCTGAGCCGCTCGCGGTGATGTGCCCCCGCGGTCCTGCTACAGTGCTTTGAGATGGAAACAAACATGACTGATGAAGGTCCACCAGTTGATGTAGTACGTTTAGATTTCAAAAAAGCATTTGATGAATTACAACTCATAAGGTGACTCAAAAGAAAGCAGCCCATGGGTTCAAGGGTAGTATATTAGGATGGACAGAGGACTGCATCGCAAACAGAAGTAGAGAAGGGGCAGCAGGATGGTAACTTATAACTGGTGTCCGGCCACAGGGTCCCTGCTGCGGAGGCCGTACACCTAATGTTCCCTGGGTTGATTTCGGAAATGGAGGAGGGGATTGCCATGCTTAGGAATGTTGGGCGGATGGGATTTATAAGATTGAAAGAAATCTTATTTTTTCAGCATTTAAGATTCTTAAGAGGCTTGATAGTGTATATCCGTAGAGAATGCTCCCATTTGTGAAATATTTTATGACCAGAGGCCACATTTTCATATTAGTTGCCTGTTAATTCAGGGGAAGAATTACTTCTTTCAGGTGGTAGCAATCTATTCAACACTTTAGCAGAGAAGGTTTTCGAGGTAATGCCATCAATTATATGCTAGGCTGAGATGGCCCGTTTAATTTTCAAATCAAGAAACAACAATAATGAGAAAAGGGTAGTCTTCACAGTGGAAGATACTTCAAGGATCCCCTTATCCCTGTATTCTTTAGTAATGAATTAAATACATCACTACCACACCATCACTACCATTACAGAAGTAGTAGTAGACAATCTAATGGAGTAAAAGCAGATCAGACTCTTTGCCCTAATGGTTTACTTTCTATGATTCCAAACAAAGGAGCTTCAGAGTTGGTGTATGCATTGATTGTAATTTCTGAAAAAGGTTTCGATTCTCGAGAAGCATCTGAGGGCTGGAAAACTGACGATGTGACATCCCTATTTAAAAAGGAGAGAGGCAAATTGTTGGAAATATGTGGCAATCAACTGTGAAGAAAATAATAGCAGGACATTTGGAAAATCAGAATCTAATCAAACAGAATCACCATAGCCTGACGAAAGTGAAATTATGTCTGGCTAATTTGTTTGGGTTTTTCAAGGAAGTCCCAACCAGAATTAGTAGAGGAAAACCAGTAAATGTGTTGTATTTGGACTTTGAGCAAGCATTTGAGAATGTACTCAAAAGTAATAAGCTAAGAGCTGAGGTTTTGAAGGTAGTATATTGCTATGGATCAGTAGGCTTTGCATGGCCAGGAAGGAGAGATCACATCTACAGTGAAATGCACCAAGTGAATAGATATTTTGGGGAATTTGGTGGCAATGTGGTAAGTCAGTGCAGAGGGTAAGAGGTGCTATTTGCTTGCTTTTTTTGCCTGATAGTTGGTCAGCTTTTTTTTTTGAGACAGGGCGAATTGAAGCCAGAAGCGGGGACCCAGAAGGTGAACCCGGTTCATTGGTTGGTGATAGCTACTGGTTTAAGAATCTATTATCGGTAACTTTCAGATTGAAAGTAAATCGGTGAAATATATACAGGCTACAAACTAATGTTTTTAAATCAAATTAAGATTTAAGTAATTGAAATGGAGATGCCGGGCCAATGATGATTTAAACCTCCATGACGGGGGAGTGGTCAGACACCATACTCCAGCTCAGGGTTGATGAACTGGAATCTCAGTTTCGACCAATCAACAAATCATGCGGGGGAGAGTTACCAGGGAATGCTCTGTTTCCGGAGGCAGTCACACACCTTAGATTAACTACCTGAAGCTCGGTCAGTGGCCAGGGACGTGGGACTGTGACTAAGGACAGGGCAGGTGGAAGGATCCAGGATGTCGTGCAGAAGGAACCTTGGCCTTTGATCTTATCGAACAGGTTTGAGATTCTTTCTTCCTGTGTGGATGAGAGGTCAGGGTATATGGAAGATGAGTAAACTGACTATAGCACGGTGGTACAGGGGGACATTCAAGAGGGGATAAAAAGTGAAATGTAGTTATAATCAGAGGTAGTATAGTTAGCGGAATGAACATTGTTGGTTGTGACTAGGATCGAGAGTCTCGAAAGTAGTGTTGCCTGCCTGGCGCCCAGGTTTAGGATATTCCGTCTTGGCTACCAAGGAATTTGAAGTGGGAGGTGTAGAAATCCAGCTATCGTGGTGGACACAGGTACCATTGATATGGAAGAAAGCGGAAAGAGGTTCTGCTGAGGGATTATGAGCATTGAGGTGCTGAGTGAGAAGGCAGAACCAAAAGGTAATAATCTCGGGATTCTTATCTGAGCAATTTGGCACGGTGTGAACAAAACTGAAGATGTAAATGCATTGTTCAAATGATGGCATGGCAGAAATGTGTTTGAATTCATGGGACATTGGCATTGGTATGGGGAAGGAGGGAGTTGTTCCGGTGGCATAGGCTTGATGAGAATCATATTGGGACAAGTATCCTGGCAAAAGACATAGCTAGGTCTGGGGGTAGGGCATCAAAGTGACAAGTGTGGAGCGGGTGAGTCCAGTTGCATGGAAAAAGTTAGAAGCTAGTAAATGCTCAGCAAAGTTTCCAGAGCAAGTAATAGGACAAAAAGTATGGAAATAGTCAGGAGTCTCATTTCAGGTGCAGCAGATAAGAAGGGTGGCCGTAAATGCCAGACTGAAGGTCTTTTATTTAATTGTAGGGAGTGTATAAAACCAAGTGAATGAGTTTGTGGTGCAGATTGAAATTGACAGATGTATTGTTCTGGGTATCACAGACATGTGGTTGTAAGGGGATAAGTGTTGGGAACTAAATATCCAATGATACATGTCCTATAGAAAGAACAGACAAATGGACAGAGATGCCAGGGTTGGCTTGTGAGTAAGAAATGGGGCAACGCTGAAGGAACCACAGGTCTTGAGCTTGTTTATTAATGACTTGGAGGAAGAGGTGAATGTGCTGTGGCTAAATTTGTAGATGACTCAAAAATATTTGGAAAGACAAGGCATGGCACAGAAACAGAGATTTACCAGGATGTTACTTGGATTGGAATGTATTAGCTTTCAGGAGGGCTTGGTGGCAATGTTGTACAATAATAAATGTAATGAGATCAACCATGATCTCACCGAATGGTGGAGGAAATTCAATGGGCCAAATGACTTTTTGAGTGAGTCTTGTTGTTTGACAATGAATTCGTAAAGGTGTTTTTTTTTTGTCTCTTGGATGAGATGTAAAAATGAAATGTGTACGCTTCCTTTTCATCTGGCAATAAATAATCGTTCTGAACGATTTCCATTGACTAGTGGCAATCTGACAAGCATCACGATGTAAAGAGATTCTTAGCTTCTTTTTAATTGTCAAGTTATTCTTTGGAATTAATTCAGCATATATTTTTGCATCTCAGGAATTATATTCATCACTGCATCTCAAAAAGTACTCTGTTGTATGATAACAGCATTTTAAAGAACACTCTTCAATGGTTGTGATTTTCAGTTGCCATAACACACATTAAATTACATTGTTGGCCAATCTGTCCATGATTATTTCATTGTCTTACATTTCAAACAGACAAGGAAATATTGGTGATGCAATGAAGAGTTTGATGATAAAATATAATTACTGTTACGGTTTCCTCTTGGACGAAATATTCTCATCAAATTGACTGGTGAAGGAAATGGGACACTGACTGTGAGTACTTTGAGTGTTTAAGTGACTCCTAAAATGAAAATTATGACCTTGATTTCTCTTGCATGCAGATATGAAGAGACTATTTTAAAAATCCTCTCGGTTCGTGGTTCAGGCATAAAGGTGTCACATGTATATTTATGTATATACATGTACATGTGTAATCTGAAAAGAAAATGACGATAAATCACTTGTTACAAGGTGAGAATGAGTTATCCAGATAGTAAGAACTGCCAAAGTTGGTGTCTGAGATAACACATTGTGGAGCTGGGGGAAAGCAGGCAGCATCAGAGGCTCAAGAAAGTTGATGTTTTGGGTCAGGACCCTTCCTCCAAAATGGAGGGTGGACGGGAGCTCAGAAACAAATAGTGTGGAGAGGGAGGAGGTGCTGGGGAAGGTAGGTGGGATGGTGATAAATGAGTACTATCCAGATTGGAACAGATTTACCCCAGAAGGTATTGAATACAAGTTCCAAATCACTCTCAAAATCCTAGTGACTGTTAACATTCATGTTTTTTTTGTCTGTGTGTTTCAGTAGTTGCATGTCAGTTTGAATGGTTCATTGAGAGTGAGGAACCTATGGACTCACACACACCAACATGGAATTTAATTCAAAGAGTGACTCCTCTTCAAAGTACTTAGTCGCTTTTAAAATCTTGACCATTTCTGCTGTCTAGTTGAACAAGTGTAGCTGAATACTGCTTCAATAGGAATTAGTGTTTAATAGGAACATATTTGTGAAACTTACAGTTCCTCAAGCTTTAGCATAAACTGGTGGAGACTTTCGGCGCTTGCAAAAAGGCTCACCTCTCTTAATACTGAAGGAAAATTGGAGTTTAAAAGTAAGTTCATCCGCTGTCGGGGAATGAAATGTTAATGTTGACTTGAATATAATTTTTAAAAAAGTAATATATTTGTGTAGCACTAAACTCAAATTAAAATTTGGATATGCCAGTTGACTCCTGTTTGACACTGTATGGAATGGCGGTGACATCAGATTCAGTGATGATTGAGAATCTAAAGAATATGAGGATAAGATTTAACATCCAAATATCATTGAACTCTTCAAGGAATGTATTACTGGAAAAGGGGGAAAGCATGTATGTCTATTAGAATTGAATACACTCTGAAGGCGGTGGCACAGATGAAACAGACCTGTGTGCTAAAACTTATCACAAATTTCACATTGAATGGAGCAGTTTAAACAGGCTGGAGGAAGCAGACATGCCAGCGCAAACTTTTGAATTTGTGCATTCTGTTCATAAACATCAGCAAAATTGTGGGAACCTGTTTATTCTTTCTCTTTTATTGCACAGAACCATACGATTACACTAATTTTGATTAGGAATTTAAAGATTATGAGCCCCGTCCGTTTGACTCGCAGTTTGGTACCATAGGTTGGTACGATCTTCGTTCAAGAAGGAAGAGGGATGTTCCAGACACAGAAAATCGTCAAACCATTTACTACAAAGTCTGTTTCTGCTTAGTATTAATTAATGCAGTTAACATTTTCAGATCGACATGATTGCAGAATGGAGTCAATAAAACAAATTCCATCTGATATTCAACATAAATTTTAAGTTTGGAATAACAAGCTCACAAGAAAGATGACCTGGTTTTAGATATCACTTGGGACCACAGACTAACAGACAAAGGAACAAAGCAAAACGACTCTGCGATTTGATGTAGAAACTCCTGACTCCGAAGCCTGCAGCCGCCCTCCAATTCTCAAGTCAGAAGTGTGTCAATGATGGTGCAGATCCAACAACACTGGAAACGATCTTGAGTCTAGACCAAAGCAGCCCCTTGATTGGCACCGTATCCATTCTCTCCACAACTAACTCCAAGACACAATAATGTGTCCATATACAAGATGCACTGCCACATTTTTTTCCAACTATTCTTACACCCGCCTTTCCAGACTTAGAAAACTCATCTTCAAGGTCAAGGACATCAGACATGGTAGCACTAATCCCAGTAAAAATCACCTCCAAGCTACTCTCAAACTGATTTGGAAATGAATGATTGTTCCTGAGTCAATATTAGTAATCTCTTTTGGAACAGCATTGTGGGCCTGTCTACAGCAACATGAAGCTGTTCAAGAAGTCAATTTGTGCTGGACAATCAGCAACAGCTATGTCTCATTAAAGAATAAATAAATCGGAAAGAAATCCATCTGAGAGTCACAAGCAAATGGGTAACTTTTTTTTGTTCACTCTGCAGCTCGTGGGCTATTACCAATTTTGACAATGACAAATGAAGCTTTTGTTTGGTTTGCTATTGATAGCATCTGTCCACAAAATAAAAACAATTGGCATCAGAGATAATGGGAAGTGCAGATGCTGGAGAATCCAAGATTACAAAGTGTGGAGCTGGATGAACACAGCAGGCCAAGCAGCATCTCAGGAGCACAAAAGCTGACGTTTCGGGCCTAGACCCTTCTTCAGAAAAGAGGGAGGAGGAGAGGGCTCTGAAAGAAATAGGGAGAGGGGAAGGCAGATTGAAGATGGATAGAGGGGAAGATAGGTGCAGAGGAGACAGACAAGCAATAAGGAAGGAGAGGATCAAATACGAAGGTAGGCTAGCTAGTCATATCAGAAATCATAGTAACAGCTTCTTTCAATAGAACATAGAACATAGAACAGTACAGCACAGAACAGGCCCTTCAGCCCACAATGTTGTGCCGACCATTGATCCTCATGGATGCACCCTCAAATTTCTGTGACCATATGCATGTCCAGCAGTCTCTTAAATGACCCCAATGACCTTGCTTCCACAACTGCTGCTGGCAACGCATTCCATGCTCTCACAACTCTCTGCGTAAAGAACCTGCCTCTGACATCCCCTCTATACTTTCCACCAACCAGCTTAAAACTATGACCCCTCGTGCTAGCCATTTCTGCCCTGGGAAATAGTCTCTGGCTATCGACTCTATCTATGCCTCTCATTATCTTGTATACCTCAATTAGGTCCCCTCTCCTCCTCCTTTTCTCCAATGAAAAGAGACCGAGCTCAGTCAACCTCTCTTCATAAGATAAGCCCTCCAGTCCAGGCAGCATCCTGGTAAACCTCCTCTGAACCCTCTCCAAAGCATCCACATCTTTCCTATAATAGGGCGCCCAGAACTGGACGCAGTATTCCAAGTGCGGTCTAACCAAAGTTTTATAGAGCTGCAACAAGATCTCACGACTCATACATAAGAAACAAACGTGAGGCAAAAGTAGACACTGGGCCACTCCAAATTGATGCTGGAAGGCAAGTGGTGGGAGATAAGGAAGTAGCTGAAGAACTTAATAAGTACTTTGCGTCAGTCTTCACAGTGGAAGACATGAGTAATATGCCAACAATTAGGGAGAGCCAGGGGGCAGAGCTGAGGATGGTAGGAATTACAAAAGAGCAAGTGCTAGAAGAGCTAAAAGGTCTAAAAATTGATAAATCTCCTGGCCCCGATGGGCTATATCCTAGAGTTCTGAGGAAGGTGGCTGAGGAAATAGCAGAGGCTTTGGCTATGATCTTTCAAAAGTCACTGTAGTCAGGGAAAGTCCCAGATGATTGGAAAATTGCTGTTGTAACTCCCTTGTTTAAGAAAGGATCAAGGCAAAAGATGGAAAATTACAGGCCGATTAGCCTGACCTCGGTAGTTGATTAAAATTCTTGAATCATTGTCAAGGATGAGATTTCGAAATTCCTGGAAGTGCAGGGTCAAATTAGAACAAGTCAGCATGGATTTAGTCAGGGGAGGTCGTGCCTGAAAAACCTGTTAGAATTCTTTGAAGAGGTAACAGGTATGTTAGACCAGGGAAACCCAGCGGATGTTATCTATCAAGACTTCCAACAGGCCTTTGATAAGGTGTCTCACAGGAGGCTGCTGAGCAACGTGAGGGCCCATGGTGTTCGAGGTGAGATACTGGCCTGGATTGAGGATTGGCTGTCTGACAGAAGGCAGAGAGTTGGGATTAAGGGCTCTTTTTCAGAATGGCAACCAGTGACGATTGGTGTCCCGCAGGGTTCAGTGGTGGGGCCGCTGCTGTTCACCTTATATGTTAATGATCTGGATGAAGGGACTGGGGGCATTCTGGCGAAGTTTTCCGATGATACGAAGATAGGTAGACAGGCAGGTAGTACTGAGGAGGTGGAGAGGCGGCAGTAAGATTGAGACAGTTTAGGAGAGTGGTCCAGGAAATGGCTGATGAAATTGAATGTGAGTAAATGTGAGGTTTTTCACTTTGGTAAAAAGAATACAGACATGGAATATTTTCTAAATGGTGAGAAAATTCGTAAAGCAGAAGTACAAAGGGATCTGGAATTCTTGGTCCAGGATTCTCTAAAAGTTAACTTGCAGGTAGAGTCCATGATTAAGAAAGCGAATGTAATGTTGTTGTTTACCTCAAGAGGGTTGGAATATAGAAGCAGTGATGTGCTTCTGAGGCTTTATAAAGGTCTAGTTAGGCCCCATTGAGAATACCGTGTCCAATGTTGGGCCCCACACCTCAGAAAGGACATACTAGCCCTGGAGCGTGTCCAGCGGAGATTCACACGGATGATCCCTGGAATGGTAGGTTTGACATACGACGAATGGCTAAGGATCCTGGGATTGTACTCATTTGAGCTGAGAAGGTTGAGGGGAGATCTAATAGAAACTTACGAGATAACGTGTGGCTTAGAAGGGGTGGACGCTAGGAAGTTGTTTCTGTTAGGCCAGGAGACTAGGACCCGTGGGCACAGCCTTAAAATTAGAGGGGGTAAATTTAAAACGGAAATGAGATGACTTTTCTTAAGACAGAGAGTGGCGGGCTTGTGAAATTCATTGCCACGGAGTGCAGTGGGGGCCGGGACGTTGGATGCCTTCAAGGCAGAGATCAACAAATTCTTGATCTCACAGGTATCAAGGGCGACGGGGAGCGTGCTGGGAAGTGGAGTTGAAATGCCCATGAGCCATGATTTAAATGGCGGAGTGGACTTGATGGGTCGAATGGCCCTACTTAGACTCATATCTTATGGTCTTAAGTTAAAGGGTCGGACATGAAGCCAATAGAGGTGAGTGTAGGTGGGGAGAGGTCAGTCTGGGGAGGACAGACAGGTCAAGGGGGCGGGAAGCGGTTAGTAGGTCAGGAATGGGGGTTTGGCTTGAGCTGGGAGGAGGGGATCGGGGAGAGGAAGAGCAGATTAGGAACGTGGGGACGAGCTGGGCTGGTTTTGGGATGCAGTGGTGGGAGGGGAGATTTTGAAGCTTGTGAAGTCCACATTGATACCATTGGGCTGCAGAGTTCCCAAGTCTCAGTTAAGGAAGGACAATAAACACTGGTCAGTCAGTCATACATCGAACAAAAAAAGTTTATTTTTTAAAAAAAATAGGATGCATCTGTCAATCAAGTGGCCAAGTATTATCGAGTTTTGAGAAGATTTTTAGCTCAGGATTGAGGTTTTGGATGTAAGATTGCTCACTGAGCTGGAAGGTTAGTTTTCAGATGATTCGTCACCATTCCAGGCGAAATCATCAGTGAGCCTCCAGTGAAGCGCTGGTGTTCGGTCCCGCTTTCTATTCAAGTGTTTAGGTTTCCTTGGGTTGGTCATGTTATTTCCTGTTCTTTGGCTCCAAATCCATCTACCATCCTCAGAGAAAATGTGTTCTCCCCAGTGTAGTTTGTGTATGGAATGAACTGCCAGAGGAGTGCCAGAGGCTATTATAATCACAGTATTTAAAAGTCACCTGCATGGACACATGAATAGGAAGGGTCTGTAGGGATATGGGCAACATGCTGGCAAATGGAACTAGTCATTTATGATATCTGGTCAGCATGGAGGAGTTGGACTGAAGGGTCTGTTTCCCTGCTGCACAACTCTACGACTCTGTCTTTGTCTCTTTGTGTCTCTCTCTCTCGCCCTCGCTCCCCACTCCCATTTTCTCCAAACCCACCCCTCGCCACACACACAATCTGTCTCTCCATCTCTCTGTGTGTGCCTCACTCTGTGTCTATGTCTCTCTCTCTCTCTGTTGTCTTGTCTCTGCCACCTCGCTGTGCACTTCTGTCTCTTTCTTTCTCTTTCACTCTGTCTCTTGTGTGTGCATGTGTGTGTGTGTGCGCGCGCTCCTCTCTGTCTCTCGTCTTGTCTCTGCCTCCCTCTGTGTGTGTCTCTGCCGTTGTCTCTCCCCTGTCTCTCCGTCTCTCCCTGTGAACTTCTCCCTCTCCCCTGCCCCCGCCCCCGGCGCTCTGTCTTTCTCTGTGTCTCTCTTACTCTCGCCGTGTGTTTATCTATCCGTGCATCTCCACCCGCTCAGCAGGCAGCATTGAGTTTTTTTTTAAAAGTTTAAAAATCTGTTTAAACCCAACCCATCCGCAATCAGACTGCATTTCTAATTCTCTCTCTCACACACACAGTCTGTCTCTTTCTCCTTCTCAGTCAATCCCCTTCCTCTCCTGTTCCTACTCACGCCTTTCCCCCCCGCCCATGCCTCGGTGACGAGTCCACTGTCTGGAACCCTTTTCCCGGGAGGGGACTGAGGACCCAGCTGTTCTGCATCGGGATCAGCGTACCACGATCCCGGACCCCTACAGCCTCCAGCATGACCACTGGGCGAGGAGCAGGCATCCAGGCTGCTGGAGCGCTCGCTGCTCAGTGGCTCGGCCCTGCGCCGCCTTGGCCGGGAGCGGGGATCCGAGGTGGGAGAAGGCCTCTTCGCCCGGCTCCTGGGCACAGCTACCTGCCTGAACAATAAAATGTGAGACTGGATGAACACAGCAGGCCAAGATCTTGGATTCTCCAGCATCTGCAGTTCCCACTATCTCTGGTACCTGCCTGAACAGCTGCCTGGCACCGAACCCACCCCCTCTCCTCCCCTCCTCTCTCCCCGCCCCCTCCTCCATTCCCCACCCGCCCCTCCTCCTACCCCCCGTCCCCTCCTCCTGCTCCCTCCCTCCATTCATCCATTCCTTCCTCCTGTCAGTCCTTGCTCCCTCCCTCCAGCCATCCATTCCTCCCTCGCTCCAGCCGTCGCACCCTCCCTCCCTCACTCCAGTCAGTCAAAACAACAAAGAAAATTACAGCACAGGAACAGGCCCTTCAGCCCTCCAAGCCTGCGCCGACCAAGATCCTCTGTCTGACCAGTCACCTATTTTCTCACGGTCTGTGTCCATTTGCTCCCTGCCCGTCCGTGTACCTGTCCAAATATATCTTAAAAGATGCTAATGTGCCTGCGTTGCCCACCTCTGCTGGCAATGCGTTCCAGGTGCCCACCAACCTCTGTGTAAAGAACTTGCCATGCATATCTCCCCTAAATTTTCCTCCTCTCGTCCACGTCCTTTTGGTAATGGACACAGTACTCTAAATGTGGCCGAACCACAGTCCTATACAACTGCAACATGACCTGCCAACTCTTGTACTCAATACCCTGTCCAATGAAGGAAAGCATGCCATATGCCGCCTTGACCACCCTATTGACCTGCATTGTCACTTTCAGGGAACAATGGACCTGAACACCCAGATCTCTCTGTTCATCAATTTCCCCCAAAACTTTTCCATTTACTGTTTCGTTTGCCCTTGAATTTGATCTTCCAAAATGCATCACCTCGCATTTGCCTAGATTGAACTCCATCTGCCATTTATCTGCCCAACTCTCCAGTCTATCTCTGTTCTGTTCTGTAATCTCTGATAGTCCCCTTCACTATCTGCTTCTCCATTCCTCCCTTGTAGTGCGATTAGGCAAGACTTAGGAGGCATAGAATGGGTGTGCAAAATGCAGGGGATGGGGACAATTGAATTGTGGAGCTGGTTTAAGGAACAGATATTGCGTGTCCTTGAGAGGTACGTCCCTGTCAGGCAAGGAGGAAGCAATAAGCTAAGGGAACCGTGGTTTACTAAAAAAATTGTATCTCTTGTTCAGCAGAAGAGGGAGGCTGATGTGACGAGACCAGATGGTTCAGATGAGGTGATGGAGAGCTACAGATTAGCTAGGGAGGATTTAAAGAGAGAGTTAAGAAGAGCAAGGAGGGTACATGAGCAGACATTGGCAGGTAAATAAAGGAGAGCCCTAAAGCTTTCTATAGGTATGTGAGGAATAAGAGGATGACTGGGTTAGGCAAAGGGCCAGTCAAAGACAGAAGTGGGAAGTTGTGTGTGGACGCTGTGGAGATTGGAGAGGTGCTAAATGAATATTTCTCATCTGTTTTCACTGAGCGACAGGAGAATATTGCAGAGGAGGTGACTGAGTTACAGGCTACTAGAATTGAAAAGGTTACGGTTAGTAAGGATGAAGTGTTATCAATTTGACAACGTGTGAAGGTAGATAAAACCCCTGGGCCTGATGGGATTTTTCCGAGGATTGTCTGGGAAGCTAGGGAGGAGGTGGTGGAGCCTTTGGCCTTGATCTTGGAGTCCTCATTGTCTACAGATTTAGTACCAGAGGACTGGAGAAGTGCAAATGTTGTGCCCTTGTTCAAGAGGGGCAGTAAGAATGACCCAGGCAATTAAAGACCTGTGAGCCTTACGTCTGTTGTAGGAAAAATTTTGGAAAGGATTATAAGAGATAGGATTTATAATCATCTAGAAAGCAACAATGTGATTGGAGATCGTCAACATGGATTTGTCAAGGGCAGGTCGTGTCTCACAAACTTCATTGAGTGTTTTGAGAAGGTGACCAATCATGTGGATGAGGGTCGGGCAGTTGGCGTGGTGTACATGGACTTCAGTAAAGCCTTTGATAAGTTTCCCCATGGTAGGCTATTGGAGAAAATACAGAGGCACGGGATTGAGGGAGATTTAGCCATTTGGATTAGAAACTAGCTTTCAGTAAGAAGGCAATGAGTGGTGGTTGATGGAAAATATTCAGCCTGGAGTCTGATTACTAGTGGTGTGTCTCAAGGATCTGTTTTGAGACCACTGCTGTTGTCATTTTTATAAATGACTTGGATGCAGGCATTGGTGGATGGGTTAGTAAGTTTGCAGATGACACTAAAGACAATGGAGTGGTGGACATTGTGGAAGAATGTTGCAGGTTGAAGGGAGACTTGGATAAACTGCAAAATTGGGCCGAAAGGTGGCAAATGGAGATTGATACGGATAAATGTGAGGTGATTCACTTTGGGAGGAATAATAGGAAGGCAGGACACCGGGTCAACAGAAAGATTCTTGGTAGTGGAGATGAACAGAGGGATCTTGGTGTCCATGTACATAGGTTCCTGAAAACTTCCCCCCAGGTTGATAGTGCTGTTCAGAAGTCTGATGGTGTTTTAGGTTGCATTGGTAGAGGGATTGAGTTGCGGAGACGTGATGTCATTCTGCAACTCTGCAAAACGCTAGTGCAGCCTCGCTTTGAATATTGCATGGTCGCTCCATTACAGGAAGGATGTGGAATCGTTGCAACAGGTGCAGAGGAGATTTACCAGGATGTTGCCTGGTCTGGAGCGAAGGTCTTATGAAGAAAGGCTGAGGAACTTGGGTGTGTTCTCATTGGAGAGAAGGAGGCTGAGAGGGGATTTAGTAGAGACATACAAGATGATCAGTGGATTAGATAGGGTGGACAGTGAGAGTCTTTTTCCGAGGATGATGACTTCAGCTGGTACAAGGGGGCACAGCTACACATTGAGGGGTGATGGATTTAAGACAGATGTCAGAGGCAAGTTCTTTCCTCAGAGAGTGGTACGGGGGTGGAATGCCCTGCCTGCCAATGAAGTTAACTCAGCCACATGAAGGGCATTTAAACAGCCCTTGGATAAACATATGGATGCTGATGGGACAGTGTAGGGGAATGGACTTAGATTAGTTCACAGGTCAGCGCAACATGGAGGGCCAAAGGGCCTGTTCTGCGCTGTGTTGTTCCATGTACTATTACAGTTCACAGATGACATTTAACACTAAAATGAGTGGTAGAGTAAAGAGGATAATGAAAATCTGCAGATGGACACAAAGTTGAAGTGAATGGACAAGGGTCTTGCAGATGGAGTGCAATGATGGTAAATGTGAGACTATCCATTTTGGTAGCAATTAGGGCAAAATGGAGTATTACTTAAATGGTGAAAAATTGTAGCATGCTGCTATGCAGAGGGAGCTGGGCAACCTTGTGTATGAATCACAGAATGTTTGCAGATGCAGCTGGTAATTGAGGCAACAAATGGAATAGTGTCCCTTATAGCTCGAGTGATGCAGTTTAAAAATCGGGAGGGGATGCTCCAGTTGTATAGGGTGCTGGTAAAGCTTGATGTAGAGTAGTTTGTACAGTTTTAGTCTCCTCACTTTAGAAAGGATGTGCTGGCACTGGAGGGGGTGCAAAGGAGTTTCACAAGAATGATTCCAGAATTGAAAATGTTGCTGTATGGGGAGAGATTGAGGAGACTAGGATTGCACTCACTGAAACTTCGAAGAATGAGGGGTGTTCTAATAGCAACTTTTAAAATGATGAAAGAAATAGATAGGAAAGAAACACGGAAGTTGTTTCCACTGATGGGTGAAATTACAACTGGGGGGGCACAGCCTCAAAATAAGGGTGAACAGATTTAAGACTGAGTTGAGGATGAGCTGCTTCATCCAAAGGGTTGTGAATCTGTGGAATTCTCTGCTCAGTGAAACAGTTGAGGTTCCCTGATTGAATGTGTTAAAGGCCAAGACAGATAGATCTTTGAACAGGAAAGGAATTGAGGGTTATGGTGAATGGCGGGGTAAGTGGAGCTGAGTCCGCACAAAGATCAGCCATGACCTTATTGAATGGCGGAGTGAGCTGAAAGAGACAGATGACCTACTCCTGCTTTATTTCTTATGTCCGTATGTCCTTAGATTGCCATCCTTGTCATTCCTCCTTCCCTGGAATAGGCCAGTTCTGAACGCTGATCAGTAGGTCTTTAAATAACTCCCGTGTATCAAATGTCGACTTGTTCAATAAAAGCTCCTCCCAATGAATACTGCTCAGCTCCTACCTAATACTCCTTCCCCCAATTTAGTAGCTTCCCACAAGTTCCTGATTGTTCATAGCTATCTTAAAATGTAAGGCGAGGCGATCACCCTGTTTGAAGAAGCTCCTGGTTCAGTGTTTTTCCCCATGTGGGAGTCAGCTGCAGGTTTTCTTGTTCCAAGCTTGGGGAGGAAATGGCCCAGTGGTGGTATTGCTGGACTGTTAATTCAGAGATTTAGATAACATTCTGGGGACCTGTGTTCAAATCACAGCACAGCAGATGGTGGAATTTGAATTGAACATCAAAGAAAATCATGAATGAAGAATCTAATGATGACCATGAATCCATTGCCAAATGTCAGAAAAACCCAACTGCTTCACTGATGTCCTTTAGAAAAGCAAACTGCCATCCTTACGAGGTCTGGCCTACTTGTGACTGAAGACCCACAGCCATATGATTGACTCTGAACTGTCCCCTGGGCAACGAGGGATGGACAATAAACACTGCGTAGCTAGTGATGTCCTCCTCCCATTAACAAATAAATAAAATTGGATTCTACATCTTCTGATTGAAGATTGTTTCTTGTTCTCTCAGTAATTTCATCGCTTACAGTCAGTTTCGCTCCTGCCTGTCTTTTTGGAATGTCACGTAGCCCTGCACATTTACCTCCAGTGTTGATCTCCTTATAACCATGTCTTTGTAATAGCTCTCAAATCATGCCCGTCAACCTGTATGTGTGCTCTTAATTTGTTGATTTTGTTCTGAATACAATGAGCACGCAAGCAAAGAGTCATTAATTTAGCTTTATATCTTTATATGACCTCTTGACACTATTTACAGCTGTTTTCTGTTTCTACATGCTGTCTTTTCCAGTCCCATGCTGAGTATTGTTATCCCAATAGTTCTTTAATGTCAGTGTGTGTGTATTCCTGGGCGAATATGCTCGTGTGGTCTACGGAGTTGTGGAGGTCGCAGTTCTAGGACAGCCATTTCATAGGCCTCTGCTGCAGCTAAGAAGAAAAGACAATCTCTTGCTCTGAGCTCTGCAAACCAGGGCGATGTCAAAAAGAAACAAGGTCAAAAGAGTTTCAACCAGAATCTCAAAATTAACTGCTGAATTCATATCAGCATTACAGGGATCGCCCAACTTAGTGGCCACAACATCCCACTTTCTATTCTTCACAAACAATTCAAATTCTGAACTATCCGTATCCCTCTTAACAGTTATGTTTTTTGAGCTAATTTCTTGTGTCTAACTTGTGCATATTTGTGGTGCCTTATGACTTCTTGCGTTTAGCAATTGATAAACTCACTCTCTCTTGAATTGAGTAAAACCTAGTTTTATAGAATCCCCAGTGTGGAAACAGGCCATTCAGTTCCACAAGTCCACAGCAACCCTACAAAGAGCATCCCACCCAGACCCATCCCCATTCCCTGCTCTATCCCTGTCAGCCTGCATTTCCAATGGCGAATATACCTAACCTCCACATCCGTGGGCAATGTGGGTAATTCAGCATTCCCAATCCACCTAACCTACATGTTTCTGGACTGGTCAAAACAATGATTCGATATGAATTAGTTAGAATGCAGCTGTTGACTGTCATCTTCCATCCCTGTGTTGGAGCGAGATTTAACATTCAAGATCAAAAATGAAACACTTGAACAAGGTAGTTCAAATTGCGGTTGTTGACTTGCTCGCCAATTTGGCTTGTTTTCATTGAGACGTTTCGTCACCATGATCAATGACATCATCACTAGAGCCTCCAACAAAACAATGTTACTCCACTCTGTCTGGAATTTATACTGTCCGGTCTGTTACCATGAGTACTGTCATTTCCGGTTTTGATCTGTATGGGTTTGTATGTGGGGGCCCAATTGTATCTGCTTGTTGGTTGCATTATGGGTGGTGAATCACGCCTGTCATACAAAACTGGGACAAGGTAACCATAGTAGCCCAAGCCAAGCATAGACATGCAGAGGAATCCTAGAGGCATGGTTCTCAACCCATTCTCCAGCCTCACATTCTTGGTGTCTTCTATTTGAATATGATCACTCAGCCATATCCTTTATGACAAACAACAGAGTCTTACATCACAAAATCTTCAGACAGGACTGCCCAGACAGATCCACTTGTTCTCATGATATCATCTTTTGCTGGAGGGATTCCGAAATGTCTACATTCTTCATCAACTGAGCATCCTTGCGTTCGTGGTTGACAGAGATCTCAGCCATGTCCAACCCATGTCCTACACTTTGGCCTCATCCCTGATGAGGTACCCTGGTCCTCAATGACCAACCCATCAATATCCACATCGAGAAGAACATCAGCCACGATTTCTAACAAGATCCCACCACCAGGCATATATTCCCCTCCCCTCTCTTGTCAGCCTTCCGCAGGGACCATTCCGTCGGGACGCCTCGATCCACTCCTTATCCATTCCCAACAGCTCCCCATAACCCAACAGCACTTTCCATGCCACCACAGAAGGCATAACATCTGCCCATTTACTTCCTCCTGCTTCACTATCCAAGGCTTCCAGGGGAAGCAGCGATTTACCCACACTTCACTCAATCTAGTCTACTGTATTCACTGCTCACAATATGGTCTCCTTCTGCATCGGGGAGACGAAACGCAGACTGACTAACCGCTTGGCAGAACACCTATATTCTGTCCGTAAGAATGGCCCCAGGTTTCCAATTGCCTGTCACTTGAGCGCCCCATCATGATCCCTGTCCAAAATCTCTGTCTCAGGCTTGCTGCAGTGCTCCAGTGAGTGCAAGCTAGAAGAAAAAAACCTCATGTGTGCTTTGCAGAACACCTCCGCTCGGTTCGCAGGAAACAGCAGCACCTCACAGTCGCGAACGGTTTTAGCTCCCCCTCCCATTCCTTAGACGACATGCCCATCATGGGCCTCCTGCAGTGCCACAATGATGCCAACCGAAGGGTGCAGAGGAACAGCAACTCATATTCCACTTGGGAACGCTGCAGCCCAATGGTATCGATGTGAACTTCACAAGCTTCAAAATCTCCCCTCCCGCCACTGCATCCCAAAACGAGCCCAGCTTGTCCCGCCTCCCTAACCTGTTCTTCCTCTCACCTATCCTCTCCTCCCACCTCACGCTGCACTTCCATTTCGTACCAACTGACCTCACCCCGTCTCCTTGACCTGTCTGTCCTCCCTGGACTGACCTATCCTCTCCCGACCTTCCCACCTATACTCTCCTCTCCACTTATCTTATTTTCTCTCCATCTTCGGTCCGCCTCCCCCTCTCTCTCCCTATTTATTTCGGAACCCTGTCCCCATCTCCCTCTCTGATGAAGGGTCTCGGCCCGAAACGTCAGCTTTTGTGCTCCTGGGATGCTGCTTGGCCTGCTGTGTTCATCCAGCTTCACACTTTGTTATCTTGGATTCTCCAGCATCTGCAGTTCCCTTTGTCTCTGAATAAAGGAGAAGGTGGGTCAAGAGGAGACAGACAGGTTAAAGAGGCGGCGGATAGAGCCAGTAAAGATGAGTGTATGTGGGCAGTTAGGGACGGGATCGGTCAGTCCGGGGAGGACGACCAGGCCAAGGGGGTGGAGCTGAGGCTGGTAGGTAGGAGATGGGGGTAGGGCTTGAGGTGGGAGAGTGGATAGGTGGGAGGAATGACAGGTTAGGGAGGTGGGGATGAGCTGCACTGGTTTTGGGATGTAGGTGGGGAGGGGAAATTTTGCAGCTTGTGAAGTCCACACTGGTACAATTAGGCTGCAGGGTTCCCAAGCAAAATAAGTTGTACTGTTCCTGCAACCTTTGAGTGGCATTGTTGTGGCACTGCAGGAGGCCCAGGATGGGCAGATGGAATTATGGTGTTGAAGGTGGAGATGTGGTCAATAAGTAGGAGCTTGACGTAGATGCCCTTGTTATCTGGACGTTCCAGAGATATGTGTAAAGCCAAGGAGAGGGCATCTGCCATGGATCTGCTGCATCAGTAGGTGAATTGCAGTGGATCAAGGTAATGTGGGAGGCTGGAGTTGATGTGACCCATGACCAACCTCTCAAAGCACTTCATAGTGATAAATATGGATGTCAGAGCCACTGGGCAGTCGTCATTGAGGCTTTTGAAAAAAATTGCTGACATTCAGTGCGGGGATCTTAAAGCATTAGCACGAACATCAGAAAATTGGAGAAGCCTCGAGCATATGAGCACAGGTAGCTGAGGGTAGGGAGGGCGTGAATTGCAGAAATCAAAGAGGGCAAGATACAGAGAGAGAGAGAGAGAGAGAGAGAGAGAGACAGAGATCATAGTGAACAAATGATTGGCCTGGTAGGCAGTGGAAAATACATGATTTTACATGGAACATGCAGATATCTTCGAAAAATAGGACATTGAGTTTTGGAAATTAGTGTTATAGTTGATTTGGAGTGAACCAAGTTACTGTTCAGTTTGGTTGTGGCTTTTGATGAAGGGATGGTCCATCTGAGATTGAAATTGGAGGAAGATTTCAGGATTTTTTCATGTTCTTGTCTTTCTGTTATGCCCCGAGGTAAAAAGCATTGGAAATGCTGTTAATTTTTTGCACGGCGAACTGCAGAATATTAACCAGTCTCACACCATTGCCATCACCTTGCCCTTGCAGATGCGGATAAAGTTCTCCAAGCTGACAGAAATTGAAAGCACTCGCATCCTGTGACGATGGTAAGTTTACTTTCTTAAAAAAAAAATGCTTGCAGCTTAATGAGCATAATAAAGAGCACAGGGGCTCTGGTTAACACTGCTGCCTCATGGCACCAACAACTTGGGTTCAATTCCGCCCTTGGGTCACTGTCTGTGTGGAGTTTGCACATTGTCCATGTGTCTGCATGGGTTTTCTCCGGGTGCTCGAGTTTCCTCCCACGGTGAAAAGATGTGCAAGTTAGGTGGATTGGCCATGCTAAATTTCCCAAGGTGTTCAGTGATGTGTAGGTTAGGTGAGTTATAGGTGGATGGGTCTGGGTGGGATGCTTTGAGGGGCAGTGTGGACGTGTTGGGCTGACGGACCTGTTTCCACATTGTAAGGATTCCCTGAATCATGATTCTATCATTTTACTGAGCGCAAAGGTACAATATTAGCCGGTCATATTTGTCTCACCTCTTTACACATTGACAAGAAAGCTTTAATTTTAGTTTCTATGCATTTGCAACGTGTCTGCTGTCTCTAACAAGGCTGACTATATCTCCTTCTCTAACGCGCATCTCCTGTCCCCTAACACCAAGAGGTGACACTTGCTTTTCGTTTCGTACAATCAGTAAAACAATAGCCTCCATATTACAGCCAGCGGCTTCTCTTAATGCTCACACACGGTTCTTTTTTTCCTCCAGGTATTGACCACTCATCATTTCTTATTCCTCATCTCATCTCTCTCTCACGCACTCTCTCTCTCTCTCTCTCTCTCTCTCTGTCATTATCTCTCCTCTCCCTGTTATCCCCCATCACTTGACTCACAGGCACAAACAGAAGTTCACAGTCACACTGTGTTGCACATGCATATCCTATCCCTCATGCTCAAACATACTATCCATACACACACAGAACCAGGAACACAGTCTCTCACTCACACATTCTGTCACATTCTCACTCATTCATACTCCGTACTGTCACACAGTCAAGCACGGTCTTGCACACATGCTGTGGCATACTTGCATGCACTGTCGCAGGATCTTTTGCCACTGCTCATACTCTCAAGTACGCACAGACACCCCCCCCCACCCCCGACAAATCTCTCCCTCACACACTTAAGGTTGCAAATTTGCTTGCTCTCAAAGTCACTCGCTCTCACAGACACTCTCACAGCCTCATGCATGCTTGTAACACTCCCTCCTTGTGCTAATTCTTTTCACACACTCTCAAGCACAGACACTGGCGCACACATTCTGTCGTGCGCACACTCACACTTTCATGCACCATCTTTGCACTCTTGAACACAATCATATGCTCACCTCTCTCTCGCACACAGTCAATTTGATTTGAGTCATCATTGTCACTTGTGCCTTGGTACACTGAGAAGTTTTCTTATGCATGCAGTACAGACAGATCATACCATACAAAGTGCATTCGTGAAATGGAACATTGTACATCTTCTCTGTAGCTGTCACTGAGAGCGAGATCCAAGTTAGATCCAAAGGGCCTGTTCTGTGCTGTACTGTTCTATGTTCTATGTTCTAGATTTAAAATTTTAAGTGTTCTATTCAGATCCCCAATAACAGCGGTGAAGATGCAGTTCTTGAATCTTTTCACACATGTATACAAACTTTTTTACATCTTCCCTTCAGTCAAAGGTAGAAGAGAGTGTAATTGTTGGGTGAGAAGGGCCTTTGATTTTGTCAGTGGGTTTCCCGAGGCAGTGGGAAGTACAGGTGGAATCAATGAATGGAAGGCTGGTTTGCATAATGGACTATGCTGTGTTCACGACTCTGTAGTTTCTTATGAGCTGAGGAAGAGCTGTTGCCAAACCATGCTGTGATAGGTTGCTTTCTATGGTACATCAATAATTGTTGTCCTTGTGGACACACTGAATTGCCTTAGCCTCTTGGGGAAATGGAGACATTGGTGTGCTTTTTTGCCCATTGTGACGATCTGGGTGGACCAGGAGAGATCGTTGGTGATCAACACTCTCAACTATCTCCACCTCAGCAACATCTCTCTCACTGTCTGATGCAGGCGCGCTCACACTCACATTCTGTCGCCCATTCTGTCTGTCTGTCTGTCTCTCTCTCGCTCATCGCCCACCTCTCTCGCTCTGTCTGTCGCGCGCTCGCTCTCTCCGATTCTGCCTGGAAGAAGAAAGGCAAGAGCCATAATAAATAGGGATTGTTCAGCTAGAGGAACCATGCTGTGATATGCATCCAGATAGGATGCTTTCTCTGGTACATCAATGAAAGTTGTCTTTGTGGACACACCAAACTGCCTTAGCCCCCTGGCAAGTAGAGACAAATGGTGTGCTTTTTTGCCCATTGCGACGATCTGGGTGGACCAGATTTTGCACAGTCGTACCTGTGACTCCATTGTGGCATATTAACCAGGTCAACAATGTCATTAAGGGGATCCTGAAGGAGGAGGACCCTAAGACACAGCTCGATGTACACATTGGTAAGATGAGTGATTTGGTTTGGGGTAACGCTTGCACCAAGCGTTCTGAGAGCTAGGCAGTGGATTAAATAGCAGGACCTGTAAAGTTGTAATCTCTGGATTATTCCTGGTGCCACATGCTGAGAAGGCAAGAAAAAGGAGAAGAAAACAGATGAATGCTTGGCTCAAGTGTTGGTGTTTGGGGAGGGATTTAGACTCCTGGATCTGAAGGAGAATTTGTGAGGATGGTATGTCCTCTACAAGTGGGCTGGTCTGCAGCTGAAGCAGAAAGGAACCAAAATCCTTGCACAAGGGTTTGCTAATGTTGTGAGGAATTTAAGCTATCGGCCTTGCAAGCAGTGGGCAGTTGAAGAGCAGGGAATTCACTGAGGGGTGAGAAGCTAATAAAATAATAATTATATTCTGGGATTTCAACTGCACAACATTAATTGAGATTAGACAAAAGTTTGACTTGGGAAATAATTCTTTAAATACATTTGATAGATTATTTTACATGAACATGGAGATGAGCTTGTAAGGGACAGTGCAATGCTGGATCTATTTCTGGGACACAAAGCCAGTGTTCCTTTGGCCCTCGATGTTGCGCCGACCTGTGAACTAATCTTAACCCATCCCCCAACACTATCCCATCATCATCCATATGCTTATCCAAGGACTGTTTAAATGCCCCCAATGTGGCTGAGTGAACTACATCAGCAGGCAGGGCGATCCTTATCGCTCTCCGACTAAAGAACCTGCCTTTGACATCTATCTCAAATCTATTATCGCTCAATGCGTAGCTCTGCCCCCTCAGACAAGCTGATGCCATCATCCTCAGAAAAAGACTCTCACTGTCCACACTATCTAGTCCACTGATCATCTTGTATGTCTCTATTAAATCCCCTCTGAACCTTCTTCTCTCCAATGAGAACAGACCCAAGACCCTCAGCCTTTCTTCCTCAGACCTTCGCTGCAGAGCAGGCAACATCCTGGTAAATCTCCTCTGAACCTTTTCCAATGCTTCTACATCCTTCCTGTAATTGGGTGACCAGAAATGCACGCAGTATTCCAAGTAAGGCTGCACTAGCTACATCTTTTAATTTACTAGCACAGAGTACATCGCGTGCAGGATACCTATTGACCTTTAGCCCCATTAGTTTCCCTAGCACCTCTTCTCTGGTGATATTTCCTGTCTTCTTTTTGCCCCTTGTTAATTAAGTAATTTTGAGATGCTATTTGTGTCTTTTGCTGTGCAGACTGGTATAAAGTATTTATTTGTCTCATTTGCTATTTCCTGATTCCCCATTATTATTTTTGCCGCCTCCATTCTTTAAGGGATCTGCTTTCACTTTGGCCTCTTCCTTCATTTGTTTAAATAAGCTCTTATTGTCTGTTTCTTTTCTATTTCTCGGCTTTGAAATCTTTCCTTATTTCTGGTTTTCTACTAACCTTGGGCACTGACTGTTGAATTGGCAGAACATTGGAGAGAATGCTTAGGATATGAAATTTTTGGTCTGATAAATAGTACTCGACATGGTGCTGTTGCCTCCGCTCCTGCTCAGGTCTCTCCCAGTTGAAATGCCAAATGTGAGCCTGCCCATGCTCTTCACAGCTGCCCTGCAGCATTAAATGGCTGGAGGCAGGACAGCGGGCACCCTCTTGGATGGAAGTTCTACCTTGTAGAACTCCTAGCCACTTAGAGCCCAGAAGAGTCTGAAGTTGCTGATGGCTGGATGGCGGGTCCCCGAGGGTTGTTAGGGGTTTTTAAAAGGTTGGATGAGAGTTTAAGGGCATGAAGTGCCTAGGATCAGGCCAAGGGGCCTGTGAACGATGCTCCCCTACCAACTCACTTTTTCTCGACTGGATTGTGCATGTAAAGCTGACTGTCTTTCTGATTGACATCTATCTCCTGACACAATAGAGGGGATCCCTTAAATTGCCATCAATTAGTCTCAGGAGGTCAAAGGATAGACAGGCTGCTTGACAGTTCCCCAGAACTTTCACACATGTACGCACAGTGCCCTCCAGATTTTGTGTGTTCTTCCCACCTTCGTATCTGTGGGATGGGGCTGTATAATCGAGCTCATAAGAAGTTATCCTGAGCCTTGAAATAGGACTGGAATGATGCAGCCAAATCTGGTGACTAAACTTCAAGACTAATAATTTTGGTAGTCTTGAATAATAATAATGAAATTTACCCAACTTGTTTTAAGAATGTGACATTTTATCATCAAATTTAGCTAATGCTGTTTTCATTGGAGTACAGGGGATTAATAAGTAGTTAATCGAGACATTAGGGATTACGATAGGTTGGGATAAGATAAACGTGGAAAAGCTGTGTTCCCATGGCTAATGGATGATGATACAAGGAGAAGGGAATGCATTCATGTTTTGGGGAAAAGATGTAGGGGGATGTAAAGAGGAATTTTTTTTTAAAGCAGTGAATGTTTCTGCCTGGCATTCGATGTTTTGACAATGTTTGCCAGATTTTGTTGGCATCTTGTGAACTAACATTGAATTGATACTTGCTTAACTACTAATTGTTTTTGGTAGACACTGTAGAACATACCATATGTATGGCAAAATAGCAAAATTACAAGAGAAATCTAGTTCAAAACCTAGGTAACAGAGCACCTTTTTAAACTTAACAAGAACGTGTCATTAACACACTTAATAGCTGCGACATAGTGTGATTTAAAAGAATGCTGATAACCCGAAGTGAAATAGGGGTTGTAAGATCCACTGTTTGAAACAAGTGAAGAGCCAATTAGATTGTACTTTGGATTTGGATGTAATGAGAATGCACGCCGGTTGAAAGAGATGGATGTTTTAGGTTAAATTGTTGTGAGTGCTGCTTCATAAATATCAAGGAGGGCTTCATAACATATAAAGCTACTGTTCCTCCACCATTGTTCCACAGAAATTACTGAAGCAAACAACAGAATATGACCAGCATCACTGACGGTTCCCTAGTTAGATTTGACATTTTACATTTGAGAAGGAAATGGCCTGTTTCCATCATTCCAGAGTACTTTTGTGAATCATTGTATTTATTTCTAGGCCAAATAAAGGAATTAATTTTGTTTAATAGATCCAATAAGTTAAAACTGTAATCGAAGTTAGTTTTCTTCCTCCTTTGTAGTGGATCTGTTGGAGTTGCACACAGCACAATGTGTCTTCGATCAACACAAATTGACACAAAACGAGCAACTTCTAAATGTGACTGAAGTAATCAACTGTTCAACGACCATTTATGATGGTTTGGAACAAAATCACAAAAACTAGGTCAATGTGCCACTCTGTGTCGACATGTATCTGAACTGGCTGCTGAACGTCTTTGATACGTATGTATGATTTACACTTGAATGTAGTATGTTTAGATTGTCCTAAGGTGCATTAAACTGCTTCCTGCATATTGGATTTTGATATATGCATGATCAGTTAAGTAAATGTGAAGATTGTCGACTGATTAAAATCAACCCTGGCATTGTTGACAGAAAGTTTCAGTGTGTTCTAATTTCATTTCAGTGAAAGAAATAAAGTAGTTGAAAGTTTTAGCGACTTTTGTTTTAAATCATAAAATTGAAACTGATATACTTTTGATTCCTTTTGGTCAGATCTGTACAGGATCATGTAGACATCGCGACACTCTGATTGCAATGCTCTTCACGGTTACAAATGTTAGTGCTGGAGAATGACGTGTATAATGCGCACAATATGCACATCATCCAGTTAATGTCAAGGAATAAACGGCCAGATGTTGAATAAAATTTTGTGACCGTCAATCTCGTAGAGTCATACAGCATAGAAACACCATATCTATGCCTACCAACAAATACCAAACTGCACTAATCTCATTTATCTACACTTGGTCCAGAGCCTACTTTGACCTAGCATTTTAAATGCTCATCCCAGATGCTTTTTAAATGTTGAGAATACCTGCCTCTACTTGCCCTCTCAGGCAGCGTGCTCCATACGTCTACCAGTTTTGACATGAAAAAGCTTTTCCTCAGACTTCCTCACCTTAAACTTGTGCCATCTGGTTTCATCCTCACCTTAAACTTGTGCCATCTGGTCTTAGACACATGTGCCGTGGGGAAAGAATTCTCACAATGTATTCTGCCTGTGCCTGTCATAATTTTCTATGCCTCAATCAGATCAGAGGAATTGAGTATAAGAGCAAAGTGGTCCTTCTGCAGCTGTACAGGGCCCTGGTGAGACCACACCTGGAATACTGTGTGCAGTTTTGGTCTCCCAATTTGAGGAATGACATTCTTGCTGTTGAGGGAGTGCAGCGTAGGTTCACAAGGTCAATTCCCGGAATGGCGGGACTATCATATGTTGAAAGATTGGAGCGACTGGGCTTGTGTCCTCTCGAGTTTAGAAGGATGAGAGGGGATCTGATTTAGGCGGATAGGATTATTAATGGATTGGACACTGTGGAGGCAGGAAGCATTTTTCTGCTGATGGGTGAGTCCAAGAGGGAGAGAGAAAACAGGAAATTGTAGACCGGTTAGCCTGATGTCAGTGGTGGGAACGATGCTGGAGTGAATTATAAAAGATGAAATTACAACTCATTTGGATAGCCGGAACAGGACAAGTCAGAGTCAGCATGGATTTACAAAGGGGAAATTGTGCTTGACGAATCTTCTGGAATTTTTTGAGTATGTAACTATGAAGATAGACAAGGGAGAACCAGTGGATGTCGTGAACCTGGACTTTAAGAAAGCCTTTGATAAAGTCCCACATCGGAGACTAGTGAGCAAAGTCAGGGCACATGTTATTGGGGGCAAAATACTGACTTGGATTATAAATTGACTGGCTGACCGGAAACAAAGAGTCGTGATGAACGGGTCACTTTCGGAATGGCAGGCAGTGGCCAGTGGGGTACCACAAGGTTCGGTGCTGGGACCACAGCTGTTTACAATATCCATTAATGATAGAGATGAAGGCATTAAAAGTAATCTTAGCAAATTTTCCAACGACACAAAGCTGGGTGGCAGTGTGAAATGTGAGGAGGATGTTATGAGAATACAGGATGACTTGGATTGGCTCGGTGAGTGGACGGATGGCTGATAGATGCAGTTTAATGTTAATAAATGTGTGGTTATCCACTTTTTTGGTAGCAAGAACAGGAAGGCAGATTACTATCTCAATGGAGTCAAGTTGGTAAAGGGGAAGTACAATGTGATCTTGGTGTTCTTGTACATTAGTCAATGAAAGCAAGCATGCAGGTACAGCAGACAGTGAAGAAAGCCATTGGCATGCTGGCCTTCATAACAAGAGGAATTGAGTATAGGAGCAAAGACGTCCTTCTGCAGCTGTACAGGGACCTAGCTTAGAAGGATGAGAGGGGTCTGATTGAGATGCAGAAGATTATTAAAGGATTGGACACTCTGGAGGCAGGAAGCATGTTTCTGCTGATGGGTGAGTCCAGAACCAGAGGTTCTGTTTAAAAATAAGGGGTAAGCCATTTAGAACAGAGTTGAGGAAAACCTCCTTCACTCAGAGAGTGGTGGATATATGGAATGCTCTGCCCCAGAAGGCTGTGGAGGCCAAGTCTCTGGATAGTTTCAAGAAAGAGATGGATCAATCTCTTCAAGATAGTGGAATCAAGGGTGATGGGGATAAGGCAGGGACAGGATACGGATTGTGGATGATCAGTCATGATTATAATGAATGGTGGTGCTGGCTTGAAGGGCCGAATGGCCTACTCCTGCACCTGTTGTCTGTTGTAAAAGTTAATTGTAGAAGAATGATTAAGATGGTCCCATATATATGGTGTTGGCAGCTGGTTCACATTGGGAAAACAACATGGTTGATCTTGATTCTACTCCTACTTGTTACACAGAAGCCTCTTCGAGCAACAATTCTTGAATGCCACAATGATGCCACCCGAAGGTTGCAGGAACAGCAACTCATATTCAGCTTGGGAACCCTGCAGCCCAATGGTATCAATGTGGACTTCACCAGCTTCAAAATCTCCCCTTCCCCCACCGCATCCTAAAACCAGCCCAGTTCGTCCCCTCCCCCCACTGCACCACACAACCAGCCCAGCTCTTCCCCTCCACCCACTGCATTCCAAAACTAGTCCAACCTGTCTCTGCCTCCCTAACCTGTTCTTCCTCTCACCCATCCCTTCCTCCCACCCCAAGCCGCACCTCCATCTCCTACCTACTAACCTCATGCCACCTCCTTGACCTGTCCGTCTTCCCTGGACTGACCTATCCCCTCCCTACCTCCCCACCTATACTCTCCTCTCCACAAACTATCTTCTTTTCTCTCCATCTTCGGTCTGCCTCCCCCTCTCTCCCTATTTATTCCAGAACCCTCACCCCATCCCCCTTTCTGATGAAGGGTCTAGGCCCGAAACATCAGCTTTTGTGCTCCTGAGATGCTGCTGGGCCTGCTGTGTTCATCCAGCCTCACATTTTATTATTCTTGAATGTTGATGGGACGTTGAAATGCAGGTAGATTATCGTGATCACTTGTTGAAAATGGATAGCAGCTAGTAGTTCTCTTTCGTCTCAACTAGTGACCAGTAGGCAACGGTCAAACAGTACCTAACCCAGAGGACACAAGCTCCTCTGAGACATGATGTTAGTTGATTCTCATGAATAACTACCTGCAGATGGACTATCTGCAGATAAAGCATGGTATTAAATCTCACCTATACTGCTCTCAACCGTTTTAATCAAAGTATTTATCACTCGTTGCATAGAAACAGATCACAAAACTGAAATGGCATATGCACAAATGCCAGCATAGAAGTTCTATACAGTAGCATTTTGTTTAAAGTTGTATTTGTAAAATAAAAGGGTGAAGTATTAACTTTCACAAATCATATTAACATGCTGTAGAAATCCGTGGAAGTGAGAAATTTGTTTTTTGATTCAAGACATGTCTGACAAATGACAATTCAAAGAGATCTTTGTTTCAGCTGGAGTGGGTTGTGGAGTCGACCTCATTAGGGGCATTTAAGTGACTATTTGACAGGCATATGGGTGTTAATACAAGATAGGGGTGGAGGTTAGATAGACCTGAGGTTTAGGGTAAAAGTTCAGCACGACATCATGGGCTGAAGGGCCTGTACTGTTCGATGTTCTATGTATCTTATGCTGTATTCAAATAAGTAGTCAGTCAGTGGCATTCTGTAACTTCCTTTTCCAGGGGTAGGAGTGGAAGAATCAGAGTGTTTCTTTGAAAATTGGCTTGATGTGTCTGTCCAAGGGTCATCTGGAGGAAAAAATACAAGTGTAAGTACGAAATCTATCATTGCCGATACACATGTAAACTGTAGATTTAACTGTACGTAAACTTTGTTTAACAAACTAGCCCACTCAATAAAGTGACAAAAATTACACACCAGATGTTTACTGTATTCTCATCATCTCTGTGATGTCTGGTGAGGGTGCAAGTGAGAAGGCTCCCTGCCAGTAAGTTTGAGTTAAGGCAAAGTTGCATCATTGCTGAAGTTATTTATGCTGTAAATGAAGGAGAACAGTAATGTGTATATCCCATGCGTTATGTTCCTGTTATTGAGTGTGTGTTTTTTGTGTGTGTGGGCCTATTGATCAACTGGAATTTTTGATTATTCAGCCCATTCCTGGTACCACGGGTACTGTTTAACAAAAGGTTTGCTGTCTTAGTATATTTCTCTATTTAGTCACTGCCACTATTAATGTTAAGTTAGAGCGTGGTCTTTGCAGAATCTGCACAGTGCATTCCTGCTGGATAAATGATGCACTACATCTGTATGATGCCATTGCTTCTCAACGACACCAACTTAGCAGCTGTTTTTGTTACCAATAATGTTTTCATCATTAGAATACTTGGAAAATATTCAGAAGTGCTGTATGACTCGACTGCTCACTTGCAGCAGTGATAACACTTAATGTGAGGTCATGTTTTTCCCCATTTGATGTTGTGTTGTCAACAATGTATCTCACAACTAATGGGCATATTTCATTGAAACCTGGTCTGTACAGGTATGGTCCAAGGAAGAACTGATTAGTTTTTGACAGATCTAGATTTATTTCTCTATTTTTTAAAAACATCAGTTAAAATTCGTTGGATAGGCAAATGATCATCTTTCTAGAATATTGTTGATTGATTTCGAATGTTGTGGATTGTGACAGCCCTGATAGTAGAATTTTTCATAACTATCAAAATATGAGCAGAATTTTCAGAGCAGATTATCAAATTGGCCTGAAGCTTTCTCAGTGAGATGGAAGCTTTTAATAAAAGGATTTATTTTGTCGGCCTTGCATTTACAAAGAATCAGTCAAGTGGAGAAATGCCTCAAAGAAAAGCTGTGTAATTATAGAGTCATGGATGTTTGTTGCACAGGAGGAGGCCGTGCGCTCTGTCGTTACTGCACTGCTCAACAAAGATCTGTCTACATTGAACTCACAGTACATTGATTTCCTTTTTGATTGTTTGACCCATAGCCCTGGAGCCTACAGCAACAGAAGTGAATATCTAAATACTGCTTAAATATTCAGACACTTTCTGAATCAGCCACACTTTCCGTCAGTGAGTTCATGTCAACTAATGGAAAAAGCAGCTTCCAGTTATCCTTTCTATGCCCTTCAAAATCTTAAACACCTTTTACCAGGTCCCCTTGTCTGCTCCAATCTTGTCGTCGGTCAGATGGGCAGGTCAGTGGCAGATTGATATAGCCTGAAGAAGGAATAAGATAAGAGAGTACTT
This sequence comes from Stegostoma tigrinum, assembly GCF_030684315.1. NCBI lineage: Eukaryota > Metazoa > Chordata > Chondrichthyes > Orectolobiformes > Stegostomatidae > Stegostoma > Stegostoma tigrinum. Next base: position 1,183,391 of record NW_026728674.1, on the reverse strand, counting down.
AATGTGGCAAAGCCTGTCGTGCCTGATGGAGGTCAGCAACGGCAGTCAGCAGTGAAGTCCACTGGCAAGGATGGGTGGGTTTTAGCCCAGCGCAGGGAATACAAACCATCACGGGGGAAGCCTCGTTCAGAGTGTCTGCAAACTCGTGGCTTAGGAAAGGACTGTAATAGAACATAGAACATAGAACAGAACAGTACAGCACAGAACAGGCCCTTCAGCCCACAATGTTGTGCCGACCATTGATCCTCATGTATGCACCCTCAAATTTCTGTGACCATATGCATGTCCAGCAGTCTCTTAAATGACCCCAATGACCTTGCTTCCACAACTGCTGCTGGCAACGCATTCCATGCTCTCACAACTCTCTGTGTCAAGAACCCGCCTCTGACATCCCCTCTATACTTTCCACCAACCAGCTTAAAACTATGACCCCTCATGCTAGCCATTTCTGCCCTGGGAAATAGTCTCTGGCTATCAACTCTATCTGTGCCTCATTATCTTGTATACCTCAATTAGGTCCCCTCTCCTCCTCCTTTTCTCCAATGAAAAGAGACCGAGCTCAGTCAACCTCTCTTCATAAGATAAGCCCTCCAGTCCAGGCAGCATCCTGGTAAACCTCTTCTGAACCCTCTCCAAAGCATCCACATCTTTCCAATAATAGGGCGACCATAACTGGACGCAGTATTCCAAGTGCGGTCTAACCAAAGTTTTATAGAGCTGCAACAAGATCTCATGACTCTTAAACTCAATCCCCCTGTTAATGAAAGCCAAAACACCATATGCTTTCTTAACAACCCTGTCCACTTGGGTGGCCATTTTAAGGGATCTCTGTATCTGCACATCAAGATCCCTCTGTTCCTCCACACTGCCAAGAATCCTATCCTTAATCCTGTACTCATCTTTCAAATTCGATCTTCCAAAATGCATCACCTTGCATTTATCTAGGTTGAACTCCATCTGCCACCTCTCAGCCCATCTCTGCATCCTGTCAATGTCCCGCTGCAGCCTACAACAGCCCTCTACACTGTCAACGACACCTCCGACCTTTGTGTCGTCTGCAAACTTGCTGACCCATCCTTCAATCCCCTCATCCAAGTCATGAATAAAAATTACAAACAGTAGAGGCCCAAGGACAGAGCCCTGTGGAACCCCACTCACCACTGACTTCCAGGCAGAATATTTTCCTTCTACTACCACTCGCTGTCTTCTGTTGGCCAGCCAATTCTGTATCCAAGCAGCTAAGTTCCCCTGTATCCCATTCCTCCTGACCTTCTGAATGAGCCTACCATGGGGAACCTTATCAAATGCCTTGCTGAAGTCCATATACATCACATCGACAGCTCGACCCTCATCAACTTTTCTAGTCACATCCTCAAAAAACTCGATAAGGTTTGTGAGGCATGACCTACCCCTCACAAAGCCGTGTTGACTGTATTTGATCAAGCCATGCTCTTCCAGATGGTCGTAAATCCTATCCTTCAGAATCCTTTCTAACACCTTGCAGACGACAGACGTGAGACTTACTGGTCTGTAATTGCCGGGGATTTCCCTATTTCCTTTCTTGAAGAGAGGAATTACATTTGCCTCTCTACTCTCCACTGGAGTCATACCTGAGGACTGGAATGTTTGACTTTTTAAACTTTTGTTTTTATTCTTCTACTGTTCTAATAAGAAGACTGTAGTGCTGAACATTTTAACTTATTCATTTATTTTTATCACATGGAGCATGGAACGGTACAGCACAGTACAGGCCCTTCAGCCCACGATGTTGTGCCGAACTTTTACCCTAATCCTGTGGTCAATCTAACCTCCGCCCCTCCCTTATACTATCATCCATGTGCTTGTCTCATAGCCGATGAAATGCCCCTATTGAGGCTGACTCCACTACCCTCTCCGGCATTGCATTCCACTCCCCTACGACTCTGAGTAAAGAAGGATGGATAAATTTTGTACTTCTGCAACTAAAATTGCGTACCAAAGTACTTTGTACCTGAGATGGCACCGTCTAAGGCAACTTTGTACTCTTTTCTTTGTACTCTTGTACCCTGTATTGAATGCATGTGATAATAAAATCTCAATCTAATGCATAGCAGGACACTGGGAAGCTTAGAGGAGAAAAGGGATCCTGGAGTGCTTGTTCATGAATTCCTGAAGGGGTCAGGTCAGGCTAGTAAGGGTTGTTACAAAGACATATGGGACACCTCCCTTTATCAGTTGTGGCATAAATTGTAAGAGTGGGAAGGTCACTTTGGAGTTGTTTAAAAGTTTGGTTAGGCCACAGCTGGAGTCGTGTGTGGCATTTTGGTCACCACCCATTAGGAAGGATGTAATTGCACTGGAGGGAATGAAAAGGATGTTGCATGTGTTGGAGCATTTTAGCTGTGAAGAAAGACTGGAAAAAATCACATTATATTCTGTGAAGCAGAGAAGGTTTGGTGGGTGAATGGAGGTCCTGACAGAGGCATATAAGATTATGAGAGGTATAGATGGGTTGAATAGAAAGCATTGTTCCCCTTAGTTAAAGCATCAATAACAATAGGGCATAATTTTCAAGAGAAAGACGGGAATATTTTAGAGGTTTGAGGAAAATCGTTTTCATCCAGAGTGTGGTGAAGGTCTGGAGCGCATTGCCTGGGCGGGAAGTTGAAACAGGAAACCTCACAACCTTTGAAAAGTACTTGGATGAGCAGTTGACATGTCGTAATATTTAAGAGAATGGTCCAGTGTGTAAAAATGGGACTAGTATATGTTGCAGTGTATTTTTAGAGGTACAGCCTTAGTGGGCCATAGGACCCCTTCTGTACTATATGATTCCATGACAACCCCCAGCCCAGGCAGCTGTTTTTTTCAGTCATCTCCAGGATTACACCCTTCGTAGTGTGATCCCTTGCGTTGTTCGCCCTCCCAAGTTCATTAGCTCACACTTTTCCTGGTTGAGTTCAATTGCTGTGCTCAGCTGACCAGTCTGTTGATCTCCTCCTGAAGTTTATTCTTCCTGTCTGTCAACCAATTTTGGATCCAGTGTGCCACTTTGCCTTTGATCCCATGGCTGTTATTTACATGGCCATTCCATCGATATCCTCCTCACTAAATTAGCCATTCGCTAGCGATACAGTCATACATCCTGTGTTTAAGCCCAAATGATGAATTAACTTGACAAATTTCAAGGGTCCTTATGGAAAGCCCTGCACAACCCCACTCAAAGCAAACATCCTGTCAAATAGATATCCCTCTACCATCAATCACCCTGTGCTCTTTGCCTCAGCCAGTTTTGGCTCCAGTGTGCCTCTTTGCCTTTGATCCCATGGCTGTTGTTTTCTTGCTCAATCTGCCAAGGGGGACTTTACTAAGCCCACATCAAATGCATAATGTGACCTCATCTTAACAAATCCATAGTGTTTATCCCTGATTATTTCTTGCAAGTACATTCTACCCCTAAGAATGCCTCTTTATAGCTTCACCAGTGCTGAGATTATTCTGACTGGCTTTTAATTTCCTGGTCTGTTCCTCTCTCCGTTTGTTCATAGTGGGACAATGTTAATAGTGTTTCATTACTTCACGTGCGATTGACAAGGCTTTGAAAATTGCTGCCAGCGGCCCAGATATCTCCTCCCTCACTTCCCCCGCTAGCTGGTATACATTTCAGTTCGCCCTGTAGATGTATCCACTTTTAAAGTTGCTCAACCAGCTGCATCTCCCTGTCTCTTAACCTCTGATGCTCCGAGGTCCTTTGCCCTGATATCTTACTTGCAGTGTCCTTTTCCATTGTAAAGATTGACACAAAATATTCATTGAGGACGGTGCCGATGTTTTCCAGGTCCACACAAAGATTACCTCTGTGAAATGAACGAGGAGATATTAGAGAGGTTTGAGATTTACAATCAAGAAAGAAATTGACAAAATGACTTCCTTGGAGAATCATACAACATCCATTGTCCATTGTTGTAAACAAACAGAAGTTTTTGTTTCCACAGTTGTTTGCAAATAGCCAATCAAGGTAATAAAATAATGTTTTAAGATAATTTACAAAGCAAGGCAATTGAGGAAGATGTATTGGATGTATTGAACTCTCAACTACCTCCCTTAAGTTTAGGAATGTCAGTATTTTTCTTCTGGATAACTTTTGCAGATATCTTCAAACAAGTAGCTGAACCCACAGATTTATGTGACCAACGAAGCCTGAACCTTTTGCTTCACGATGCAGTCCAGATCCCTTGGCAGCTGGGTGAGGTAGCTTCATTTGGAGGCAGCACCATTGAACCAAGTGTCCGCAGTTGCTTCCAACATGTAAGTGTGCTCTGCACCAATTCATATTGTCAAGCGGGTCTACTTGCCAGTATGAATTTTGAGCTCATTTTCGTTTTGTTCACCTGCACATCTGCCAATGTGGTATATCGTATCCATTGCACCCGGTGTGGCCTCCGCTACATTGGGGAAACCAAGCAGAGGCTTGGGAACCACTTTGCAGAACACCTCCGCTTGGTTCGCAACAAACAACTGCACCTCCCAGTCGCGAACCATTTCAACTCCCCCTCTCATTCCTCAGACGACATGTCCATCATGGGCCTCCTGCAGTGCCACAATGATGCCACCCGAAGGTTGCTGGAACAGCAACTCATATTCCGCTTGGAAACCCTGCAGCCCAATGGTATCAATGTGGACTTCACAAGCTTCAAAATCTCCCCTTCCCCCACTGCATCCCAAAACCAGCCCAGTTCTTCCCCTCCCCCCACTGCATCTCAAAACCAGCCCAGCCTGTTTCTGCTTCCCTAACTTGTTCTTCCTCCCACCCATCCCGTCCTCCCATCTCAAGCTGCACCTCCTTTTCCTACCTACTAACCTCATCCCACCTCCTTGACCAGTCTGTCTTCCCTGGACTGACCTATCCCCTCCCTACCTCCCCACCTGTACACTCCTGTCTACGTATCTTCTTTTTTATCCATCTTCGGTCCGCCTCCCCCTCTCTCCTTATTTATTCCAGTTCCCTCTCCCCATGCCCCTCTCTGATGAAGGGTCTAGGCCCGAAATGTCAGCTTTTGTGCTCCTGAGATGCTGCTTGGCCTGCTGTGTTCATCCAGCTCCACACTTTGTTATCTTGCACTATTGATATGGACTGGTTTGTCACTAGAATTTATGACCCAGGCAAAGTGTGTCACGACTTCAGTTGATCTGAGCTCTTATCAGCAGATGGAGCCTCAAGTTAATGCCTCTTCTGAATGCTGGCATCTCCGACAATCCAAATTCCTCAGTACTTCATTGAAGTATTACCCTAAAAATTATGCTTAAATATAAATTACAGCTTGAAGCCACAGCCTTCTAATTTATTGTTGAGAGCTCTACTAGTTTATGACAGAACTAGAACAGACCTGGAATGGATACGGGATGGTTTTCTTGAGCAATATGTTGAGGAACCAACTGAAAAGCAGTGCATCTAAGACTGGGTGCTGTGTAATGAGAAGGGAATCATTGCCAATCTAGCTGTGCAAGATTTCTTCGAGATGAGTGGCCGCAACATGATAGAATTTTTTCAATCAAGATGGAGAGTGTGAGAGTTGATTTGGAGACCAGGGTGCTGCATCTTAATAATGAAAGCTGAAGATATGAGGCATGAAATTAAGCAACTCTTTGTGATCTATCAAGGCTAAAGGGATGACAGTGGATAGGCAATGGCAAACATTTAAGGAGCACGTGGGCGGACTGCAACAACTGTTTATTCCTGTCTGGCATGAAAGCAAAATGGGTAAGAGGACCAATCCATGACTTAACAAAGGCAATTAGCGATAGTATCTGATCCATGGAAACAACATTTGAGGATTGGCAGCATAGTAGAATTTAGCAAAGAAGGACCAAGGGATTGATTAAGAAGGGGTAAATGCAGTAAAGTAAGCATACAGGGAACATAAAGACTGACACAGAGTTTCTATAGATACGTGAAGAGAAAGAGACTGGTAAAGACAAATGTTAGGAAGGGGGTTGACCAGTCAAGGGAAGACAGACAGGTCAAGGAGGCAGGGCTGACGCTGGTGGGTAGGAGGTGGGGTGGGGTTAGGGTGTAACCCTAACCCGAACTCTCACCCTAATCTCCACCCCACCTCCTACCTACCAGCATCATCCCCTCCTCCTTGACCTGTCTGTCTTCCCTTGACTGACGAACCTCCATCATAACTCCCCAACAACACTCACCTTTACTGGCTCCAGCGCCGCCTCTTTGATCTGTCTCCACCTATCTTCTCCTCTATCCATCTTCTATCCACCTCCCCTTCTCTCTTTATTTATTTCAGAATCCCCTTCCCCTCCCCCATTTCTGAAAAAGGGCCCAAACCCGAAACGTCATCTTTCCTGCTCCTCTGATACCGCTTGGCCAGCTGTGTTCATCCGGCTCCACACCTTGTTATCTCAGATTCTCCAGCATTGGCAGTTCCTCCCATCTCTGAAATGGTCTGTTGGCCTTCGTTCCGAGAGGTTTCGAGTACAGAAGCCGGAATGTGGTGTTGCAGTTACGCAGCACCTTGGTGAAGCCGCACCTAAAATAGTGTGTGCAGTTTTGTGCTCCTTTTCTGCGGAAGGATGCTGTTGCTCTCATAGTTTATCAGTGCAGCGCATGTTTATCAGCCTGTTTCCGGGAATGGCAGGTCTGATGTATGATCAGAGATTGACTCGGTTAAGATTGTTTTCGCTGGAATTCAAATGAATGAGGTGACTTATAAAATTCGAACAGGACTGGACAGGATAGATGCAGTTCCCAGTGGTGGGTGTGTCCAGAACCAGGGGTCACAGTATGAGGATTCAGGATAGACGATTTCGGAGGTATTTCTTCACCCAAAGAATGGTGAGTCCGTGGAAATCATTACCGAAGCCAGCAGTTCATGTCAAAACATTGAACGCATTCAAGATATGGCTAGATATAACACTTGGGGTGAATGGGATCAAGTGTTATGGAGAGAAAGCAGGATTAGGCTGTTGAGTTGGATGATCAGTCATGATCATGAAGAATGGTGGAGCAGGCTCAAAGAGCCATTTGGCCTCCCCCTTGCTCCTAGCTTCCATGTTTACAATAGTCACTCTCTGAAATGCAAAACTTGAGCAATTGTGCAACTTTGAACTGGGTGCTGGTCGTTACTGACCAAACTAAGTTAGGTTATGCTCAGCAGGACAGTGCTCATTGTTGTTTCTAGCATTTTCACCGTGTAGGACTTAGTCCTTGCTCTGCTTCAAGCGAAGAAGTGAGCTAATTGGAGATATCTACAACTTGTTAAGGTTCCAAAGGTTTAAAGTGATGTGGGGATGTGTGGTATTGTTCATAAAGTACATCATGAAGATAAATAAGATAAAAGATAAAAGAATGACGAGAGTAAGATGAGGGCCAATCAAGGACAGTAGTGGGAAGTTGTGTGTGGAGTCAGAGGAGATAGGGGAAGCACTAATTGAATATTTTTTGACAGTATTCACTCTGGAAAACGACAATGTTGTCGAGGAGAATACTGAGATACAGGCTACTCGACTAGCGTTTTGTACAGTCACGGGATTTATAGGGATTGACTTCCGGAGCCATGATGTCATGCTCCAACTGTACAAAATGCTAGTGCGGCCTCATTTGGAATATTGCGTGCAGTTCTGGTCGCCCCATGACAGGAAAGATGTTGAAGCATTGGAAAAGGTGCAGAGGAGATTTACCAGGATGCCACCTGGTCTGGAGCACAGGCCCTATGAAGAAAGGCTGAGAGACTTGGGTCTGTTCTCATTGGAGAAAAGGAGGCTAAGGGGGGATTTAATAGAGACATATAAGATGATCAGAAAATTAGATATTGTGGACAGTGAGAGTCTTTTTCAGAGGATGATGATTTCAGCTTGTACAAGGGGGCATAGCTACAAATTGAGGGGTGATAGATTTAAGACAGATGTCAGAGGCAGGTTCTTTACTCAGAGAGTGCTATGGGCGTGGAATGCCCCGCATGCCAAAGTAGTTAACTCAGCCACATTAGGGGCATTTCAACAGTCCTTGGATAAGCATATGGATAATGATGGGATCGTGTCAGGGGAGGGGCTTAGATTAGTTCACAGGTCGGCGCAACGTCGAGGGCCGAAGGGCCTGTTCTGTGCTGTATTGTTCTATGTTCTATGTTCTATAATGGATATCACAAGTAGATGACTGATGTGTATAGTGTGCATTGTCAAATGGTTCAAATTTTAGAACTGAAAAGTGCCTGGTCTACCTCAAATTGCCATGGAAAACCAAAGCTTCTCAAAAGTTTGAGCTTAAGCAAGTAATTCATGCTGCTGCTGTATAGTGGTTATGTGAATGGTATTTTCCCCTAGCAGTATGCTGTTGTCAGTCCAAAAATAATTCTCATTGCATTGACCAACATTGTCTATGAAATTTGCAGCCAGTCTTATGCCAGACATATAGGTCATATGTGATAATGATTGGCCGACTGAAAACTGCTTGTTTGTAATGAGCAGAGCACACCGCACCGGCATGTGTGAGATGCTTTCTCTTTTCCACAACCAAGGACCCCAACATGGTTCGCAGAACTTTCACTTTGATCCATTTCACAAAATTCGGCCCTCATCCATTCCACCTATCCCAGAATCATAAATTCTCCTTATTCTCAGCTTGTCCCTCCATCAACCTCTGCGTTCAGCAGATTATCTTCCAGCATCTTCACCAGTATCCCCTTTCAGCATTCCAAAGTGACCATTCCCTCTGTAGTCCACTCCTCAGTCACCAAGCAAGGTCCCAAATACACTTGTAAAGTGAAACAGCGATTTACCCGTACTTCATCTGTTCAAACATACAGGTATATTCAATTTTTCCAGTGTTTTCTCTGCAAAGGGGAAATGATACATTGATTAGGTGATTATCCTGCGGTACACCCTCATTCAGTCCACAAGCATGACCTGAGTTCCTGTTCCTTGCTGTTTTCATTTTCTATTTTGCTCCCACTTGGACCTTGGCTGTTCATCCTTCCCCTGAAGAATTTCATGCAATTTCATGAATATTCACTACATTCTCCAAATTCCCAAAGCTACCTCAACCACACTTCCACACATATTGTTTCTTGTAAGGTCTCCCTTCCATCTTCCCTGATTCTTGGCCTCTATCACATCTGTCCTGACAAACAAACAAGCCTTCACTTGCAGAAGTCCAAAGTGAAACACCTGCTATTAGCAGGGGCTGTTCAGTCATGACCAGTTTAAGATAAACAGTTGAACTTTTAACGGGGCTCATTTGCACCTGCTAGAAGTGACATACATTGACACTCAATGACCTGTTCTCTGTAAACAGAAATGTTTTAAAACTTCCACCTTCTTTGAATTAGCCAGAAGATTGTACAGCCTGTATTCCCTGTTCCTTTCTCCTTATTGGCACAGAGGCTCAATGGTTAGCACTGCTGCCTGTCAGGGACCCAGGTTCAATTCCATTCTCGGGGAACTGTCTGTCTGGAGGTTGCACATTCTCTCTGTGCCTGTGTGGGTTTCCACGAGGTTCTGCGTGAGTTTACAACAGGTCTCTGATTCCGTCCCACAGCCTAAAGATGTGTGTATTCGGTGGATTAGCCATGAGAAATGTAGGGTTACAGGGCTAAAGCAAGGGGGTGAGTCTGGGTGACGTGCTCTTTGGAGGGTCGATGTGGACGTCTAGGGCCAAATGGCCTGTTTCCACACCGCCAGGGATTCTATTGACAGCTCGACCATTCAGAGTGGACTTGTCAACCACACGACATGTTTTTCTTCTCGTATAAATTATTCCAATTGTTTGAAATATCATGTTCTTGCGTTTGTTCCATTGGGTGTAAGACAAAAATGCTTTGGTAATAAAAGTCTCTCTGAAATGAAAGACACAAATGTAAGGTATTTCCGGCTGGTAGACAGGAGGTCGGAAAACTCCCAAAAATTCTCAAGGGAATGCTTGTGATGAGGTGGAGGGTAGAAGAAATTATGTTACGAAACATTATTTTTTGCAAAAGCTTGGTAACACAATGGTAATTTTTTTTTAAAAAATCAAAGGTTGTGTCCAGAAGAGGTGTGAATAGCTACATAGGCATCTGAATGCAAAAAGGGATACAGGAGCAAGATGGAAGCGTAGGTTCTGATCTAAATTGGTTGAACTTAATATTGGACCAGAAGGCTAGAAAGTGACAAGACAGATGATGAAGTCTTGTTCCTCAAACTTATATTAAGGTTGTTGACTAATTGATTGATTTATTGTCACGTGTACCAAAGTAGAGTGAAAATCTTTATTTATGAGTGGTACAGGCAGATCATAGTAAGCGAAGGATATACAGATGAAAATGACAGAGGCATGCAGGTTACACTGAACAGAGTATGCGCTCAGTGAGATCAATGTTAGCAAGATCAGCGTTATTTCAGGCTAGAGAGTCTATTTATCAGTCTGATAACAACTGGGAAGAAGCTGTTCCTAAAACTGTTGGTGTGTGTGTGTGTTCAGGCTTCTGTACCTGGTGCCTGATGGAAGAGGATGTAGGAGATCATTACGTAGGTGCGATGGGTCTTTGGTGATGCTGGCTACCTTTCCGCAGCAGTGAGCCATGTAAATGGAGTCCTTGGATGAGAGGTTGGCTTCCGTGATGATCTGGGCTGTGCACACCCGCTTCTGTAGTTTCTCACAGTCCTGGGCAGAATAGTTGCCATACCAGGCCATTATACACTTGGACAATGTGCTTTTAATGGTGCATCTGTAGAAATTGGCCAGGCCAAATTTCCTGAGCCGCCTGAGGAAGGAGAAGCATTGTTGTGCCGCCTTGACCAACGTATTTTCGTGGCAAGTCCAGGACGGGTTGTTGATTATCGTCATACCAGGGAACTTGACACGCTCCACCCTCTCAACCTCAGTTCCATTGATATACATCAGGGCGTGTTCTCCTCCTGTCTTTTGAAATCAGTGATCAGTTCTTTAGTTTTGCCGACATCGAGAGAGAGGTTGTTCTCTGCACCACGTCACCAAACCCTTTGCCTCCCTTCTGTATTTTGATTCATTGTTAGATATCCATCCCACTGCAGTGGTGTCGTCAGTTAACTTGCAGATGGCGTTAATTTGGAATTTGGCAACACAGTCATGGGTGCACAAGGAGTGCAGTAGGGGGCTGAGAAAACATCCTTAGAGGGCACTAGTGTTATTGTGGAGGAGGGGCAGTTACCTATCTTCACTGTGGTTTTGGGTCAGAAAGTTGAGGATCCAGTAGCAGAGGGCAGAGCAGAGACCTAGGTCATAGAGTTTTGAGATCAGTCTGGAGGGGATAATAGTGTTGAAGGTGGAGCTGCAGTCAATGAGCAGGATTCCTACATAGCTCATTGTGCACATTGCTGCCAACAACATCGGTAGAAAGAGGGTTCACTGAATCCCTGCAGTGTAGAAACATTCAGCCCAACAGGTCCACACCTACCCCTGCAAGGCTAACAAACCTTAGCTATGGACAATTTAGTGTGGTCAATCCACCTAATTTGCACATCTTTGGACTGTGGTAGGAAACTGGAGCACCTAGCGAAAACCCTCACAGACATGGGGAGAATGTGTAAACGAAGAGTCACCCAAGGGTGGAATTGAGCCCAGGTCCCTGGTACTGTGAGGCAGTAGTGCCAACCACTGCACCACCTTGTTGCCCTTGAGACTTTCTCCAAGGCTACCCTTGTGTCTTAAGGGACTCTTTTCCCCCCATTCTCACTAACACATTTATTATGTCGTACAATCCCGTAGCAGCAATATCTTTTAGAGTGTGGGAAGAAATGGGAGTAACTGGAGGAAATTCAAACAGTCATGGGGAGAATGTGCAAACTCCACACAGACAGTTGTCCACAACTGGAATCGATCCTGGGGCCCTGTCACTGTAAGGCAGTGGTGCTAACCACTCAGCCACTGTGCTGTGGCATTTAGGTCCTGCAAAATGAGTACAAGAACTAGAATGATGAACATTCAACCTTTCGCACAAAAAGTTGGTCAGAGCTAGGACCCATATTAATCACTGTAACACTGTTTCTGAGACAACAAGGTGGAGAGCTGGATGGACACAGCAGGACAAGCAGCATCAGAGGAGTAGGAAAGCTGATGTTTCTGAAGAAGGGTCTAGGCCCGAAACGTCAGCTTTCCTACTCCTCTGATGCTGCTTGGCCTGCTGTGTTCATCCAGTTGTACACCTCGTTAACTCCGATTCTCCAGCATGTGCAGTTCCTGCTATCTCTCCAGAACACTGTTTTTGTTTTGTTCACAGCAGTGACAGAACACAGTTTGAGAGAAAATAATGCAGCCATATACACAACATTGATGAAAGATACTTTCTTATTTCCAAATGTTAAGGAAAGCGTTGTATGAAAATTATATTCTGTCACAGAATTTGGACACACTCTGGTTTCTTCCTGTGTTACCTAAAACGTATGCCATGTTTTTCGACCTTTGATTTCTCAGCATTTCTTCTTCTTTTGTAATGTAGTGCTGGAGGGAAACCATAATCCCAGATTGTAAGTGCTTTGAGCTTCAACATTGTCTGAGAACCCCCTCACTGTCTCTGAATACCCAAACTGATCAATAATAATCATCCTAATTGTCTGTCTTGACCTTACTGCAGCATTGCTTATTGTGTCACTGGCAGGTGACAGATCACATTGACATTTCACATCATGAAAGTAGCTGCATGAATATTTGTATTCTTGGTTCTACATTAGTGAGTTTTTGTTGCAACGTTTTGGTCTGGAAGTAAGAGGCATCTCAAAGAATGTGCTATCTGTGCTTTTGTGGAATCTGCTTTTGTGCTTTGACTTTGGGTTAAGCAATGTAACATGTCCTTGCTGATTTTCCATATTTAATTCAATTAGAATTTCATTGACTCTAGGTTTTACTCTTGAAATATGATGAATGAGCAGAAGGCTATTCAGTCCATTGAGTCTGCCACTCAATGAGATCATAAAATACTGATATTCCTCGATACCACTTTCCTGCCGTTTCCCTATAGCGTTTGATTCTCATACTGTTAAAAATACTCCAGTCTGAGCGTCTTAACTTTTGTACATCCCTCTGCAGGCAGTCTGGCAGTCTCATCACTTGTCTTCCATACCTATTTTTGTGTTTTCTGTAAGCTCGGTAATAGTACATTCACTTTCATCACTATGTCATTAATATTTATTCGCAACAAGAATGGCCGTGGCATTGATCCGTATGGCAGTTCACTGTTTACAGCTTGCCGACCTGGAAATGACTCCCCCTGTACCAAATGTCTGTTCTCTATTATTTGGTCAATCCCCTATCCATGTTAATATATTTCCCCAAAACTATGTGGTCTTATTAAAAGTCTTATCTGCTTGAAGTGTGATTATTTTTACAAATACCTTTTTGAATGTTACACCCTTTTATTTGTACTACTTGTAATCTCCTCATGGAATTCTTATAAATCTGTCATGCACAATTTCCTGTTTATCAAGCCGTAGTGACTGTGATTGTATTATGTATTTTAAGTGCTCTGCAATTACATCTTTTCTGATAGGCTGTTGCATTTTCCAATAACAGACATTAAGCTAACTGGCCAGTAGTTATCTTTTTTGTCTCCTTTCCTTTCTAAAATAAAGGTACTAGTCATAGAATCCCTGCAGCATGAGAGCAGGCCACTTGGCCCATTGTGTCCAAACTGACTCTCGGAAGAGCATGGCACCCAGATTCAACCAGCTGCCCAGCCCCTGCAACCTTGCATTTCCCATGGCTAATCCACCTAATCTGTGCATGTTTGGATTGTGGGAAGAGACCAGAGCAGCTGGAAGAAACCCACACAGACACGGGGATAAGGTTCAGATTCCTCACAGAAAGTCACCTGTGGATGGGATTGAATCCAGGTCCCTGCCACTGTGAAACAGCATGCTACCCACTGAGCCACCATACTGCCCTGTGGGGCACTGGGACTTTTTGAAAAGCCAAGGATACTGGAGAGATTGTGATCAGTGCATCAACTATCACTATAGCTATTACTTTTAATATCCTAGGATGCAGCACTTCGGGCCCAGGGGACCTAATGGTCTTTAACCCAGTTAGTTTCCCTCATATCTTTTCTTTAGGGATAGTTGTTGTTTTATATCCTGTCCTATCATTTGCCCTTTGATTATGCAGGAATTTTGGAACACTGTCAGTGTCTTTTACTGTGACTGTATTCATTTGTGGGACATGTGTGTCACTGCCTGGCCAGTATTTCTTGCCCATCCTGAGTTGCCTCTTGAGAAGGTGATGGTGAGCTGCCTTCTTGAACCACTGCATTCTTCCTGCTGTGGGTTGACCCGCAGAGCTATTAGGGAGGGAATTCTGGGATTTTGAGGGGAAGGAATGGCAATGTATTTCCAAGTCAAGATGGTGAGGGACTTGGAGGCGGTGGTGTTCCCATATGTCTGCTGCCCTTGTCCTTCTGGATGGAAGTGGTCTTGGGTTTAGAAGGTGCTGTCTGAGGAGCGTTGGTGAATTTCTGCAGTGCATCTTGTAGTTAGTACCCACCGCTGCTACTGAGCATTGCAGATGGAGGGAGTGGATACTTGTAGATGTTGTACTGGCTGCTTTGTCCTGGATGGTGTCAAGCTTCTTGAGTGTTGTTGGAGCTGCACTCATCCAGGCAAGTGGGGGAGTGTTCCATCGCATTCCTGACTTGTGCCTTTTAGATGGCGGACAGGCTTTGAGGAGTCAGGGGGTGAGTTATTTGATGTGATATTCCCAGCATCTGGCCTCCTCATGTGGCCACTATCTTAATGTGATGACCAGTTGAGTTTCTGGTCAATGGTAACGCCCAGCTGAGAGTGAGGGATTCATTGATGGTAACACTATTGAATGTCAAGAGATGGTCAGAGCCTGGCATTTGTGTGGCGCAAATGTCACTTGGTACTTGTCAACCCAAGCCTGGATATTGTCCAGATCTTGTTGCACGTGAACTTGGACTGCTTCAGTGTCTGAGAAGTCAAATGGTGCTGAACATTGTGCAAACATCAGCGAACATCCCCAGTTCTGACCTTATGATGGCGGGAAGGTCATTGATGAAGTAGCCGAAGATGGTTGGGCCGAGGACACTACCCTGAGGAACTCCTGCAGAGATCTTCTGGAGCTGAAATGATTGACTGCCAGCAACCACAACCACCTTCCCATGTGTCAGGTATAACTCCAACCACCGGTGAGTTTGCCTGTGAAACTCATTGATTCCCATTTTGCTAGGGCACCTTGATGCCACACTCGGTCAGATGCAGCCTTGATGTGAAGGGTTGTCGCTCTCACTTCAGCTCTGGAATTCAGCTCTTTTGTCCACGTTTGAACCAAGGCTGTGATGGGGTCAGGAGCTGAGTGGCCACGGCAGAACCCAAACTGGGCGTAACTGAGTAGGTTATTTCTGAGCAGGTGCTGCCTGATAGCACTGTTGATGACACCTTCCATCACTTTACTGATGATTGAGAGTAGACTAATGGAGCAGTAATTGGCTGGCCTGGTTTTGTCCTGCTTTTTCTGTACAGGACATACTTGGGCAATTTTCTACATTGTCGGGTAGATACCAGTGTTGAAACAAACTAGAACAGCTTGGCTCGGGCAGCAGCAAGTTCTGGAGCACAAATCTTCAGTACTGTTGCTGGAATGTTGCCAGGGCCCATAGCCTTTGCGGTATCCAGTGTCCCTAACCATTTCTTGATATCACATGGAGTGAATTGAATTGACAGAAGACTGGTATCTGCAACAGTGGGGATCACTGGAGGAGGCCGAGTTTGATCACCCATTCAGCGCTTGTGGCTAAAGATTTCTGCAAATGCTTCAGCCTTATGTTTTGCACTGATGTGCTTGGTTCTTCCATCGTTGAGGATGGGGACATTTGTGGTGCCTCCTCCTCCTCCTCCAGTGAGTTGTTTAATTGTCCATTGCCATTCATGACTGGATGTGGCAGGGCTGCAGAACTTAGATCAGATCCATGGTGAGATTGATTAGCTCTGCCTATCACTTGCTGCTTTCGCTATTTGGCATGCAAGTAGTCCTGTTTGGTGGCTTCACCAAGTTGATTCCTCATCTTCAGGTAAGCCTGGTGCTGCTCCTGGCATGCCCTCCTGCACTCTCCATTAAACCAGGATTGATGGTAACGGTTGAGTGAGGGACATACTGAGCCACGAAGGTTGTAGATTGTGCTAGAGTTCAATTCTGCTGCTGTTGATGGCCCACAGCACCTCATGGATGCCCAGCCTTGTGTTGCTAGATCTATGTGAAGTCTGTCCCATTTACTGCAGTGATAGTGCCACACACATGATGGAGGTTGTTCTCAATGTGACGGCGGGACGTTGTTCCACAAGGACTGTGCGATGGTCACTCTTACTGAAACTGACATGGACAGATGCAACTGCAGCTGGCAGATTAGTAAGGATGAGGTCAAGTATGTTTTTCCCTCTTGTTGGCTCCCTCACCACGTGCCGCAAACCCAGTCTGGCAGCTGTGTCCTTTAGGATCTGACCAGCTCGATCAGTAGCACTGGTGCTGAGCTACTCTTAGCAGTGGATATTGAAATCCCCCACCCAGAATACATTTTGTGCCCTTGCCATCCTCAGTGCTTCCTCTAAGTGTTGTTCAACATTGCAGAGTACTGATTCAGCAGCTGAGGGAGGACGGTACGTGGTAATCGGCAAGAGCTTTCCTTGGCCATGTTTAACTTGAAGCCATGAGGCTTCATGGAGTCCAGAGTCAATGCTGAGGCCTCCTAGAGCAACACTGTCCTGACTGCACACCACTGTGCCACCACCTCTGCTGGGTCTGTCCTGCCGGTGAGAGAGGACATATCCAGGGATGGTGATGGTGGAGTCTGGGACATTGTGTGAAAGATATTATGACTGTGTCAGACTGTTGATTAACTAATCTGTGAGACAGTTCTCCCAATTTTGGCACTAACCCCCAGATGTTAGTGAGGAGGACTTTGCATGGTCGACAGGGCAGTTTCTGCCATTGTCTTTTCTGGTGGCTAGGTCAATGCTGTGTGATTTATCCAGTTTCATTTCTTTGAGTCTAAGTAGTGGTTGGTCCAACTGAGTGGCTTGCGAGGCCATTTTAGAGGGCAGTTGAGAGTCAAGCTCATTGCTGTGGTCAGGAGTCATATGTGGGCCAGACCAGGTGAGGTTGGCAGATTTCCTCCCTTGAAGGACATTAGTGACAATGGATTCATGGTGATCGGTAGATTCTTAAGTCCAGACTTCTTTTTAAAATTAAACTTCCACCATCGAACCCAGGTCCCCAGAACATTTTCTGGGTTTCTGGATTAATAGGTTAATGATAATACCAGTAGGCCTTGAGGACTCATGCAAAGAATTTATTTAACTCTTCAGCCATTTCCTGGTTCCCCAATATTATTTCTCCAACCTCATTTTCTTAGGGGCTTGTATTAACTTTGGTCTGTCCTCCTTTCTATATATTTAACAAAGTTCCAGTTGCCTGTCCTGATATTATTTGCAAGTCCATCCTCAAAGTTTACCTAATCCCCTTCTTTTTTTGGTTGTTTTCTGCCTTTTAAGAATTTCTCGATCCTCTGGCTTGTGATTAATCTTTGCAACATTATATCTATTCTTTCTTTCCATTTGATAAAAGGATCCCTTTGCCTTGTCATGTAGGATAATACGATACAATGTTTTATTTGTCTCTTCTTGCAATACAGAGTTTTTATAGAACATTACAGCATAGTACAGGCCCTTCGGACCTTGATGTTGTGCCGACCTGTCATACCGATCTCAAGCCCATCTAACCTACACTATTCCATGTGCGTCCATATGCTTGTCCAATGACGACTTAAATGCTCCTAAAGTTGGCGAATCTACCACCGTTGCAGGCAAAGCGTTCCATTCCCTTACTACTCTGAGTAAAGAAGCTACCTCTGACATCTGTCCTATATCTTTCACCCCTCAATTTAAAGCTGTGCCCCCTCGTGCTCGCTGTCACCATCCTAGGAAAAAGGCTCTCCCTATCCACCCTATCTAACCCTCTGATTATTTGATATGTTTCAATTAAGTCACCTCTCAACCTTCTTCTCTCTAATGAAAACAGCCTCAAGTCCCTCAGCCTTTCCTCGTAAGACCTTCCCTCCATACCACGCAACCTCCTCGTAAATCTCCTCTGCACCCTTTCCAAAGCTTCCACATCCTTCTTATAATGCGGTGACCAGAAATGTACGCAATACTCCAAATGCGGCCACACCAGAGTTTTGTACAGCTTCACCATAACCTCTTGGTTCCGGAACTCGATCCCTCTATTAATAAAAGCTAAAACACTATATGCCGCCTTAACAGCCCTGTCAACCTGGGTGGCAACTTTCAAGGATCTGTGTATATGGACACCGAGATCTCTCTGCTCATCTACACTGCTAAGAATCTTACCATTAGCCCTGTACTTTGCCTTCCAG
The DNA here is from genome assembly GCF_030684315.1 of Stegostoma tigrinum. Lineage (NCBI taxonomy): Eukaryota > Metazoa > Chordata > Chondrichthyes > Orectolobiformes > Stegostomatidae > Stegostoma > Stegostoma tigrinum. The sequence continues at coordinate 1,165,005 of NW_026728674.1, read as the reverse complement.
TTACTCCTACCAAAGTGCATCACCTCACACTTGTCTGCATTAAACTCCATTTGCCACCTCTCAGCCCAGCTCTGCAGCTTATCTATGTCTCTCTGCAACCTACAGCATCCTTCATCACTATCCACAACTCCACCGACCATAGTGTCATCTGCAAATTTACTAACCCATCCTTCTCCGCCCTCATCCAGGTCATTTATAAAAATGACAAACAGCAGTGGACCCAACACCGACCCTTGCGGTACACCACTAGTAACTGGTCTCCAGGATGAACATTTCCCATCAACGACCACCTTCTGTCTTCTTTCAGCAAGCCAATTTCCAATCCAAACTGCTATATCTCCCACAATTCCCTTCCTCCACATTTTGTACAATAGCCTATCGTGGGGAACCTTATCGAACCTTGCCGAAATCCATATACACCATACATCAACCGGTTTACTCTCATCTACCTGTTTGGTCACCTTCTCAAAGAACTCAATAAGGTTCCTGAGGCACGACCTTCCCTTCATAAAATCACATGATACACCAACTTTGGATGCTTGTATGCTTGCTTGTTTGCTGATCAAAATTAAATAAGTGAAACAATTGTACTGAGGTCACCAATCAGCCAGCACATGACCCTTCCTGTGCATTGGCTGCATGGTTACAAGGAGGAAGAATGAAGTGTCTGGTTCAGCTCAGTGAGACAGAAGCTGTATATTTTGGAAGTTTTGGATTTGACCTTTGAACAGGACAGTTCCATTTATGTATCTAAGTTATATTTATTCACTGCTTCACAGTGGAAGGACACAGTGGAAGGATGGCAAAATGGTCAACTCAAGGATGAATCTTGGGGATGTTTGCTAATAATTGCACAGTGTTTAGCATCAACAGCAAGATGTCGATAATACTCGGGCTTGGACTGATGAGTGCCAAATAATGTTTGCACCACAGAGGTGCCAGGCAATGATCATCTCTAACAAGAGAGAATCTCACCATCTTCCTTTGTTGAGTTTCAACACTGAAATTCTGTTATCAACTTCATGGGTGTTACTACTGACTTGAACCTGCATGAGATAAGCCATATAAATACTGTGGCTACAAGAGCACGTCTGGGAATCATGTGGTTAGTATCTCCTCTCCTTTCTCCCCAAAGCTTGTCCATCTCTGACAAGGCAAAGTTGGGAGTGTGATGGAATATGATTGCCTGGATGCCGCAGCTCCAGTAACACTCAAGAAGCTTGATGCCATCCATGCTTGATTGGCACCATTTCCATCACCTCAACATTGATGTTTGTCTACTGCTGATAGACAATGGGGGCATTGTGTACCATCTACAAAATGCACTGCAATAACTCATCTGACAGCAGTTCCCACTAGAAAAACAAGGGTAGTTCACCTGTATTGGGTACGTGTGACTACAATAAATCAAATAAATCAGATCAAATGCTGGGCCAGAATCCTGGCCATTCCTATCCATCAGCCTTGTGCAGGGTATCTATCCCAGATGAACACTTGCGGTCCATGAAGTTAGTTCAGTGCCTTTGCAACAGTGATAATGTGTGACCAATGTATGCTGGCCTTGCGCAGGACCAACAGAGAGCCATACAAATGATATAAACCAGAAGGGAGCCATTCAGCCATCTTTGTCCATGCTGACCCATAGACATCTGATGCCTTTTTTAATCCCAAATTGTTACAAACGTACATGGACCTGCAGCACTTAAAGTGCAGATCCAGGTACTTCTTAAAAGAGTTTAGAATCTCTTAGTCCAACACCAATTCAGGCAGCAAATTCCTGACACCCATCACCCTCTGCATAAAACGGATTTTCCCACATCCCCTCTAACCCTTCTGCCACTTAGCTTGACTCTGTAACTGCTGATTTTTGAATTCTCTGCCAAGGGAAGCAGCTTCCTCCTGTCTACACTAACTCTACCCTATCGCTGCCCTTCACTGTTTTGTATACCTCAATCATGTCATCCCTCAGACTTTTCTGTTCCAAGGAAAACAGCCTCATATTTACAATTCTCCAGCTTTGGCAATATTTGAGTAAATCTTTTCTGCACTGTCTCCAGAGTTATTATATACTTCCTGGATTGTGATGAACACAACTGCACACACTACTCCAGTTGTGGCATCATCAGTATCCTGTACAGTTTTATCATGATGTCCTTACTTTGGTAATCTACACTTTTCCCAATGAGGCAAAGCATTCCCTGTGCCTTCGTCAGAACATTACTGACCTGTAGTGCTACCTTTAGGAACCTGTTCACTTCCATGCTTAGATCCCCCACTTCATCTACCCCTATCAATATGTTCCTATTTATTGTGTATTCCCTTTATGTCCTCATGAAAAGCAATGCATCACACTTGTCAGAGTTGTGCTCCATCTGTCGCTTTCCTGCCTTCTCCGCCAACCCATCTAATATCATTTTGGAACTTGGAGCTATCCTCTGTCCTATCCACCTTACATCCAATTTTTCAGTTGTCTGCCAATTTACCAATTGTGCCCCCCATGTTCAAGTCTGAATCGTTCATCTATAAAATAAATTAAAGGGGCCCCAAAATCAAGCCCTGTGAAACACCAATGGAAATTGCTTTCCGTTCAGAAGCACAGCCATGAACAATTACCCTTGTTTCCTGCCACTAAGCCGATTAGTCAACACATTACTCCGTATCCCATGACCCATGAGCTTTCACTTTTTTGCACTTCTCAGGTGGGACGTTATCATTTGCTTTGCTAAAATCCATGTCGACAAATTCATTGCGCAACCCTCATCGATCCTCCTTGCCACTTTCTTAAAGAATTCAACTAAATTTGTAAGTAATGACCTTACCTTGACAAAGCCGTGCTGACTATCCATGACTAGTCCATGCCTTTCTCAGTTAGTTTATTTGATCTCTCAGATCGATTTTAAAATTTTCCCACCACTAACATAAGACAAGCAAGCTTTTAATAGTTTGGCATTTCCTTCGTACCCTTTATAAACAATGGAACCACATTTATATTCCTTCTCTAATTGATTTAAAACAAAATTTGCCCTGAGGATGATTAGTTTAGTCTTGCATGTGCTGGTGCTACCCTCCTAATGGAGGAAGGGGGACTTTTCATCCAAATTCCCTACTTGTTTCCTTTGTTTTAATTTTCTTTTCTTGTAAATATTTCACCCAGTTCCCTTTTAAGTGAAGCACTAGATTTTGCTTGAATAGTCACTTGCAGTAAAAGCATTCCCTATTCCATTATATGGAAACTTTTCCTCTAACTTTCCCATCATTGTTGTGTGAACAAATCCTGGCCTGAATCACAAGAAACAAACTGTGTCTCTTCAGAATTTTTTTTTGTTTGTTAGGGGTCTTACCTCATGAAAAAACAAAAATCAAGCTCTGTTTTTCTGAAACTGGAACAGCAACATTAGAAGCTGCAAGTTCTTCAGTATGTTTGGGAGATCTAGAGTGAATTGTCCCGGTAACCAGATGTTCCACAACATGGTTCTGTACTAGTGACCATTGGCCTTGAGATTGGTCTCATCTGTCCAGTATTGGAGAATCAGCCTTTGCCTGCTAGAATAGACCAATCATAAAGTCACCAATTGTAAGAGATGCAGTGTTTACCTTCCCTGCATTTGACCTTACTATTGAAATTTTTTTTACAATTATGTGGCTTCTGTCAGATGCTAGTAACTATTTGGAGCCACAGGTGAGAGCTGGTGAAGGTGAGGATGAACCCAGCATGAGCTGCTCAAAAAAAAAGTGAATCAAACAATTTTTTTTGCCCTCTCTCTTAGTCACTCCAAATCCTCTTGAAGCATCTTTGTATCTTCCTCTCAATTCTCATTTCCAACCAGTGATGTGATTTGTCAGTCACGGTGTTTTTCTGTAAATATGCCCATCTTCATCCTTTGTCCCCATCCACAGATTAGCACATTTAATATGAAGAACATAATATGAAAAACATATAGACCACATCAGATGAATTTCCCTCTTCAACACTTCTGATATCTGATAAATAGAGGCCTTCTAATGGGCATTAACATGTTGTGTCAGCATTGCTTGACTGATGCTTAAGGTTGCGGTGGTAATTAGTCTTTCTGCATTAAATATACTTTCAATATTAGAAACTTAAGTGATTGACTACTTCATTGGAACCTAATACAATTATCAGTGTTCTTTTTTTTTGACAGTGCTGATTGATTGGATTTATTAAATGGAAATGTACAGTGTTGCTTTCAAATGGTGATAATTTCTTAATGGAATTTCACGTGCAGGCACTCAGACATGAACTAATGGATAAGGAGGAGACAATCATAACTGCTTTGGATTCAGCCCATAGAAGGGCCAGAGGAGTCGCGCTGACACCTTCATGTTTAAACAGGTCAGCCACTTAATCTATTGCAGGAACAACCACTTTTCTGCAGAACACTTGGCTTTATAGAGCAGTAAGAGATTAGAAATAAAGTAATGCTAAACTGGAGAGTGAGAAATAATGCAGGGACTCGTATGTTATTTAAAGAAACATGTTACAGCGCATGACAGAAGATTCTGTGACAGTTACTTAGAATTGTATGTTGTGGGAACAATTGAAAATGTTTCCACTCACCTAGTGATTGTGGTAACTTCAAATTATTAGAAAATTTATAGATCAGCATCTTGAAATATTTTTTTTTCATTTTCACAAAACGTTACATGACTTTACGTTCTGCAATGTGTTCTTAATTACCATATTCAAAAGCAAAAAGCATGTGTTTACTGTCCTACCATATTTTGGTGATGTATTGATGTGTCTCATTTTCAGAGGACACTTTTCTGCGTGCCACTAGATGTATATCAGCCATACCAAAATGCTGCCTTTGCCTGAGACAGGGAAGATGAAATGACTTTGGGGAAATGGAGAATCATTCATGAATCCAGTTACTTTCTGATCTGACAGCTTTGTGGCATCTGAATGGATAACAATTTGATCTGGTAATCTCAATTGATAGAGTGCAAATGTGTAGTGATGCATTTTGGGAGCTCTGGTAAGTGAAAGATGTTCACAATGACTAGTAGATCCCTAGAGAGCACTGAGAAACAAAGGGACCTTGATGTCCAAAAGCAAGAGTTCATGCCCTCTGCTTCTGGCCTTTCAGGCAATGTTGGATCCAACACTCCACTGAGCCTTAGATCCCATGAGCTCTTGTTTTGTTGACCAGTCTGCTATCACTGACCTTATCAAAAACATATAGACCACATCAGATGAATTTCCCTCTTCAACACTTCTGATATCTCCTCAATAAAAATTAGATAAAATTTGCAAACCATGGCATTACCTCAACAAAGCCATGCTGACTATCCCCGAACATTCCATGTTTCTCCAAGTGCAGCGACATTTTGTCCCTTAAAATTCTTTCTGATAACTTCCCTACCACCAAGGTTAGACTGGCTTGTAACTTCTGGATCTGTCCTTTCTTCTTTTATATAAAAGTATGAGCGGTCCTCTGGCACCTTAGCTGTGGCCAGAAATGACTTGAAAAATCTTTGCCAGGACCTTTGATATCTCCTCCCCTGCTTCATAAAGTCATGCAGTATAGAAACAGGCTCACTTGATCAACATCAATGCCAACTAACAAACATCAAACTACTGATCCCATTTACCTGCACTGAGTCATTACCTACCATACCCTGGCCCTTTAAATGCTCATCTGTTGCTTCTTTAATATTGCAAGCGTATCTGCCTTCTCCACCTTGTCAGGCAGCATATTACATGTTTGTATCGCTTTTGGTGAAAACACTTGCCTCAGATCCCCTCTAAATAGCTGACAGTTCACCTGAAATCTATACCCCCTGACTTAAACTCGTCTACTGGTTCTCACAATCAATCTATGCCTCCTCATAATTTTGAATACGTCGATCAGATTTCCCCTCAGCCTCCTCTGCTGCATGGAAAACGCACTTAGCCTACCAGTTTCTCCTCATAAAACTTGCATTCAATCACAAAACAACACCCTGAAACATATACTATCAACCAACCTGGCCAACATCTCTGTCTCCGGCTTGCTACAGTGTTCCAGTGAAGCCCAGCACAAGCAGACAGAACAACACCTCATTTTCTACTTGGGGACCTGACAGCCCTCCAGACTTAATATTGAGTTCTGCAATTTTAGGGCCTAAACTCTCCCATATCCCAGCGCCCCCACCCCACACACCAGGCTTTGTTACCACGCAGCCTGCCACTACACACTCCCTGTTGTTAGTGACTAACAGTCCCCATTGACAACTTCCCAGCCTGATCGTTAGCAACTCCTTTATCTGTCCACCTGTCTTTCTCTCTCTTTGGGCTCTATCCTATTGTTTACTCCCTCCCCACCCTCCTCCCTATTTTCGGCATAGAAACTGATGTTTTCCCAGCCACCATCAGTTCTGAGGAAGGGTCACCGGACTGGAAATGTAAACTCTGTTTTTTCCTCCAACATATGTTGCCACACCTGCTGAGCTTTTCCAGCAACTTTGTTTTTGTTCGTCGTTTACAGCATCCGCAGTTCTTGTGGTTTTTATCACTAAACCTGTCAGACTCATCAATGCTCTCTAATGCTCCAACTTGTTGCTCAAATTGCTCCAATAAGAGGCACCTGCTGTACACATGGTCATGCAGACCAGCAGGAGCACTCAGCATTTGACATGTAGCGTCGGATGTACCAATCATGGGTCAGATCTTAATTCCAGGCATACCTTAACTCAACAGAACACGGATCTTTGCTTTTAATTTACTCATTCTCCTGCTTAATTGTAGGGGACAAAAACCGGTGTTCACTCTCAGGTCTCTGCTGGTATGCCTGCTTTTCAGAGAGAGCCTTATCTCACCCACTCCTCTCAATAACATTCTCTGACTGTCACTGGGCCAACCCTCTGCTCTCAGTAACACTGTCTGCCCGTCACAGGGCCCTCACCCCCTCCTCTCAGTAATACTGCCCGTCACAGGGCCCTCGCCCCCTCCTCTCAGTAATACTGCCCGTCACAGGGCCCTCGCCCCCTCCTCTCAGTAACACTGCCCGTCACAGGGACATCACCCACTCCTCTCAGTAATACTGCTTGCCACAGGGCCCTCACCTGCTCCTCTCAGTTATGCACTGACTGACTGTCACAGGGCCCTCACCCCCTCCCCTCAGTAACACACTCCGTCACAGTGCCCTCAGACTGTCACAGAGCGCTCACCGCTCCGCTCAGTCACACTGCCAGTTACAGGGCCCTCACGCGCTCCTCTCAGTAACACTGCCTGTCACTGAACCCTCACGCGATCCTCTCAGTAACACTGCCCGTCACAGGGACTTTACCCGCTCCTCTCAGTAACACTGCCCGTCACAGGGACCTTACCTGCTCCTCTCAGTAACACTGCCCATCACAGGGACCTTACCGCTCCTCTCAGTAACAATGTCCGTCACAGGGACCTTACCTGCTCCTCTCAGTAACACTGCCCATCACAGGGACCTTACCGCTCCTCTCAGTAACACTGCCTGTCACAGGGACCTTACCCGCTCCTTTCAGTAACACTGCCCGTCACAGGGACCTTACCCGCTCCTCTCAGTAACACTGCCCGTCACAGGGACCTTACCCGCTCCTCTCAGTAACACTGCCCGTCACAGGGACCTTACCCGCTCCTCTCAGTAACACTGCCTGTCACAGGGCCCTCACCCGCTCCATTCAGTAACACTGCCCGTCACAGGGACCTTACCCGCTCCTCTCAGTAACACTGCCTGTCACAGGGCCCTCACCCGCTCCTTTCAGTAACACTGCCCGTCACAGGGACCTTACCTGCTCCTCTCAGTAACACTGCCCGTCACAGGGACCTTACCTGCTCCTCTCAGTAACACTGACTGTCGCAGGGCTCTCACCCGCTCCACTCAGTCGCACTACCTGTTACAGTGCCCCTACCCGCTCCTCTCAGTAACACTGATTGTCACCGGACCCTCACCCGCTCCTCTGTTACACTGACTGACTGTCACAGGGCCCTCACCCGCTCGTCTCAGTAACACTGACTGATTGGAAAGGGCGCTCACCCACTCCTCTCAGTAACATCCCCTGACTGTCACTGGGCCCTCACCCGCTCCTCTCAGTAACACTGCCCGTCACAGCGCCCTCACCCACTCCTCTAAGTAACACAACTGTCACAGAGCCCTCACCCACTCCTCTCAGTAACACTGCCTGTCACAGGGCCCTCACCCGTGCATCTCAGTAATACTGCCTGTCACAGAGCCCTCACCCACTCCTCTCCGTAACATTGACTGCCTGTCACAGGGCCCTCACCCTCTCCTCTCAGTAACATTGACTGACAGTACAGGGCCCTCACCCCCCCCTCCTCTCATTAACACTACCTGTCACAGACCCCTCACCCGCTGCTCGCAGTAACACTGACTGACTGTCACAGGGCGCTCACCCCCTTCCTCAGTAACACTGTCCGTCACAGGGCCCTCACCCACTCCTCTCAGTAATACTGTCTGCCACAGGGCCCTCACCTGCTCCTCTCCGTTACACTGACTGACTGTCACAGGGCCCTCACCCCCTCCTCTCTTTAACACAGTCCGCCACCGTGCCCTCACCCCCTCCTTTCAGTAACACTGCCAGTCACAGGATCCTCACCCGCTCCTCTCAGTAACATTGACTGACTGCACAGGGCCCTCACCCCCTCCTCTCAGTAACACTGACTGCCTGTCACAGGGTGCTCACCCGTTGCCCTCAGTAACACTGACAGACTGTCACAGGGCTCTCACCCGCTCCTCTCAGTAACACTGCCCATCACAGGGCCGTCACCCGCTCCTCTCAGTAACACTGCCCGTCACAGGGACCTTAGCCGTTCCTCTGAGTAAGACTGCCTGTCGCAGGGCCCTCACCCACTCCTCTCAGTAACACGGCCCGTCACAGGGCCCTCAACTGCTCCTCTTGGTAACTCTGACTATCTCCCGGCCCTAAACCCCTCCTCTCAGAATCACTGACTGACTGTCACAGGCCTCTCACTCCCTCCTCTCAGTAACACTGCCTGTCACAGAGCCCTCATCCGCTGTTCTGAGTGACACTGGCTGACTGTCACAGTGCCCTTACCTTGCCCACTTATCTGAATTAGAGACAATATCAATGTGGTTGCTTTATCAAGAACAAATACGGAGAGAAATTAATGTCACAATCAAAGTGAACTTGATTAGTAAGAGAATGTGATGGAATGTCTTTATTTATTTAATATAAGTATGTTATGACTGATTTTATGACCTGAAGTCACAGCCGTATTCAATCAGCTTCCCTGTCTATATTTGCAACTCATTGATATAAAGTATTTAGTGACGTTCAAAATTGATCCCAATGTTTCCTCATCAGATTTTTTGAAAAGCCAGTGCCAGACTTTGTGAATAACAATACCTGACACCAGGTTTATAGCCAAAACAAAAGATTTTACAGTTTATGAACAATATAGTATCTTTTTTAAAAAAAGTTAAGCAAAAAGGTATTCTGACGAACGCCTATGACTTAAACATCATCTTCTTTGATTCTAGCCCCAATTCTAGCAAAGACAGAAAGACACACAAACAGATATAATTAAGGAATGTATCAAAGGGAAAAAACTAAATCAAGTGTAACTGGCCAGTTTACTTAACCAGACTGCATGATCTTTAAAATGGAAAGAACTGTGGATGCTGTAAATCAGGAACAAAAACAAAGCTGCTGGAAAAGCTCAGCAGGTCCAGCAGCATCTGTGAAGGAAAAAAAGAAGTAAGATTTCAGATCTGTCAACCCTTCTTCTGATCAGCTCTGAGGAAGGGCCACCAGATCTGACATCGTACCTCTTTTTGGCCTTCACAGATGTTTTCAGACCTGCTGAGCTTTTCCAGAAATTTTGTTTTTGTCCATCATCTAAAATCTCACAGTCAGATGAGATTGTATGTTAAGTTAAAATCTGAACAATCTACAGATGCTGTAAATCAGAAACAAAAACAGAAGTTGCTGTAAAAAACCAGCAGATCTGGCAGCATCTATGGAGAGAAAACAGAGTTAACATTTTGGGTCGTATCACCTTTCCTCAGAATTCCTTATTTCTAAGTGTCACAGGATCTGAAATGTTAATTCTAACTTCTGTCCATAGATGCTGCCAGACTCGCTGAGCATTTCCAGTAATTTCTGAGCTTCTGTCTTGGTTTCTGAAAACATTGAGCTATGCAAATACCTTTCAGTAGGCTTTGGGGGATATTTAATTATTACTTGTAACAGAGGACCTCTTAACTTAGAATAAGTTGATAATGGGAGGACAACCAGTTGGCAATCAAACGTCTGTCCTGTAGCTTTTGCAGGGACAATCCTTCTGATTTAAAGACAGTTCAATATTGGTTTCTCTTTGCTAGTGACTCATCAACAGAGTTTTCTTGGAAGAAGAATTGACCTGCAATTAACCTCCAGACCTAGCCTCATAAACAAATATCAAATTGTTTCTTCTTTTTTCACATAAGCTGCTGCTCACAGTCCAAAGGTCACTCTCAGCTCACAGTTCACAGCTCCAAACCAAAAATGATAATGAACTTAAGTACTAGGAGGAGTAAGACAATTCAGCTCCTCGAGCCCCGCTGTTTGATATGATTGTGGTTGATCTTATCTCTGCTGCAACTTTAGTTTCCTACCTGCTCTCCATAATTCTTGAACCCATTATGAACTCAAAAATCGTTCTATCTCCTCTTCAAATTTGCTCCATGTCACAGCCCTCCAATGCCTTCTCAGGGAGTGAATTCCAGAGATTCATGACCCTTCCGGTGTAGAAATTTTTCATCATCCCTTTAAACCTTCTCTCCCTATGCTAAAACTATGACCTCTTGCTCTATTGCCCACATGAGGAACCATCCTTTCCACGTCAACTTTATCAATCTGCTTGAACATATTATATCCCTCAATTAGATCCCTTCTCATTGTTCTGAACACCTGAGAATGTAGGCCGAAACTACTCTGTCTGTCTTAAGACGCATTCTCGTCTCTGGAATCATCCTGGTGAACCTCCACTGGACTGCCTCCAATACAATGACACCTCTCCTTAAGTAAGGAGACCAGAACTGTACACAGGGCTCCAGGTGTGGACTCACTAATGCCTTGCATAGTTGCAGCAACCTTCTTTTGTATTTGTATACTCTCTTTCTTGAGCAACAAATGCCAAAATTCCATTTCCCTGCCTTAATACCTGCTGTACCTGCTTACTGAGTTTCTGTGATTCATAAAACTAAAAAAAATGAAGGTTTCAATGCTGTTAAAATGAAATCCATCCAAGTAAAATTAAAATAATGATAAGAGGACATTAATAGAAAATGAAAACATTTTTCTCTCTCTGGAGAGCAATATTAAACAGGCTTCACATAATAATGTTATTTGTGAGCTTGGATTCTATACTGGAGGAATGCTGCGCAAGTTTTAAGTTTGAATTGTACACCTATACCGTGTGTAGTGAGAAGGACAAGACGTGGGTTTTAATCTAATAATTTTCTGTGTTCTTCTGTTATAAATATACATAGGCATCCGCTTGTGAGCATTTTCAGTAATTGAATACCACAGTAAAGAGAATGAAAATTTATCTCACCCTGGAATCTGAATTGTCCAGTATCACCATCAACTGGGATCATAACACTTGTCATTTCAAAGGCCAAACCTGATATTACCACTCGATTCCTCAACTAAAATGGAATTTGATTCATTCAATTGTCATACATGAATGACCTTGATAGTGTGTTGTAAATTATAAAGTGAAACAAAATAGCCCTTCACCATTTTTCTTGTAAAGCAAATCCATCATATTCGATTGTTGTAGTGGTATAAAACACTAGTAAGTCACACATTGCAAAGTCCTCCTGAATGTGAGCCAGACATTTACATAGATCTGTGGTTAACCTCAAGAGGCAACCCAATCTTGTATTTGTTTCCTTTTTAGGCCACTTTTCTGACAACAAAGACTTCACCAGTCTCCTTAAACAGCTGAGATCAGACTAATTACAAAGCTCTATTTTGTCCATAACCTACCCTTGATCAATGCTAAAGAAGATAGACTAGCATTTAAATAAAATTGTATTTATAGAGTCATAGAGTGATACAACACGAAACAGACCTTCCAGTCCAATTAGTCCATGCTGACCATAATCCCAAACTAAAGTAGTCCTGCCTGCCTCCTGCGCTCGGCCATATCCCTCCATTCATGTACTTACCTGGACGTCTTTTAAATAGTGAAACTGTACCCGCATCCACCAATTCTTCTGGAAGTTCATTCCACATATGAACAATCCTCTGTATAAAAATATTGCCCCTCATTTCCTTTTTAAATCTTTTTCCTCTCATCTTAAAACTATGCCCCATAGTTTTGAAATCCTCCACAGTAGGGAAAAGACATTTGGCGTTCACCTTATCTAGATCCCTCATTATTTTATAAACATTCATCGGGTGACCCCGAAACCTCCTAAGATCCAGTGAAAAAAGCCCCAGTCTATTCTCACCTTAAATCTCAAAACCTCCATTTCTGGCAACATCCTGGTAATTCTTTTCTGAACCCTCTCCAGCTTAATAATATCCTTCCTTGAACACCGACCAGAATTGGACACAACAGTGTAGAAGAGGCCTCACCAATATCCTGTACAACTTCAACATGGCATTCCAACTCTTCTCCTCAAAGGTCTGAGTCATGAAACACCTTCTTAACTACCGAAAGAACTACAGATGCTGTAAATCACGAACAAAAACAAAGTTGCTGTCAAATCTCAGGAAGTCTGGCAGCTTCTTTGAAGGAAAAAACAAAGTTAACGTTTCAGGTCCGGTGACCTTTCCTCATAACTGGCATTTCCCCTCTTTGCTGTGCACTGTACCACCGATTTTGGTATCATCTGCAAACTTACTAACCAGGCCTTCTATATTCTCATCTAAATCATTTACATAAACGACAACCAAAAGCAGACCCAGCAATGATCCCTGTGGGACACCGCTGGCAACAGGCCTCCAGTATGGAAAACTTCCTTGCATCACCACTCTCCATCTCCTGCCTTTTATCCAATTTTGTTTAGTTTCTACTTAATTAATATTCCAGTAATAAACATCCCTGATGAGCTGCGGAACGGTCACCGCACCCGAAACGTTAACGCTGTTTTTGTTTTCCGTCACAGATGTTGCCAGACCCGGTGAGCTATTCCAGCAACTTTGTTTTAGTTCCTGATGAGCTGCGACTTTGTACTTGACTGATTTCCAACATCAAAAGTTCTAAATGTTGGAAGAGATTGGTTTACCTTGACTTCCTAGCTTGAAAATGTGCCTTTTATGCAAAGAAACTGTACTCTGGGACAGTGGTTTTGCAGATTTACCTGCAGGTCCAGCTGTGAATCGGAGTTGAAGTAGTTGCAAGCACTGATGAATAGGCAGCTATTTAGCCTCTGGATGTAATCCTGTGGAAGCGACGAGGGTCTAGGCCATTGACTCGAGAACTGATGAGGGAACGGCTTGCCCCAACCAGCTTCCCTTCAGGGGAGCGCCAGCCTCAGGTCGCTCCCCTCAAGGGGTACGTCATCCTGACCTTGCTCCTCTCATGCGTAGGCAGCTACATCTTTCTCCCCTCTGGCACATAATAGACCGGCGGCAAACCTGGTGGGATGCCACTTTCCATGAGCGGTTGGCTAACCAGAACCCAGCAGGTGTAGTAAGCAGCAGTGTCACTTGGGAGGTGATGATCTCTGTTACCATTGGCAACCAACCTACGATTATTGCTCGATCTCGGGCCAGGATTGAGTGAAACACCATTAGCACGCCACTTCCCCTTCTTGATGTTGCACATTGAATGCCTTTGAAAGCCTGTTACATTTCTTAATGGTGACACCCCTGCCCACTGTTGAGTCAATACCAGTTGTTGTGGGATGATGTATGTGTACGTCAGTTGCTCAATTGGGGACTTTAACTCGCAATGAAGTTGGGAAGTTATGCACAAGTCTTCTCACCATGGATTTAATCTGGCTCTAAGCAGAATTGTAGGTGGTGCCATCCTTCCACCTGATTAAATGTCCTCTATTTTCAAACTTGCCACAAGGGAAAGTACAAAATCCCGCTGTTTTTGTTATCAATTCATGGTTTTTAATTTTGCAATCAGTGTCGTAAGCAGCAGATTAGTTCAGTCCTTGTGAAATTGAAGGCAATGCAACACTTTAATTGGTCACTTTTTAACATGGTAGGTTCTCAGACTGAGGAAATGGTGAATGTTGTTGATCTTTAATGCAACATAATGGAGGAGAGAAAAATCTGGACTACAGAGCCCACAGGAAGAAAATTATAATCTGTCAGTGCTGCCTCCATGAGAACAATGCCAAGTAAATACCCGTCCCCATATCGAACAATAGAAGTTTCCTGCATATCAGAACATACCCATTGAGTGGGGAACTGATGAATAATGCAGGAGCACCATCGGATTGAAATACTTTTATTCTAAGAATTTCAGAACATGCTGGGATTTTTATAGCAAGCAATACTTGTGATGGAATATTCTTTTAATGTCAAAATGCTGCAACAGTTTGGAAGAACCAATATTAAATGGATATTATTGCAGATAATATATGTGAATTAAATAAAATTGTTTGCTTAAAGTATTTTGTAATTCAAATTGAATGTCGCATTTTTGTTGTATCTTAGTTGTCTTCTGTTTCTACTTTTTCTTATTTTTATAGAGCAGGTATTGTCCTGGTCACTTGTAATGCTGCCAATTCAAGATTAACTACATGGATGGTCTCTATCAGTTGCTTAATCCCCGATGTCAGTTTGCAATCCTGAATCCAAGATTGTCACTTCATCTTTCAATTCTGTGTATAATCAAAGTCTGAGATCAACAGCTTTCATTTTACTATCTGGAAGTCAATCAGTGCAGATTTTGTTTGTAAACCAGCGTTCTGTCTGTAAAACTGCTTCGTTTAATTAGATTAGTTAGTTAAGATTCATGTTAATGAAATGAATCATAACTAAGCTTCATCTCTTCCTCATTCTGAACACATGGTATGTCACGCAATGGCAATTCAATTTTGCATTGGTGCCGGTTCAAACCATGTGTATTCCAACTACAGATTGATACAGATGAAATTGTACCATTTCCTTTTTAGTACCATTCTCACCATACAGTGTTTCTGTTCATTACGTTTCTGTGTACAGTTCTGAACCAGTCCCCTTGCCCCTGAGCTTGCCAAATGTCTCAATGTTGTCGTGACATTGTCAAAGAATTCATTTCTTGGTAGATTCAGAGATAAATTAATGTAAACTAGTATGTGTTAATGCCTCTGCTGTAATCGGGCGAAACACTCAGGCCATTGTCTTAATTTTTCTCTCTTGTATTTATATTGAAATGTTGACCATGCCATTTGCGCCACTTAGTGGAATTGGACTTGTTACAGAAGTGCTGAACGTCAACTTGCCAAATACAATTGGATGAAAAGTATGAGGCCAATCAGTCTCTTGAAACACTTTCTCTATGCAATCAACATAACAACATTCATTGACAATGAAAAATTACGTACGTGCTTAAGAAGATTAGATTTGAAACAGAGATTTGTGAATATGAATGGAGCTATATATGTCCCCATCTCAGGCACCCACCTCAAGTTCACCTGGACTATCTACAACACCTCTGTCACCTTCCTGGACCTCTCTGTCTCCATCTCAGGTAACCACCCAGAAACCGATATCCATTTCAAGCCCACCGACTCCCACAGCTACCTAGAATACACCACCTCCCACCCACCTTCCTGCAAAAATTCCATCCCCTATTCCCAATTCCTTCACCTCCGCCTCATCTGCTCCCAGGATGAGGCATTCCATTCCCGTACACGTCAGATGTCCTCGTTTTTCAACGACCGCAACCCCCCACCCCCCACCCAACCACACACAGTGGTCAAGAACCATGTCTCCCACATTTCCTGCAACTCATCCCTCACACCCCATCCCCGCAATAAGCACCAAAAGAGAACCCCTTCATCCTCTCATACCACCCTACCAACCTCTGGATACAACGCATCATCCTCCAACACTTCCACCATCTGCAATCTGACCTCACCACCAAAGACATTTTTCCATCCCCACCCTTGTCTACTTTCTGGAGAGACCACTCTCTCCATGACTCCCTTGTCGGCTCCACGCTTCCCTCCAACCCCACCACACCCGACATTTTCCCTGCAACTGCAGGAAGTGCTACACGTGCCCCCATACCTCCTCCCTCACCCCCATCCCAGGCCCCAAGAAGACTTTCCACATCAAGCAGATGTTCAACTGCACATCTACCAATGTGGTATACTGCATCCGCTGTACCCGCTGTGGACTCCTCAACATCGGGGAAACCAAGGAGAGACTTAAGTGTTCTGCAAAGCAGTCCCTATGCTCGGTTCACAACAAACAACTGCACCTCCCAGTCGCGAACAATTTCAACTTCCCCTCCTATTCCTTCGACGACATGTCCATCCTGGGCCTCCTGCAGTGCCACAACAATGCCACCCGAAGGTTGCAGCAACAGCAACTCATATTCTGCTTGGGAACCCTGCAGCCCAATAATATCAATGTGGATTTCACAAGCTTCAAAATCTCCCCTCCCCCTACTGCATCCCAAAACAAGCCCAGCTCGTCCCCGCCTCCCTCACCTGTTCTTTCTCCCACCTATCCCCTCCTCCCACCTCAAACCACACCCCCATTTCCTTCCTACTAACCTCACCCCTTGACCTGTCCGTCCTCCCTGAACTGTCCTACCCCCTCCCTACCACCCCACCCACACTCACCTCTACTAGCTCCACCTCTTCAACTTGTCTGTCTCCTCTCCAACTATCTTCCCCTCTATCCATCTTCGATCCACCTCCCCCTCTCTCCCTATTTATTTCAGAATCCTCTCCCCCTCCCCCTTTTCTGATGAGGGGTCTCGGCCCAACATGTAAGCTTTTGTGCTCCTAAGATGCTGCTTGGCCTGCTGCGTTCATCCAGCTGCACACTTTGTTATCTCTATATCACGTAACAACCTCATTGAGTGAGTTCTAGAGCGAATTGTGCAGGGTAGACTTCGGGTTTATCATTCTAACTTGCCAGTCCTGAAAGATGAAACTTGGTTTGTGTTGGATGTTTGTTTTAATAGCTATGAAAGATATCCTGAAAGGATATGTCAAATCTTTTGTTGAGAATTTAACCCATTTAGTCACTCTAATCTTTTTCCTTTTTTAAAGTTTCCTTGGTAGTCATAAATTTCAAATATCTGCACAATTTTATTTGGCTTTGTATTGGTTCTCTGAGATTCTCTGTTAATGGCTCCGTGACCTGCTAGCTCATTACAGAATTTATCATTGATGTGCCTGTAACAAAATCTTTAGTCTTATACTATATATTCCCAATTTCAGGATAAAGTCCAGAGAGACCTTTTAAAGGAAAGGGGTTTCGAAAGAAAACTTCAGTTCCATCGATCAAAGTCATGAATAGTTGATAAATTATTTGCATTTCATATTTCCAGAACCTAACCCGGAAGAGAGAGCCCAGAGAATTGCCAAAGCTGTCCTCAAACAGTCAATAGAAGTGAAGGAAAATTGGGAGCAATTGAAAACCCATGCAAACAACTGGCAGAAACAGGTGGAAAAGGCATTGGAGAAACTTCAAGAACTGCAGAAAGCTCTGGATGATCTTGAGGCTCGTGATAACAGCTGAGGGGGTCCACACTGATTGGCAACCTGTGGGTGACCTGCTTATTGACTCATTGCAGGATCACATTGATAAAACCAGACTAAGTGCAATTACATTACACTTCACTTATGAACAGATGTAACCGCAATGTTGTATCGAGACGATCAGTAATATGAGTACTTAAGTAATATTGATTGAATGGTTGTTAACTTAATTTGAAAATTAAAACTTAGTTGAGCATGCCTTCTGATGATATCACATCGGTAATATTAGTATAATTGAGGATTCTATTAGTCAGTGACATCAGCTGAGTTATCTGCTTGTTGCTATGTTATCAGGATTAAAGGTAAAGTCTTAGCACGCCATTTGGCCACTCCTTAGAGAGAGACAACTGGTTATGATTTAACCTGAAGATCACCATGCCTCGGGCAAGTAGAGGGGTTGAGGCAAAGATCCTTTGTGGTCAGCTCACTGGTGTGGCAATTGAGCCCTCTCTGCAGGGCATCACTTTGCATCACAAACCAACCGTTCAGCCAACTGAATTTGAATGGAGTTTAGGATTGTAGAGTAATCCATGCAATTGTATTTTTTTGAATGAATGTTTCTAACTGGGACTCTCTCACTGGCAAACTTTTTAAAAGCCAGCTCAGCCATACAGGTTAGATAAGTTCCTGATCTCAGCTGAATTTTTTGATCTGGGGTGGGTCAGCGTTAGGAGTTCAGTGATTGGAATGAATTCTCATTAAATTAGCGAGAGGGATACTACACGTGAATAGACCGATGTTTTGAAAAGAGGATGAGATACGAGCAAAAGTTTAATTGATGGAGAAGACCAGCCACAATCATCATCAACGGTGGAGCAGGCTTGAGCAGCCATGCAACATTGTGCTGCCGCTATTTGACTTGCTCCGTGAAGAGGAAGGAAAAGGGTCAAAGTTTCAAAAATGCTGAAGACCACATCATTCTACAACCTCAAAATTTGATTGTGTTCAGCATATTATCAGTACTGGTACCCCTCTTTCCTGGTCTATCATCTCAGCAGCTCTACTCTGCCCAAAAGCTGGTTACCAGTGACATTTTTGAAGGCTCTTCCCAAGTCTGAAAATCATTTTTGTTACGTAGAATCAGAGTTGGCGTGTGGAAGGAGGTCTTCTGGCATATCACAGCTCTTTGAAATAACTCCCCAATTCATCCCCGTCTGCTGTGCAATGTCTTCAACCACTTTATATCTCTTCAATGGAGGCAAAGTTTTGAAGGCATCTGAAAGGAGTATTAACGATCCCAGAATACAACTGAGCCTTATTAAGTTCTTAGTTCTGATGATCAAGAGCTTGATCAAAGAGGATTGTTTTAAAAAGTGCCTTAAAAGAGGAAAGGTACAGCGGCTAAGAGGTGGAGGAAGTCTCTTGTTGGGTTTGACGCCTACACAATTAAATGTTTGACAACCAGTCGTGGGCCATTTAAAATCAAGAGTGGGCAAGAGGACATAATTAGACGAGTGCAGATATCCTGAAGTATGGTTGGACTGGTGGAGATTACCAAAATAGCGATAGGCGTAGCCAAGGAACGATGTGTAAACAAAAATGAGAATTTAATAAAATTACTGTTAATAGTATCAGTGAGTTAGAAAGTACGGAGAATAGGATTTGTTTCAAGATGAGACTCAGGCAGTGGAGTTTTAGATGACCTCATAACACTCTTGGTCACCTGTAGAGAGTTATTATCTGACACTCCACTCAGGCCAATTCTATGATCTTTTGATCTTTCTGCTTATAAATTGTGTGTCTTTGTGGTCACCTCACAAAATGCACCTGGTGAAGGTGGCTGCACTCCAAAAGCTTGTGTGATTTCAAATGAACCAGTTGGACTACAAGCTGGTGTCATGTGACTTCTGACTTCAAACAGTTATAGAATATGTTTTCAATCCTACCTTGACTTGATAATGAGACATCTTCCTAAAATTTATAAAATGAGAAGTATGTCTAACCCTGAGCCTTAGAGTGTTTTAGATGCCATGGGCAAATGTGGGACTCCAGCAGGGAATGCATTGGAATTGTCAGGTCCAGAAGTGAAGTAGTTCCAGATGAAGGTTTCACTGCTAATGAGCCAAGACAAGAGACAGGTAGGCAGTATTAAAAAGATGTAAAGAGACAGCTTTAGGGATTGCATGAATGTGTGGTCGGACCACAAACAGTGGTCTTCCCAGTTTTAAATTCTTGTCTCCACATAGTTCCGCAACTTCATGTTCTGTTCAAAGGGCATTACTGACAAGAACGCAGAAGTTAGCTTGATTTTCCCACCATGTTCTCCAATTATGAACACCACATGTGCACTGTACAAAGTGAACCATTCAAACCTTAAAAGGAAATGTTCAAATTGTGGAATATAAAGTTAAATTTATTTTATTGAAAATTTAAATAAATTACATGAGGGTTTGACCAAGACCGAAAGGAATTAGATGGAACACCAGCTGAATAAAACAAGCAGTAGTAAGGTGGTATTAGCTGGATGTTCCTGAAGAAAGAGAACGCAGCCAACCTTTCTTCCATCAGGGGGATTAATTGTGTGGTGTCAGACACAGTTGACTAAATCATTCCTTCTGTCTTTACTGTCTGACTGTACTATGGTTGTAATATTTCCTTTTTAAAAGGCTCAGGGTTAGACATATTTCTCATTTTATAAATTTTAGGAAGTTGTCTTATTATCAAGTCAAGGTAGGATTGAAAACATATTCTATAACTGTTTGAAGTCAGAAGTCACATGACACGAGCTTGTAGTCCAACAGGCTCATTTCAAGTCACACAAGCTTTTGGAGTGCAGCCCCTTCATCAGGTGCAGTTAGTGAGGTGACCACACAGACACACAGTTTATAAGCAGAAAGATCAAAAGATCATAGAATTGGCCTGAGTGGAGTGTCAGATAATAACTCTCTACAGGTGACCAAGAGTGTTAGAGGCAAGTAAAGTGTTTATAAAGTCAATGTCAGTGCTGTGCTGTCATGATAATCAGGCAGCGCAACAGGAATGCACAAAAGGTGACATCTCAGGTCAGACTCTGACTTGTAGTTTAGAGGCTTGTGTTCAGAATCTGTCTGAGAGTTTTAAGCTTTATTTCCAAAGCAGGAATTTATAAGATACCACACTGACTGTAACTACAAGTTGTGTGTTTCTTCAACAAAACATCTGCAAATAAACAGACATCCTGGATGAAGACTTATTATCTGACACTCCACTCACACCAGTTGTATGATCTTTTGATCTGTCTGCTTATAAATTGTGTGTCTGTGTGTTTTCCTCTCTGACTGCACCTGATGAAGGGACTGCATCCCAAAAGCTTGTGTGATTTCAAATAAACCTGTCAGATTATAACCTGATGCCATGTGGCTTCTGACTTTGTCCATCCCAGTCCAACACCAGCACCTCCATATTGGAAGTGTTTGGAACCAAGTCAGTGCAACAGGTATGTGTCGAACATTTGACTTCGAAAGGATGCCTAGTGCTGAAAAGTTCATTAATAACAAAGGATTTCTCCATTATGCCATCTATCGTAACATGCTGCGTCTCACAGTCATAATGAAAGGATGGCCACTTCAATTTAGCAGGGCCAAGAACAGTTATGGACATTTTTAGCATGGGAGGAGGCCATTCAGCCTATTTTATCTGTACCAGCTCTCTCCCAGAGCAACAAAATTAATCCTTTTCTCGAACTCATTCCACCTATTTCACAGAATTGAAATATATAGGTACATACTTAGGACATTTTAACATCAAGTGAGCAGTTCTCGCACTTCACCTTGTCACTAAAAATTGAAAACGTGACTTACAAAGAGTGAGTTTTTATTTTGTTCTGTTGTGATGATGAAGAAGATGCAAGTCAAAGTGCTGGAACTGGCCTCTTGAACTAAGAAACTTTTAAATGTGTATAAAATGAATTCTGTGCGCATCTACTAAAAGCAGCTCTATGGAAGGATAAGGTGCCAAAGAAGATTTGGTGTATTGTACTTTACCCTATTATACTCCAACCTGTGAAAACAGAACTCTACGACTGTGAGTGTTGAGTTCTGAGAGGTTGCTATCTTGTTTGAATTTACATTGCTCAGTAGAGGCCTATTTTCCCAACAGCAAAATTGGCAATCCAGAAAGAAATGGATATTGGTTTCTCGCATTTGTTAGCTCTAAGTGTCTGTGTAAAGTTTGAGTACAGTTTCCTTATGTACAGGTGCTTAACCTGCTTTTACAGTTTGAACATTTATTATGCTAATGAAAATTTTTTGAATGGTTTCACCTCCAGTTTTCTTCTTTATGCCTATTTGGTATTTTTTCAGGGTAAGGACGACCTGCAAAATCTGACATTGGGTTTTGAAAGACATCAGCCTTTATTTTAGAGAGATAATGGGAACTGCAGATGCTAGAGAATGCGAGATAACAACGTGTGGAGCTGGATGAACACAGCAGACCAAG
The DNA here is from genome assembly GCF_030684315.1 of Stegostoma tigrinum. Classification (NCBI taxonomy): domain Eukaryota; kingdom Metazoa; phylum Chordata; class Chondrichthyes; order Orectolobiformes; family Stegostomatidae; genus Stegostoma; species Stegostoma tigrinum. The sequence goes on along the minus strand of NW_026728674.1, from coordinate 1,142,917 downwards.
CAGCATCTCAGGAGCACAAAATCTGACGTTTCGGGCCTCGACCCTTCATCAGAAAAGGGGGAGGTGGAGAGGGTTCTGAAATAAATAGGGAGAGGGGGGAGGCGAATTGAAGATGGATAGAGGAGAAGATGGTGGAGAGGAGAGTATGGGTGGGGAGGTAGGGAGGGGTTAGGTCAGTCTGGGGAGGCTGGACAGGTCAAGGGGGCGGGATGAGGTTAGTAGGTAAGAAATGGGGGTGCAGCATGAGGTAGGGGGCGTGGATAGGTGAGAGGAAGAATAGGTTAGGGAGGCAGGGACGAGCTGGGCTGGTTTTGGGATGCAGTGGGAGGACCGGAGATTTTGAAGCTTGTGAAATAAACATTGATACCATTGGGCTGCAGGGTTCCCAAGCGGACGATGAGTTGCTGTTCCTGCAACCTTCGGGTGGCATCATTATGGCACTGCAGGAGGCCCAGGATGGACATGTCATCTAAGGATTGGGAGGGGGAGTTGAAATGGTTCGTGACTGGGAGGTGCAGTTGTTTCTTGCAAACTGAGCATAGGTGTTCTGCAATGCAGTCCCCAAGCCTCCGCATCATTTCCCCAATGCAGAGGAAGCCACAACGGGTACAGCGGATGTTTTGGATGTTTCTTAAGCATTGATTTTCATTCAAAGTTGGTTGGATTTTGCTGAAGCAATAGACATAACTCACTCTGACGTAGACAATGCCAGAGATAACGTTTCGGGTCCTGTGACCCTTCCTCAGATCTCACTCTTCACTGATGCTGCCAGACCTGCTGAGCTTTTCCAGCAACTTCTGCTTTTGTTCCTGATTTACAGTGCCCACAGTTCTTTTGTTTTTTATGACACAGACAAAACTTGATCTCTGCAGGTAGCATGATGCTGCACTCTCCAACTTCCCTGTCTTTTTGTGATGTAATATTGTCTTTTTAGGGCAGAAGTGGCTTTTTTTTTTGTTTGTTTTAACTTCTGCACATACTTTCTTTGCAGGTTAAAAGTCTACACCTTTTTCAGTTCACTGCAGTGCTGCATAATGAAGACATTCAACATTCTTTTTTTAAAAAAGCAGAAAATCAGTGTTGTTTGTTTTCCAAAATGTGATGTGCAAGTGCAACACTTAACAGTGTGTTCATCAAACTATTGTTTCCTTTGATATTTGTGTTGCAGAAATTTCTAGAACCATTTCATATATATTTTTCTTGATATATTTTAGCAGCTTTCCTGGAGCAAGTCTGTTTTCCTCAGGATGAGATGACTTTCAGACGTACTTCCTTTATTGTGAGATTTAATTGGGGTAAAATGAGGAGGATTTTTATTCACTGTTACACACATGACTATATATTGAAAGCATTGGAAAATGCATCCTGTTAGGACTGTCATGTTATCTGGTGTTTGTACCAGGCTTTCTGATTAACTGCAAGTGATTAAGGATGCTAATGGATGCTATATGTTATTACAAAAGGAAATGAACATACAAGTAAGGATTTTATGCCACAGTTATACATAGCATTGAAGCCGTACCTCAATTATGGCATATAATATAAGTTGCCTCATTTAAGGAGGCAGTTCAGATTTAGGTTTACAAGAACAATACTTGTAATTAATGGGTTGTCTTATGAAGTAAGATCAGAAGGACTGGGAAGGATTAGAAGGACCTCCTCACCTATACTCTCCTCTCTACCTATCTTCTTTTCTCTCTATCTTCAGTCTGCCTCCCCCTCTCTCCCTATTTATTCCAGTTCCCTCCCCCCATCCCCCTCTCTGATGAAGGGTCTAGGCCCGAGACATCAGCTTTTGTGCTCCTGAGATGCTGCTTGGCCTGCTGTGTTCATCCAGCTCCACACTTTGTTATCTTAGAAGGACTGGACTTGTTTTTGCTGAAATTGAGAAGAGTAAGGAGGTGATTTTCTTGAACTATATATGATTCTGAATGGTCTTCACAAGGAATATGTAGAAAGATTTTTCCTATACTTTGGCGAGCGCTGAACGAGGGACACATGCAAAATTTGAAGTTGCCACTCGAGGACAGATGAGCAGAGCATTTTTTCTCTGATAGTTGTATGACATTGGAAGTAGCTGCCTCCTAAGATGATAGAGTTGGGGTCATTGAATATTTTAAGGTGGACTTCGATTCTTGTAAGGCAGGGAAAAGGCCTCTATTAGTTGTAGTCATACCAAGCACAAAGGAAAACTTTTGTGGTTGTTAGACATAGTCATCTCACCTCCAGGACATCTCTGTAGGAGTTCCTCAGGGCAGTGTCCAGGGCCAAACATCTGTGCTGCTTCAGCTTCCTTCTATAAAGTCAGAAGTGGGAATGTTTGCTGATGACTGCACAATGTTCAGGACCATTTCCAACTCCGTAGACAATAAAGCAGTCCATGTTCAAATGTGGCAAGACCAAATATATTATCCAGGCTTAGGCTGATACAGTGCTAGGTAACATTTGCACCACACAAGTGCCAAGCAATGGCCATCTCCAACAAGGGAGAATTTAGCCATCATCTCTCGACATTTAATGCTGTTACCACCGCTGAATCCCCCACCATCAACACCACGGGTGTTACTGTTGACCAGAAACTGAACAAGATCAGCTACATAAATACTATCGATTCAAAAGCTGGCCACCTTGTTGTGTGCAGATGATTTTCATCACTCCATTTTTACCAAGATTTGACAGTGGAAATTTGGGATTTGCCATATTTCTGAAGAGTCAAACGGCAGCATGCTTTTCTTTTCGTGAATTCTTTGCAATTTATTGCATTAAAAACTCCTATTGCCAGAAAAAGAAATTATGTGGCTAAGCGACTTTCTTCCAATGTCTTGTGAGAAGTGCCATTCAGAGGTGGTTACATTCTTACCTTGTGATCAGTCGGGATCAGTCGGGCTGGATATGAGATGAGGCTGGTGGTGGGAAGATTTTGAAGCAGGTACTTCAGAGAAGGCAGCCCCAACCCATTCAGCCTCTCCCTACAGTCAGACTCTCCAACCCTGGCAATGTTCTTGTAAATCTTTTCTGAACCCTTTCAAATTTCACGACAACTTTGCAAAAGCAAGGAAACCTGAATTGAGTGCAGTATTCCAAAAATGGCCAAACCAATGTCCTTTGTAGCTGCAACGTGACTTCCCAACTTCTATATTGAGTGCTGACCAACAAAAGCAAGCATATTAAACGCCTTCTTCACTACCTGCAACTCCACTTTCAAGGAACTCTGAACCTGCACCCCAAGTTTGTTTGGCGACACTGCCGAGGACCTTACCATTAAGTGTATAAGTTCTGCCCTGATTTGCCCAACCAAAACCTAAAACCCTTTCCACATTAAACCTAATTGTCTGCTATTTGCTTGGTGGTATATAAAAAAAGGGAACAATTTATGCTTCAGAGATAATGGGAACTGCAGATGCTGGAGATTCCAAGATAATAAAATGTGAGGCTGGATGAACACAGCAGGCCAAGCAGCATCTCAGGAGCACAAAAGCTGACGTTTCGGGCCTAGACCCTTCATCAGAGAGGGGGATGGGGGGAGTGAACTGGAATAAATAGGGAGAGAGGGGGAGGCGGACCGAAGATGGAGAGTAAAGAAGATAGGTGGAGAGGGTGTAGGTGGGGAGGTAGGGAGGGGATAGGTCAGTCCAGGGAAGACGGACAGGTCAAGGAGGTGGGATGAGGTTAGTAGGTAGCTGGGGGTGCGGCTTGGGGTGGGAGGAAGGGATGGGTGAGAGGAAGAACCGGTTAGGGAGGCAGAGACAGGTTGGACTGGTTTTGGGATGCAGTGGGTGGGGGGGAAGAGCTGGGCTGGTTGTGTGGTGCAGTGGGGGGAGGGGATGAACTGGCCTGGTTTAGGGATGCAGTGGGGGAAGGGGAGATTTTGAAACTGGTGAAGTCCACATTGATACCATATGGCTGCAGGGTTCCCAGGCGGAATATGAGTTGCTGTTCCTGCAACCTTCGGGTGGCATCATTGTGGCAGTGCAGGAGGCCCATGATGGACATGTCATCAAGAGAATGGGAGGGGGAGTGGAAATGGTTTGCGACTGGGAGGTGCAGTTGTTTGTTGCGAACCTCCGCTCAGTTCGCAACAAACAACTGCACCTCCCAGTCGCAAACCATTTCCACTCCCCCTCCCATTCTCTTGATGACATGTCCATCATGGGCCTCCTACACTGCCACAATGATGCCACCCGAAGGTTGCAGGAACAGCAACTCATATTCCGCCTGGGAACCCTGCAGCCATATGGTATCAATGTGGACTTCACCAGTTTCAAAATCTCCCCTTCCCCCACTGCATCCCTAAACCAGCCCAGTTCATCCCCTCCCCCCACTGCACCACACAACCAGCCCAGCTCTTCCCCCCCACCCACTGCATCCCAAAACCAGTCCAACCTGTCTCTGCCTCCCTAACCGGTTCTTCCTCTCACCCATCCCTTCCTCCCACCCCAAGCCGCACCCCCAGCTACCTACTAACCTCATCCCACCTCCTTGACCTGTCCGTCTTCCCTGGACTGACCTATCCCCTCCCTACCTCCCCACCTACACCCTCTCCACCTATCTTCTTTACTCTCCATCTTCGGTCCGCCTCCCCCTCTCTCCCTATTTATTCCAGTTCCCTCCCCCCATCCCCCTCTCTGATGAAGGGTCTAGGCCCGAAACGTCAGCTTTTGTGCTCCTGAGATGCTGCTTGGCCTGCTGTGTTCATCCAGCCTCACATTTTATTATCTAACAATTTATGCTTGTTCAGGCAACCCATACCCGACATCCAGAGGTTGATTTCCTAATGGCTTGAATTGGAACTGGTTAACAGATTGAGTTTTGGGATGCCTCAGGATGTCTTTATATATGCTGTGCCTCAGGCAGGTGTCAAATTGTATTTTCAAATACAGTTCTGCATATAGATAGCATAACATAAGAAGAACAGGACTAAGTCGAATTATCCTTCAAAGCCTTGTTGAGTTGATTTGTCCACTTTTTTTAAAGCATTCTTTCACAGGATGAGGGCACTGCTGGCAAGGCTAACATTTGTTTCCCATCCAGGAATGGCTTGGTGGGCCATTTTGGAAGTCAGTAGAGAGTCAGCCATATTCCTGTGAATTTGAAGTCAGATACCAGAATTGCTCAGGAAAGCAGATTGCCTTCCCTCAAGAATAGATTAGTGAATTCAGTTTTCTGTTACAACAATTTGTGATAGTTTCATCGACACTGTTACTTTGAGCTCGAAATCTTCATTAATTGAATGTCATTTCCAGCAGATGCTTTTGTATTTTGTATTTAATATTAGGATGTTAGTTTTAACTTAATTTCTTATTAACATTTAATCATTAATTTCAGGACGTTTCTCAGATTTTATATGCTTCCTCTCCATTAGGCTTTTAAAGAAGAAATTGCCCCAGTGAAACAAGAAGTCAAAATATTAAATGACCTGCCCAATCAGTTATCTCCACTTGATGTCTCTTTATCTCCAAGGATTTCTCACCAGCTTGATGACCGAAATATGAGGTGGAAATTTATACAGGTAATGGTGAAAACATTTTCAAAGCCAGCCAATCTGTTGTAGAAAGCATGTACAAATAATTTGGCTTCAAACAGATGAGCAAGATAAAGAACCCTTTCAATTTAAGCAAGCAATTAATATTTTATTATCATGGTTTATAAAGTTATTCAATTTTATAATATTTCTTTTTCAAAAATACAATGTTCTGGTCTGCAGTCTGCACTTTAGAATGTATTCGCAAAACAAAATCCAAATAGTGAGAGATGTGAGCATCCAAACCACAGTCTGAAATGGTTCAGGACTGGACAATTTGAATATATTCATAATGAAGCTGCAGGTAGCAGAGATTTTTCCCGATCCATCTAAAAGAATTTGGAATTGGACCATTGTGATAACTGCTGTGCACTTCAGTATTATGTATTGTTTCATATATTTTAAGTCCCTGAGAAAGACAAACTTGAATGAATTACAACAAAGATATACTTGATGCATTGAAGGGAAGAACAACATAAAATTTTATGAACTGCATGTATTTCTTTCAATTGAGCAGATTTTGATTGATGTCAGCAAAGTAGTACATGAAAATTTCCTTTATCCCATAAAGCCTCATGAAATGTTTTATTGAGCAAATTATTTCAGTCTTGTTCTGTGTCAGTAGCTCGCTTGGCCATGTAGCACAATAAAACTCCTTACTGGTTCTAGGAAGCAGACAAAAACATAAGAAATAGCACCAGGATCTGGATGTTCTACCTCTCGACCCTGACTCACCATCCAGAACATGGCTGACCGCCCCAGGACTCAACTCCTCTTCCATACCAGCTTCTCAGAGCCCTCAACTTCTCTATTTCAAAAATCTTATCTACCACCTTCTTTAAATACTTTCAGTGATCTACCTTTCACAATTCTCTTGTATTCTAAACAATCACTACCTGCTGAAAGAAGAAATTCCTTTGCATCTCAGGTTTCAATAAATGTTCCCTTCTTCTGTAACTATGTCGCTGAGTTTGAGATTTCCACACTAATGGAAACATTGTCTTCACATCTAGCCTGTCAAGCCCTCTCAAAATTTTGTGTTTCAGTAAGATCACCCCTCATTCTCCTAAACTTGAATGAATAAAGACGTTCTGTGTAACCATTCTTGATAAATCATGATCTGATGAATCAGCCCGGTGAATCTCTTTTGAACTGCTTCCCATGGCTGTGTATTCTTTCTTGTATTTCTCCAAGTGTGACCTCCTCAATAGCCTGATCAGTTGCAAAAAAGCTTCCCCTTTTTTGAACTAAAACCTCCTTACAATAAAGGCCAAAATTCCATTTGCCTTCTTAATTACTTGCATCACCATAATCATGGCTCACATCAACTCCAACATACCAAAGTGCTTTGATCCTCTGCAATTCACCTACCACTGCAACAGGTCTACAGCTGATCCCTGGCCTGACAGTCATCCTTGGAATGTCTGGATAACAAGGATACCTACATCAGGCTGTTACTTATTGATCAGAGCTCCACCTTCCACACTGTAATTCCAAACAAACTCCTCTCTGAACTCTGAGACCTCGGCCTCAGCATCCCTCTCTGTAACAGGATTCTCGACTTCCTGACCCAGAGACCGCAATCAGTAAGGATAGGTGACAACACTTCCTCCACCGTAAGCCTCAACGCCGGTGCCCAGCAAAGCTGCATACTCAGGCCCCTACTCTATACTCGTTATGCAATCATGACTGTGTGGTCCCAACTCGATTTATAATTTTGCTGATGACGCTTCCATTGTAGGTCGGACCTCAAACAACAATAAGTCAGATTACAGGAAAAGCAATTGAGTGCTTGCTGGCATGATGGAAAGATAACAGTCTCTCTCTCCATCAACATAAGCAAAATGAAGGAGCTGGTCATTGATTTCAGGAAGCTTGTGTCTGCTGCAATGGTGCTGAAGTGGAGATGGTTGACAGTGTCAAGTTCCTGGGAATGTTGCTCACCAACAATCTGTCCTGGTCTACCCATGTCGACGCAATGGTCAAGGTGGCTAAGGAAATTCAGCATGTCCATGAGGAACCTACCTATTTTTGTAGATGCATCCTATCTGGATGCATCACTGTGTGGTATGGCAGTTGCTGTTCCCAAGACTGCAAGAAGCTGAAGAGAATCATGAGCACAGCCCAATCCATCACGCAAACTAGCGTTCCATCCATTGACTCCATCCACACTTCCCACTGCCTTGGGAAAGCAACCAACATAATCAAAATACCCCCTCACTCTGGTTATACTCTCTTCCGTCCTCTTCTGTCAGGCAGAGGACATCAGTTTGAAAACGCGTACAAATAGATTTAAGAACAGCCTCTATTCTGTTGTGACTTTTGAACAGACCTCTCAAATGTTAATTCTGATCTCTCTCTCTCAGCATCTTCTCTGTGGCTGTAACACTGTATTCTGCACGTTGTACGGTATGATTTGCCTCTACAGCATGCAAATCAACACTTTTCACAGTATCTGAGTACATGAGACAGCAATAAATCAATCAGTCACCTGCATGCTAGTATGTGTTTCATGGACTACAGCATCCAAGTCCCCTACCCTGCAATTTTTTAGAGTCTTCCCCCTATTTAAGTAATAGTCTATCTTTTGATACTCCCTACCAAAGTGTACTTTCCTACATTAAACTCTATCTGCCAACTTTTTCCGACTTGCTCAACCTGTCTATCCCCTTGCAGATTCTTTGTCCTCATGAGAACATTCCCTCCCACTATTTTTGTAGCATCAGCAAATTTGGATGGATTTATGCCTTGTCCCCTCCTCTAAGTTATGAATGTAGATAGTAAATAATTGTAGTCCTAGGACTGATCCGTGTGGCACTCCACTAGTTATGGCTTTCCGGCCTGATAAAGATGGTGGTTAGAAAATAATTGGCTGAACCATTGAAATGAAAAATGTGAAAAAAAAATGCATTTTCATTGTTTGTGAAATTGTCAAATTGTCGATAATAAAATATAAATATTACTGTAGTTCTTGATGAATACAGTTTATCATTGAGCTTTATGAAAATTCTGAATATAGTTCATGATTTATTATAGCATCAGTTTTCATGCATCTTTATCTGAGAATTCAGATTTTTTTGTCAAAAATTGTGCTGTGCCACACATGATATTTGCTAAATCTCTCCTGTCCCAGCAGTTCAACTTGTTCAGTTTTGACATTACTTTTGTAAGGACCCCACAGTTGAGCTACCTTGCGTTGATAGCTCACTACACACTTCTTGCAGTAAAACAAATGCTCCTCAGACCAAACTTCGGAACCCCGCCCACGGCCGACGGAACCCCGCCCATGGCCGACGACCTCATTGCTCCGCCCACAACCTCCACAGCCAGCAACCCCAGAGGAGACAGCCACACCGAGCCCTGCCGCATCTTCACCTTCCCCCCAGACCTCCCACTGACTGAGGACGAACGGTCAGTCCTCAGTAAGGGGCTCACCTTTGTCCCCCTACAACCACACATCAACGAATACTAGTCACAGTTGGACATAGAGCAGTTTTACCGCCGTCTTCGCCTCCATGCCTACTTCTTCAACCGGGAACCTAACCCTCCCTCCACTGACCCCTTCACCCGCTTCCAACACAAGTCCTCCTCCTGGATACCACCCCCAGGCCTCCTACCCTCCCTCGACCTCTTCATTTCCAACTGCCGTCGAGACATTAACCGCCTCAACCTCTCCACCCCTCTCACCCACTCCAACCTCTCCCCCGCAGAATGGGCAGCCCTCCGCTCCCTCCGCTCCAACCCCAACCTCACCATCAAACCCGCAGACAAGGGTGGCGCAGTGGTAGGATGGCGCACTGACCTCTACATCGCCGAGGCCAGACGCCAACTCTCCGACACCACCTCCTACCGCCCCCTCGATCATGACCCCACACCCACGTGACCAAACCATCATCTCCAACACCATTCACGACCTCATCACCTCAGGGGACCTCCCACCCACAGCCTCCAACCTCATTGTTCCCCAACCCCGCACGGCCCGTTTCTATCTCCTTCCCAAAATCCACAAACCTGCCTGCCCTGGTCGACCCATCGTCTCAGCCTGCTCCTGCCCCACCGAACTCATCTCCACCTATCTGGACTCCATTTTCTCCCCTTTGGTCCAGGAACTCCCCACCTACGTCCGTGACACCACCCACGCCCTCCACCTCCTCCAGGACTTCCAATTCCCTGGCCCCCAACACCTCATATTCACCATGGACGTCCAGTCCCTATACACCTGCATTCCGCATGCAGATGGCCTCAAGGCCCCCGCTTCTTCCTGTCCCGCAGGCCCGACCAATCCCCCTCCACCGACACTCTCATCCGCCTAGCTGAACTCGTCCTCACCCTCAACAACTTCTCTTTTGACTCCTCCCACTTCCTACAGACTAAGGGGGTGGCCATGGGCACCTGCGTGGGCCCCAGCTATGCCGGCCTCTTTGTAGGTTACGTGGAACAGTCCCTCTTCCGCACCTACACAGGCCCCAAACCCCACCTCTTCCTCCGGTACATTGATGACTGTATCGGCGCCGCCTCTTGCTCCCCAGAGGAGCTCGAACAGTTCATCCACTTCACCAACACCTTCCACCGCAACCTTCAGTTCACCTGTGCCATCTCCAGCACATCCCTCACCTTCCTGGACCTCTCAGTCTCCATCTCAGGCAACCAGCTTGTAACTGATGTCCATTTCAAGCCCACCGACTCCCACAGCTACCTAGAATACACCTCCTCCCACCCACCCTCCTGCAAAAATTCCATCCCCTATTCCCAATTCCTCCGCCTCCGCCGCATCTGCTCCCATGATAAGACATTCCACTCCCGCACATCCCAGATGTCCAAGTTCTTCAAGGACCGCAACTTTCCCCCCACAGTGATCGAGAACGCCCTTGACCGCGTCTCCCGTATTTCCCGCTACTCATCCCTCACACCCCGCCCCCACCACAACCGCCCTAAGAGGATCCCCCTCATTCTCACACACCCCCCTACCAACCTCCGGATACAACGCATCATCCTCCGACAATTCCGCCATTTACAATCCGACCCCACCACCCAAGACATTTTTCCATCCCCACCCCTGTCTGCTTTCCGGAGAGACCACTCTCTCCGTGACTCCCTTGTTCGCTCCACACTGCCCTCCCTCTCAACTTATGACGGTGAGTTCACTGCAATGCTTATTTCAGTGAGAGAAGCGCTTCAGAAGACAAAAATCTCAACTTGACCAAACAAATAAACTTTTGATGCTGGCTTCACTGAAATGCTTATTTCAGTGAGATAAGCAATTCAGAAGACAAAAATATCAACTTCACCAAACCACTCAACTTGTGATGCTGCGTTCACTGAAGTGCGTATTTCAGTGAGATAAGCAGTTCAGAAGATTAAAATCTCAACTTCACCAAACGATTCAACTGTCGATGCTGGGTTCACTGAAGTGCTTATTTCAGTGAGATAAGCCCATCAGAATACCAAAATCTAAACTTCACCAAACCACTCAACTTTCGATGCTGGGTTTACTGAAGTGCTTATTTCAGTGAGATAAGCACTTCAGAAGACCAAAATGACAACAACACCGAACGACTCCATCTCTGATGCTCGTTTCACTGAAATGCTGATTTCAGTGAGATAAGCAGTTTTTGAAGACCAAAATCTCAAGTTCACCAAACGACTCAACTTTCGAAGCTGGGTTAAATGAAGTGCTTATTTCAGCGAGATAAGCACTTCAGAATGCCAAAATCTCAACTTCACCAAACCACCCAACTTCCGATGCTGGGTTCACTCAAGTGCTTATATCAGCGAGATAAGCACTTCAAAAGGACAAAGTCCCAACTTCACCAAACGACTCAACTTTTGTCGCTGGTTTCACTGAATTGCTTATTTCAGTGAGATAAGCCCTTCAGAAGACCAAAATCTGAACTTCACTATACGACTCAACTTTTGATGTTGGAATTACCCAAATGCTTATTTCAGTGAGATATGCACATCAGAAGACGAAAATCAAAACTTCATCCAAACCACTCAAATTTCGATGTTGTTTTCAATGAAGTGCTTATCTCTGTGAGATAAGCTCTTCAGAAGGCCAAACTCCCAACCTCACCAAACGACTCAACTTTTCATGCTGGTTTCACTGAAATGTTTCTTTCAGTCAGATAAGCAATTCAGAAGACCAAATTCTCAACTTCACCAAACCACTCAAATTTCGAAGCTGGGTTAAATGAAGTGCTTATTTCAGCGAGATAAGCACTTCAGAAGTCCAAAATCTCAACTTCACCAAACGACTCAACTTTCGATGCTGGGTTCACTGAAGTGCTTCTTTCAGTCAGATCAGCACTTCAGAAGACCAAAATCTAAACCTCACCAAACCACTCAAATTTCGATGTTGTTTTCAATGAAGTGCTTATCTCTGTGAGATAAGCTCTTCAGAAGGCCAAAATCCCAACCTCACCAAACGACTCAACTTTTCATGCTGGTTTCACTGAAATGTTTCTTTCAGTCAGATAAGCAATTCAGAAGACCAAATTCTCAACTTCACCAAACCACTCAAATTTCGAAGCTGGGTTAAATGAAGTGCTTATTTCAGCAAGATAAGCACTTCAGAAGGCCAAAATCCCAACCTCACCAAACGACTCAACTTTCAATGCTGGTTTCACTGAAGTGCTTCTTTCAGTCAGATAAGAACTTCAGAATACCAAAATCTAAACTTCACCAAACCACTCAAATTTCGATATTGTTTTGAATGACGTGCTCATCTCTGTGAGATAAGCTCTTCAGAAGGCCAAAATCCCAACCTCACCAAACCACTCAACTTTTGATGCTGGTTTCACTGAAATACGAGTTTCCGTCAGATAAGCACTTCAGAAGGCCAAAATCGCAACTTCATCAAACCCCTAAACTTATGATGCTGGGTTCACTGAAGAGCTTATTTCAGAGTGATAACCACTTCAGAATGCCAAAATCCGAACGTCACCAAACGACTCAACTATTGATGCTGGTTTCACTGAAATGCTTTTTTCAGTCAGATAAGCACTTCGGAAGGACAAAATCTCAACTTCACAAAACCACCCAACTTTCGATGCTGGGTTCACTCAAGTGCTTATTTCAGCGAGATAAGCACTTCAAAAGGACAAAGTCCCAACTTCACCAAACGACTCAACTTTTGTCGCTGGTTTCACTGAATTGCTTATTTCAGTGAGATAAGCCCTTCAGAAGACCAAAATCTGAACTTCACTATACGACTCAACTTTTGATGTTGGAATTACCCAAATGCTTATTTCAGTGAGATATGCACATCAGAAGACAAAAATCAAAACTTCATCCAAACCACTCAAATTTCGATGTTGTTTTCAATGAAGTGCTTATCTTTGTGAAATAAGCTCTTCAGAAGGCCAAAATCCCAACCTCACCAAACGACTCGACTTTAGATGCTGGTTGCACTGAAATGCTTATTTCAGTCAGATAAGCACATCAGAAGTCCAAAATCCCACCTTCACCAAACCACTAAACTTATGATGCTGGGTTCACTGAAGAGCTTATTTCAGTGAGATAAGCTCTTCAGAAGGACAAAATCCCAACCTCAGCAATCGACTCAACTTTTGATGCTGGTTTCACTGAATTGCTTATTTCAGTGAGATAAGCACTTCAGAAGACCAATATCAAATCTTCACTAAACGACTCAACTTTTGATGCTGGATTTTCCCAAATGCATAATTCAGTGAGATAAGCTTTGCAGAAGACCAAAATCTAAACTTCACCAAACCACTCAACTTTCCATGCTGGGTTGTCTGAAGTGCTTGTTTCAGAGTGATAACCACTTCAGAATGCCAAAATCCGAACCTCACCAAACGACTCAACTATTGATGCTGGTTTCACTGAAATGCTTTTTCCAGTCAGATAAGCACTTCGGAAGGCCAAAATCTCAACTTCACAAAACCACCCAACTTTTGATGCTGGTTTCACTGAATTGCTTATTTCAGTGAGATAAGGACTTCAGAAGGCCAAAATCTAAACTTCACTATACGACTCAACTTTTGATGCTGGAATTACCCAAATGCTTATTTCAGTGAGATAAGCACTTCAGAAGAAAAAAATCTAAATATCACCAAACCACTCAAATTTCAATGTTGTTTTCAAGGAAGTGCTTATCTTTGTGAGATAAGCTCTTCAGAAGGCCAAAATCCCAACCTCACCAAACGACTCAACTTTTGATGCTGGTTTCACTGAAATGCTTCTTTCAGTCAGATAAGCACTTTCAGAAGGCCAAAATCTCAACTTCACCAAACCACCCAACTTTCGATCCTGGATTTACCCAAATGCTTATTTCAGTGAGATAAGCACTTCAGAAGACCAAAATCTAAACTTCACCAAACCACTCAAATTTCGATGTTGTTTGAATGAATTGCTTAGCTCTGTGAGATAAGCTCTTCAGGATGCCAAAATCCCAACCTCATCGAACGACTCAACTTTTGATGCAGGTTTCATTGAAATGCTTCTTTCAGTCATGTAAGCACTTCAGAAGTCCGAAAAGCCAACTTCTCCAAACCACTAAACTTATGATGCTGGGTTCACTGAAGAGCTTATTTCAGTCAGATAAGCACTTCAGAAGTTCAAAATCCCACCTTCACCAAACCACCAAACTTATGAGGCTGGGTTCACTGAAGAGCTTATTTCAGTCAGATCAGCACTTCAGAAGACCAAAAGCTAAACTTCACCAAACCACTCAAATTTCGATGTTGTTTTGAATGAATTGCTTATCTCTGTGAGATAAGCGCTTCAGGATGCAAAATCCCAACCTCATCGAACGACTCAACTTTTGATGCTGGTTTCATTGAAATGCTTCTTTCAGTCAGACAAGCACTTCAGAAGGCCAAAATCACAACTTCACAAAACCACGCATCTTTCGATGCTGAGTTCACTGAAATGCTTATTTCAGTGAGATAAGCACTTCAGAAGGACAAAATCCCAACCTCAGCAATCGTCTCAACTTTCGATGCTGGTTTCACTAAAGTGCTTATTTCAGTGAGATAAGCACTTCAGAAGACCAATATCAAAACATTACTAAAAGACTCAACTTTTGATGCTTGATTTATCCAACTGCTTATTTCAGTGAGATAAGCTTTTCAGAAGACCAAAATCTAAACTTCACCAATCGACTCAACTTCTGATGCTGGTTTCACTGAAATGCTTCTTTCAGTCAGATATGCACATCAGAAGGCCAAAATCTCAACTTCACCAAACCACCCAACTTTCGATGCTGGGTTCACTGAAGTGCTCATTTCAGAGAGATAAGCACTTCAGAAAGCCAAAATCACAACCTCACCAAACGACTCAACTTTTGATGCTGGTTTCACTGAAATGTTTCTTTCAGTCAGATAAGCACTTCAGAAGGCCAAAATCTCAACTTCACCAAACCACCCAACTTTCGATCCTGGATTTACCCAAATGCTTATTTCAGTGAGATAAGCACTTCAGAAGACCAAAATCTAAACTTCACCAAACCACTCAAATTTTGATGTTATTTTGAATGAATTGCTTATCTCTGTGAGATAATCTCTTCAGGATGCTAAAATCCCAACCTCATCGAACGACTCAACTTTTGATGCAGGTTTTATTGGAATGCTTCTTTCAGTCAGATAAGCACTTCAGAAGTCCAAAATCCCAACTTCACCAAAACACAAAACTTATGATGCTGGGTTCACTGAAGAGCTTATTTCAGTCAGTTAAGCACTTCAGAAGGCCAAAATCACAACTTCACAAAACCACACATCTTTCGATGCTGAGTTCACTGAAGAGCTTATTTCAGTGAGATAAGCACTTGAGAATGCCAAAATCCCAACCTCAGCAATCGTCTCACCTATTGATTGTGGTTTCACTGAATTGCTTATTTCAGTGAGATAAGCACTTCAGAAGACCGATATCAAATCTTCACTAAACGACTCAACTTTTGATGCTTGATTTACCCAAATGCTTATTTCAGTGAGATAAGCTTTTCAGAAGACCAAAATCTAAACTTCACCAAACCACTCAAATTTCAATGCTGTTTTGAATGAAGTGCTTATCTTTGTGAGATAGGCTCTTCAGAGGGCCAAAATCCGAACCTCACCAAACGACTCAACTTTTGATGCTGGTTTCACTGAAATGCTTCTTAGAGCCAGATAAGCACTTCAGAAGGCCAAAATCTCAACTTCACCAAACCACCCAACTTTCGATGCTGGGTTCACTGAAGTGCTTATTTCATTGAGATAAGCACTTCAGAAGACCAAAATCTAAACTTCACCAAACCACTCAACTTTCCATGCTGGTTTCACTGAAGTGCTTATTTCTGAGAGATAAGCACTTCAGAAAGCCAAAATCCCAACCTTACCAAATGACTCAACTTTTGATGCTGGTTTCACTGAATTGCTTATTTCAGTGAGATAAGCACTTCAGTAGACCAAAAACTGAACTTCACTATACGGCTCAACTTTTGATGCTGGAATTACCCAAATGCTTATGTCAGTCAGATAAGCACTTCAGAAGGCCAAAATCCCAACCCCAGCAATCGTCTCATGTATTGATGCTGGTTTCATTGAATTGCTTATTTCAGTCAGATGTGCACATCAGAAGGCCAAAATCCTAAACTTCACCAAACCACCCAACTTTCGATCCTGGTTTTACCCAAATGCTTATTTCAGTGAGATAAGCACTTCAGAAGTCCAAATTCCAAACTTCACCAAACCACAAAACTTAGGATGCTGGTTTCACTGAAGAGCTTATTTCAGTCAGATAAGCACTTGAGAAGGCCAAAATCACAACTTCACAAAACCACACTTCTTTCGATGCTGAGTTGACTGAATTGCTTATTTCAGTCAGATAAGCACTTCAGAATGCCAAAATCCCAACCTCACCAAACGACTCAACTTTTGATGCTGGTTTCACTGAAATGCTTCTTTCAGTCAGAAAAGCACTTCAGAAGACCAAAATCTAAACTTCACAAAACCACTCAACTTTCGATGCTGGGTTCACTGAAGTGCTTATTTCAGTGAGATAAGCACTTCACGACGCCAAAATCCTAACCTCACCAAACCACAAAACTTATGATGCTGGAAACACTGAAGAGCTTATTTCAGTCAGATAAGCACTTCAGAAGGCCATAATCACAACTTGACAAAACCACACATCTTTCGATGCTGAGTTCACTGATCTGCTTATTTCAGCGAGATAAGCACTTCAGAATGCCAAAATCCCAACCTTCCCAAACGACTCAACTTTGGATGCTGGTTACACTGAAATGCTTCTGTGAGTCAGATATGCACATCAGAAGGCCAAAATCTCAACTTCACCAAACCACCCAACTTTCGATCCTGGATTTACACAAATGCTTATTTCAGTGAGATAAGCACTTCAGAAGACCAAAATCTAAAGTTCACTTGACCACTCAACTTTCGATGCTGGGTTCACTGAAGTGCTTATTTCATAGAGATAAGCACGTCACTACGCCAAAATCCCAAACTCACCAAACGACTCAAATTTTGATGCTGGTTTCACTGAATTGCTTATTTCAGTGAGATAAGCACTTCAGAAGGCCAAAATCTAAACTTCACTAAACGACTCAACTTGTGATGCTGAATTCACTGAAATGCTTCTTTCAGTCAGAAATGCACATCAGAAGGCCAAAATCTCAACTTCACCAAACCACCCAACTTTGGATCCTGGATTTACACAAATGCTTATTTCAGTGAGATAAGCACTTCAGAAGACCAAAATCTAAACTTCACCATCCACTCAACTTTTGATGCTGGGTTCACTGAAGTGCTTATTTCAGTGAGATAAGCACTTCAGAAGGCCAAAATCTAAACTTCACTAAACGACTCAACTTTTGATGCTGGTTTCACTGAAATGCTTCTTTCAGTCAGATAAGCACTTCAGAAGGCCAAAATCTCAACTTCACCAAACCACAGAACTTATGATGCTGGGTTCACTGAAGAGCGTATTTCTGTCAGATAAGCACTTCAGAAGGCAAAAATTACAACTTCACAAAACCACACATCTTTCGATGCTGGGTTCACTGAGGTGCTTATTTCAGAGAGATAAACACTTCACGACGCCAAAATCCCAACCTCACCAAACGACTCTACTTTTGATGCTGGTTTCACTGAATTGCTTATTTCAGTGAGATAAGCACTTCAGAAGGCCGATATCAAATCTTCACTAAACGACTCAACTTTTGATGCTTGATTTACCCAAATGCTTATTTCAGTGAGATAAGCTTTTCAGAAGACCAAAATCTAAACTTCACCAAACCACTCAAATTTCAATGCTGTTTTGAATGAAGTGCTTATCTTTGTGAGATAGGCTCTTCAGAGGGCCAAAATCCGAACCTCACCAAACGACTCAACTTTTGATGCTGGTTTCACTGAAATGCTTCTTAGAGCCAGATAAGCACTTCAGAAGGCCAAAATCTCAACTTCACCAAACCACCCAACTTTCGATGCTGGGTTCACTGAAGTGCTTATTTCATTGAGATAAGCACTTCAGAAGACCAAAATCTAAACTTCACCAAACCACTCAACTTTCCATGCTGGTTTCACTGAAGTGCTTATTTCTGAGAGATAAGCACTTCAGAAAGCCAAAATCCCAACCTGACCAAATGACTCAACTTTTGATGCTGGTTTCACTGAATTGCTTATTTCAGTGAGATAAGCACTTCAGTAGACCAAAAACTGAACTTCACTATACGGCTCAACTTTTGATGCTGGAATTACCCAAATGCTTATGTCAGTCAGATAAGCACTTCAGAAGGCCAAAATCCCAACCCCAGCAATCGTCTCATGTATTGATGCTGGTTTCACTGAATTGCTTATTTCAGTCAGATGTGCACATCAGAAGGCCAAAATCCTAAACTTCACCAAACCACCCAACTTTCGATCCTGGATTTACACAAATGCTTATTTCTGTGAGATAAGCACTTCAGAAGTCCAAAATCCCAACTTCACCAAACCACAAAACTTATGATGCTGGGTTCACTGAAGTGCTTATTTCAGTGAATAAGCACTTCAGAAGTGCAAAATCCCAACTTCACCAAACCACAAAACAAATGATGCTGGTTTCACTGAAGAGCTTATTTCAGTCAGATAAGCACGTCAGAAGGCCAAAATCTAAACTTCACTAAACGACTCAATTTTTGATGCTGATTTCACTGAAATACTTCTTTCAGTCAGATATGCACATCAGAAGTCCAAGATCTCAACATCACCAAACGACTCAACTTTTGATGCTGGTTTCACTGAAATGCTTCTTTCAGTCATATAAGCACTTCAGAAGGCCAAAATCTCAACTTCACAAAACCACCCAACTTTCGATCCTGGATTTACCCAAATGCTTATTTCAGTGAGAAAAGCACTTGAGAAGACCAAAATCTAAACTTCACGAAACCACTCAACTTTCGATGCTGGGTTCACTGAAGTGCTTATTTCAGTGAGATAAGCACTTCACGATGCCAAAATCCTAACCTCACCAAACCACTCAACTTGCGATGCTGGGTTCACTGAAGTGCTTATTTCAGTGAGATAAGCACTTCAGAAGTCCAAAATCTAAACTTCACTAAACGACTCAACTTTTGATGCTGGTTTCACTGAAATGCTTCTTTCAGTCAGAGAAGCACTTTCGAAGGCCATAATCTCAACTTCACCAAACCACCCAACTTTCGATCCTGGATTTACCCAAATGCTTATTTCAGTGAGATAAGCACTTCAGAAGGCCAAAATCTGAACTTCACGAAACCACTCAACTTTCGATGCTGGGTTCACTGAAGTGCTTATTTCAGTGATATAAGCACTTCAGTACGCCAAAATCCCAAACTCACCAAACGACTCAATTTTTGATGCTGGTTTCACTGAATTGCTTATTTCAGTGAGATAAGCACTTGAGAAGGCCAAAATCTAAACTTCACTAAACGACTCAACTTGTGATGCTGAATTCACTGAAATGCTTCTTTCAGTCAGAAATGCACATCAGAAGGCCAAAATCTCAACTTCACCAAACCACCCAACTTTCGATCCTGGATTTACCCAAATGCTTATTTCAGTGAGATAAGCACTTCAGAAGACCAAAATCTAAACTTCACCCAACCACTCAACTTTCGATGCTGGGTTCACTGAATTGCTTATTTCAGTGAGATAAGCACTTGAGAATGCCAAAATCTAAACTTCGTTAAACGACTCAACTTTGGATGCTGATTTCACTGAAATGCTTCTTTCAGTCAGATATGCACATCAGATGGCCAAAATCTAAACTTCACCAAACCACCCAACTTTCGATCCTGGATTTACACAAATGCTTATTTCAGTGAGATAAGCACTTCAGAAGACCAAAATCTAAACTTCACCTAACCACTCAACTTGCGATGCTGGGTTCACTGAAGTGCTTATTTCAGTGAGATAAGCACTTCAGAAGTCCAATATCCCAACTTCACCAAACCACAAAACTTATGATGCTGGTTTCACTGAAGAGATTATTTCAGTCAGATAAGCACGTCAGAATGCCAAAATCAGAACCTCACCAAACGACTCAACTTTTGATGCTGGTTTCACTGAAATGCTTCTTTCAGTCAGATATGCACATCAGAAGGCCAAAATCTCAACTTCACCAAACCACCCAACTTTCGATCCTGGTTTTACCCAAATGCTTATTTCAGTGAGATAAGCACTTCAGTAGACCAAAATCTAAACTTCACGAAACCACTCAACTTTCGATGCTGGGTTCACTGAAGTGCTTATTTCAGTGAGATAAGCACTTCAGAAGTCCAAAATCCCAACTTCACCAAACCACAAAACTTATGATGCTGGTTTCACTGAAGATGTTATTTCAGTGAGATAAGCACTTCAGAAGGCCAAAATCTAAACTTCACTAAACGACTCAACTTTTGATGCTGGTTTCACTGAAGTGCTTATTTCATTGAGATAAGCACTTCAGAAGTCCAAAATCCCAACTTCACCAAACCACAAAACTTATGATGCTGGTTTCACTGAATTGCTTATTTCAGTGAGATAAGCACTTCAGAAGGCCAAAATCACAACTTCACAAAACCACACATCTTTCGATGCTGAGTTCACTGAAGTGCTTATTTCAGCGAGATAAGCACTTCAGAATGCCAAAATCCCAACTTCACCAAATGACTCAACTTTTGATGCTGGTTTCACTGAATTGCTTCTTTCAGTCAGATATGCACATCAGAAGTCCAAAATTTCAACATCAACAGACCACGCAACTTACGTTCCGAGATGTACCCAACTGCTTATTTCAGTGAGATAAGCACTTCAGAAGGCCAAAATCACAACTTCACAAAACCACACATCTTTCGATGCTGGGTTCACTGAGGTGCTTATTTCAGAGAGATAAACACTTCACTACGCCAAAATCCCAACCTCACCAAATGACTCATCTTTTGATGCTGCTTTCACTGAATTGCTTATTTCAGTGAGACAAACACTTCAGAAGGCCAAAATCTCAACTTCTCAAAACCACCCATCTTTCGATCCTGGATTTACCCAAATGCTTATTTCAGTGAGATAAACACTTCAGAAGTCCAAAATCCCAACTTCACCAAACCACAAAACTTATGATGCTCGGTTCACGGAAGAGCGTATTTCAGTCAGATAAGCTCTTCAGAAGGCCAAAATCACAACTTCACAAAACCACACATCTTTCGATGCTGGGTTCACTGAATTGCTTATTTCAGTGAGATAAGCACTTCAGAAGGCCAAAATCTAAACTTCGCTACACGACTCTACTTGTGATGCTGATTTCACTGAAATGCTTCTTTCAGTCTGATATGCACATCAGAAGGCCAAAATCTAAACTTCACCAAACCACCCAACTTTCGATCCTGGATTTACACAAATGCTTATTTCAGTGAGATAAGCACTTCAGAAGACCAAAATCTAAACTTCACCATCCACTCAACTTTTGATGCTGGGTTCACTGAAATGCTTCTTTCAGTCAGATAAGCACTTCAGAAGGCCAAAATCTAAACTTCACTAAACGACTCAACTTTTGATGCTGGTTTCACTGAAATGCTTCTTTCAGTCAGATAAGCACTTCAGAAGGCCAAAATCTCAACTTCACCAAACCACAGAACTTATGATGCTGGGTTCACTGAAGAGCGTATTTCTGTCAGATAAGCACTTCAGAAGGCAAAAATTACAACTTCACAAAACCACACATCTTTCGATGCTGGGTTCACTGAGGTGCTTATTTCAGAGAGATAAACACTTCACGACGCCAAAATCCCAACCTCACCAAACGACTCTACTTTTGATGCTGGTTTCACTGAATTGCTTATTTCAGTGAGATAAGCACTTCAGAAGGCCGATATCAAATCTTCACTAAACGACTCAACTTTTGATGCTTGATTTACCCAAATGCTTATTTCAGTGAGATAAGCTTTTCAGAAGACCAAAATCTAAACTTCACCAAACCACTCAAATTTCAATGCTGTTTTGAATGAAGTGCTTATCTTTGTGAGATAGGCTCTTCAGAGGGCCAAAATCCGAACCTCACCAAACGACTCAACTTTTGATGCTGGTTTCACTGAAATGCTTTTTCCAGTCAGATAAGCACTTCGGAAGGCCAAAATCTCAACTTCACCAAACCACCCAACTTTCGATGCTGGGTTCACTGAAGTGCTTATTTCATTGAGATAAGCACTTCAGAAGACCAAAATCTAAACTTCACCAAACCACTCAACTTTCCATGCTGGTTTCACTGAAGTGCTTATTTCTGAGAGATAAGCACTTCAGAAAGCCAAAATCCCAACCTGACCAAATGACTCAACTTTTGATGCTGGTTTCACTGAATTGCTTATTTCAGTGAGATAAGCACTTCAGTAGACCAAAAACTGAACTTCACTATACGGCTCAACTTTTGATGCTGGAATTACCCAAATGCTTATGTCAGTCAGATAAGCACTTCAGAAGGCCAAAATCCCAACCCCAGCAATCGTCTCATGTATTGATGCTGGTTTCACTGAATTGCTTATTTCAGTCAGATGTGCACATCAGAAGGCCAAAATCCTAAACTTCACCAAACCACCCAACTTTCGATCCTGGATTTACACAAATGCTTATTTCTGTGAGATAAGCACTTCAGAAGTCCAAAATCCCAACTTCACCAAACCACAAAACTTATGATGCTGGGTTCACTGAAGTGCTTATTTCAGTGAATAAGCACTTCAGAAGTGCAAAATCCCAACTTCACCAAACCACAAAACAAATGATGCTGGTTTCACTGAAGAGCTTATTTCAGTCAGATAAGCACGTCAGAAGGCCAAAATCTAAACTTCACTAAACGACTCAATTTTTGATGCTGATTTCACTGAAATACTTCTTTCAGTCAGATATGCACATCAGAAGTCCAAGATCTCAACATCACCAAACGACTCAACTTTTGATGCTGGTTTCACTGAAATGCTTCTTTCAGTCATATAAGCACTTCAGAAGGCCAAAATCTCAACTTCACAAAACCACCCAACTTTCGATCCTGGATTTACCCAAATGCTTATTTCAG
Organism: Stegostoma tigrinum; assembly: GCF_030684315.1. Lineage (NCBI taxonomy): Eukaryota > Metazoa > Chordata > Chondrichthyes > Orectolobiformes > Stegostomatidae > Stegostoma > Stegostoma tigrinum. The sequence continues at coordinate 1,119,879 of NW_026728674.1, read as the reverse complement.
TGAGAAAAGCACTTGAGAAGACCAAAATCTAAACTTCACGAAACCACTCAACTTTCGATGCTGGGTTCACTGAAGTGCTTATTTCAGTGAGATAAGCACTTCACGATGCCAAAATCCTAACCTCACCAAACCACTCAACTTGCGATGCTGGGTTCACTGAAGTGCTTATTTCAGTGAGATAAGCACTTCAGAAGTCCAAAATCTAAACTTCACTAAACGACTCAACTTTTGATGCTGGTTTCACTGAAATGCTTCTTTCAGTCAGAGAAGCACTTTCGAAGGCCATAATCTCAACTTCACCAAACCACCCAACTTTCGATCCTGGATTTACCCAAATGCTTATTTCAGTGAGATAAGCACTTCAGAAGGCCAAAATCTGAACTTCACGAAACCACTCAACTTTCGATGCTGGGTTCACTGAAGTGCTTATTTCAGTGATATAAGCACTTCAGTACGCCAAAATCCCAAACTCACCAAACGACTCAATTTTTGATGCTGGTTTCACTGAATTGCTTATTTCAGTGAGATAAGCACTTGAGAAGGCCAAAATCTAAACTTCACTAAACGACTCAACTTGTGATGCTGAATTCACTGAAATGCTTCTTTCAGTCAGAAATGCACATCAGAAGGCCAAAATCTCAACTTCACCAAACCACCCAACTTTCGATCCTGGATTTACCCAAATGCTTATTTCAGTGAGATAAGCACTTCAGAAGACCAAAATCTAAACTTCACCCAACCACTCAACTTTCGATGCTGGGTTCACTGAATTGCTTATTTCAGTGAGATAAGCACTTGAGAATGCCAAAATCTAAACTTCGTTAAACGACTCAACTTTGGATGCTGATTTCACTGAAATGCTTCTTTCAGTCAGATATGCACATCAGATGGCCAAAATCTAAACTTCACCAAACCACCCAACTTTCGATCCTGGATTTACACAAATGCTTATTTCAGTGAGATAAGCACTTCAGAAGACCAAAATCTAAACTTCACCTAACCACTCAACTTGCGATGCTGGGTTCACTGAAGTGCTTATTTCAGTGAGATAAGCACTTCAGAAGTCCAATATCCCAACTTCACCAAACCACAAAACTTATGATGCTGGTTTCACTGAAGAGATTATTTCAGTCAGATAAGCACGTCAGAATGCCAAAATCAGAACCTCACCAAACGACTCAACTTTTGATGCTGGTTTCACTGAAATGCTTCTTTCAGTCAGATATGCACATCAGAAGGCCAAAATCTCAACTTCACCAAACCACCCAACTTTCGATCCTGGTTTTACCCAAATGCTTATTTCAGTGAGATAAGCACTTCAGTAGACCAAAATCTAAACTTCACGAAACCACTCAACTTTCGATGCTGGGTTCACTGAAGTGCTTATTTCAGTGAGATAAGCACTTCAGAAGTCCAAAATCCCAACTTCACCAAACCACAAAACTTATGATGCTGGTTTCACTGAAGATGTTATTTCAGTGAGATAAGCACTTCAGAAGGCCAAAATCTAAACTTCACTAAACGACTCAACTTTTGATGCTGGTTTCACTGAAGTGCTTATTTCATTGAGATAAGCACTTCAGAAGTCCAAAATCCCAACTTCACCAAACCACAAAACTTATGATGCTGGTTTCACTGAATTGCTTATTTCAGTGAGATAAGCACTTCAGAAGGCCAAAATCACAACTTCACAAAACCACACATCTTTCGATGCTGAGTTCACTGAAGTGCTTATTTCAGCGAGATAAGCACTTCAGAATGCCAAAATCCCAACTTCACCAAATGACTCAACTTTTGATGCTGGTTTCACTGAATTGCTTCTTTCAGTCAGATATGCACATCAGAAGTCCAAAATTTCAACATCAACAGACCACGCAACTTACGTTCCGAGATGTACCCAACTGCTTATTTCAGTGAGATAAGCACTTCAGAAGGCCAAAATCACAACTTCACAAAACCACACATCTTTCGATGCTGGGTTCACTGAGGTGCTTATTTCAGAGAGATAAACACTTCACTACGCCAAAATCCCAACCTCACCAAATGACTCATCTTTTGATGCTGCTTTCACTGAATTGCTTATTTCAGTGAGACAAACACTTCAGAAGGCCAAAATCTCAACTTCTCAAAACCACCCATCTTTCGATCCTGGATTTACCCAAATGCTTATTTCAGTGAGATAAACACTTCAGAAGTCCAAAATCCCAACTTCACCAAACCACAAAACTTATGATGCTCGGTTCACGGAAGAGCGTATTTCAGTCAGATAAGCTCTTCAGAAGGCCAAAATCACAACTTCACAAAACCACACATCTTTCGATGCTGGGTTCACTGAATTGCTTATTTCAGTGAGATAAGCACTTCAGAAGGCCAAAATCTAAACTTCGCTACACGACTCTACTTGTGATGCTGATTTCACTGAAATGCTTCTTTCAGTCTGATATGCACATCAGAAGGCCAAAATCTAAACTTCACCAAACCACCCAACTTTCGATCCTGGATTTACACAAATGCTTATTTCAGTGAGATAAGCACTTCAGAAGACCAAAATCTAAACTTCACCATCCACTCAACTTTTGATGCTGGGTTCACTGAAATGCTTCTTTCAGTCAGATAAGCACTTCAGAAGGCCAAAATCTAAACTTCACTAAACGACTCAACTTTTGATGCTGGTTTCACTGAAATGCTTCTTTCAGTCAGATAAGCACTTCAGAAGGCCAAAATCTCAACTTCACCAAACCACCCAACTTTCGATCCTGGATTTACCCAAATGCTTATTTCAGTGAGATAAGCACTTCAGAAAACCAAAATCTAAACTTGACCAAACCACTCAACTTTCTATGCTGGGTTCACTGAAGTGCTTATTTCAGTGAGATAAGCACTTCAGAAGTCCAAAATCCCAACTTCACTAAACCACAAAACTTATGATGCTGGTTTCACTGAAGGGCTTATTTCAGTCAGATAAGCACTTCAGAAGACCAAAATCACAACTTCTCAAAACCACACATCTTTCGATGCTGAGTTCACTGAATTGCTTATTTCAGCGAGATAAGCACTTCAGAATGCCAAAATCCCAACTTCACCAAACGACTCAACTTTTGATGCTGGTTTCACTGAATTGCTTATTTCAGTGAGATAAGCACTTCAGAAGGCCAAAATCTAAACTTCACTAAACGACTCAACTTCTGGTGCTGATTTGACTGAAATGCTTCTTTCAGTCAGATATGCACATCAGAAGTCCAAAATCTCAACATCAACAAACCACGCAACTTACGATCCTGGATTTACCCAAATGCTTATTTCAGTGAGTTAAGCACTTCAGAAGACCAAAATCTAAACTTCACCAAACCACTCAACTTTCGATGCTGGGTTCACTGAAGTGCTTATTTCAGAGAGATAAGCACTTCACTACGCCAAAATCCCAACCTCACCAAACGACTCAACTTTTGATGCTGGTTTCACTGAATTGCTTATTTCAGTGAGATAAGCACTTCAGAAGGCCAAAATCTAAACTTCACTAAACAACTCAACTTGTGATGCTGATTTCACTGAAATGCTTCTTTCAGGCACAGGCAGGCAGGCAGACAGAGACAGGCAGGCACAGGCAGACAGTTTAACAGAGACAGTCAGGCAGGCACAGGCAGAGAGACAGAGACAGTCAGGCAGACAGGCCGAGACAGTCAGGCAGAGTGGCAGAGCCGGGCAGGCAAGCCGACAGGCAGTCAGACACAGACTGTCAGACACAGATACAGGCAGACGGAGACAGGCAGGCACACAGGCAGAGACAGTCAGGCAGTCAGGCATACACAGTCAAGCAGAGACAGTCAGGCAGGCAGGCAGACAGACAGTCAGGCACAGGCAGTCAGACAGGCAGGCGGAGACAGCCAGGCAGAGACAGTCAGACGGAGTCAGACAGAGACAGTCAGGCAGGCAGGCAGAGACAGGCATACAGACAGACAGAGACAGTCAGACACAGAGAGACAGAGTCAGAGTCAGACAGAGACTGGCAGGCAGACACAGACTGTCAGACAGATATAGGCAGACGGAGACAGTCAGGCAGACAGACAGACAGGCAGGCAGAGACAGTCAGGCAGACAGGCAGGCAGACAGAGACAGTCAGGCAGGCAGGCAGAGACAGTCAGGCAGGCAGGCAGGCAGACACAGGCATACAGACAGGCAGAGAAGGTCAGGCAGGAAGAGACAGGCAGACAGGGACAGACAGGCAGACAGGCACAGGCAGACTGGCAGAGACAGTCAGGCGGACAGGCAGGCAGGCAGACAGAGACAGGCCGAGACAGTCAGGCACAGGCAGGCAGGCAGACAGGGACAGACAGGCAGAGACAGTCAGGCGGACAGGCAGGCAGGTAGAGACAGACAGGCAGGCAGGCACAGGCAGAGACAGTCAGGCGGACAGGCAGAGGCAGTCAGGCAGCGACAGGCAGGCAGGCAGAGACAGGCCGAGACAGGCAGACAGAGACAGTCAGGCAAGCAGACAGAGACAGGCAGGCACAGGCAGACAGTCAGACAGACAGAGGCAGGCAGGCAGGCACAGGCAGAGGCAGGCAGGCAGAGACAGTCAGGCAGGCAGGCAGACAGAGACAGGCAGGCACAGGCAGACAGTCAGACAGACAGAGGCAGGCAGACAGTCAGACAGACAGAGGCAGGCAGGCAGGCACAGGCAGAGAGACAGACAGGCAGTCAGGCAGAGAGACAGTCAGGCAGAGACAGTCAGACGGAGCAGTCAGGCAGGCAGAGACAGACTGGCAGGCAGGTAGAGACAGGCAGGCAGAGACAGTCAGGCAGGCAGGCAGACTGAGACAGGCAGACAGGCAGAGACAGACAGGCAGAGACAGTCAGGCAGGCAGAGACAGGCAGACACACAGACACAAGCAGACAGACAGGCTGACAGGCAGAAACAGGCAGTCAGACACAGGCAGACTGTCAGACAGATACAGGCAGGCGGAGACAGGCAGGCGGAGACAGGCACGCAGAGGCAGGCAGGCGGAGACAGGCAGAGAGGCAGACAGAAACAGGCAGACAATCAAACTGACATGGGCAGACAGAGACAGGCAGGCAGGCGGAGACAGGCAGATGCAGGCGGAGACAGGCAGTCAGACACAGGCAGACTGTCAGACAGTGACAGGCACGCGGAGACAGTCAGAGACAGGCAGGCAGACAGAGGCAGTCAGACACACAGACAGTCAAACCGATACAGGCAGAGATAGACAGGCAGGCGGGTGCAGGCAGAGGCAGGCAGGCAGACAGAGACAGTCAGACACAGACAGGCAGAGGCGCAGACAGAGACAGACAGACAGAGACAAACAGACAGAGACAGTCAGGCAGACATGTAGAGAGTCAGGCAGACACCAGAGAGTCAGGCAGACATATAGACAGGCAGACAGAGGCAGGCAGGTGGGCAGAGACAATCAGGCACAGGCAGGCAGAGACAGAGACCGTCAGGCAGACAGACAGAGACAGTCAGACACAGAGACAGAGTCAGACAGAGGCAGGCAGGCAGACAGACAGACACAGGCAGTCAGACACAGACTGTCAGACAGATATAGGCAGACAGAGACAGTCAGGCTGACAGGCAGAGACAGGCAAGCAGAGACAGGCAGTCAGACAGAGACAGGCGGAGACAGGCAGACAGAGGCAGGCATACAGACAGGCAGAGACAGTCAGGGAGACAGGCAGACACAGTCAGGCAGAGGCAGGCAGGCAGGTGGAGACATGCAGACAGGGACAGACAGAGGCACAGGCAGAGACAGTCAGGCGGACAGGCAGAGGCAGGCAGGCACAGGCAGACAGTCAGGCAGACACAGGCAGGCAGGCACACAGGCGGAGACAGTCAGACAGGCAGGCAGTCAGGCAGACACAGTCAAGCAGAGACAGGCAGGCAGGCAGACAGACAGACAGTCAGGCGGAGACAGTCAGGCGGAGACAGGCGGAGACAGTCAGGCGGGCAGGCAGAGACAGGCATACAGACAGACAGAGACAGTCAGACACAGAGAGACAGAATCAGAGTCAGACAGAGACCGACGGCAGGCAGGCAGGCAGGCGGAGACTGTCAGGCGGAGACTGTCAGGCACACAGGCGGTCAAGCAGAGACAGGCAGGGAGGGACAGACATAGAGACAGGCAGGCAGGTAGGGACAGACAGGCAGACAGAGACAGGCCGAGACAGTCAGGCAGACAGGCACAGGCAGACAGGCAGGCAGGTAGAGACGGGCAGACAGGGACAGACAGACACAGGCAGAGGCAGGGAGGCAGATAGAGACGGGCAGACAGGGACAGGCAGAGACAGGCAAGCAGGTAGAGACGGGCAGACAGGGACAGGCAGGCAGGTAGAGACGGGCAGACAGGGACAGGCAGAGACAGGCAGGCAGGTAGAGACGGGCAGACAGGGACAGACAGACAGGCAGAGGCAGAGACAGGCAGGCGGACAGGCAGAGGCAGTCAGGCAGCGACAGACAGGCAGGCAGGCACAGGCAGACAGTCAAACAGAGACAGGCAGACAGGCGGAGACAGTCAGGCAGACAGGCGGAGACAGGCAGTCAGACATAGACTGTCAGACAGATACAGGCAGACGGAGACAGCCAAACAGACAGGCGGAGACAGTCAGGCAGAGAGACAGACAGGCTGAGACAGTCAGGCACAGGCAGGCAGTCAGGCAGGCAGACAGTCCAACAGACAGGTGGAGACAGTCAGGCAGAGAGACAGAGACAGTCAGGCAGACGGATAGGTGGAGACAGTCAGGCAGAGACAGGCAGGCAAACCGACAGGCAGTCAGACATAGACTGTCAGACAGATACAGGCAGACGGAGACAGGCAGGCACACAGGCAGAGACAGTCAGACAGGCAGGCACACAGGCGGAGACAGGCAGTCAGGCAGTCAGGCAGACACAGTCAAGCAGAGACAGGTAGGCAGGCAGACAGACAGGCAGGCACAGGCAGACAGGCGGAGACAGTCAGGCAGAGACAGTCAGACGGAGTCAGACAGAGACAGGCAGGCAGGCAGAGACAGGCACACAGACAGACAGACAGTCAGACACAGAGAGACAGAGTCAGAGTCAGACAGAGACAGGCAGGCAGAGACCGACGGCAGGCAGGCAGACACAGACTGTCAGACAAATATAGGAAGACGGAGACAGGCAGTCAGACACAGACTGTCAGACAGATATAGGCAGACGGAGACAGTCAGGCAGGCAGGCAGAGACAGTCAGGCAGGCAGGCAGACAAGCAGTCAAGCAGAGACAGGCAGGCAGACAGAGACAGTCAGACAGAGACAGGCAGGCAGGCGGAGACAGTCAGGCGGAGACAGACGGAGACAGTCAGGCAGGCAGACAGAGACAGGCCGAGACAGTCAGGCACAGGCAGGCAGACAGAGACAGGCAGACACAGTCAGGTAGAGACAGGCAGACAGGCACAGGCAGAGGCAGTCAGGCAGCGACAGACAGGCAGGCAGGCAGACAGAGACAGGGCGAGGCAGACAGGCAAACAGAGACAGGCGGAGACAGTCAGGCAGAGACAGGCGGAGAGACAGACAGTCAGGCAGACAGGCGGAGACGGACAGTCAGGCAGAGACAGTCAGACGGAGCAGTCAGGCAGGCAGAGACAGACTGGCAGGCAGGGACAGACTGGAAGGCAGAGACAGTCAGGCAAACAGGCACAGGCAGGCAGGCGGAGACAGACAGGCGGAGACAGACAGGCAGAGACAGACAGGCAGAGACAGTCAGGCAGACAGGCAGAGACAGTCAGGCACAGACAAACAGAGACAGGCAGACACACAGACACAAGCAGACAGAGACAGGCTGGCAGGCAGAGACAGGCTGTCAGACAGATACAGGCAGGTGGAGACAGACAGAGTCAGGCAGGCAGACAGAAACAGGCAGACAGAGGCAGTCAGACACAGACAGACAATCAAACCAACACAGGCAGACGGAGGCAGGCAGACAGACAGAGACAGGCAGTCAGACACAGGCAGACTGTCAGACGGAGACAGGCACCCGGAGGCAGGAAGGCGGAGACACACAGAGAGAGACAGTCAGAGACAGGCATGCAGAGACAGGCAGGCAGACAGAGGCAGTCAGATACAGACAGACAGTCAAACCGATACAGGCAGAGACAGACAGGCAGACGGATGCAGGCAGATGCAGGTGGAGGCAGGCAGGCAGACAGAGACAGTCAGACACAGGCAGAGACGCAGACGGAGATAGGCAGAGACAAACAGACAGAGGCAGACAGAGGCAGGCAGGCAGACAGATAGACAGACAGGCAGAGACGGTCAGACAGACAAAGACAGGCAGGCAGTGAGACAGCCTGACAGGCAGACAGACAGAGGCAGGCAGGCCGCGGCAGACAGAGGCAGGCAGACAGGGACAGGCAGAGACAGTCAGGCAGGCGGAGGCAGACAGGCAGATGGAGGCAGGCCGACAGACAGTCAGACACAGACAGGCAGAGAGGCAGGCAGACACCGACAGGCAGAGACAGGCAGGCAGGCACGCAGAGGCAGACAGAGACAGAGAGGCAGGCAGACAGAGGCAGACAGAGACCGGCAGGCAGGCAGAGACAGTCAGGCAGAGACACAGAGAGTCAGGCAGAGACGCAGGCAGTCAGATAAACAGAGGCAGAGAGTCAGGCAGGCAGACAGAGGCCGTCAGGCCGAGGCAGACAGAGACAGTCAGAAGGCAGTCAGTCAGACAGAGGCAGGCAGAGACAGTCAGACAGACAGAGACAGACAGACAGTCAGACAGAGACCGCCAGTCAGGCAGGCAGAGACAGTCAGACAGAGACAGACAGTTAGACAGGCAGAGGCAGACAGAGATAGAGAGGCAGGCAGAGAGTCAGGCACACACGCAGAGAGTCAGACAGACGTGCAGGCAGGCAGACACGCAGTCAGTCAGGCAGGCAGAGAGAGACAGTCAGACAGAGACAGGCAGAAGGCAGACAGGCAGCCAGACAGAGACAGGCCGCCAGACAGTCAGACAGGCAGAGACAGGCAGATAGACAGACAGTCAGACAGAGACAGGCAGGCAGAGACAGTCAGAAGACAGACAGAGGCTGGCAGACATGGACAGTCAGAGAGACAGACAGACAGAGACAGTCAGGCAGGCAGGCAGAGACAGTCAGAAGACAGACAGAGGCAGGCAGACACGGACAGTCAGATAGACAGACAGACAGAGACAGTCAGTCAGGCAGACAGACAGAGACAGTCAGGCAGGCAGAGACAGTCACAGAGAGACAGGCAGGCAGACAGAGGCAGGCAGAGACAGTCAGACCGAGATAGGTAGGCAGAAACAGTCAGATAGAAAGACAGTCAGATAGAAAGACAGTCAGACAGAAAGAGGCAGGCAGGCAGACAGACAGGCCAAGGCAGAGAGAGACAGGCAGACAGAGACAGTCAGAAGGCAGGCAGACAGTCAGTCAGACAGAGGCAGGCAGAGACAGACAGACAGACAGTCAGACAGAGACAGGCAGGCAGGCAGGCAGAGACAGTCAGACAGAGACAGGCAGGCAAACAGTCAGACAGAGACAGGCCGACAGTCAGACAGAAACAGGCAGGCAGGCAGAGGCAGTCAGACACAGACACCCAGTCAGACAGAGACAGAGAGACAGACAGGCAGGCGGCACCAGGCAGGCAGGCAGAGACAGTCAGACACAGACAGGCAGGCAGGCAGACAGAGACAGGCAGGCAGGCAGACAGACAGACAGAGACAGACAGACAGAGGGAGGCAGACACAGACAGACAGACAGTCAGACAGAGACAGGCAGGCAGGCAGAGACAGTCAGACACAGACAGGCAGGCAAACAGTCAGACAGAGACAGGCCGACAGTCAGACAGAGACAGGCAGGCAGGCAGACAGGCAGACACAGACAGGCAGGCAGACAGACAGAGGCAGGCAGGCAGAGGTAGGCAGGCAGACAGACAGACAGAGGGAGGCAGACAGAGACAGATAGACAGGCAGGCAGACAGACAGACAGACAGAGGCAGGCAGCCGGAGACAGACAGACGCAGACAGACAGACAGTCAGAGGCAGGCAGGCAGAGACAGACAGGCAGACAGAGACCTTTTTAAAATTAACAAGAACATGTGATTAACACACTTAATAGCTGCGACCGAGTGTGATTTAAAAGAATGCTGATTACCAGAAGTTAAATAGGGGTTGTAAGATCCACTATTTGAAACGAGTAAAGAGCCAATTCGATTGTACTTTGGATTTGGGTGTAATGACAATGCACGTCGGTTGAAAGAGATTGATGTTTTAGTTTAAACTGTTCTGAGTCCTGCTTCATAAATATAAAGGAGGGCTTCATAACTTATAAAGCTGCTGTTCCTCCACCATTGTTCTGCAGAAATTACTGAATCAAACGACAGAGTATGACCAGCATCATAAGATAGGAGTAGAAGTAAGGCCATTCGGCCAATCAAGTCCACTCCGCCATTTAAATCATGGCTGATGGGCATTTCAACGACACTTCCCTCAACTCTCCCTGTAGCCCTTGACTCCTTTTGAGATCAAGAATTTGTTGATCTCTGCCTGGAAGGCATCCAACGTCCCGGCCTCCACTGCACTCTGCGGCAATGAATTCAGAAGCCCACCACTCTCTGGCTGAAGACGTGTCGTCTCGTTTCAGTTTTAAATTTACCCCCTCTAATTTTAAGGCTGTGCCCACGGGTCCTACTCTCCCCGCCTAACAGAAACAACTTCCTAGCGTCCACCCCTTCTAAACCATACATTATCACTGACGGTTCCCTAGTTAGATTTGACATATTGCATGTGAGAAGGAAATGGCCTGTTTCCATCATTCCAGAGTACTTTTCTTAATCATTGTATTTATTTGTCGGCCCAATAAAGGAATTAATTTTATTTGATAGCTCAATAAGTTAAAACTGTAATCGAAGTTAGTTTTCTTCCTCCTTTGTAGTGGATCTGTTGGAGTTGCACACAGCACAACACGTCTTTGATCGACACAAATTGACACAAAACGAGCAACTTCTAAATGTAACTGAAGTAATCAACTGTTTAACGTCCATTTATGATGGTTTGGAACAAAATCACAAAGACTAGGTCAATGTGTCACTCTGTGTCAACATGTGTCTGAACTGGCTGCTGAACGTCTTTGATACGTATGTATGATTTACACTTGAATGTAGTATGTTTAGATTGTCCTAAGGTGCATTAAACTGCATCCTACATTTTGGATTTTGATCAGTTAAGTAAATGTGAAGATTGTCAACTGATTAAAATCAATCCTAGGATTGTTGACATAAGGTTTCAGTATGTTCTAATTTCATTTCAGTGCAAGTGATAAAGTAGTTGAAAGTTTTAGCGACTTTTGTTTTAAATCATAAAATTGAAACTGATATAGAACGTAGAACGTAGAACAGTACAGCACAGAACAGGCCCTTCAGCCCACGATGTTGTGCCGACCATATACTTTTGATTCCATTTGGTCAGATCTGTACAGGATCATGGAGACATCTTGACACTCTGATTGTAATGCTCTTCACGGTGACAAATGTGAGTGCTGGAGAAAGACGTGTATAAAGTACACAATATGAACATCATCCAGTTAATGTCAAGGAATAAACAGCCAGATGCAGAATAAGTTTTTATGTGACCCTCAATCTCGTAGAGTCATACAGCATAGAAACACCATGTCTATGCCTCCCAACAAACACCAAACTACACTAATCTCATTTATCTACACTTGGTCCATAGCCTACTTTGACCTAGCATTTTAAATGCTCATCCCAGATGCTTTTTAAATGTTGAGAATACCTGCCTCAACTACCCTCTCAGGCAGCGTGCTCCATATGTCCACTTTGTTGATGAAAAAGCTTTTCCTCAGACTTCCTCCAAAGCATTTAATCCTCACCTTAAACTTGTGCCATCTGGTCTTAGACACATGTGCCATGGGGAAAGGATTCTCACAATGTATTCTGCCAGGGCCTGTCATAATTTTGTCTGCCTCAATCAGATCCCAACCCCCACCTCAGCTTCCTCTGCTACAAGAAACACAAATCCAGCATACCAGTCTATCTCGTAACTGAGACTTTTTAACCTAGCCAGTATCTTGAAGAGCATTAACTGTGCCATTGTGGTATTTTCCAGACTAATTGTCGTTCAGCTTATCTCAGTCAGATTGTTTAGTAAGCTCCATTTAGGAATAATGTTATGCACTTCACTTGGAAATGTATTAAGACTGTGACAGTATATTGGGGAATCCTTGCAAGTGGAGAGATTTTTATTTTCTTTCAGTCCAAGCTGGATATAATTCTAGGATTTGGAGATGAACGTCCAGGGTTAAACCTCCGGTGTCCTTCTATCCACCCCAAATCACCTCCAATTTTCCATTTATATAAAATTGAGCTTTGTTTGCATGAGGTGTGTTCCAATATTAAATCGTTATTGCGACTGTAAATTTTGACATTCTTCATTAGGTACGTACCCTTCATATTGATAGCGGCTCAAGGTGCTTCAGGGTGTCAAAACCAAAATGTTGCATTTTCCAGTGAAATTGTAGACATTGAGCTGAAATTCTCGCGAGGGAGCACTGAACGGCATGCATTATTTCTGAGTACCGCCCTCATTAATACTTATTCCATTTTTGTACCTGCCAGACAGAAACTAGACGCTCAGAATTAGCGAAATGAAATTCTGAGTGGGTGTGTGATGCTTGCACATTGCTCAATGCTCCTCTGGACCTCCAACTTGGGCAGTAGTCACCAGCATCTGCAGCCACACCCATCAGTAGCACCCCATGTCCACAGTTTTGACATGTGGCATGTTCCAGCCTCAGCACATCATGGCACATCTCAGATCTGCTTTCAGTACTCTTCTGTACTTCATTGCTGCATTTTGGATTGCAGCAGCCCCCCTCATTGCAGTGCTACTGCCAGGGCACTTTTATATGCAGGGACAGGCACCCATTCGTGTATTGGGCCACGTTACACATCAGGACACCTTGCTTGAGCTCTCCACTCTCATTTTGTCCCTGCATGAATGCTAACAGCTCCTCTGCCTTGTCTTCATTTGCTTTGTCTTTTTATGGGTTGCCCCCTCCGCCACATCTCTCAGACTCATAACACTAGTATGTTGATTAACCTTTTGGCATCGAGACAAAGCCAGACAGCTTGCCATGTTTGTCAGCAGTCATCAATCAAAGGAGTGGGTGTGTTGCCGTTTAGCACCGTGATGTGTTGATCTCACACCTGCAGCATGTGCCAGCTGCAGAAGCACAGAACGCGTTGCATTGTCTCCAACCACATGGTCGTTCTTCAGGTTCTGAGGGGAATGGTCTGTAGTCAAGGGAGGCAGTTCCAGGCAGCAGATCGAGGTAACTCCAGGGCATTGTCTGATATCACTCGAAGGGCTTGGATGCAATCAGTTGGCTGCTCAGGATGATCATGGTCAGGACACTGTCCTCATAGGTTGTGAGAAGTCAAACGTTAGACACCTCACTACCTGTGTTGGCTCTTTCTGCCCTACGGTGGGCTGTTTTTCCTGGAATGAAACAAAGGGAGTGATTGAGTGAGATGAAATGAGCTGGTGCATTTGTTAGTGCTCATGTATGTTTGGGAAGGGAGGTGAGGTCTCCTGGGTGAGAGCAAGAGGCACAGAGAACATAGAGGATTAATCGCCTTGGGCCCTCAAGTAGGCGAGAGCAAGTGAAGACAGACATTGAATGCTTTGGTGAGAATGGTATTACATGAGCTGTGCTGAAGGGTGGTGCAGAATTAGAGAGAGTGTGAATGTGAGGTAGCACAGACCAATGATACCAGTCACGGTTGGACATAGAGCAGTTTTTCCGCCGTCTTCGCCTCCATGCCTACTTCTTCAACCGGGAACCTAACCCTCCTTCCACTGACCCCTTCACCCGCTTCCAACACAAGTCCTCCTCCTGGACACCACCCTTAGGCCTCCTACCCTCCCTCGACCTCTTCATCTCCAACTGCCGTCGAGACGTTAACCACCTCAACCTCTCCACCCCTCTCGCCCACTCCAACCTCTCCCCCGCAGAACGGGCAGCCCTCCGCTCCAACCCCAACCTCATCATCAAACCCGCAGACAAGGGTGGCGCAGTGGTAGTATGGCGCACTGACCTCGACATCGCTGAGGCCAGACGCCAACTCTCCGACACCACCTCCTACTGCCCCCTCGATCATGACCCCACACCCACATGACCAAACCATCATCTCCAACGCCATTCACGACCTCATCACCTCAGGGGACCTCCCACCCACATCCTCCAACCTCATTGTTCCCCAACCCCGCATGGCCCGTTTCTATCTCCTTCCCAAAATCCACAAACCTGCCTGCCCTGGTCGACCCATCGTCTCAGCCTGTTCCTGCCCCACCGAACTCATCTCCACCTATCTGGACTCCATTTTCTCCCCTTTGGTCCAGGAACTCCCCACCTACGTCCGTGACACCACCCACGCCCTCCACCTCCTCCAGGGCTTCCAATTCCCTGGCCCCCAACACCTCATATTCACCATGGACGTCCAGTCCCTGTACACCTGCATTCCGCATGCAGATGGCATCAAAGCCCTCTGCTTCTTCCTGTCCCGCAGGCCCGACCATTCCCCCTCCACCGACGCTCTCATCCGCCTAGCTGAACTCGTCCTCACCCTCAACAACTTCTCTTTTGACTCCTCCCACTTCCTACAGACTAAGGGGGTGGCCATGGGCACCCGCATGGGCCCCAGCTATGCCTGCCTCTTTGTAGGTTACGTGGAACAGTCCCTCTTCCGTACCTACACAGGCCCCAAACCGCACCTCTTCCTCCAGTACATTGATGACTGTATCGGCGCCGCCTCTTGCTCCCCAGAGGAGCTCGAACAGTTCATCCACTTCACCAACACCTTCCACCGCAACCTTCAGTTCACCTGGGCCATCTCCAGCACATCCCTCACCTTCCTGGACCTCTCAGTCTCCATCTCAGGCAACCAGCTTGTAACTGATGTCCATTTCAAGCCCACCGATTCCCACAGCTACCTAGAATACACCTCCTCCCACCCACCCTCCTGCAAAAATTCCATTCCCTATTCTCAATTCCTCCGCCTCCACCGCATCTGCTCCCACGATAAGACATTCCACTCCCGCACATCCCAGATGTCCAAGTTCTTCTAGGACAGCAACTTTCCCCCCACAGTGATCGAGAACGCCCTTGACCGCGTCCTCCGTATTTCCCGCAACACATCCCTCACACCCCGCCCCGCCACAACCGCCCTAAGAGGATCCCCCTCGTTCTCACACTTCACCCTACCAACCTCCGGATACAACGCATCATCCTCCGACACTTTGGCCATTTACAATCCGACCCCACCACCCAAGACATTTTTCCATCCCCACCCCTGTCTGCTTTCCGGAGAGACCACTCTCTCCGTGACTCCCTTGTTCGCTCCACACTGCCCTGCAACCCCACCACACCCGGCACCTTCCCCTGCAACCGCAGGAAATGCTACACTTGCCCCCACACCTCCTCCCTCACCCCTATCCCAGGCCCCAAGATGACATTCCACATCAAGCAGAGATTCACCTGCACATCTGCCAATGTGGTATACTGCATCCACTGTACCCGGTGTGGCTTCCTCTACATTGGGGAAACCAAGCGGAGGCTTGGAGACCGCTTTGCAGAACACCTCCGCTCAGTTCCGAACAAATAACTGCACCTCCCAGTCGCAAACCATTTCCACTCCCCCTCCCATTCTCTTGATGACATGTCCATCATGGGCCTCCTGCACTGCCACAATGATGCCACCCGAAGGTTGCAGGAACAGCAACTCATACTCCACCTGGGAACCCTGCAGCCATATGGTATCAATGTGGACTTCACCAGTTTCAAAATCTCCCCTTCCCCTACTGCATCCCTAAACCAGCCCAGTTCATCCCCTCCCCCCACTGCACCACACAACCAGCCCAGCTCTTGCCCCCCCCCCCACCCACTGCATCCCAAAACCAGTCCAACCTGTCTCTGCCTCCCTAACCAGTTCTTCCTCTCACCCATCCCTTCCTCCCACCCCAAGCCGCACCCCCATCTACCTACTAACCTCATCCCACCTCCTTGACCTGTCCGTCTTCCCTGGACTGACCTATCCCCTCCCTACCTCCCCACCTATACTCTCTCCACCTATTTTCTTTACTCTCCATCTTCGGTCCGCCTCCCCCTCTCTCCCTATTTATTCCAGTTCCCTCTCCCCATCCCCCTCTCCGATGAAGGGTCTAGGCCCAAAACGTCAGCTTTTGTGCTCCTGAGATGCTGTTTGGCCTGCTGTGTTCATCCAGCCTCACATTTTATTATCTTGGAATTCTCCAGCATCTGCAGTTCCCATTATCTCCAATGAGGCTCCTCTTCTGTTGGAGCAGAGGTCACTGATCTTGCAGCACTGCTGTATGGCTCTTTTGGTGGTTGAGACTGCATTGACACTGGACAGACTCAGATGAGTCTGGCCGAGTCTTGTGTCGTGGCCTCCTGTGCTTGTCTTTGGGAAAGAGGACAGTCCTCCACTGCACCAATCCATCCAACAGGATTTCCAGGTCTCCAACTGTAAAGTAAGGTGCTAATTTCCCCTTTCCTGCCCTGTCTGGGACAAATGCTATGAACTGTATAAGGCAGTTCTGGATTCTGGGCATTTTACTGGTTCACAATAGCCTTTAAACATGGCACTAGTGCCAGTAATACCGGGATGTTTCAGTGGTGGCAAACACTTGCAGTTACGATGAGTGGAAAACTAACGAGCGTCGGCTGAGAGAGGCACAACAGGAGCATTGTTGCTAGTTATTGAAAAGGTTTGCAGCAACAGAGTGAGAAAATTTGTTAGGTGTTTTGGAGAGATACTGTCCTTGCAGTGCAATAAAAATAACACTGAACTGATTCACTCCAGTGTTTTGGACCTTCAGATTTCAGAACAGAATTAGACCATTCAGCCCATTGAGTGGGATCTATCATTCTCAACCTCCTGTGTCCTTACTAAGCAAGAACATGTCTATCTATGCCTGAAATCAACTCTGACTTGGCTTCCACAGCTTTCTGCATCAATGAGTTCCACGGATTCACAACTTTCTGACTGAAGAAATTCTTCCTCAACTCCATCCTGAAGGGTGGTCCCTTTGACTCTGAGGCTGTGCCCTCAGGTCCTGGTCTCTCCTACTTGTGGAAACATCATCTCCATGTCCACTCTCTCCAGGCCTGATTTACCTTCAGTGTGACCCCCTTCATCCTTCTAAACTCCTTCAAGTACAGGCCCAGAGTTCTCAGCCACTCCTCACTTCATCCCCAGGATTATGTTTGAGAACCTCATCTAGACCCTGACAAAGGCCAGCACATCCTTCCTTAGATAGATGGCCAAAAACCGCTCTTAATATTCCAAATGCAATATGACCAGAGCCTTACACAGCCTCAGCAATACATCTCTGCTCTTGTACTTTTGCCGTCTTGAAATGAATGCTGACATTGCATTTGCCCTCCCAACTGCCAACTGAAACTGCATGTTAAAAGAATCCTGAATTGGGTCATCTTTGTGCTTCAGATTTCTGAAGCCTTTCCCAGTTTAGAAAATAGTCTATGCCTGTACTTTCACTTCTCCACAGACTCTCTGTGACCTCCCCACTTCCTCAACACTACTTGCCTCTCCACCTATCATAGAACATAGAACACAGAAAATAGAACAGTACAGCACAGAACAGGCCCTTCAGCCCACGATGTTGTGCCGACCATTGATCCTCATGTATGCACCCGCAAATTTCTGTGACCATATGCATGTCCAGCAGTCTCTTAAATGACCCCAATGACCTTGCTTCCACAACTGCTGCTGGCAACGCATTCCATGTCCTCACAACTCTGTGTAAAGAACCCGCCTCTGACATCCCCTCTCTACTTTCCTCCAACCAGCTTAAAACTATGACCCCTCGTGTTAACCTTTTCTGCCCTGGAAAATAGTCTCTGGCTATCAACGCTATCTATGCCTCTCATTATCTTGTATACCTCAATTAGGTCCCCTCTCCTCCTCCTTTTCTCCAATGAGAAGAGTCCGAGCTCAGTCAACCTCTCTTCATAAGATAAGCCCTCCAGTCCAGGCAGCATCCTGGTAAACCTCCTCCTGAACCCTCTCCAAAGCATCCATATCTTTCCTATAATAGGGCGACCATAACTGGACGCAGTATTCCAAGTGCGGTCTAACCAAAGTTTTATAGAGCTGCAACAAGATCTCCTGACTCTTAAACTCAATCCCCCTGTTAATGAAAGCCAAAACACCATATGCTTTCTTAACAACCCTGTCCACTTGGGTGGCCAGTTTAAGGGATCTATGTATCTGCACACCAAGATCCCTCTGTTCCTCCACACTGCCAAGAATCCTATCCTTAATCCTGTACTCAGCTTTCAAGTTCGACCTTCCAAAATGCATCACCTCACATTTATCCAGATTGAACTCCATCTGCCACCTCTCAGCCCATCTCTACATCCTGTCAATGTCCCGCTGCAGCCTACAACAGCCCTCTATACTGTCAACGACACCTCCAACCTTTGTGTCGTCTGCAAACTTGCTGACCCATCCTTCAATCCCCTCATCCAAGTCATTAATAAAAATTACAAACAGTAGAGGCCCAAGGACAGAGCCCTGTGGAACACCACTCACCACTGACTTCCAGGCAGAATATTTTCCTTCTACTACCACTCGCTGTCTTCTGTTGGCCAGCCAATTCTGTTCCCAGACAGCTAAGTTCCCCTGTATCCCATTCCTCCTGACCTTCTGAATGAGCCTACCATGGGGAACATTATCAAATGCCTTGCTGAAGTCCATATACACCACATCCACAGCTCAACCCTCATCAACTTTTCTAGTCACATCCTCAAAGAACTTGATAAGGTTTGTGAGGCATGACCTGCCCCTCACAAAGCTGTGTTGACTGCATTTAATCAAGCCATGCTCTTCCAGATGGTCTTAAATCCTATCCCTCAGAATCCTTTCTAACACCTTGCACACGACAGACGTGAGACTTGTTCTATTGAAATGTCATCTGCAAACTTAGCAGCAACCCCCTTTGGACGACAATACCATTAGTTCCTTTGTCCGGATTGCTAATGTATAATGTGAATGGCTGTCGTCTGAACTCTGATGACTGCGGAACTCCTGTAGTTGCTGGCTGCCATCCTGAAAAAGACCCTTTTATTCCCACTTTCTGCATTCTGCCAGTTAGCCAATCCACTATCCATGCCAGTACCTATTCTCGAACACCATAAGCTCATTTTTTATTTTGAAGCCTCCTGTGTGTCACCTTGCCAAAGGCTTTCTGGAATTCCAAATAGGTAAAGTTCAATGGCTCTCTTTGGTTTTAACTCACTGGTTACATTCCCAAAGGATCTAACAGAGACCTTCCCTTGACAAAGTAGTGTTTTCTCAGCCCAGTTTACCATGTACTTCCACGTATTCTCCGGTCTCATCCTTAATAATAGACTCTAAAATCTGACCCACTGACCAGTGCCAGGCTAACAGGTCTATAATTTCTCGTCTTTTGCCACCCTCCATTTTAAACAGGGGTGTTATGTTTGCCATTTTGCACTCCTTGGGACCCACCCTGACTCCAGTAATTCCTGAAAGATCACCAATGCCTGCATGGTCTTCTCACTTATCTCCTTCAGAACTCTTGGAGGCAGTCCATCCGGTCCATGTAATTTACCATCTTCTCGGAATTATACAATTCCTACAGTGCGGAAAGAAACCATTGGGTCTGCACCACCTCCGCAAAGAACATCCCACCAAGACCCAGCCCTGTACTGTTTCCCCGCAAGCTCACATTTGCCATGGCTGATCCATCTTGCCTGCACATCTTTGGACTGTGGATGGAAATCAGAGCACCTGTCCGAGACCCGTGCAGACATGGAGAGAATGTACAAATTCCACACAGACCCTTCAGCTTCCCCTGTACCTTCTCCTTAGTGATGGCCACCACACTCACTTCTGCTTCAGACTCCCTTAAAGGTCTAATACTGGTGCCTTCCAACCTGAAGACTGATGCAAAATATTTGTTCAGTTCCTCTGCCATTTCTTTGTTTCCCAACACTACTTATTTGGCCCCTCTTGAAATTTCCTTTGGATTTTCAGGGGTGTTTTACAATAACAATATCTACTTTATTGTGTTGACAAATGGATTGTTTAGATCATCACAGAAACAATAAGAAAAATTCATCAGTCCTCTCATTTAACAATTATATATATATATTAATATCACAATCAATGCATTTCCATCAGGTAAGTACACAGCTGGAACTTTCTAACCTGGCGTTTTCATTTTTCATTTCTCAGATTTCACTCTCAGACAGAACAGTTGATGTTGACACACTGTTCATTAAAAATAACATCCACTGTATTTTTCCCCATGTTGTAGCTCGTGGACTTGTGTAACCTTAACGTATAGAGTCCATGTTCATTTTCAAGGAAGTTATTACTTTAGTGATTTCAGGTGTTACATTCAGGAGGGTACCATGCTGCAATTCTAGCCTGCTGTTTGCAGAGTAATCCCAATGTGGAAGATTTTGAAAAGTATGTAAATTTCCCTAATTTACCTGTCTTTGCAATCCAAACTGATAGACACCACGGTCCAGATTTCTGTTGTTCACAAGAATGCCTGTTTCTGACAACTGCGTAGATTCTAGCATCAGACAGATATTTACAAAGATTGGACACATATCTGTACGAATTAAAGCTGTCAAACCCCCTGTAAACTCATCTTGCTGCAGACAAACATCGAGGGGAGAGGGATAAAACATGGATATTATAGGTGTAAAAAAAAGGCAAAGTAGGCTGTTCACTGGTCCCTGTTCACAGGATTTGCGAAGATGATCTTGAGGATATAAAACAAATGAATAAATATCGCACAGTGACTTATTATCTTTTGCAACAAGTGTTGATGATATGGCATTTCTGTGATCATAAAATAGAACATTGTCCAATTTCCTAAGAGCATTACCGCAGTTTTCATTTGTATTCTCCATTTCGGGAACATACTTAATTGGTACTTTACTGACTAAGTGACCTTCGCTCATCTACAGTGTTCGGTTGCAAACAGCCAATATTTTATTATTCTAATTTAGTAACTTAGGTTTGGAATTTTGTCATGGAAATGTATTTCACTTATGCTACTCTGCGTAAACACACAACTACCGCAGTTAATAAAAGAAAGAACTGCATTTATGTAGCACATTTTATGGTCTAAGGCATACAAAGTACTCTATACGCAGCTAAACTACTTTTGAAATGCCGTCATTGATGCAGCATAAGAAAATGTGTAGTGTTTAAAATAGTCAGAAGTAAAGAAATATGAAATGAAGAAATCATAAATAGTTAAAAAAATGAAATTATGAATCTGAAGAAATATAAAATCTTCAGTCCCTTGCGAGTGGAGACATAGAATCAGGAGATGTAGAGTCAGTATGGAGCCTATCAGGGAGGAGGCAATTCTGGATCTGGTGTTGTGCAATAAACCGGATTTGATCAGGGACCTCAAAGTAAAGGAGCCATTAGGAGGTAGTGACCGTAATATGATCATTTTTAATCAGCAATTTGAGAGGGAGAAGGGAGAATCGGAAGTGTCAGTATTGTAGGAACTATGGAGCAATGAGGGAGGAGCTGGCCAAAGTTCAATGGTTCAATACCGTAGCAGGGATGGCAGTGGAACAACAATGGCAGGTATTTCTGGATATAATGCAAAAGGTGCAGGATCAGTTCATTCCAAAGAAGAAAAAAGAACCGAAGGGGAGGCAGGGGTGGCTGTGGTTGACGAGGGAAGTTAAGGACTCTATAAAGATAAAAGAGAAGAAGTATAACAGAGCAAAGATGAGTGGGAAGCCGGAGGACTGGGAAGCTTTTAAAGAGCAACAGAAGATAACTAAAAAGGCAATACGCAGAGAATAAAATGAGGTACCAAGGTAAACTGGCGAAAAATATAAAGGAGGATAGTAAAAGCTTTTTTTAGGTATGTGGAAAAAAAATGGTTAAGACGAGAATTGGCCCTTGAAGACAGAAACGAGTGAATTTATTTAATGGGAACAAGGAAATGGCAGAAGAGTTGAATAGGTACCTTGGATCTGTCTTCACTCGAGAAGACAGAAGCAATCTCCCAGATGTAATAGTGGCTGAAGGACGTAGGGTAATGGATGAACTGAAGGGTATTTACATGAGGCAGGAAATGGTGTTGGATAGACGGTTGGGTCTGAAGGCTGATAAGTCCCCGGGACCTGATGGTCTGCAATCCAGGGTACTTAAGGAGGTGGCTCTAGAAATCGTGAACACATTGGTAATCATTTTCCAATGTTCTCTAGATTCAGCATCAGTTCCTGCGAATTGGAGGGTGGCTAATGTTGTCCCACTTTTCAAGAAAGGAGGGAGAGCGAAAACAAGAAATTATAGACCGGTTAGCGGGACGTCAGTAGTGGGAAAGATGCTGGAGTCAATTATAAAAGATGAAATTACTACCATTTGGATAGCAGTAACGGATAGGTCAGAGTCAGCATGGATTTACAAAGGGGCAATCATGCTTGACTAATCTTCTGGAATTTTTTGAGGACATAACTATGAAGATGGACAAGGGAGAACCAATGGATGTCGTGTACCTGGACTTTCAGAAAGCCGTTGATAAAGTCCCACACAGGAGATTATTGAGCAAAATTAGGGCACATGTTATTGGGAGCCAAATACTGAGTTGGATTGAAAATTGGCTGGCTGACAGGAAGCAAAGAGTAGTGATAAATGGGTCCCTTTCAGAATGGCAGGCGGTGATCAGTGGGGGACCGCCAGGTTCGGAGCTGGGACCGCAGCTATTTACAATATACATTAATGATATAGATGAAGGCACTAAAAGTAATATTCGCAAATTTGCTCCTGACACACAGCTGGGTGGCAGTGTGAAATGTGAGGAGGATGTTATGTGAATGCAGGGTGACTTGGACAGGCTCGGTGAGTGGATGGATGCATGGCAGATGCAGTTTCATGTGGACAAATGTGTGGTGATCCACTTTGCTGGCAAGAACAGGAAGGCAGATTACTATCTAAATAGAGTCAAGTTGGTAAAGGGGAAGTAAAACGCAATCTAGGTATTCTTGTACATGAGTCAATGAAAGCGAGCATGCAGGTACAGCAGGCAGTGAAGAAAGCTAATGGCTTAGAAAGATGAGAGGAAGTCTGATTGAGACGTATAAGATTATTAAAGGATTGGACACTCTGGAGGCAGGAAGCATGTTTCTGCTGATGGTTGAGTCCAGAACCAGAGGACACAGTTTAAAAATAAGGGGTAGGCCATTTAGAACAGAGTTGAGGAAAATCTTCTTCACCCAGAGAGTGGTGGATATGTGGAATGCTCTGCCCCAGAAGGCAGTGGAGGCCAGGTCTCTGGACAGTTGCAAGAAAGAGATGGATAGAGCTCTTAACCGTTGATTTCACTATCTTTATGGGGATAAGGCAGGGACAGGATACTGATTGTGGATGATCAGCCATGATTATAATGAATGGTGGTGTTGGCTCAAAGGGCCGAATGGCCTACTCCTGCACCTGTTGTCCATTGTAAAAGTTAATTGTATAAGAATGATGAAGACTGTCCCTTTATATATGATGTTGGCAGCTTGTTCAGAGAGGGAAAACAACATGGTTGATCTTGATTCTGCTCCTATTTGTTACACAGAAGCCTCTTCGAACAACAATTCTTGAATGTTGATGGGACGTTGAAACACAGGTAGATTATCGTGATCACTTGTTGAAAATGGATAGCAGCCAGTAGTTCTCTTTCCACTCAACTAGTGACCAGTAGGCAATGGTCAAACGGTACCTAACCCAGAGGCCACAAGCTCCCCTAAGACATGATGTCAGTTGAGCCTCATGAATAACTACCTGCAGATGAACTATCTGCAGATAAAGCATGGTATTAAATCTCACATACACTGCTCTCAACCGTTTTAATCAAAGTATTTATCACTCGTTGCATCGAAACAGATCACAAAACTGAAATGGCATATGCACAAATGCCAGCATAGAAGTTCTATACAGTAGCATTTTGTTTGAAGTTGTATTTGTAAAATAAAAGGGTGAAGTATTAACTTTCACAAATCATATTAACATGCTGTAGAAATCTGTGGAAGGGAGAAATTTGTTTTTTGATTCAATACGTGTCTGACAAATGACAATTCAAAGAGATCTTTGTTTCAGCTGCAGTGGGTTGTGGAGTCGACCTCATTAGGGGCATTTAAGTGACTATTAGACAGGCATCTGGGTGTTAATACAAGATAGTGGTGGAGGTTAGATAGACCTGAGGTTTAGGGTAAAAGTTCAGCACAACATCATGGGCTGAAGGGCCTGTACTGTTCGATGTTCTATGTATCTTATGCTGTATTCAAATAAGTAAAGTCAGTCAGTGACATTCTGCAACTTCCTTTTCCAGGGGTAGGAGTGGAAGAATCAGAGTTTTTCTTAGAAAATTGGCTTGATGCGTCTGTCCAAGGGTCATCTGGAGGGAAAAATACAAGTGTAAGTACTAAATCTATCATTGCTGATACACATGTAAACTGTAGATTTAACTGTACGTAAACTTTGTTTAACAAACTAGCCCACTCAATAAAGTGACAAAAATTACACACCAGATGTTTACTGTATTCTCATCATCTCTGTGATGTCTGGTGAGGGTGCAAGTGAGAAGGCTCTCTGCCATTAAGTTTTAGTTAAGGCAAAGTTGCATCATTGCTGAAGTTATTTATGCTGTAAATGAAGGAGAACAGTGATGCGTATATCCCATGCATTATGTTCCTATTATTGAGTGTGTGTTTTTTGTGTGTGTGGAAATATTGATCAACTGGAATTTTTGATTACTCAGCACATTCCTGGTACCACGGGTACTGTTTCACAAAAGGTTTGCTGTCTTAGTATATTTCTCTATTTAGTCACTGCCACTATTAATGTTTAGTTATAGCGTGGTCTTTACAGAACCTGCACAGTGCATTCCTGCTGGATAAAGGATGCACTACATCTGTATGATGCCATTGCTTCTCAACGACACCAACTTAGCAGCTGTTTTTGTTACCAATAATGTTTTCATCATTAGAATACTTGGAAAATATTCAGAAGTGCTGTATGACTCGACTGCTCACTTGCAGCAGTGATAACACTTAATGTGAGGTCATGTTTTTCCCCATTTGATGTTCTGTTGTCAACAATGTATCTCACAACTAATGGGCATATTTCATTGAAACCTGGTCTGTACAGGTATGGTCCAAGGAAGAACTGATTAGTTTTTGACAGATCTAGATTTATTTCTCTATTTTTTAAAAACACCAGTTAAAATTCGTTGGATAGGCAAATGATCATCTTTCCAGAATATTGTTGATTGATTTCGAATGTTGTGGATTGTGACAGCCCTGATAGTAGAATTTTTCATAACTATCAAAATATGAGCAGAATTTTCAGAGCAGATTATCAAATTGGCCTGAAGCTTTCTCAGTGAGATGGAAGCTTTTAATAAAAGGATTTATTTTGTCGGCCTTGCATTTACAAAGAATCAGTCAAGTGGAGAAATGCCTCAAAGAAAAGCTGTGTAATTATAGAGTCATGGATGTTTGTTGCACAGGAGGAGGCCGTGCGATCTGTCATTACTGCACTACTCAACAAAGATCTGTCTACATTGAACTCACAGTACATTGATTTCCTTTTTGATTGTTTGACCCATAGCCCTGGAGCCTACGGCAACAGAAGTGAACATCTAAATACTGCTTAAATATTCAGACACTTTCTGAATCAGCCACACTTTCAGTCAGTGAGTTCATGTCAACTAATGGAAAAAGCAGCTTCCAGTTATCCCTTCTATGCCCTTCAAAATCTTAAAACACCTTTTACCAGGTCCCCTTGTCTGCTCCAATCTTGTCATCGGTCAGATGGGCAGGTCAGTGGCAGATTGATATAGCCTGAAGAAGGAATAAGATAAGAGAGTACATAATGTGGCAAAGCCTGTCGTGCCTGATGGAGGTCAGCAACGGCAGTCAGCAGTGAAGTCCACTGGCAAGGATGGGTGGGTTTTAGCCCAGCGCAGGGAATACAAACCATCACGGGGGAAGCCTCGTTCAGAGTGTCTGCAAACTCGTGGCTTAGGAAAGGACTGTAATAGAACATAGAACATAGAACAGAACAGTACAGCACAGAACAGGCCCTTCAGCCCACAATGTTGTGCCGACCATTGATCCTCATGTATGCACCCTCAAATTTCTGTGACCATATGCATGTCCAGCAATCTCTTAAATGACCCCAATGACCTTGCTTCCACAACTGCTGCTGGCAACGCATTCCATGCTCTCACAACTCTCTGTGTAAAGAACCCGCCTCTGACATCCCCTCTATACTTTCCTCCAACCAGCTTAAAACTATGACCCCTCATGCTAGCCATTTCTGCCCTGGGAAATAGTCTCTGGCTATCAACTCTATCTATGCCTCTCATTATCTTGTATACCTCAATTAGGTCCCCTCTCCTCCTCCTTTTCTCCAATGAAAAGAGACCGAGCTCAGTCAACCTCTCTTCATAAGATAAGCCCTCCCGTCCAGGCAGCATCCTGGTAAACCTCTTCTGAATCCTCTCCAAAGCATCCACATCTTTCCTATAATAGGGCGACCATAACTGGACGCAGTATTCCAAGTGCGGTCTAACCAAAGTTTTATAGAGCTGCAACAAGATCTCCTGACTCTTAAACTCAATCCCCCTGTTAATGAAAGCCAAAACACCATATGCTTTCTTAACAAACCTGTCCATTTGGGTGGCCATTTTAAAGGATCTCCATATCTGCACACCAAGATCCGTCTGTTCCTCCACACTGCCAAGAATCCTATCCTTAATCCTGTACTCAGCTTTCAAATTCGATCTTCCAAAATGCATCACCTCACACTTATCCAGGTTGAACTCCATCTGCCACCTCTCAGCCCATCTCTGCATCCTGTCAATGTCCCGCTGCAGCCTACAACAGCCCTCTACACTGTCAACGACACCTCCGACCTTTGTGTCGTCTGCAAACTTGCTGACCCATCCTTCAATCCCCTCATCCAAGTCATTAATAAAAATTACAAACAGTAGAGGCCCAAGGACAGAGCCCTGTGGAACCCCACTCACCACTGACTTCCAGGCAGAATATTTTCCTTCTACTTGTCTTTCTGTTATGCCCCGAGGGAAAAAGCAATGAAAGTGCCGCTAATTTTTTGCACGGCGAGCTGCTGAATATTAACCAGTCTCTCACCATTGCCATCACCTTGCTCTTGTGAAGACAGACATGGATAAAGTTCTCAAAGCTGATAGAAAATTGAAAGCCCTCACATCCTGTGACGATGGTAAGTTTCCTTTGTTGAAAAAAAAATGCTTGCAGTTTAATTGGCATAATAAAGACCACAGTGGCTCTGGTTAACACTGCTGCCTCACGGCACCAGCAACTTGGGTTCACTTCCACCCTTTGGTGTGTGTGGAGTTTGCACGTTCTCCATGTGTCTGCATGGGTTTTCTCCGGGTGCTCCAGTTTCTTCCCACAGTCAAAAGATGTGCAACGTAGGTGGATTGGTCATGCTAAATTTCCCAAGGTGTTCAGTGATGTGTATGTTAGATGAGTTATAGGTGGATGGGTCTGGGTGGGATGCTGTGAGGGGCAGTGTGGACATGTTGGGCTGACGGACGTGTTTCCACGCTGTAAGGATTCTCTGATTCATGATTCTATGATCTTACTGAGCGCAAAGGTACAATATTGGCTGGTCATATTTGTCTCACCTCTTTACACATGGACAGTAAAGCTTTAATTTCAGTTTCTATGCTTTTGCAACGTGTCTGCTGTCTATAACAAGGCTGACTATATCTCCTTCTCTAATGCGCATCTCCTGTCCCCTAACACCAGGAGGTGACACTTGCTTTTCACTTAGTACAATCAGTAAAACAATAGCCTCCATATTACATCCAGCGGCTTCTCTTAACGCTCACATACTGTTCTTTTTTAGCTCCAGGTATTGACTGCTCGTCATTTCTTATTCCTCATCTCATCTCTCTCTCACACACTGTCTCTCTCGCTCTCTGTCTGTATCTCTCCTCTCCCTATTCTCCCCCAACACTTGACTCAGGCACAAACAGAAGTTCACGGTCACACTATGTTGCACATACATATCCTATCCCTCATGCACAAACGTACTATCCACACACAGACACAGACACACACACAGAGGCACACACGCACGCACAGGCACACAGTCACATTCTCACTCATTCATAGTCCATACTGTCACATAGTCATGCATGGTCTTGCACACATTCCGTGGCACACTTGCATGCCCTGTCGTAGGATCTTTTGCCAATGTTCATACTCTCAACACACAGACACACGCACACTCCCACAAAACTCTCCCTCACACACTTAGGCTTACAAATTCACTTCCTCTCAAGCTCACTCGCTCTCACAGACACACTCACTCCCTCATGCATGCTGTAACACTCCCTTTTGTGCTGACTCTCGTTTACACACTCTCGAGCACAGTCACTGGCGCACACATTCTGTCGTGCGCACGCTCACACTTTGATGCACTGTCTTTGCACTCTTGAACACAATCATATGCTCACCTCTCTCTTGCACACAGTCAATTTGATTTGAGTCATCATTATCACATGTGCCTAGGTACAGAGAAAAGTTTTGCTATGCACGCAGTATAGACAGATCATACCATACAAGGTGCATTAGTGAAATGGAACATAGTGACAGCTACAGAGAGCGAGATCAAAATTAGATTTAAAATTTTAAGTGTTGTATTCAGATGTGCAGGAACAGCGGTGAAGAAGCTGTTCTGGGATCTGTTCACACGTGAATACTAACTTTTTGACATCTTCCCTTCAGAAAAGGGTAGAAGAGAGTGTAATTGGGGGGTGAGAAAGGCCTTTGATTATGTCAGTTGCTTTCCTGAGGCAGCGGTAAGTATAGGTGGATTCAATGAATGGAAGGCTGATTTGCATGGTGGACTATGTTATTTTCATGACTCTGGAGTTTGTTGTTTTCTTAGGAAGAGCAGCTGCCATACCATGCTGTGATATGCATCCAGATAGGATGCTTTCTCTGGTACATCAATGAAAGTTGCCCTTTATATTTGAATTGCCTTAGCCTCCTGGGAAGTAGACACAGTGGTGTGCTTTTTTGCCCATTGCGACAACCTGGGTGGACGAGATTTTTCACTGTCATTGATGTGACTCCATTATGGCGTGTTAACCAGGTCAACCATGTCATTCAGCGTATCCTGAAGGAGGAGGACCGTAAGACACAGCTCAATGTACACATTGGTAAGATGAGTGATGAGGTCTTGCATCAAGCGTTCCGAGAGCTAGGCAGTGGGTTAAATAGCAGGACCTGTAAAGTTGTAATCTCTGGATTATTCCTGGTGCCACATGCTGAGAAGGCAAGAAAAAGGGGAAGAAAACAGATGAATGCTTGGCTCAAGTGTTTGTGTTTGGGGGTGGATTTACACACTTGGATCTGAAGGACAATTTGTGGGGATGGCATATCCTCTACCAGTGGGCTAGTCTGCAGCTGAACCAGAAAGGAACCAAAATCCTTGCACGAGGGTTTGCTAATGTGGTGAGGAATTTAAGCGAGAGGCCTGCAAGCAGTGGGCAATGGAAGAGCAGGTAATTCACTGAGGGGTGAGAAACTAATAAAATAAAGATTATAGTAGGGGATTTGAACTTGACAACATTAATTGAGATAACATAAAAGTTTGACTTGGGAAATAATTCTTTAAATACATTTGAGATATGATTTAACATCAACATGTAGACGAGCTTGTAAGGGACAGTGCAATGCTGGACCTATTTCTGGGACACAAAGCCAGTGTTCAGGGTGACAGTGGCTAAGTGCATAAGTCCCTGTGACCATGACAACAGACTTTTCAACATGGGAGAGGAGATCTGTTTAAAACAAATGTTTTTGGCATAGGGTAAGGCATATTTTATTGAAACAAGGCAGGATCTGGGTAAAATATTTTGGGAAGTGACTTGCGGGCGAATCTACAGCTGTATAGTTGGATACGTCCAGAAAAGGAACTGGGAGAGTAAAGGCCAGTTATATTCCGTTTTGGGTGAAATTTATGATCAACAAGCCTGGAGAACCCTGGATCTTGAGGAATGTTCAGGACATGTTTATGACAAGTGCAAAGGGAGCAAATGAATGGATGACTCGTGACGTATAAAAATGAAGCGTGAAGAAACGGTGGTGGCCAAGATTGGAAAGAATATCAAGATATTCTACAGGCATATCAAGCAGGAGAATAACCAGGGAAAGAGTAGGGCCAATTAGAAACCGTGGTGTACGAGGGGTGATGGGGCAATCTGTGTTTGGAAGTGAAGGGCATTGATACAGTAGACAAGTGCCTCCCATCTGTCCTCCCTTCAAGGAGGAGCATTGAATTGTATAAAGCAGGAAGATGCAGTGTGAAATTGAAATTATTGGCTGGTTTAAAAGTGAACAAATCCCCAGTTGTTTCCAAGACTGCTGTGGGAGAAGAGAAAGAAAATCTCTTCAGAGATAGTAGGAACTGCAGAGGTAGCACAGAACAATGAGGCTCTTCCTCTGTTGGAGCAGAGGTCATTGATCTTGCAGCACTGCTGGATGGTTCTTTCGGTGGTTGAGACTGCATTGACACTGGACAGCCTCAGATCAGTCTGGCCGAGTCTTGTGTCGTGGTCTCCTGTGCTTGTCCTTGGGAAAGAGGACAGTCCTCCACTGCACCAATCCATCCACCAGGACCTCCAGGCCCCTAACTGTAAAATAAGTTGCTAATTTCCCCTTTCCTGCCCTGTCTCGGACAAATGCTATGAACTGTATAAGGCAGTTCTGGATTCTGAGCATTTTACTGGTTCACAATATCCATTAAACGTGGCACCAGTGACAGTAATACCGGGATGGTCCAGTTACGATGAGTGGGAGAACTAACTAGCGTCGGCTGAGAGAGGCACAACAGGAGCATTGTTGCTAGTTATTGAATAGGTTTGCCACAACAGAGTGAGAAAATTTGTTAGGTGTTTTGGAGAGATACTGTCCTTGCAGTGCAATAAAAATGACACTGAACTGATTCATTCCAGTGTTTTGGACCTGAAGATTGAAGAACAGAATTAGACCATTCAGCCCATTGTGTGGGATCTATCATTCTCAATCCCATTCTCCTGTGTCCATACTAAGCAAGAACATATCTATCTATGCCTGAAATCAACTCTGACTTGGCCACCACAGGTTTCTGCATCAACGAGTTCCACAGATTCACAACTTTCTGACTGAATAAATTCCTCCTCATCTCCATCCTGAAGGGTGGTCCCTTTGACTCTGAGGCTGTGCCCTCAGGTCCTGGCCTCTCCTACTCGTGGAAACATCATCTCCATGTCCACTCTATCCAGGCCTAAATTACCTTCAGTGTGATCCCCTTCGTCCTTCTAAACTCCATCGAGTGCAGACCCAGAGTTCTCAGCCACTCCTCACATGACAGTGCCTTCATCCCCAGGATTATGTTTGAGAACCTCCTCTAGACCCTGACAAAGGCCAGCACATCTTCCTTAGATAGATGGCCAAAAACTGCTCTTAATATTACAAATGCAATGGGACCAGAGCCTTACACAGCCTCAGCAGTACATCTCTGCTCTTGTATTTTTGCCGTCTTGAAATGAATGCTGACATTGCATTTGCCTTCCCAACTGCCAACTGAACCTGCATGTTAAAAGAATCCTGAACTGGGTCATCTTTGTGCTTCAGATTTCTGAAGCCTTTCCCCATTTAGAAAATAGCCTATGCCTGTACTGCCACTTCTCTACAGACTCTCTGTGACCTCCCCACTTCCTCAACACTACTTGCTTCTCCACCTATCGAAATGTCATCTGCAAACTTAGCAACAACGCCCTGTGGACAACAATACCATTAGTTCCTTTGTCCAGATTGCTGATGTATAACGTGAATGGCTGTTGTCTGAACTCTGATGAGTGCGGAACTCCTGTAGTTGCTGGCTGCCATCCTGAAAAAGACCCTTTTATTGCCACTCTCTGCATTCTGCCAGTTAGCCGATCCTCTATCCATGCCAGTACCTACTCCCTAACACCATAAGCTCATTTTTTTTTTATTTTGAAGCCTCCTGTGTGGCACCTTGTCAAAGGCTTTCTGGAAATCCAAACAGATAAAGTTCAATGGCTCTCTTTTGTTTTTCACTCACTGGTTACCTTCTCAAAGAATCTAACAGAGACCTTCCCTTGACAAAGTTGTGTTTTCTCAGCCCAATTTAGCATGTATTTCCAAGTATTACCATGTCCTTCCAAGTACTTTCCGGTCTCATCCTTAATAATGGATTCTAAAATCTGACCTAATGACCAGTGCTAGGCTAACAAGTCTATAATTTCTCACCTTTTGCCTCCCTCCATTTTAAACAGGGGTGTTATATTTGCCATTTTGTACTCCTTTGGGACCCACCCTGACTCCAGTAGTTCCTGAAAGATCATCAATACCTGCGTGGTCTTCTCACTGAACTCCTTCAGAACTCTGGGGGGCAGTCCATCTGGTCCATGTAATTTACCGTCTTCTCGGAATTATAGAATTCCTACAGTGCGGAAAGAGGCCATTGGGTCTGTACCATCTCTGCAAAGAACATCCCACCAAGTCCCAGCCCTGTACTGTTTCCCCGCAAGCTCGCATTTGCCATGGCTGATCCACCGTGCCTACACATATTTGGACTGTGGAAGGAAATCAGAACACCTGTCCGAGACCCGTGCAGACATGGGGAGAATGTACAAATTTCACACAGACCCTTCTGCTTTGTGATGGCCACCACACTCACTTCTGCTTCAGACTCCCTTAAAGTTCTACTACTGGTGCCTTCCAACCTGAAGACTGATGCAAAATATTTGTTCAGTTCCTCTGGCATTTCTTTGTTTCCCAACGCTACTTATTTGGCCCCTCTTGAAATTTTCTTTGGCTTTTCAGGGGTGTTTTACAATAACAATATCTACTTTATTGTGTTGACAAATGGATTGTTGAGATGATCACAGAAACAATAAGCAAAATTCATCAGTATTCTCATTTAACAATCATATATATATTAATATCACAATCAATGCATTTCCATCAGGTAAGCACGTAGCTGGAACTTTCTAACCCGGCAGTTTTCACTTTTCGTTTCTCAGATTTCACTCTGGGACAGAATAGTTGATGTTGACACACTGTTCATTAAAAATAGCATCCATTGTATTTTTCCCCATGTTGTAGCTCGTGGATTTGTGTAACCTTAACACATAGAGTCCATGTTCATTTTTTCTTACTTTCGTGATTTCAGGTGTTACGTTCAGAAGGGTACCATGCTGTAATTCTAGCCTGCTGTTTGCAGAGTAATCCCAATGTGGAAGATTTTGAAAAGGATGTAAATTTCCCTAATTTACCTGTCTTTTAGATCCAAACTGATGGAGACCACAGTCCAGATTTCTGTTCTTAACAAGAATGCCTATTTATGACAACTGCATAGATTCTAGCTACAGACAGATATTTATAAACATTGGACACATAGCTGTCCAAATTAAAGCTGTAAAGCCCCCTGTAAACTCATCTTGCTGCAAACGAACATCGATGGTAGAGGGATAAAATATTATAGGTGTAAAAAAAGCTTAAGTAAGCTGTTCAGTGGTCCCTGTTCACAGGATTTGCGAAGATGATCTTGAGAATATCAAGCAAATGAATAAATATCCCAGAGTGCCTTATTACCTATTAAAACATGTGTTGATGATATGGCATTGCTATGATCATAAAATAGAACATTGTCCAATTTCCTATGAACATTACCATAGTTTTCATTTGTCTTCTCCATGTCGGGAACATACTTAATTGGTACTTTACTGACTAAGTGACCTTTGGTCATCTACAGTGTTCAGTTGCAAACAGCCAATATTTTATTATTCTCATTTTGTAACTTTGGTTTGGAATTTTGTCATAGGAAATGTATTTCACTTTATGTTACTCTGCGAAATTGTAGCCAATCCTCCATTGGCAAAGAAACACACAACTACAGAAGTTAATAAAAGAAAGAACTGCATTTATGTAGCACATTTTATGGACTCAGGCATAAAATG
Organism: Stegostoma tigrinum; assembly: GCF_030684315.1. Classification (NCBI taxonomy): domain Eukaryota; kingdom Metazoa; phylum Chordata; class Chondrichthyes; order Orectolobiformes; family Stegostomatidae; genus Stegostoma; species Stegostoma tigrinum. The sequence continues at coordinate 1,085,747 of NW_026728674.1, read as the reverse complement.
TAGTTTATACGCAGCTAAACTGCTTTTGAAATGTCGTCACTGATGTAGCATAAGAAAACATGTCGTATTTAAAATAGTCAGAAGTAAAGAAATATGACATAATAAAGAAATAACAAATAGTAAAATATGAAATTATGAATGTAAAGAAATATAAAATCTTCAGCCCCTTGTGAGTGGAGACATAGAATCAGGAGATGCAGAGTCAGTATGGAGCCCACCAGGGAGGAGGCAATTCTGGATCTGGTGTTGTGCAAAGAACCGGATTTGATCAGAGACCTTGAAGTAAAGAAGCCATTAGGAGGTAGTGACGATAATATAATAATTTTTAATCAGCAATTTGAGACGGAGAAGGGAGAATCGGAAGTGTCAGTATTGTATGAACTATGGAGCTATGAGGGTGGAGCTGGCCAAAGTTCAATGGTTCAATACCGTAGCAGGGATGGCAGTGGAACAACAATGGCAGGTATTTCTGGATATAATGCAAAAGGTGCAGGATCAGTCCATTCCAAAGAGTAAGAAAGATCCTAAGGGGAGGCAGGGCGGCCGTGACTGACGAGGGAAGTTAAGGACTCTATAAAGATAAAAGAGAAGAAGTATAACAGAGCAAAGATGAGTGGGAAGCCGGAGGACTGGGAAGCTTTTAAAGAGCAACAGAAGATCACTAAATAGGCAATACGCAGAGAAAAAAATGAGGTACGAACGAAAACTGACCAATAATATTAAGGAGGATAGTATGGATAACAAAGGGCCGTTTCGGGCCTGGGTGTAGGGTCTTGGCCCGAAATGTCAGCTTTTGTGCTCCTGAGATGCTGCCTGGCCTGCTGTGTTCATCCAGCTCCATGCTTTGTTATCTTGGATTCTCCAGCATCTGCAGTTCCCATTATCAAGGAGGATAGTAAAAGGTATGTGAAAAAAAAAGGTTAAGACTAGAATTGGGCCCTTGAAGACAAACGAGTGAATTTATTATGGGGAACAAGGAAATGGCAGAAGAGCTGAATAGGTACTTTGGATCTGTCTTCACTCGGGAAGACACAAGCGATCTCCCAGTTGTAATAATGGCTGATGGACGTAGGGTAATGAATGAACTGAAGGGTATTTATATTCGGCAGGTAATGGTGTTGGATAGACTGTTAGGTCTGAAGGCTGATAAGTCCTCGGGACCTGATGGTCTGCATCCCAGAGTACTTAAGGAGGTGGCTCTAGAAATCGTGAACACATTGGTAATCATTTTCCAATGTTCTCTAGATTCAGGATCAGTTCCTGTGGATTGGAGGGTGGCTAATGTTGTCCTACTTTTCAAGAAAGGAGGGAGAGAGAAAACAGGAAATTACAGACCGGTTAGCCTGACGTCAATCGTGGGAACGATGCTGGAGTGAATTATAAAAGATGAAATTACAACTCATTTGGATAGCCGTAACAGGATAGGTCAGAGTCAGCATGGATTTACGAAGGGGAAATTGTGCTTGACTTACCTTCTGGAATTTTTTGAGGATGTAACTATGAAGTTGGACAAGGGAGAACCAGTGGATGGAGTGGACCAGGACTTTCAGAAAGCCTTTGATAAAGTCCCACATATGAGATCAGTGAGCAAAATTAGGGCACATGGTATTGGGGGCAGAATACTGGCTTGGACTGAAAATTGGCTGGCTGACAGGAAGCAAAGAGTAGTGATAAACGGGTCCCTTTGGGAATGGCAGGCGGTGACCAATAGGGTACCACAAGGTTCAGTGCTGGGACCGCAGCTGTTTACAATATACATTAATGATATAGATGAAGGCTCTAAAAGTAATATTAGCAAATTTGCCAATGACACAAAGTTGGGCGGCAGTGTGAAATGTGAGGAGGATGTTATGAGAATACAGGGTGACTTGGACAGGCTAGGTGAGTGGACAGATGCATGGCAGATGCAGTTTAATGTGGACAAATGTGTGGTGATCCACTTTGGTGGAAAGAACAGGAAGGCAGATTACTATCTAAATGGAGTCAAGTTTGGTAAAGGGGAAGTACAACAAGATCTAGGTGTTCTTGTACAGAAATCAATGAAAGCAAGCATGTCGGTACAGCAGGCAGTGAAGAAAGCTAATGGCATGCTGGCCTTCATAACGAGGAATTGAGTATAAGAGCAAAGAGGTCCTTCTGCCGTTGTACAGGGACCTGGCTTAGAAGGATGAGAGTGGGTCTGATTGAGATGTATAAGATGATTAAAGTTTTGGACACTCTGGAGGTAGGAAGCATGTTTCTGCTGATGGGTGAGTCCAGAACCAGAGGACACAGTTTAAAAATAAGGGGTAGGGCATTTCGAACAGAGTTCAGGAAAATCTTCTTCACCCAGACAGTGGTGGATGTATGGAATGCTCAGCCCCAGACAGCAATAGAGGCCCAAGTCTCTGGATACTTTCAAGAAAGAGATGAATAGAGTTCTTAAAGATAGTGGAATCAAGGGTTATGGGGATAAGGCAGGGACAGGATACTGATTGTGGATGATCAGCCATGATTATAATGAATGGTGGTGCTGGCTCGAAGGGCTGAATGGCCTTATCCTGCACCTGTTGTCTATTGTAAAAGTTAATTGTATAAGAATGATTAAGACGGTCCCATATTTCTGGTGTTGGCAGCTTGTTCAGATAGGGAAAACATGGTTGATCTTGATTCCGCTCCTATTTGTTACACAGAAGCCTCTTCGAGCAACAATTCTTGAATGTTGATGGGACGTTGAAACACAGGTAGATTATCGTGATCACTTGTTGAAAATGGATAGCAGCTAGTAGTTCTCTTTCCTCTCAACCACTGACCAGTAGGCAATGGTCAAACAGTACCTAACCCAGAGGCCACAAGCTCCCCTGAGACATGATGTCAGTTGAGCCTCATGAATAACAACCTGCAGATGGACTATCTGTAGATTAGACGTGGTATTAAATCCCACATATACTGCTCTCAACCATTTCAATCGAAGTGTTTATCACTCGTTGCATCGAAACAGATCACACAAACTGAAATGGCATATGCACAAATACCAACATACAAGTTCTATATCGTGGCATTTTGTTCAAAGTTGTATTTATAAAATGAAAGGGTGAAGTATAATCTTCACATCATATTAAGATGCGAAAGAAATCTATGGAAGTGAGAAATTTGTTTTTTGATTCAATACATGTCTGACAAATGACAATTCAAAGAGATCTTTGTTTCAGCTGGAGTGGGTAGTGGAGTCGGCCTCATTAGGGGTTTTTAAGTGACTATTAGACAGGCATATGGATGGTAATATAAGATAGGGGTGGAGGTTAGATGGACCTGAGGTTTCGGATAAAGGTTCGGCACACCATCGTGGGCTGAAGGGCCTGTACTGTTCGATGTTCTATGTATCTTATGCTGTATTCAAATGAGTAAAGTCAGTCAGTGACATTCTGCAACTTCCTTTTCCAGGCGTATGAGTGGAAGAATCAGAGTGCTTTCTTTGAAAATTTGTCTTGATGTGTCGATCCAAGGGTCATCTGGAGGAAAAATACAAGTGTCAGTACTAAATCTGTCATTGCTGATACACATGTAAACTGTAGGTTTAACTGGAGGTAAACTTTGTTTAACAAACTAGCACACTCAATAAACTGACAAAAATTATATACCAGATGTTTACTGTATTCTCATAATCTCTGTGATGTCTGGTGAGGGTGCAAGTGAGAAGGCTCTCTGCCAGTAAGTTTTAGTTAAGGCAAAGTTGCATCATTACTCAAGTTATTTATGCTGCAGATGAAGTATAACAATGATGCGTATATCCCATGCATCATGTTCCTATTATTGAGTGTGTGTTTTTTGTGTGTGTGGACCGATTGATCAAATGGAATTGTTGATTATTCAGCACATTCCTGGGACCACAGGTGCTGTTTAACAAAAGGTTTGCTGTATTAGTATATTTCTGTATTTAGTCACTGCCACTATGAATGTTAAGTCATAACTTGGTCTGTGCAGATCGTGCACAGTACATTCCTGCAAGATAAATGATGCGCTACATATGTATGATGCTATTGTTTCTCAAAGGCACTAACCTTAGCTGCTGTTTTTGTTACCAATAATGTTTTCGTCATTAGAATACTGGGAAAAATATTCAGAAGTGCTGTATGACTCTACTGCTCACTTGCAGCAGCGATAACACTTAATGTGAGGTCATGTTTTTGCCCATTTGTTGTGCTGTTTGTCAACAATGTATCTCACAACTAATGGGCATATTTTATTGAAAGCTGGTACATACAGATGTGGTCCAAGGAAGAACTGATTAGTTTTTGCCAGATCCAGATTTATTTCTCTATTTTTTAAAGCATCAGTTAAAATTGGTCGGATAGGCAAATGATCATCTTTCTAGAATATTGTTGATTGATTTAGAATGTTGTGGATTGTGTCAGCCCTGATAGTAGAATTTGTCATAACTATCAAAATATGAGCAGATTTTTGAGAGCAGATTATCAAATTGGCCTGAAGCTTTCTCAGTGAGGTGGAAGCTTCTAATAAAAGGATTTATTTTATCAACCTTGCATTTACAAAGAATCAGTCAAGTGGAGAAATGCCTCCAAGAAAAGCTGTGTAATTATAGACTCAAGGATATTTTTTGCACAGGAGGAGGCCATGCGGTCTGTCGTTAGTGCACTGCTCAACAAAGATCTGTGTACATTGAACTCACAGTACATTGATTTCCTTTTTGATTGTTTGGCCCACAGCCCTGGAGCCTACGGCAACACAAGTGAACATTTAAATACTGCTTAAATATTCAGACACTTTCTGAATCAGTCACACTTTTTCAGTCAGTGAGCTCAGGACTCCCACCACACTCGGAAAATAGGTTCTCCTCAACTCCCCTCCTCGTCTTTTACCTGTGAACTTCAATCTGTGTCCCCTGTTTATTGACATGTCTACGAATGGAAAAAGCAGCTTCCAGTTATCCTTTCTATGCCCTTCAAAATCTTAAACACCTTTACCAGGTCCCCTTGTCTGCTCCAATCTTGGCATTGGTCAGACGGGCAGGTCAGTGGCAGATTGATATAGCCTGAAGAAGGAATAATATAAGAGAGACTTAATGTGGCAAAACCTGTCATGCCCGATGGAGGTCAGCAACGGCAGCCAGCAGTGAAGTCCACTGGCAAGGATGGGCGGGCCTTAGCCCAGCACAGGGGAATACAAACAGTCACAGGGGAAGCCTCGTTCAGAGTGTCTGCAAATTCGTGGCTTCAGAAAGGACTGTAATGTTTGACTTTTTAAACTTTTGTTTTTATTTTTCTACTGTTATACTAAGAAGACTGTAGTGCTGAACTTTTAAACTTATTCATTTATTTTTAGAACATAGAGCACAGCACAGTACAGGCCCTTCAGCCCACGATGTTGTACCGAACTTTTACCCTCATCCTAAGGTCTATCTAACCTCCACCCCTACCTTATAATGTCATCCATGTGCTTGTCTAATAGCCGATGAAATGCCCCTAATGAGGCTGACTCCACGACCCTCTCCGGCATTGCATTCCACTCCCCTAAGACTCTGATTAAAGAAAGATGGATAAATTTTCTACTTCTGCAACTAAAATTTCGTACCTCGGTACTTTGTCCCTGAGGTGGCACCGTCTGAGGTGGCATTGTACTCTTGTACGCTGTATTGAATACATGTGATAATAAAACCTAAATCTAAATCTAATGCATAGCAGGACACTGGGAAGCTTAGAGGAGAAAAGGGATCCTGGGGTGATTGTTCATAAATTCCTGAAGAGGTCAGGTCAGGCTAGTAAGGGTTGTTACAAAGACATATGGGACATCTCCCTTTATCATTCATGGCATTGATTGTAACAACGGGGAGGCCACTTTGGAGCTGTTTCAAAGTTTGGTTAGGCCACAGCTGGAGTCGTGAGTGGCATTTTGGTCACCACCCATTAGGAAGGATGTGATTTCACTGGAGGGAATGAAAAGTATGTTGCATGTGTTGGAGCATTTTAGCTGTGAAGAAAGGCTGGAAAAAGTCAGATTATTTTCTGTGAAGCAGAGAAGGTTTGCAGGTTGAGTGGAGGTCCTGATAGAGGCATATAAGAATATGAGAGGTATAGATAGGTTGAGTAGAAAGCATTGTTCCCCTTAGTTAAAGCATCAATAACAACAGGGCATAATTTTCAAGAGAAAGATTGGAAATTTAGAGGAGGTTTGAGGAAAATCGTTTTCATCCAGAGTGTGGTGAAGGTCTGGAATGCATTGCCTGGGAGGGAAGTTGAAACAGGAAACCTCACAACTTTTGAAAAGTACTTGGATGAGCACTTGAAATGTTGTAATATTTAAGAGAATGGTCCAGTGTGTAAAAATGGGACTAGTATATGTCGCAGTGTATTTTCAGAGGTACATCCTTAGTGGGCCGTGGGACCTCTTCTGTACTATATGATTCCATGAGAACCCCCAGCCCAGGCAGCATCTTGGTTTTTCAGTAATCTCCAGGATCACACCCTTCATAGTGTGATCCCCTGCCTTGTTAGCCCTCCCAAGTTGGTTAGATCACACTTTTCCTGGTTGAGTTCCAATTGCTGTGCCCAGCTGACCAGTCTGTTGATCTCCTCCTGAAGTTCATCCTTCCTGTCTGTGAACCAATTTTGGATCCAGTGTGCCACTTTGCCTTTGATCCCATGGCTGTTATTTACATGACCATTCCATCGATATCCTCCTCACTAAATTCGTCATTCGCTAGCGACACGGTCATACACACTGTGTTTAAGCCCAAACGATGAATCTAGTTGACAAATTTCAAGGGTCCTTGTGGCAAGCCCTGCACAAGCCCAATCAAAGCACACATCCTGTCACATAGATATCCCTCTACCATCAATCACCCTGTGCTCTCTGCCTCAGCCAGTTTTGGCTCCAGTGTGCCTCTTTGCCTTTGATTCGTTGACTGTTGTTTTCTTGATCAGTCTGCCAAGGGGTCTTTACTAAGTCCACATCGAATGCATAAGCTCATCAGCTTTCCAACATCTCCTCAAAATAGGATCAAATTTCTGAAATATGACCTCATCTTAACAAATCCATCCTGACTATCCCTGATTAATTCATGCAAGTACATTCTACCCCTAAGAATGCCTCTTTGTAGCTTCTCCAGTGCTGAGATTATTCTGACTGGCCTTTAATTTGCTGGTCTGTACCTCTCTCTGTTTGTTAATAGTAGAACAATGTTCATAGACCTTCATCACTTCATTTCTGATTGGCAAGGGTTTGAAAATTGCTGCCAGGGGCCCAGATATCTCCTCCCTCACTTCCCTTGCGAGCTGGTATACATTTCAGTTCGGCCTGCGGATGTATCCACTTGTAAAGTTGCTAAACCAGCTGCGTCTCCCTGTGTCTTTACCTCTGATGTTCCTAGGTCCTCTGCCCTGATATCTATACTTGCAGTGTCCTTTTCCATTGTAAAGATTGACACAAAATATTCATTGAGGGCAGTGCCCATGTTTTCCAGGTCCACACAAACTGTACATCTCTGTGAAACGAATGAGGAGATATTCGAGAGGTTTGAGATTTACAATCAAGAAAGAAATTGACCAAATGACTTCCTTGGACAACATACATTGTCCATTGTTGTAAACAAACAGAAGTTTTTGTTTCCACAGTTGTTTGCAAATAGCCAATCAAGATCATAAAATAATGTTTTAAGATAATTTTCAAAGCAAGGCAATTGAGGAAGATGTATTGGATGTATTGAACTCTCAACTACCTCTCTTAAGTTTAGGAATATCAATATTTTTCTTCTGAATAACTTTTGCAGATCTCTTCAAACAAGTAGCTGAACCCACAGATTTATGTGACCAACGAAGCCTGAGCCTTTTGCTTCACAATGCAGTCCAGATCCCTCGGCAGCTCGGTGAGGTCCCTTCATTTGGAGGCAGAAACATTGAACCAAGTGTCTGCAGTTGCTTCCAACATGTAAGTGTGCTCTGCGCCAATTCAATAGGTCAAGCGGGTCTACTTGCCAGTGTGAATTTTGTGCTCATTTTCGGTTTGAATTAGTTCCAGAGGCCAACATGTACCACGACTAATCCAAGGCTATCATGTTTATAAATAGTCAATGTTTGTATTAAATTAATGATTAAAAACAATGTCAGAAACCCCAGTGATAGTGTATTAGATATCACTGAGGATAGCGGATGTAAACTTGACATAATTAGTCATGCAGCTGATCTTTTATTTCCCTCTCGGGCCAGAACAAAAACAGAGATTGATATTAAACGCTTTGTAGAGTGGATGAGATTGGAGCCTCGATCCATGGTCTGGCTGCCTGTTCTACACCATGTGGCAGCTGCTGAAACTGCAAAACATCAGGCGAAGTGTAACATCTGCAAAGAGTACCCATTCGTAGGTTTCAGGTGAGATGTGCAAACCAGCAGAAAGTTAGTGGGAGTTAGTTTTTAAAGAAAGCTTTAACTTTAGATGTTCTATTAGAAACTCGATCAGTCAACAACACAACTGAAATCATCAAAAATCCCAACAAACTCATGGACCAGAGAAGTAATTAGGACAAATTAAGTATCAACTTCTTTAACTTAATTTTTTGTGAGAGGTGAGTGCTGCATCCTTTTGGTATTTTGTTCACCGTTGCATTGATCACAGACACTGTGGCTCAGAATGGATTGTGACTTGACTTCCGGTTGGTTCTGTAATTTGCAATTATTGAGAATTTACAGAAAGGCCTTTTTATTAGTCCTGTAATCAGTGTGTGTGCATCCTATGAAAGTGATTGCTGTGTTGTTGCTAAATGATCGATTAAACTTCTTGTCCATAATTAGTAAATTAAATTGCATATTTGGACAGGATTTCTAAGGGGTAAATTGACCCTTTTCAGTTAACTATTCTCCGACATTTCTAAGATTGACCATCTTGGAGAAGGCGCGTGTTACTGCCATTGATCTGATCAAACAACTCCCTGTCTAAGAAGAATTGGAGTGAGACCCCAACTGTGGATGAAACTATGACTGCCATAACTAAGTAAAGAGCAACAGCGACCCGGAGTCAATTGAATTCCATCTGAAGCTTGAGGAATGGTGGCCTAACTCTGAAGGCCAAGATCTGTTAGCTTTTCATGGACTATGAGGAACAGGGCAGGATTTCACAAAATCTTTAAGATGCCATATCTTATACAAAACTGAAGGAGAAATGTCAGATTGCTCAAAGAACCATGGGATCACCAGCCTTTCCATTGCTGGGAAGATTCTGGCAAGGTTACTTCTGAATAGGTTTATACCACCATGGCGAATGAAAACCTTCCATGCGAAGGGAACTTTGTGAAAATGTTGGAGACAGAGCAGGACCAATTTACAATAATGATTCCAGGGTTGAGATATCTCATTATGAAAATTGATTAGAGGAATTGGGACAGCTTTCCTCGAAGATGCTGAGACTTAGAAGAGATTATTTTGAATCTTGCAAAATCATTTGAAGTCTGGTCAGAGCAGACGAGGGGAAGACTTTCCTACTTGTGACAGAATTGAGAATAAGATGCAGAGGTTTGAAGTGATTGACTAAAGAAGTAACTGCAGTGTAAGAAATAGCTTTATCACAGTCTATAGAATGCATTACCTAGAGGAGGCAGTTTCAGTATAAGATGCAAGAAAGCATTAGTTGATTAATTAAAGAGAAATAATGTGCAGGTTAAGGAAAAGGCACTAATTTGTGACATGTATTTGGAGAGCTAGTTCAAACATGATGGACCAAATGGCTTCCTTTTACTGTGATTTGAACTTAAAATTCATTAAAAGTAAAGTGTAATTGGCTCTGGGACACGGTGGAAAAGGATAAGGTAAACAGGACGTGAGTGATCGGAGACTTGATAGTTGGAGGGGCAGATAGGAGATTTTGTAGCCGCAATCAGGAATCCAAACACAGAACTTGCATGAATGAACAAAGAAGAGGAATCGATTCAGTTGCCTCCAGTGAAGACTGTGACCACACCTTCACCCGCTGTGGGAGAATCTGCCTGATATGAATGAACCAACCACCAATAGGTCCGCAACCAATAAGCACAACTTTCCTCGCGTGTTCATCCAGTGAGAAGCACCAAGAGGAAGGCAGCCTTTTTCCTACATTTTGTCAGCTTGACCATTTGGGAAGAGAGCCCCCCTTCTCTGACATTCTGTTCTATAAAGATCAAATGTATTGGTTCCTGATGTTGCGTGAGGCCAGTGAACTTCCACAATTCTACCACACTGTTGCTTCCAAATCTATTTCTTTCCTTACCATCTCCTCAAAGTTTCATCTTCTCAATCTACCGTCTGTCTGTATTTCTTCCGACTGTTGTTCAGAAAAGTAATTCCTTTCATCCCTTTCACTTCCAAATTATGTTTGTTCCTCACGGAAACTGGTATTCTGCTTCAGTTTATCTATTGCCTCGAAAATTCTGGACTAATCTGTAATTGACAGTGAGTTTCCTGTTAGCAGTGCTATTTATAAGAGGATTAACTGAACTTAACCACTTCAGTGCATAATTTAATCTTGCCTTGCATAGCTCCAAAAATTTTAAGAGCCTGCTGTTTGTACTTTTATGTTGGTTTTCATGGCTATTTAGTTTCTGCTCATACATTTATGACTGCTTGCTGAGTCTCAGAGTTTGGCTTCATGACAGGAATCTGAAGGCAATATTCTCTGTTTTGCACCATCTCATCATATTGATGACCTGCATTCTGTATGCAGTTCCATCCATTCATCTGTTGATAATTTCACACGACATTGATCAAGTCCTTCCATTTCATTATGACATTTTCCATTCTTGCAAGGGATTTGGCTATCACCGGTGAAGTTATCATTTGTTGTCCTTCGCTAATTGCCGTTGAACTGAGTGGATGGCTGGGCGGGTGGTTCAGAGCTGCCTACATTGCTGTGGCTCTGTAGCCACATGTAGATCAGATGGGGTAAGGATGATCGAATACTCCCCGAAAGGACAAGAGTGGATCAGATGGATTTTTACCAACAATTGTTGATAGTTTCATGATAGCGTTACTGGAAATGACTTTTAGTTCTGGGTATTTTTGTAATGAAATGTAAATTTGACCAGCTACAGTGTTTGAACATGAACCTACATTCTCCAGAGCATCAGCCTGGGTCTCTGGATTTTTAGTTCAATGTATTTGCCACTTGCCCACTGTCTCTCAGCCATTATTACAGTTAATTTCTTGGCTTTTTTTTCTCTTTGCTTGGAGAACTTCCCTTCTGCCGTCTGAGCTGAAAATGTGTATCCTCCTCGTTTATTGTGGCCTTTACAGCTTCACGTGTTACAATCGCTGCTCGTCAGATTTACCTTTTCCAGGAAGATTCTGGCAAGGTTACTTCTAAATAGGTTTATGCCACCGTGGCAGATGAAAACCTTCCATACAATGGGAACGTTGTGAATACGTTGGATGCAGAGCAGAAGCAATTTACAATAATTCCAGGGATGTGATATCCCATTATGAAAATCGACTGGGGGAGTTGGGACAGTTTTCCTCGACTTTGCTAGCATTTGTTTCTCCCCACATAATTTGCCGTTTCTTCAAAATAAAAAAAAATACATAATTTAACTACTTAACTTGCATTCCTTCGATGGTTAAAAATATCCAAACAAAAATGAACATTTCTCTTACTACTTGTTCTTCCTTTATAGGTACCGCAGCCTCAAACACTTGAATTATGACATCTGCCGAAGCTGTTTCTTTTCGGGGCGCACGTCAAAGGGGCACAAGTTACATTACCCAATGGTGGAGAACTGCACTCCAGTGAGTCATATATTATTCCACTTGATAGAATTGTTCCAATCTGTCGGAACTTAGGGATTTTACCATTTAAATACAATCTTCCCTCAAAGTTGAAGTAGTTTGCTAAAATGATAAAAGGCCAACAGCTTAAATCAGGCTTCAATACCAGAAATACAATATTGTGCAGAAGCTCTTTGATGTCAAGTTGAGGCTCAAGGAGGGATATGTCATCATGCCCACCCTTTTCTCCAACTTTGTCACCACCATTCTTAATTTCATCAAGAACAAGCTTCCCAGTGACTTGGATAGGATGGATGGAAAACATTTTCACCTCAACCAGTTAAAATCACGGAAGAAAATGACACTGACCTCGCTTATGGAACTTCAGTATGTGGTTCACAATGTCATTTCCACTCTCAGAAGTCTTCAAATCTCCCTTCAGGCTTTTGCAAAAGTATACTGAAGAATTAGCCTCAACCTTAAATTTGCCACCCAGGTTGATGGGGTTGTTAAGAAGGCATACGGTGTGTTAGGCTTCATTGGTAGAGGGATTGAGTTTCGGAGCCATGAGGGCATGTTGCAGCTGTACAAAACTCTGGTGCAGCTGCACTTGGAGTATTACGTACAGTTCTGGTCGCCGCATCATAGGAAGGATGTGGAAGCATTGGAAAGGGTGCAGAGGAGATTTACCAGGATGTTACCTGGTATGGAGGGAAGGCGTTATGAGGAAAGGCTGAGGGACTTGAGGCTGTTTTCGTTCGAGAGAAGAAGATTAACAGGTGACTTAATAGAACCATACAAGATGATCAGAGGATTAGATAGGGTGGACAGTGAGAGTCTTTTGGCTCGGATGGCCATGTTTGACACGGTCAGGGGGCATAGCTTTAAATTGAGGGGTGATAGATATAGGACAGAAGTCAGAGGTAGGTTCTTTACTTGGAGAGTAGTAAGGGCATGGGATGCCCTGCCTGCAACAGTAGTAGACTTGCCAACTTTAAGGGCATTTAAATGGTCGTTGGATAAACATATGGATGATAATGGAATAGTGTAGGTTTAATGGGCTTCAGGTTGGTTTCACAACATCAAGGCCGAAAGGGCCTGTACTGGGCTGTTATGTTTTATGTTCGAACCTCAAGATGACTCAAATCCTTTACCAATCTCAAGTTGTGGCCCATTTTTTCATCAAAATTAATGGAGAAATCCTCCCAAATGTAGAACATTTCCCTGACATGGGACGCTCTCTCTCTTTTAAGGCTGACATCGATACAGAGGTTCTAACATTACGTCCAATCTGCGAGTGGCACCTTTGGCCTCTTAAGGATGAGAATGCTCAATTGTGACATCTGTGCTGATCGCAAGATCCTTGAGTTCAAGGCATGCATCGTTCAGCCTCTCCTATATGACTGTGAAACCTGGATAACATCCAGCTGCCACTTCAAGACCCTTTCAGCACAGTTTTGTCATGGATTCTCCACATCAGCTAGGAGGAAAAACCTCCTAGCATCAGCATTGACGCCATGATGATTTGAAACAAACCCCATTGGGCTGGCCATGTACTTGGGATGCCTAAGTTATGACTACCAAAGTAAATTTTTGCCAACTGATTTCAAAGACCTTGAAATGTTCCTTCAAGAAATTCTACATCGAGGTCAAAGTATGGGATGTCCCCATTCAGAAGAAACCAACTTGGGGGAATCTCCTGTCTGAAGACACATAATTCTTTATGAACACAGGCAAGAAGTTGAAGTGTGGGGAAGGAACTGGAGAAAGGAATGCTAGTGTTCTCAAGGCCAAGACCACTTCCATCACCCTGAAAGACCTGCGAAACGTGTGGCTCTAGTTCAGGCTAATCAACCCGCACAGAGCTCATGACCCGTGATACGGAATTTCCTAGCTGGGCAATCATACTCATCAGCCAGTGATGGCCCTTAATATTGTGCAGGATATAATTTGATCTCAAACAAGTACTGTATGTAGCTTTGAGCATTGCTATGGAAAGACCAGGTTTTATAGAATAATCAGAATGGTGCAGCATGAGAAACTGGAATTAAGAGGAGGTAGGTGATACTTAATTTTTATTTGTTTCTGGGCCACTGGCATCGCTAACTGGGGCAGCATTTATTTCCCATCCTTAGTTAGCCTTGTAATTGTTGAATCATTGTAGTCCATGTGCTGTAGGTAGACTCAGTCAGTCAGGGGTGAATTTCCAGGACTTTGACCCAGTGATAGTGAAAGAACAGCAATATATTTCCAAGTTGAGATGGTGAGTGGCTTAGACACAGGGTCTTGTTGGTGGCGCTGTTCTCATATATCTGTTACCCTTGCCCTTGTAGCTGAAATTTGTCATAGGTTTGGAAAGTCCTATCTCAGGATCTTTTGCAGATTTCTCAGCGCATCTCATAGATGGTACACACTGCTGCTAATGAGCACTGGAGGGAGTAGGCTGCTTTTTACTGGATGGTGTTGAACTTATTGAGTGCTTTTGTATCTGCACCCATCTAGGCAAGTGGGGATTATTCCATCATTCTTCTGACTTGTTCCATGTAGCTGGTAGACAGGCTTGGGGAATCAGGAGGTGAGTTACTTGATGCAGTAATCCGAGCTTTGGGCCTGCTACTGTAGCCACTGCATTTAAATAGGAAGTCCAGTTGAATTTCTGTTCACTGGTAAAACCCGGGATTTTGATAGCGGACAATTCAGTGATGGTTACACCATTGAATGTCAAGGGACAATTTATAGATTTTCTCCTACTGGAGATGGTCATTACCTGGTATTTGTGTAGTATAATTGCGACTTGCCACTTAGCAGCCCAAGCCGAGATATCGTTCTGGCCTTGTTGCATTTGGACATGGACAGGTTCAGTATCTGAGCAGTGGTGAATGATGCTGAATATTCTGCTATCACTGGTGAACATGCCCAGTTCTGACCTTATGATGGAGACAAGGTCATTGATAAAGCAGCTGAAGATGGTTAGGCTTAGGACTGTACCTTCAGGACCTCCTGCAGCTGACCTCCAACAACCAAAATGCCTCCCATTAGGAGAGGCGATGACCTAATGGTATTATGACTAGACTATTAATACAAGCACTCAGGTAATGTTCTGAGGACCTGGTTCAAATTCCACGATGGAACATAATGGAATTTGAATTCAATGAAAATCTGGAATTAAGAGTCTAATGATGATCGTAAATCCATTGCCAATTGTTGGAAAAACCCATCTGATTCGCTTATGTTCTTTAGGGAAGGAAACTGGGCTAGGCCTGGTGTGGCCTACATGGAACTCCAGATATCAGTTATGCAATTTGGGATGGGCAATAAAAGCTGGTCTAACCAGCAATGCCCTCTTTCCCATGAAAGAATGAAAAAGCATCATCCTCTGTGCAGATATTATTCGAACCAGTGGTGAGTTTCTGCTGGATTCCCATCAGCTGCAGTTTTGGTACCGCTCCTTGATGCCACACTCGGTCAAATGTAGCCATCCTTAGCTCACCTCCGGAATTCAACTCTTTTGACCATGTTTGAACAACAGCTGTAATGAAGTCAGGAACTGATGAGGTAGCAGAATTGAGGATTTTGTATAGGGATCTGAGGGATGTGGCAAATCGAGATTTCCAGCAAGAATTTGACCAGTTGCTGCATAAAAAAGTGAACCAGAAGGTTAGATCCATGGGGATTAAGGGTAAAATATTGGTTTGAATAAAGGCCTGGCTAACTGACAGAAAGCTGAGGGTCAGGATAAATGAGTCTTTGTCTGGATGGTGAATTGTTACAAGTGGGGTGCTGCGGGCTTCAGTTCTCTGACCTCGACTATTTGTAACATATACAAATGATATGTAAGCAGAGACAAAGTGTAATGTAACAGAATGCATGGATGATTCTGAAAGAGGTGGGAAAACAGCCTGTGATGTGAAATAGAACATACACAGCTGAATATTGATAGGCGAGGAGAATGGACCAGAATCTGGCAGGTGGGTAATGTGGATAAGCATGAGGCTTGCCTATTTTGTCCAGGAAAAAAAGGGCAAATTATTATTTAAATGGAGGGAAGATTCAAAGTGTGTCAGTGCAAAGTTGTCTGGCTGTCTTTGTGCATGAATAGCTGAAAGTTGGTATGCGGGTTAGGCATAGCACAAGGAAGGCAGATGGAACTCTGGCATTTATCACAAAAGGACTGGATCATTAAAGTAACAAAGTGTTTTTCCGAACACATTGGGTGTTGGTGAGACCAGAGTCTTGTGTCCAGTTTTGATCCCCTCACTGAGGATGAATGCGTTTGCACTGGAGGCAGTTCGGAGGAGGTTGAACTGATTGATTCCAGGGATGAAAGGGCTGTCATATGAGAAGTGGCTGAGTAGCTTGGGCTTGTACTTGCTGGTGTTGGAAAGAATGAGCGGGGTGGTTCTGACTGAGGTATATAAAATAGTAAAGGGGATTGAAAAGATTGGCATTGAGCAAATGTTCTGCATTGTGGGACATTCTTAAACAAGAAGCTGTAGCTATCGAGTTATCGAGTGAGGCATGGCATGTACAAAATAGAGACGAGGAGTGGGTTGTGAATCTATGGAATTCATTGCCCCTGAATGCAATGGAGGCAGCACCAATCGACCGATTCAAGAAAGAAATAAATATGTTTCTGATGAAAAATAGGGAGAAAGGGCCATGGGGAGCAGGCAGGAGAGTGGAGTTGAGATCAGGAAAAGATCAGCAACCACGACTAACAAGATAAGTCAAGGACAGGATGAAAGCAAAAGAAAAAGCATAAAATATGTTGCGGTTAGTGGGAAGCCAGTGAATTGGGAAGCCTTTCGAAAACTAGCAGCGGACAGGTAAAAAGGTAATAAGGGGGAAGATGATGAAATATGAGGGCAATATTAATGAGGGTAATATTTTAAAAAATTGCAGGAGTTTCTTTCAGCTATAAAAGGTAAGAGAGAGGCAAGAGTACAAATAAAGAGAACAAAGAAAATTACAGCGCAGGAACAGGCCCTTCGGCCCTCCGAGCCTGTGCCGATCGAGATCCTCTGTCTAACCTGCCATCTATTTCCTAAGGGTCTGTGTCCATTTGCTCCCCGCCCATCCATGTACCTGTCCATAAGACCATAAGACATAGGAGTGGAAGTAAGGCCATTCGACCCATCAAGCCCACTCCGCCATTTAAATCATGGCTGATGGGCATTTCAACACCACCTCCCCGCACTCTCCCCGTAGCCGTTGATTCCTTACGAGATCAAGAATTTGTCGATCTCTGCCTTGAAGGCATCCAACGTCCCGGCCTCCATGCACTCTGTGGCAATGAATTCCACAAGCCCACCACTCTCTGGCTGAAGAAATGTCGTCTCATTTCAGTTTTAAATTTACCCCTCTAATTTTAAGGCTGTGCCCACGTGTCCTAGTCTCGCCGCCTAACGGAAGCAACTTCCTAGCGTCCACCCCTTCTAAACCATACATTATCTTGTAAGTTTCTAAATCTCCCCTCAACCTTCTAAACTCTAACGAGGACAATCCCAGGATCCTTCGCCGTTCATCATACGTTAAGCCTACCATTCCAGGGATCATCCGTGTGAATCTTCGCTGGACACGAACCAGGGCTAGTCTGTCCTTCCTGAGGTGTGGGGCTCAAAATTGGATACAGTGTTCTAAATGGGGTCTAACTAGAGCCTTATAAAGCCTCAGAAGCACATCGCTGCTTTTATATTCCAACTCTCTTGAGATAAACGACAACATTACATTCGCTTTCTTAATTATGGACTCGACCTTCAAGTTAACTTGTACAGAATCCTGGACCACACTCCCAGATCCCTTTGCACTTCTGATTTGCGAATTTTCTCACCGTTTAGAAAATAGTCCATGCCTGTATTCTTTTTTCCAAAGTGCAAAACCTCACATTTACTCACATTCAATTTCATCAGCCATTTCCTGGACCACTGTTCCAAACTGTCTAAATCTTTCTGCAGCTTCCCCACCTCCTCAGCACGGCCTGTCTGTCCATCTACGTTCGTATCATCGGAAAACTTCGCCAGAATGCCCCCAGTCCCTTCATCCAGATCATTAATGAAAATGGTGAACAGCTGTGGCCCCAACACTGAACCCTGCGGGACACCGCTCGTCACTGGTTGCCATTCCGAAAAAGAGCCTTTTAACCCAACTCTCTGCCTTCTGTCAGACAGCCAATCCTCAATCCAAGCCAGTAGCTCACGTGGAACACCATGGGCCATCACCTCGTTCAGCAGCCTCCCGTGAGGCACTGTATCAAAGGCCTTTTGGAAGTCTAGATCGATCACATCTACTGGGTTTCCCTGGTCTAACATACTTGTTACCTCTTCAAACAATTCTAATAGGCACGACCTCCTCTGACTAAATCCATGCTGACTTGTTTTAATCTGACCCTGCACTTCCGGGAATTTAGAAATGTCATCCTTGACAATGGATTCTAGAATTTTACCAACTACCAGGGTTAGGCTAATCGGCCTATAATTTTCCATCTTTTGCCTTGATCCTTTCTTAAACAAGGGAGTTACAACAGCAATTTTCCAATCATTTGGGACTTTCCCTGACTCCAGTGAATTTTGAAAGATCACGACCAAAGCCTCCGCTATTTCCTCAGCCACCTCCCACAGAACTCTAGGATGTAGCCCATCGGGGCCAGGAGATTTATCAAATTTTAGACCCTTTAGCTTTTCTAGCACTTTCTCTTTTGTAATGCCTACCGTATTCAACTCTGCCCCCTGGCTCTCCCTAATTGTTGGCATACTACTCATGTATTCCACTGTGAAGACTGACGCAAAGTACTTATTAAGTTGTTCAGCTATTTCCTTATCTCCCGTCACAGGCCTTCCTGAATCAATTTGGAGCGGCCCAATATCTACCTTTGCCTCTCGTTTGTTTCTTATGTATTGAAAGAAGCTTTGACTATCATTTCTAATATTACGAGCTAGCCTACCTTCATATATGATCTTCTCCTTCCTTGTTGCTCTCTTTGTTATCCTCTGTCTGTTTTTGTAGCCTCCCCAATCTTCTGATTTCCCAGTGCTCTTGGCCACTTTATAGGCTGTCTCTTTTTCTTTGATATATTTCCTGACTTCCTTTGTCAGCCATGGCTGTCTAATCCCACCCCAGATAATCTTTGTTTTCTTTGGGATGAACCTCTGTCCTGTGTCCTCAACTACACCTATAAACTCCTGCCATTGTTGGTCGACTGTCTTCCCCGCTCGGCTCTGCTTCCAGTCGATTTTCATCAATTCCTCTCTCATGCCCCTGTAATTACCTTTATTTAACTGTAATACCATTCCATCCGATTTTGCCTTCTCTCTTTCAAACTGCAGACCGAACTCTACTGTATTATGATCGCTGCCTCCTACGTGTTCCCTTACTTTAAGGTGTTTTATAAAGTCTGGTTCATTACATAGCACAAAGCCCAGAATAGCCTGTTCCCTTGTGGGCTCCATCACAAGCTGTTCCAAAAAGCCATACTGCAAACATTCCAAGAATTCTCTTTCTTTGGATCCACCAGCAACATTATTCACCCAATCCACCTGCATGTTGAAGTCCCCCATGATCACCGTGACCTTGCCTTTCTGACATGCCCTATTTATTTCTCGGTGCATCTTGCGCCCCTGGTCCTGACCACTGTTAGGAGGTCTGTACATAACTCCCATTACAGTTTTTTTTGCCTTTGTGTTTCCTCAATTCCACCCACACAGACTCCACATCTTCTGACCCTGTGTCGTTTAGTGCCGTAGATCTAATTCCATTCTTAATTAACAAGGCAACCCCACCCCCTCTGCCCACCTCCCTGTCTTTTTGATGTGTTGTGAATCCTTGGATATTTAACTGCCAGCCCTGAGCTCCCTGCAACCATGTCTCTGTGATGCCTACCACATCATAATCATTCAAGAGGATTTGTGCTGTTAATTCATCTACTTTGTTGCGAATGCTAAGAGCATTTAGATGAAGTGTCTTAATGCTAGCTTTCTTATCATTATGAGAGAGGTTGGAAATCCCAAGATGTCTTAAGTTATCCTTCCTTTTTGCTGTATTCCTAGTCTGCCTCGAGCTTAAATCCACCTGTACTCATGCTATCCTGTTGCTTATCTTTCCATTTAACTCCATACTCCCTGTCTCTTTCACTTTCCCTTCCCCCCCGACTCACGAGTTTAAAGCCCTACTGACCACCCTATTTATCTTTTTCGCTAGAACACTGGTTCCAGATCGGTTCAGGTAGAGACCGTCCCAACGGTACAGATCCCCCCGGTTCCAAAACTGATGCCAATGCCCCATGAAATGAAATCCCTCTTTCCCACACCAATCCCTTACCAATGTGTTGACTTGCCTAACTTTCTTTTCCAATTGGCACGTGGCTTGGGCAGTAATCCGGAGATTATGACCCTTGAGGACCTGTACTTCAATTTCTTTCCTCGTGTTTCATAATCCCTGAACTGGTCCTCTACCCTAGCTTTGCCCATGTCGTTAGTCCCAACGTGGACCACAACAACTGGATCCTCCCCCTCCCGCTCTAATATCCTTTCAACCCGGTTGGAGATGTCCCGCACCCTGGCACCGGGCAGGCAACACACCATGCGGGTCTCCCGATGCGGCTTGCACAGGATACTATCTGTCCCTCTCATTATAGAATCCCCTATAACACCTACCTGTCTTTTTGCTCCCCCCCCTTGAATGACCTTGTGCCCCACGGTGCCATGGTCAGCTGGCTCATCCTGTCCACAGTCCATTCCCTCAACCGTACAGGGAGCAAGAATCTCATACCTGTTGCAGGTGTCTGTCCGGATAGATCTGAAAAGATACTGACGTGTCTGCGTCTACCACCTCCGCTGGCACCGCGTTCTAGGCACCCACCACCCTCTGTGTAGAGAACTTTCCACACATATCTCCCATAAACGTTCGTCCTCTCACTCTGAACTCATGACCCCTGGTAATTGAGTCCCCCACTCTGGGGGGGATAAAGCTTCTTGCTATCCACCCTGTCTATACCCTCATGATTTTGTAGACCTCAATCAGGTCCCCCCTAATCACCATCTTTCTCATGAAAATAATCCTAATCTACTCAACCTCTCTTCATAGCTAGCATCCTCCATACCAGGCAACATCCTGGTGAACCTTCACTGCACCCTGTCCAAAGCGTCCACGTCCTTTTGGTAATGTACACAGTACTCTAAATGTGGCTGAACCAAAGTCTCATACAACTGTACATGACCTGCCAACTCTTGTCCTCAATACCCCGTCCGATGAAGGAAAGCATGCCGTATGCCTTCTTGACCACCCTATTGACCTGGCTTGCCACCTTCAGGGAACAATGGACCTGAACACCCAGATCTCTCTGTTCATCAATTTTCCCTAGGACTTTACCATTTACTGCATAGTTCACCCTTGAATTAGATCTTCCAAAATGCATCACCTCGCATTTGCCCGGATTGAACTCCATCTGACATTTATCTGCCACACTCTCGAGTCTATTTATATTCTGCTGTAATCTCTGACAGTGCCCCTCACTTTCTGCTGCTCCACCAATCTTAGTGTCATCTGCAAACTTGCTGATCAGATGACCAACACCTTCCTCCAAATCATTTACGCATATCACAAACAACAGTGGTCCCAGCACAGAACCTTGTGGAACACCACTGGTCACAGGTGTCCAATTTGAGAAAATCCTTTCTACCACTACTCTCTGTCTCCTGTTGCCTAGCCCATTTTTTTTTGTGTCCGTCGAGCGAGCGCATCCTTGATCCCATGCGACTTGACTTTCTCCATCAGCCTGCCATGGGGAACCTTATCAAACGCCTTACTGAAGTCCATGTAAATGACGTCTACAGCCTTTCCCTTTCAATTAACTGTGTCATGTCGTCAAAGAATTCTATGAAGTTGGTAAGACATGACCTTCCCTGCACAAAACCATGTTGCCTATCACTGATAAGCTGATGTGCTTCCAAATGTGAATAGATCCTATCCCTCAGTACCTTCTCCAGTAGCTTCCCAACCACTGACGTCAGTCTCACCGGTCGATAATTACCTGGATTATCCTTGCTACCCTTCTTGAACAAGGCGACAACATTAGCAAGTCTCCAGTCCTCCGGGACCTCACCCGTGTCTAAGGATGCTGCAAAGATATCTGTTAAGGCCCCGGCTACTTCCTGTCTCGCTTCTCTCAATAACCTGGGATAGATCCCCACCTTAATGCCTTTTAGGAGACCCAACACTTCCCCCTTCCTTGTGTCAACTTGACCTAGAGTAAGCAAATGTCTATCCCTCACATCACCATCTGTCATGTCCCTCCCCTTCATCAATACCGATGCAAAGTATTCGTTAAGAATGTCACCCATTTTCTCTGACTCAGTGCATAACGTTCCTTCTTTGTCCTTAAGTGGGCCAATCCTTTCTCTAGTTACCCTCTTGCTCTTTATATATGAATAAAAGGCTTTGGGATTTTCCTTAACCATGCTTGCCAGCAATATCTCATGTCTTCTCTTCGCCCTCTTAATCCCTTGTTTCAGATGCGCTCGAAATTCCCCGTGTTCTTCCAAAGCTTCATCTCTCTTAAGTCGCCTCTAATCTATGCTTCCTTTTTCCTCTTGGCTAGTCTCACAATTTCACCTGTCTTCCATGGTTCCTGAATCTTGCCTTTTCTGTTCCTCATTTTCACAGGAACATGTCTCTCCTACATACTAATCAACCGCTCTTTAAAAGCCTCCCACATATCAAATGTGGATTTACCTTCAAACATTTTCTCCCGATCTAAATTCCACAGATGCTACTGAACCTTGGTATAGTTGGCCTTCCCCCAGTTTAGAACTCTTCCTTTAGGACCACTCCCATCCTTGTCCATGAGTATTGTAAAACTTAGGGAATTGTGGTCGCTATTTCCAAAGTCGTCTCCTGCTGTAATTTCAACCACCAGGCAGGTTCATTCCCCAACACCAGGTCCAGTATGGCCCCTTGCCGAGTTGGACTACGCACACACTGCTCTAGAAAACCCTCCTGGACACACCTTAGAAATTCTGCTCCATCTTGCCCTCTAGTTCTGAGTGAATCCCAGTCAATGTTGGGATAATTAAAATCTCCCATCACCACCACCCTGTTTCTCCAACACCTTTCCATTATCTGTTTACATATTTGTACCTCTATCTCACGCTCGCTGTAGGGAGGCCTGTAGTACAGCCCCAACATTGTTACTGCATCCTTCCTATTTCTGAGTTCTACCCATATTGCCTCAATGCTTGAGCCCTCCATGGGGCCCTCGTTCAGTACAGCTGTGATATGGTCTTCGACCAGTATTGCAACTAACATTAAATAGTAGACAGTAGATCACTGGAAAAGGAGGCTGAAGAATCAGTATGAGGAATGAAGAAATGGAAGAGGAACTGAACAGGTACTTTGTATCAGTCTTCATGGTGGAAAACACCAATCGCATACTAGAACTTTGAGAGTTAGGGGCAGTGGTGAATATAATAGCCGTAACTAAGGAAAAGGTGCTGGGGAAGCAGAAAAGTCTGAAGGTGGACCAATCACCCCTGGACCAGATGGACTGTACTGTAGACTTCTGAAGGAGATAGCTGAAGAAATTGTTGAGGCATTAGTGGTGATCTTTCAGGAATCAGTGGTGATAGGGAGGATCTTGGGGGTTTGGAAAATGGCTAAAGCAACACCCCTGCTTAAGAAAAGAGAGAGACAGAAGAAGGGAAATTATAGGTCAGTTAGCCTGACCTCAATCATTGGTAAGATTTTAGAGTCCGTTCTTAAGGTTGAGATTGCAGAGACCTTGGAAGTAAATGACAAAATCGGGCTGATTCAGCATAGCTTCATCGAGGGGAAGTTATACCTGACAAATCTGTTAGAATTCTTTGAGTAGAAAGTGGGCAAGTTAGACAAAAGGGAGCCAGTGAATGGGATTTGTTTGGATTTCCAGAATGCTGTTGAGAAGGTATCAAATAAGATGAGAGCCCATAGTGTTTGGGCAAGTTACTGCCATTGGCATTGAGCATTGGCTGACTGGCAGAAGGCAGAGAGTGTAGATAAAGGGGTCTTTTACAGGATGGCAGCTGGTGACGAGTAGAGTCCCACAGGGATCAATGTTGGTACCACAACAGTTCATGTAATACATTG
The DNA here is from genome assembly GCF_030684315.1 of Stegostoma tigrinum. Classification (NCBI taxonomy): domain Eukaryota; kingdom Metazoa; phylum Chordata; class Chondrichthyes; order Orectolobiformes; family Stegostomatidae; genus Stegostoma; species Stegostoma tigrinum. Next base: position 1,061,913 of record NW_026728674.1, on the reverse strand, counting down.
ATGATATGGATGAAGCAACTGAGACATTTTTGCTGAGTTTACAGTTGGCACAGTGACAGATGGAGGGAGAGATAGCAGTGAGGAAGTTGCAGAAGGACTTGCATAGACTCTGAGAGTGGGCAAAGAAGTGGCAGACAGAATACTGTGTGGGACACTGTGAGGTTATGTGCTTTGGTAGTAAAAATGGAGGCATAGATTATTTTCTAAATGAGAAAGGGCATTTGAAGTCTGAAGCACAACTGTCCCTCGTTGCCTTTGAGAAGGTAGTAGTGAGTTTCCTTCTTGAACTGCTACAAGTACATTTGCTCGAGATAGATACAATGCCACCAGGGAGGGAATTTTGGATTTTGACCCAGCGTGTTATCAGCTGAGCCTGAACATTGTCCAGGTCAATCTGCACAAAACAACCCTTTTTTTACCCCTGGAATTAACATTATGAACGTTCTGAAAACCGCTGTTGTAAGCATATCTTAATAGGCTTAATAGACCAAAACTGTAAGCTTGTTCAAAGTCCTCTTCAGGTTAACATGCAGGTTCAGTTGACAGTTAGGAATGTAAATGCAATGTTAGCATTCATTTCAAGAGGGCTAGAATACAAGTGCAGGAATGTACTGCTGAGGCTGTATATGGCTCTGGTCAGACCCTATTTGGAACATTGTGACCAATGTTTGGCTCCATATCGAAACAAGGAGTCTGCCAGTTCTTTGCCCACTCACCTAGCCTGTCCAAGTCCTTCTGCAGCTTCCCCACTTCCTCACTACTATTTGTCCCTCCATCTGCTGACATTGGAGGGAGTCCAGAGGAAGTTGGCAAGAATCATTCTGAGTATGACGAGCTTGTCTTACGAGGAGTAGTTCAGGACTCTGGGTCTGTACTCGATGGAGTTTAGAAGGATGAGGGGAGAATGTGGAGAGGCCTGGAGAGACATGGATGTGGGGAAGATGTTTCCATGAGTAGGAGAGACTTAAATCTTCGGGCACACCCTCAGAGTCGAATGGATAACCCTTTAGAACTGAGATGAGGAATTTCTTCAGCCGGTGGATGGTGAATCTGTGGAATTCATTGTTGCGGAAGGCTGTGAAGGCCAAGTCATTGAGTCTGTTGAAGATATGAGTTGGATAGGCTCTTGGTTAGTAAGGGGATCAAGAGTTAGGGGGAGAAAGCGGGAGATTGGATGGTGGAGCAGAGAGTCAGTTGTAACTGCTAAAATATTGAGGCTGGGATTTCAGCAAAGGTAATGTTGAGGGGGGACGGTTGGATGCTCACTTGTCGGAGCTGGTCATTATCTGTCACTTATATGGACATTTTTTTTGAAAACTCTGTTGTGGATGTGGGCATCACTGGCTCGGCCAGCATTTATTATCTGTCCCTAGTTGCCCTTAGGAAGGTAGTGGTGAGCTGCCTTCTTGAACTGCTACAAGTACATTTGCTTTCGGTAGATACAATACGATTAGGGAGGGGATTTCTGAGAACGCTGTTGTAAGCATATCCTAGCTTAATAGACCAAAACTGTACGCTGTGCACCTTGAGTGGCGTCACCAGTCTTGTGTGGAAAGATTTTCACTCCTCCCCTCCTTGAAATAAAGATTTGCACCTCACGTGCCTTCTAAAATACATGCTGTGCATAGAAGCTAAATTTTTGTGCTTCATGTACATGCCTCTTGCTGCGTTCTGCTGGGATCTTTTAAGAATCTAGAAAAGATTACAGCCAATACATCCATTTGGGCAGCACGGTGACTCAGTGGTTAGCTCTGCAGCCTCACAGCGCCAGGGGCCCGGGTTCGACTCCAGCCTCGGGTAACTGTCTGTGCGGAGTTTGCACATACTCCCTGTGTCTGCATGGGTTTCCTCCATGTGCTCCAATTTCCTCCCACAGTCCAAAGATGTGCAGGCTAGGTGGATCGGCCATGCTAAATCGCCGGTAGTGTTCAGGGGTGTGTGTGGGTTATAGGGGTGGGATGGGATGCTGCAAGGGGCGAAGTGGACTTGTTGGTCCGACGGACCTGTTTCCACACTGTAGGGAACCGAATCTAATCTAATGTCTGCAGTCAACTCTTATAATCCTCCATGTTATCATCTAATTTAGTCTGAAGGGATGCCTGACAACTAATGAAGTGAGGGAACAGGTTTTATGTCCGTATTAATTGAGGATGAATTGATTGTGAGTTGGCTGTATAAATATGGGAGCTAGTAATTAGGGGTTGACGTTTATGGAGTATTTTTAAAAGAAATAAAGCTCTGATGGTACGATGTTGGGTTGGACTCTTTGCGTACCTGGAATCCAATTCTTCAGGTCCAGGGAACCTATTAACTTAGTCTTCTCAGTTTTCCTCAATGTTTTCTTGAGGATTTCCTTCTCCCTTTCGCTCCCTACTTTTCGCCCATTGATTTTTTTTTGTATGTTTTCTACTGTGAAATCAGATAGAAAATATTGGTTCAAAGCTTGTGCCATTACCTTCATTTCCCATCATCAATTCCCCAGTCTCACCCTCTCATGAGCCATTATTCACTGTATTTACTCTTTTCCTTTTTATAGATTTGTGGAAGCTTTTACTGTATTTATATTAATGTCTCCCTCATTATTATTTTGGTCATCTTTTGTTCACATCTGAAATAGTTTCAGTTCCACAATTTTCCAATCTTTCTTTCAATTTATACTATCTTTAACTTTCTTAGATAGCAACAGATGGCACCATGGTGCATTCTAGCTGTACATCCTTTCATTCTAAATTGACAATATTTTTGTTCAGAGTTATGAAATATCCCCTGAAACATCTGCCATTGCTTCTCTATGGTCTTACCTTTTAAACTATTTTCCCAGTTCAACTCTGCCTTTATACTCCTGAGTTATCTTCAATGAAAGTTAAAGATATTAAACAGTTTCAGACCAAATTCTCATCCTCGTCCTTGATGTAAAATTCTACCACATCCTGATCATTCTTATCCAGAGAATCCTGTACTATGTTATGGTTGATGAGTTGTATCTCAAAACATACTACCAGGTCTAAAATATCTTAATCCCTGCTTGGTTCCAGTGGTACAGTTTTAAGACTCCAAATGCACTCTATGAATATATACTGAGGGGTAGATAACTGCTCTTAACATCAAGGTGCCGTTCAACCAAATATGACATCAAGGAGCCGTCGCAAAGCTGCAGTCAGTAAGAATCAGGTGAAAAACCCTCTGCCGGCTGGAACCTTACCATAAAGGAAGTGGTTGTGGTTGTTGGAAGTCAGTTGCCCCAACTCCAAAGCATCACTGCGGGGGTTACGTAAATTTGTGCCCTGAGCTCAACCATCTTCAACTGTTTCATCAAATGCCAAATGCCATCCCTCCGTCAGAATGCCATACGTGGGGATGTTCTCAGTTGATTGTGTCATGTTCAGCACCACTCATAGCTCCTCAGATGCTGAAGTAGTCCATGTCCACGGAACATAAGTGATGAGAAGCAAGTGTTAGTTGTGCTGTGCAACTTACGGGCAATGAACGTCACCATTAAGGAGAATCTAACCATTGCCCCATGACTTACACTCCTTTACTGCCAATATGCTGAGGCTTATCAGGTTTCCAGAAACTGAATTGGACCAAACTTGTAATTATTGTGACGACAAGAGCAGGTCAGAGGTTAAGAATTCTGCAGTGAATAATGAGCCCCCTACCTACACAAAGCCTGTCCACCATCTATAAAGCCCAAGTCAGGAATGTAATCTCCACTGGTCAGGACTGGTGCAGCTCCATCAACACTCAGGAAGCTTGAATCATATGGACAAAGCAGCCTGTTGGATTGGTACCCCACCCACCACCTTCAACATCTGTTCTATCATCAGTAATGTATAATTAGTGCCCCATACAAGTTTCCCTCCAAGCCACACACCATCCTGACTCGGAACTATATCGCTGTTCATTAATAGTCATTGAGTGAAGATTCTGGAGCTTCTTTCTGAACAGCACTACTCTAAGGACTGCAGTTATTCAAGAAGGCAGCTCACCACCACCTTCTCCAGGGTAATTGGGCTTAGCCAGCAACATCCACATCCCGTGAATAAAAAAGAATCTTCCAGGCTATCTGTGCCAATTGGACTCACAGTTTATGGTAACATCTTTCTTACAAGATCCCATTTCTTCTTGGTCTATCGACTGTATGCTATCCTGGACTATATCTTCTGTCAGGGGATCTATGAATCTGAAACTGTCACAGCTGTGACTTCTTTCCTTTGCTGTTCCTTATCTCTACCCAAACTGATTGTCTATTTTGCCTGGGAGCCAGTTGGCTGGTTTGTAATTCAGAGTGATACCAACAGCCTGGGATCCGACACTGTCTGAAGTTACAATCAAGGAATCTTCTTCTCAACCTCTCTCCTCATCTGAGGTGTGGTAACCTTCAATTTAAACCACCTCCAGTTATCTCTCTCGACTGTGAGAGCAGACCTGTGGTCCCATCTGGGACTATAGTGACTTTGAATCTCCAAACCAAGATAATTTCTCACCAATGTATTGATCTCATCTTTGACACAAGACAAAAAAACAAACAAATTAAACCCAATGAGATGAATTTTGGATCACTGGATTACATAGCATAATTGGACAACAAAATGCACTATTGTTAAAATAATTAGGAATTCAACCAGAAAGGCCACTAATGTGAATCCTGGATCTGTGTATCATTTGAAATTATTTAATTGGATAGTTTCAGTATTTGGCCACAAGATGGAGAAATCTGCTGAGGTGATGTACCCAGAAGATAGAAAGATGATAGAAATGTTTGGAGAGATATGGGCCAAGCACAGGCAGGTGGAACTAGTTCAGTTTGGGATTGTGATCAGCACAGGCTGGTTGGACCAAAGGATCTGTTTTCATGCTGTATGACTCTATGAAACTCAAGCTTAATTGTCCGAAACTCACATTCAGACATATCTAACCTTGATCATAATCTTACACAAAGATAGCCGACTTTATCCCTCAGAGTTGCAGACTCTTCAATTTTACATCCTCAAAGACATTTAGCAGGAATAGCATGGATTATAGAGTGAGTTGAGTAGATTGGTTCATTATTAATTCTTAACTAAATTTGATTTATTTTACATTTTTAGACAACATCAGGTGAAGATGTGCGTGATTTCACCAAGGTGCTGAAAAATAACTTCAGATCAAAGAAATACTTTGCCAAACATCCTCGCTTGGGTTATTTACCACTACAAACAGTCCTAGAAGGTGAGAACCTTGAGATGTAAGTTTATTGATGTGAGATTTACTAATGTATCACTCCCCATTTGGGGGTTGACAAATATTGCAGCATTATTCGTTCTGCAGCTTAGCAGGAGAGTGAGGTTGTCCATTTGCGCCGATATCAGAAGTACACAATACAAGAACAAGAGGGGCTTAACTGATATCATCGGCCCTCTCGCCTTGAAAGCAGTGTAGTTACTCAGAGTGCATCTGCTGTGGACTTGTTGATACTGTCACTAACGTGCAACCTTCCTTGATATCTTTCTCTGTCCTCCAGTTCTGTCTTTAAAAACTACAATCAATTACCCTCTCCTCAAAAGGAAAGAACCTTTGGCTGAACAGAGAACAAAGAACAGTACAGGCCCTTCGGCCCACGATGTTATGCCGACCTATTATCCCACTCAGATCAAACTACCCTGCATACCCTTCATTTTACTATCCTTCATGTGCCGATCCAAGAGTCGCTTAAAAGTCTTGAAATGTATCTGACTCCATTACCACTGCCAGCAGCGCATTCCACACACCCGCCACTCTCTGTGTAAAGAACCTACCTCTGACATCTCCCCTATTCCTTCCTCCAGTCACCTTAAAATTTCTCCCCCTCGTAATAGTCATTTCTGCCCTGGGAAAAAAAATCTGACTATCCACTCCAGCTATGCCTCTCATCATCTTGCATACCTCTATCAAGTCACCTCTCATTCTTCTTTGCTCCAATGGAAAAAGTCCTCGCCCCCTCAATGTTTCATCATAAGACGTGCCGTCCATTCCATGCAGCATCCTGCTAAATCTCCTCTACACCCTCTCTAAAGCTTCCACATCCTTCCTATAATGAAGCAACCAGAATTGAACTCAATATTCCAAGCGCTGCTCCATCCCCACAAACTAATGCTTGATTCCAAATCCCTTTTCTCTTGATGCTTTAAATTCAATGCTGTCTTTCGTGTAATTTCATATTTGAATTCACTGGTCCTGAGCCGCTCGCGGCGATGTGCCCCCGCGGTCCTGCTACAGTGCTTTGAGATGGAAACAAACATGACTGATGAAGGTCCACCAGTTGATGTAGTACGTTTAGATTTCAAAAAAGCATTTGATAAATTACAACTCATAAGGTGACTCAAAAGAAAGCAGCCCATGGGTTCAAGGGTAGTATATTAGGATGGACAGAGGACTGCATCGCAAACAGAAGTAGAGAAGGGGCAGCAGGATGGTAACTTATAACTGGTGTCCGGCCACAGGGTCCCTGCTGCGGAGGCCGTACACCTAATGTTCCCTGGGTTGATTTCGGAAATGGAGGAGGGGATTGCCATGCTTAGGAATGTTGGGCGGATGGGATTTATAAGATTGAAAGAAATCTTATTTTTTCAGCATTTAAGACTCTTAAGAGGCTTGATAGTGTATATCCGTAGAGAATGCTCCCATTTGTGAAATATTTTATGACCAGAGGCCACATTTTCATATTAGTTGCCTGTTAATTCAGGGGAAGAATTACTTCTTTCAGGTGGTAGCAATCTATTCAACACTTTAGCAGAGAAGGTTTTCGAGGTAATGCCATCAATTATATGCTAGGCTGAGATGGCCCGTTTAATTTTCAAATCAAGAAACAACAATAATGAGAAAAGGGTAGTCTTCACAGTGGAAGATACTTCAAGGATCCCCTTATCCCTGTATTCTTTAGTAATGAATTAAATACATCACTACCACACCATCACTACCATTACAGAAGTAGTAGTAGACAATCTAATGGAGTAAAAGCAGATCAGACTCTTTGCCCTGATGGTTTACTTTCTATGATTCCAAACAAAGGAGCTTCAGAGTTGGTGTATGCATTGATTGTAATTTCTGAAAAAGGTTTCGATTCTCGAGAAGCATCTGAGGGCTGGAAAACTGCCGATGTGACATCCCTATTTAAAAAGGAGAGAGGCAAATTGTTGGAAATATGTGGCAATCAACTGTGAAGAAAATAATAGCAGGACATTTGGAAAATCAGAATCTAATCAAACAGAATCACCATAGCCTGACGAAAGAGAAATTATGTCTGGCTAATTTGTTTGGGTTTTTCGAGGAAGTCCCAACCAGAATTAGTAGAGGAAAACCAGTAAATGTGTTGTATTTGGACTTTGAGCAAGCATTTGAGAATGTACTCAAAAGTAATAAGCTAAGAGCTGAGGTTTTGAAGGTAGTATATTGCTGTGGATCAGTATGCTTTGCATGGCCAGGAAGGAGAGATCACATCTACAGTGAAATGCACCAAGTGAATAGATATTTTGGGGAATTTGGTGGCAATGTGGTAAGTCAGTGCAGAGGGTAAGAGGTGCTATTTGCTTGCTTTTTTTGCCTGATAGTTGGTAAGCTTTTCTTTTGAGACAGGGCAAATTGAAGCCAGAAGCGGGGACCCAGAAGGTGAACCCGGTTCATTGGTTGGTGATAGCTACTGGTTTAAGAATCTATTATCGGTAACTTTCAGATTGAAAGTAAATCGGAGAAATATATACAGGCTACAAACTAATGTTTTTAAATCAAATTAAGATTTAAGTAATTGAAATGGAGATGCCGGGCCAATGATGATTTAAACCTCCATGACGGAGGAGTGGTCAGACACCATACTCCAGCTCAGGGTTGATGAACTGGAATCTCAGTTTCGACCAATCAACAAATCATGCGGGGGAGAGTTACCAGGGAATGCTCTGTTTCCGGAGGCAGTCACACACCTTAGATTAACTACCTGAAGCTCGGTCAGTGGCCAGGGATGTGAGACTGTGACTAAGGACAGGACAGGTGGAAGGATCCAGGATGTCGTGCAGAAGGAACCTTGGCCTTTGATCTTATCGAACAGGTTTGAGATTCTTTCTTCCTGTGTGGATGAGAGGTCAGGGTATATGGAAGATGAGTAAACTGACTATAGCACGGTGGTACAGGGGGACATTCAAGAGGGGATAAAAAGTGAAATGTAGTTATAATCAGAGGTAGTATAGTTAGCGGAATGAACATTGTTGGTTGTGACTAGGATCGAGAGTCTCGAAAGTAGTGTTGCCTGCCTGGCGCCCAGGTTTAGGATATTCCGTCTTGGCTACCAAGGAATTTGAAGTGGGAGGTGTAGAAATCCAGCTATCGTGGTGGACACAGGTACCATTGATATGGAAGAAAGAGGAAAGAGGTTCTGCTGAGGGATTATGAGCACTGAGGTGCTGAGTGAGAAGGCAGAACCAAAAGGTAATAATCTCGGGATTCTTATCTGAGCAATTTGGCACGGTGTGAACAAAACTGAAGATGTAAATGCATTGTTCAAATGATGGCATGGCAGAAATGTGTTTGAATTCATGGGACATTGGCATTGGTATGGGGAAGGAGGGAGTTGTTCCGGTGGCATAGGCTTGATGAGAATCATATTGGGACAAGTATCCTGGCAAAAGACATAGCTAGGTCTGGGGGTAGGGCATCAAAGTGAAAAGTGTGGAGCGGGTGAGTCCAGTTGCATGGAAAATTATGGAAAAAGTTAGAAGCTAGTAAGTGCTCAGCAAAGTTTCCAGAGCAAGTAATAGGACAAAAAGTATGGAAATAGTCAGGAGTCTCATTTCAGGTGCAGCAGATAAGAAGGGTGGCCGTAAATGCCAGACTGAAGGTCTTTTATTTAATTGTAGGGAGTGTATAAAACAAAGTGAATGAGTTTGTGGTGCAGATTGAAATTGACAGATGTATTGTTCTGGGTATCACAGACATGTGGTTGTAAGGGGATAAGTGTTGGGAACTAAATATCCAATGATTCATGTCCTATAGAAAGAACAGACAAATGGACAGAGATGCCAGGGTTGGCTTGTGAGTAAGAAATGGGGCAGCGCTGAAGGAACCACAGGTCTTGAGCTTGTTTATTAATGACTTGGAGGAAGAGGTGAATGTGCTGTGGCTAAATTTGTAGATGACTCAAAAATATTTGGAAAGACAAGGCATGGCACAGAAACAGAGATTTACCAGGATGTTACTTGGATTGGAATGTATTAGCTTTCAGGAGGGCTTGGTGGAAATGTTGTATAATAATAAATGTAATGAGATCAACCATGATCTCACCGAATGGTGGAGGAAATTCAATGGGCCAAATGACTTTTTGAGTGAGTCTTGTTGTTTGACAATGAATTCGTAAAGGTGTTTTTTTTTTGTCTCTTGGATGAGATGTAAAAATGAAATGTGTATGCTTCCTTTTCATCTGGCAATAAATAATCGTTCTGAACGATTTCCATTGACTAGTGGCAATCTGACAAGCATCACGATGTAAAGAGATTCTTAGCTTCTTTTTAATTGTCAAGTTATTCTTTGGAATTAATTAAGCATATATTATTTGCATCTCAGGAATTATATTCATCACTGCATCTCAAAAAGTACTCTGTTGTATGATAACAGCATTTTAAAGAACACTCTTCAATGGTTGTGATTTTCAGTTGCCATAACACACATTAAATTACATTGTTGGCCAATCTGTCCATGATTATTTCATTGTCTTACATTTCAAACAGACAAGGAAATATTGGTGATGCAATGAAGAGTTTGATGATAAAATATAATTACTGTTACGGTTTCCTCTTGGACGAAATATTCTCATCAAGTTGACTGGTCAAGGAAATGGGACACTGACTGTGAGTACTTTGAGTGTTTAAGTGATTCCTAAAATGAAAATTATGACCTTGATTTCTCTTGCATGCAGATATGAAGAGACTATTTTAAAAATCCTCTCGGTTCGTGGTTCAGGCATAAAGGTGTCACATGTATATATATGTATATACATGTACATGTGTAATCTGAAAAGAAAATGACGATAAATCACTTGTTACAAGGTGAGAATGAGTTATCCAGACAGTAAGAACTGCCAAAGTTGGTGTCTGAGATAACACATTGTGGAGCTGGGGGAAAGCAGGCAGCATCAGAGGCTCAAGAAAGTTGATGTTTTGGGTCAGGACCCTTCCTCCAAAATGGAGGGTGGACGGGAGCTCAGAAACAAATAGTGTGGAGAGGGAGGAGGTGCTGGGGAAGGTAGGTGGGATGGTGATAAATGAGTACTATCCAGATTGGAACAGATTTACCCCAGAAGGTATTGAATACAAGTTCCAAATCACTCTCAAAATCCTAGTGACTGTTAACATTCATGTTTTTTTTTGTCTGTGTGTTTCAGTAGTTGCATGTCAGTTTGAATGGTTCATTGAGAGTGAGGAACCTATGGACTCACACACACCAACATGGAATTTAATTCAAAGAGTGACTCCTCTTCAAAGTACTTAGTCGCTTTTAAAATCTTGACCATTTCTGCTGTCTAGTTGAGCAAGTGTAGCTGAATACTGCTTCGATAGGAATTAGTGTTTAATAGGAACATATTTGTGAAACTTACAGTTCCTCAAGCTTTAGCATAAACTGGTGGAGAATTTCGACGCTTGCAAAAAGGCTCACCTCTCTGTTAATACTGAAGGAAAATTGGAGTTTAAAAGTAAGTTCATCCGGTGTCAGGGAATGAAATGTTAATGTTGACTTGAATATAATTTTTAAAAAAGTAATATATTTGTGTAGCACTAAACTCAAATTAAAATTTGGATATGCCAGTTGACTCCTGTTTGACACTGTATGGAATGGCGGTGACATCAGATTCAGTGATGATTGAGAATCTAAAGAATATGAGGATAAGATTTAACATCCAAATATCATTGAACTCTTCAAGGAATGTATTACTGGAAAAGGGGGAAAGCATGTATGTCTATTAGAATTGAATACACTCTGAAGGCGGTGGCACAGATGAAACAGACCTGTGTGCTAAAACTTATCACAAATTTCACATTGAATGGAGCAGTTTAAACAGGCTGGAGGAAGCAGACATGAACATAGAACATAGAACAGTACAGCACAGAACAGGCCCTTCAGCCCACAATGTTGTGCCGACCATTGATCCTCATGGATGCACCCTCAAATTTCTGTGACCATATGCATGTCCAGCAGTCTCTTAAATGACCCCAATGACCTTGCTTCCACAACTGCTGCTGGCAACGCATTCCATGCTCTCACAACTCTCTGCGTAAAGAACCTGCCTCTGACATCCCCTCTATACTTTCCACCAACCAGCTTAAAACTATGACCCCTCGTGCTAGCCATTTCTGCCCTGGGAAATAGTCTCTGGCTATCGACTCTATCTATGCCTCTCATTATCTTGTATACCTCAATTAGGTCCCCTCTCCTCCTCCTTTTCTCCAATGAAAAGAGACCGAGCTCAGTCAACCTCTCTTCATAAGATAAGCCCTCCAGTCCAGGCAGCATCCTGGTAAACCTCCTCTGAACCCTCTCCAAAGCATCCACATCTTTCCTATAATAGGGCGCCCAGAACTGGACGCAGTATTCCAAGTGCGGCCTAACCAAAGTTTTATAGAGCTGCAACAAGATCTCACGACTCTTAAACTCAATCCCCCTGTTAATGAAAGCCAAAACACCATATGCTTTCTTAACAACCCTGTCCACTTGGGTGGCCATTTTAAGGGATCTATGTATCTGCACACCAAGATCCCTCTGTTCCTCCACGCTGCCAAGAATCCTATCCTTAATCCTGTACTCAGCTTTCAAATTCGACCTTCCAAAATGCATCACCTCGCATTTATCCAGGTTGAACTCCATCTGCCACCTCTCAGCCCATCTCTGCATCCTGTCAATGTCCCGCTGCAGCCTACAACAGCCCTCTACACTGTCAACGACACCTCCGACCTTTGTGTCGTCTGCAAACTTGCTGACCCATCCTTCAATTCCCTCGTCCAAGTCATTAATAAAAATTACAAACAGTAGAGGCCCAAGGACAGAGCCCTGTGGAACCCCACTCACCACTGACTTCCAGGCAGAATATTTTCCTTCTACTACCACTCGCTGTCTTCTGTTGGCCAGCCAATTCTGTATCCAAGCAGCTAAGTTCCCCTGTATCCCATTCCTCCTGACCTTCTGAATGAGCCTTCCATGGGGAACCTTATCAAATGCCTTACTGAAGTCCATATACACCACATCCACAGCTTGACCCTCATCAACCTTACTAGTCACATCCTCAAAAAACTCGATAAGGTTTGTAAGGCATGACCTACCCCTCACAAAGCCGTGTTGACTGTATTTGATCAAGCCATGCTCTTCCAGATGGTCATAAATCTTATCCCTCAGAATCCTTTCTAACACCTTGCAGACGACAGACGTGAGACTTACCGGTCTTGCCAGCGCAAACTTTTGAATTTGTGCATTCTGTTCATAAACATCAGCAAAATTGTGGGAACCTGTTTATTCTTTCTCTTTTATTGCACAGAACCATACGATTACACTAATTTTGATGAGGAATTTAAAGATTACGAGCCCCGTCCGTTTGACTCGCAGTTTGGTACCATAGGTTGGTACGATCTTCGTTCGAGAAGGAAGAGGGATGTTCCAGACACAGAATATCGTCAAACCATTTACTACGAAGTCTGTTTCTGCTTAGTATTAATTAATGCAGTTAACATTTTCAGATCGACATGATTGCAGAATGGAGTCAATAAAACAAATTCCATCTGATATTCAACATAAATTTTAAGTTTGGAATAACAAGCTCACAAGAAAGATGACCTGGTTTTAGATATCACTTGGGACCACAGACTAACAGACAAAGGAACAAAGCAAAACGACTCTGCGATTTGATGTAGAAACTCCTGACTCCGAAGCCTGCAGCCGCCCTCCAATTCTCAAGTCAGAAGTGTGTCAATGATGGTGCAGATCCAACAACACTGGAAACGATCTTGAGTCTAGACCAAAGCAGCCCCTTGATTGGCACCGTATCCATTCTCTCCACAACCAACTCCAAGACACAATAATGTGTCCATATACAAGATGCACTGCCACATTTTTTTCCAACTATTCTTACACCCGCCTTTCCAGACTTAGAAAACTCATCTTCAAGGTCAAGGACATCAGACATGGTAGCACTAATCCCAGTAAAAATCACCTCCAAGCTACTCTCAAACTGATTTGGAAATGAATGATTGTTCCTGAGTCAATATTAGTAATCTCTTTTGGAACAGCATTGTGGGTCTGTGTACAGCAACATGAAGCTGTTCAAGAAGTCAATTTGTGCTGGACAATTAGCAACAGCTATGTCTCATTAAAGAATAAATAAATCGGAAAGAAATCCATCTGAGAGTCACAAGCAAATGGGTAACTTTTTTTTGTTCACTCTGCAGCTCGTGGGCTATTACCAATTTTGACAATGACAAATGAAGCTTTTGTTTGGTTTGCTATTGATAGCAGCTGTCCACAAAATAAAAACAATTGGCATCAGAGATAATGGGAAGTGCAGATGCTGGAGAATCCAAGATTACAAAGTGTGGAGCTGGATGAACACAGCAGGCCAAGCAGCATCTCAGGAGCACAAAAGCTGACGTTTCGGGCCTAGACCCTTCATCAGAAAAGAGGGAGGAGGAGAGGGCTCTGAAAGAAATAGGGAGAGGGGAAGGCAGATTGAAGATGGATAGAGGGGAAGATAGGTGCAGAGGAGACAGACAAGCAATAAGGAAGGAGAGGATCAAATACGAAGGTAGGCTAGCTAGTCATATCAGAAATCATAGTAACAGCTTCTTTCAATACATAAGAAACAAACATGAGGCAAAAGTAGACACTGGGCCACTCCAAATTGATGCTGGAAGGCAAGTGGTGGGAGATAAGGAAGTAGCTGAAGAACTTAATAAGTACTTTGCGTCAGTCTTCACAGTGGAAGACATGAATAATATGCCAACAATTAGGGAGAGCCAGGGGGCAGAGCTGAGGATGGTAGGAATTACAAAAGAGCAAGTGCTAGAAGAGCTAAAAGGTCTAAAAATTGATAAATCTCCTGGCCCCGATGGGCTATATCCTAGAGTTCTGAGGAAGGTGGCTGAGGAAATAGCAGAGGCTTTGGCTATGATCTTTCAAAAGTCACTGTAGTCAGGGAAAGTCCCAGATGATTGGAAAATTGCTGTTGTAACTCCGTTGTTTAAGAAAGGATCAAGGCAAAAGATGGAAAATTACAGGCCGATTAGCCTGACCTCGGTAGTTGATTAAAATTCTTGAATCATTGTCAAGGATGAGATTTCGAAATTCCTGGAAGTGCAGGGTCAAATTAGAAAAGTCAGCATGGATTTAGTCAGGGGAGGTCGTGCCTGAAAAACCTGTTAGAATTCTTTGAAGAGGTAACAGGTATGTTAGACCAGGGAAACCCAGCGGATGTTATCTATCAAGACTTCGAACAGGCCTTTGATAAGGTGTCTCACAGGAGGCTGCTGAGCAACGTGAGGGCCCATGGTGTTCGAGGTGAGATACTGGCCTGGATTGAGGATTGGCTGTCTGACAGAAGGCAGAGAGTTGGGATTAAGGGCTCTTTTTCAGAATGGCAACCAGTGACGATTGGTGTCCCGCAGGGTTCAGTGGTTGTGCCGCTGCTGTTCACCTTATATGTTAATGATCGAGTTTTTTGAGGATGTGACTAGTAAGGTTGATGAGGGTCAAGCTGTGGATGTGGTGTATATGGACTTCAGTAAGGCATTTGATAAGGTTCCCCATGGAAGGCTCATTCAGAAGGTCAGGAGGAATGGGATACAGGGGAACTTAGCTGCTTGGATACAGAATTGGCTGGCCAACAGAAGACAGCGAGTGGTAGTAGAAGGAAAATATTCTGCCTGGAAGTCAGTGGTGAGTGGGGTTCCACAGGGCTCTGTCCTTGGGCCTCTACTGTTTGTAATTTTTATTAATGACTTGGACGAGGGAATTGAAGGATGGGTCAGCAAGTTTGCAGACGACACAAAGGTCGGAGGTGTCGTTGACAGTGTAGAGGGCTGTTGTAGGCTGCAGCGGGACATTGACAGGATGCAGAGATGGGCTGAGAGGTGGCAGATGGAGTTCAACCTGGATAAATGCGAGGTGATGCATTTTGGAAGGTCGAATTTGAAAGCTGAGTACAGGATTAAGGATAGGATTCTTGGCAGCGTGGAGGAACAGAGGGATCTTGGTGTGCAGATACATAGATCCCTTAAAATGGCCACCCAAGTGGACAGGGTTGTTAAGAAAGCATATGGTGTTTTGGCTTTCATTAACAGGGGGATTGAGTTTAAGAGTCGTGAGATCTTGTTGCAGCTCTATAAAACTTTGGTTAGGCCGCACTTGGAATACTGCGTCCAGTTCTGGGCGCCCTATTATAGGAAAGATGTGGATGCTTTGGAGAGGGTTCAGAGGAGGTTTACCAGGATGCTGCCTGGACTGGAGGGCTTATCTTATGAAGAGAGGTTGACTGAGCTCGGTCTCTTTTCATTGGAGAAAAGGAGGAGGAGAGGGGACCTAATTGAGGTATACAAGATAATGAGAGGCATAGATAGAGTCGATAGCCAGAGACTATTTCCCAGGGCAGAAATGGCTAGCACGAGGGGTCATAGTTTTAAGCTGGTTGGTGGAAAGTATAGAGGGGATGTCAGAGGCAGGTTCTTTACGCAGAGAGTTGTGAGAGCATGGAATGCGTTGCCAGCAGCAGTTGTGGAAGCAAGGTCATTGGGGTCATTTAAGAGACTGCTGGACATGCATATGGTCACAGAAATTTGAGGGTGCATCCATGAGGATCAATGGTCGGCACAACATTGTGGGCTGAAGGGCCTGTTCTGTGCTGTACTGTTCTATGTTCTATGTTCTAAGGGACTGGGGGCATTCTGGCGAAGTTTTTCGATGATACGAAGATAGGTAGACAGGCAGGTAGTACTGAGGAGGTGGAGAGGCGGCAGTAAGATTGAGACAGTTTAGGAGAGTGGTCCAGGAAATGGCTGATGAAATTGAATGTGAGTAAATGTGAGGTTTTTCACATTGGTTAAAAGAATACAGACATGGAATATTTTCTAAATGGTGAGAAAATTCGTAAAGCAGAAGTACAAAGGGATCTGGAATTCTTGGTCCAGGATTCTCTAAAAGTTAACTTGCAGGTAGAGTCCATGATTAAGAAAGCGAATGTAATGTTGTTGTTTATCTCAAGAGGGTTGGAATATAGAAGCAGTGATGTGCTTCTGAGGCTTTATAAAGGTCTAGTTAGGCCCCATTGAGAATACCGTGTCCAATGTTGGGCCCCACACCTCAGAAAGGACATACTAGCCCTGGAGCGTGTCCAGCGGAGATTCACACGGATGATCCCTGGAATGGTAGGTTTGACATACGACGAACGGCTAAGGATCCTGGGCTAAGGATCCTGGGATTGTACTCATTAGAGCTGAGAAGGTTGAGGGGAGATCTAATAGAAACTTACGAGATAATATGTGGCTTAGAAGGGGTGGACGCTAGGAAGTTGTTTCTGTTAGGCCAGGAGACTAGGACCCGTGGGCACAGCCTTAAAATTAGAGGGGGTAAATTTAAAACGGAAATGAGACGACTTTTCTTAAGACAGAGAGTGGCGGGCTTGTGAAATTCATTGCCACGGAGTGCAGTGGGGGCCGGGACGTTGGATGCCTTCAAGGCAGAGATCAACAAATTCTTGATCTCACAGGAATCAAGGGCGAGGGGGAGCATGCAGGGAAGTGGAGTTGAAATGCCCATGAGCCATGATTTAAATGGCGGAGTGGACTTGATGGGTCGAATGGCCCTACTTAGACTCATATCTTATGGTCTTAAGTTAAAGGGTCGGACATGAAGCCAATAGAGGTGAGTGTAGGTGGGGAGAGGTCAGTCTGGGGAGGACAGACAGGTCAAGGGGGCGGGAAGCGGTTAGTAGGTCAAGAATGGGGGTTTGGCTTGAGCTGGGAGGAGGGGATCGGGGAGAGGAAGAGCTGATTAGGAACGTGGGGACGAGCTGGGCTGGTTTTGGGATGCAGTGGTGGGAGGGGAGATTTTGAAGCTTGTGAAGTCCACATTGATACCGTTAGGCTGCAGAGTTCCCAAGTCTCAGTTAAGGAAGGACAATAAACACTGGTCAGTCAGTCATACATCGAACAAAAAAAGTTTATTTTTAAAAAAAAATAGGATGCATCTGTCAATCAAGTGGCAAAGTATTATCGAGTTTTGAGAAGATTTTTAGCTCAGGATTGAGGTTTTGGATGTAAGATTGCTCACTGAGCTGGAAGGTTAGTTTTCAGATGATTCGTCACCATTCCAGGCAAAATCATCAGTGAGCCTCCGGTGAAGTGCTGGTGTTCGGTCCCGCTTTCTATTCAAGTGTTTAGGTTTCCTTGGGTTGGTCATGTTATTTCCTGTTCTTTTTCTCTGAGGATGGTAGATGGATTTGGAGCCAATGTGTTCTCCCGAGTGTAGTTTGTGTATGGAATGAACTGCCAGAGGAATGCCAGAGGCTATTATAATCACAGTATTTAAAAGTCACCTGCATGGACACATGAATAGGAAGGGTCTGTAGGGATATGGTTAACATGCTGGCAAATGGAACTAGTCATTTACGATATCTGGTCGGCATGGAGGAGTTGGACTGAAGGGTCTGTTTCCCTGCTGCACAACTCTACGACTCTGTCTTCGTCTCTTTGTGTCTCTCTCTCTCGCCCTCGCTCCCCCCTCCCATTTTCTCCAAACCCACCCCTCGCCACACACACAATCTCTGTCTCTCCATCTCTCTGTGTGTGCCTCACTCTGTGTCTATCTCTCTCTCTCTCTCTGTTGTCTTGTCTCTGCCACCTCACTGTGCACTTCTGTCTCTCTTTCTTTCTCTTTCACTCTGCCTCTTGTGTGTGCGTGTGTGTGTGTGTGTGCGCGCTCCTCTCTGTCTCTCGTCTTGTCTCTGCCTCCCTCTGTGTGTGTCTCTGCCGTTGTCTCTCCCCTGTCTCTCCGTCTCTCCCTGTGAACTTCTCCCTCTCCCCTGCCCCCGCCCCCGGCGCTCTGTGTCTCTCTTCCTCTCGCCGTGTGTTTATCTATCCGTGCATCTCCACCCGCTCAGCAGGCAGCATTGAGTTTTTTTTTAAAAGTTTAAAAATCTGTTTAAACCCAACCCATCCGCAATCAGACTGCATTTCAAATTCTCTCTCTCACACACACAGTCTGTCTCTTTCTCCCTCTCAGTCAATCCCCTTCCTCTCCTGTTCCTACTCATGCCTTTTCCCCCCACTCTGCCTCGGTGACGAGTCCACTGTCTGGAACCCTTTTCCCGGGAGGGGACTGAGGACCCAGCTGTTCTGCATCGGGATCAGCGTACCACGATCCCGGACCCCTACAGCCTCCAGCATGACCACTGGGCGAGGAGCAGGCATCCAGGCTGCTGGAGCGCTCGCTGCTCAGTGGCTCGGCCCTGCGCCGCCTTGGCCGGGAGCGGGGATCCGAGGTGGGAGAAGGCCTCTTCGCCCGGCTCCTGGGCACAGCTACCTGCCTGAACAATAAAATGTGAGACTGGATGAACACAGCAGGCCAAGATCTTGGATTCTCCAGCATCTGCAGTTCCCACTATCTCTGGTACCTGCCTGAACAGCTGCCTGGCACCGAACCCACCCCCTCTCCTCCCCTCCTCTCTCCCCGCCCCCTCCTCCCTTCCCCACCCGCCCCTCCTCCTTCCCCCCAACCCCCTCGTCCTACCCCCCCGCCCCCTCCTCCTGCTCCCTCCCTCCATTCATCCATTCCTTCCTCCTGTCAGTCCTCGCTCCCTCCCTCCAGCCATCCATTCCTCCCTCGCTCGCTCCCTCCAGCCATCCATTCCTCCCTCGCTCCAGCCGTCGCACCCTCCCTCCCTCACTCCAGTCAGTCAAAACAACAAAGAAAGTTACAGCACAGGAACAGGCCCTTCAGCCCTCCAAGCCTGCGCCGACCAAGATCCTCTGTCTGACCAGTCACCTATTTTCTCACGGTCTGTGTCCATTTGCTCCCTGCCCGTCCGTGTACCTGTCCAAATATATCTTAAAAGATGCTAATGTGTCTGCGTTGCCCACCTCTGCTGGCAATGCGTTCCAGGTGCCCACCAACCTCTGTGTAAAGAACTTGCCATGCATATCTCCCCTAAATTTTCCTCCTCTCGTCCACGTCCTTTTGGTAATGGACACAGTACTCTAAATGTGGCCGAACCACAGTCCTATACAACTGCAACATGACCTGCCAACTCTTGTACTCAATACCCTGTCCAATGAAGGAAAGCATGCCATATGCCGCCTTGACCACCCTATTGACCTGCATTGTCACTTTCAGGGAACAATGGACCTGAACACCCAGATCTCTCTGTTCATCAATTTCCCCCAAAACTTTTCCATTTACTGTTTCGTTTGCCCTTGAATTTGATCTTCCAAAATGCATCACCTCGCATTTGCCTGGATTGAACTCCATCTGCCATTTACCTGCCCAACTCTCCAGTCTATCTCTGTTCTGTTCTGTAATCTCTGATAGTCCCCTTCACTATCTGCTTCTCCATTCCTCCCTTGTAGTGCGATTAGGCAAGACTTAGGAGGCATAGAATGGGTTAGCAAAATGCAGGGGATGGGGACAATTGAATTGTGGAGCTGGTTTAAGGAACAGATATTGCATGTCCTTGAGAGGTACGTCCCTGTCAGGCAAGGAGGAAGCAATAAGCTAAGGGAACCGTGGTTTACTAAAAAAATTGTATCTCTTGTTCAGCAGAAGAGGGAGGCTGATGTGACGATGAGACCAGATGGTTCAGATGAGGTGATGGAGAGCTACAGATTAACTAGGGAGGATTTAAAGAGAGAGTTAAGAAGAGCAAGGAGGGTACATGAGCAGACATTGGCAGGTAAATAAAGGAGAGCCCTAAGCTTTCTATAGGTATGTGAGGAATAAGAGGATGACTGGGCTAGGCAAAGGGCCAGTCAAAGACAGAAGTGGGAAGTTGTGTGTGGACGCTGTGGAGATTGGAGAGGTGCTAAATGAATATTTCTCATCTGTTTTCACTGAGCGACAGGAGAATATTGCAGAGGAGGTGACTGAGTTACGGGCTACTAGAATTGAAAAGGTTACGGTTAGTAAGGATCAAGTGTTATCAATTCGACAACGTGTGAAGGTAGATAAAACCCCTGGGCCTGATGGGATTTTTCCGAGGATTGTCTGGGAAGCTCGGGAGGAGGTGCTGGAGCCTTTGGCCTTGATCTTGGAGTCCTCATTGTCTACAGGTTTCGTACCAGAGGACTGGAGAAGTGCAAATGTTGTGCCCTTGTTCAAGAGGGGCAGTAAGAATGACCCAGGCAATTAAAGACCTGTGAGCCTTACGTCTGTTGTAGGAAAAATTTTGGAAAGGATTATAAGAGATAGGATTTATAATCATCTAGAAAGCAACAATGAGATTGGAGATAGTCAACATGGATTTGTCAAGGGCAGGTCGTGTCTCACAAACTTCATTGAGTGTTTTGAGAAGGTGACCAATCATGTGGATGAGGGTCGGGCAGTTGGCGTGGTGTACATGGACTTGAGTAAAGCCTTTGATAAGTTTCCCCATGGTAGGCTATTGGAGAAAATACAGAGGCACGGGATTGAGGGAGATTTAGCCATTTGGATTAGAAAGTAGCTTTCAGTAAGAAGGCAATGAGTGGTGGTTGATGGAAAATATTCAGCCTGGAGTCTGATTACTAGTGGTGTGTCTCAAGGATCTGTTTTGAGACCACTGCTGTTGTCATTTTTATAAATGACTTGGATGCAGGCATTGGTGGATAGGTTAGTAAGTTTGCAGATGACACTAAAGACAATGGAGTGGTGGACATTGTGGAAGAATGTTGCAGGTTGCAGGGAGACTTGGATAAACTGCAAAATTGGGCCGAAAGGTGGCAAATGGAGATTGATACGGGTAAATGTGAGGTGATTCACTTGGGGAGGAATAATAGGAAGGCAGGACACCGGGTCAACAGAAAGATTCTTGGTAGTGGAGATGAACAGAGGGATCTTGGTGTCCATGTACATAGGTTCCTGAAAACTGCCCCCCAGGTTGATAGTGCTGTTCAGAAGTCTGATGGTGTTTTAGGTTGCATTGGTAGAGGGATTGAGTTGCGGAGACGTGATGTCATTCTGCAACTCTACAAAACGCTAGTGCGGCCTCGCTTTGAATATTGCATGGTTGCTCCATTACAGGAAGGATGTGGAATCGTTGCAACAGGTGCAGAGGAGATTTACCAGGATGTTGCCTGGTCTGGAGTGAAAGTCTTATGAAGAAAGGCTGAGGAACTTGGGTGTGTTCTCATTGGAGAGAAGGAGGCTGAGAGGGGATTTAGTAGAGACATACAAGATGATCAGTGGATTAGATAGGGTGGACAGTGAGAGTCTTTTTCCGAGGATGATAACTTCAGCTGGTACAAGGGGGCACAGCTGCACATTGAGGGGTGATGGATTTAAGACAGATGTCAGAGGCAAGTTCTTTCCTCAGAGAGTGGTACGGGGGTGGAATGCTCTGCCTGCCAATGTAGTTAACTCAGCCACATGAAGGGCATTTAAACAGCCCTTGGATAAGCATATGGATGCTGCTGGGATAGTGTAGGGGAATGGGCTTAGATTAGTTCACAGGTCAGCGCAACATGGAGGGCCAAAGGGCCTGTTCTGCGCTGTGTTGTTCCATGTACTATTACAGTTCACAGATCACATTTAACACTAAAATGAGTGGTAGAGTAAAGAGGATAATGAAAATCTGCAGATGGACACAAAGTTGAAGTGAATGGACAAGGGTCTTGCAGATGGAGTGCAATGATGGTAAATGTGAGGCTATCCATTTTGGTAGCAATTAGGGCAAAATGGAGTATTACTTAAATGGTGAAAAATTGTAGCATGCTGCTATGCAGAGGGAGCTGGGCAACCTTGTGTATGAATCACAGAACGTTTGCAGATGCAGCTGGTAATTGAGGCAACAAATGGAATAGTGTCCCTTATAGCTCGAGTGATGCAGTTTAAAAATCGGGAGGGGATGCTCCAGTTGTATAGGGTGCTGGTAAAGCTTGATGTAGAGTAGTTTGTACAGTTTTAGTCTCCTCACTTTAGAAAGGATGTGCTGGCACTGGAGGGGGTGCAAAGGAGCTTCACAAGAATGATTCCAGAATTGAAAATGTTGCTGTATGGGGAGAGATTGAGGAGACTAGGATTGCACTCACTGAAACTTCGAAGAATGAGGGGTGTTCTAATAGCAACTTTTAAAATGATGAAAGAAATAGACAGGAAAGATACACGGAAGTTGTTTCCACTGATGGGTGAAATTACAACTGGGGGGCACAGCCTCAAAATAAGGGTGAACAGATTTAAGACTGAATTGAGGATGAGCTGCTTCATCCAAAGGGTTGTGAATCTGTGGAATTCTCTGCTCAGTGAAACAGTTGAGGTTCCCTGATTGAATGTTTTAAAGGCCAAGACAGATAGATCTTTGAACAGGAAAGGAATTGAGGGTTATGGTGAATGGCGGGGTAAGTGGAGCTGTGTCCGCACAAAGATCAGCCATGACCTTATTGAATGACGGAGTGAGCTGAAAGAGACAGATGACCTACTCCTGCTTTATTTCTTATGTCCGTATGTCCTTAGATTGCCATCCTTGTCATTCCTCCTTCCCTGGAATAGGCCAGTTCTGAACGCTGATCAGTAGGTCTTTAAATAACTCCCGCGTATCAAATGTCGACTTGTTCAATAAAAGCTCCTCCCAATGAATACTGCTCAGCTCCTACCTAATACTCCTTCCCCCAATTTAGTAGCTTCCCACAAGTTCCTGATTGTTCATAGCTATCTTAAAATGTAAGGAGAGGCGATCACCCCGTTTGAAGAAGCTCCTGGTTCAGTGTTTTTCCCCATGTGGGAGTCAGCTGCAGGTTTTCTTGTTCCAAGATTGGGGAGGAAATGGCCCAGTGGTGGTATTGCTGGACTGTTAATTCAGAGAGTTAGATAACATTCTGGGGACCTGTGTTCAAATCACAGCACAGCAGATGGTGGAATTTGATTTGAACATAAAAGAAAATCATGAATGAAGAATCGAATGATGACCATGAATCCATTGCCAAATGTCAGAAAAACCCAACTGCTTCACTGATGTCCTTTAGAAAAGCAAACTGCCATCCTTACGTGGTCTGGCCTACTTGTGACTGCAGACCCACAGCCATATGATTGACTCTGAACTGTCCCCTGGGCAACGAGGGATGGACAATAAACACTGCGTAGCTAGTGATGTCCTCCTCCCATTAACAAATAAATAAAATTGGATTCTACATCTTCTGATTGAAGATTGTTTCTTGTTCTCTCAGTAATTTCATCGCTTACAGTCAGTTTCCCTCCTGCCTGTCTTTTTGGAATGTCACGTAGCCCTGCACATTTACCTCCAGTGTTGATCTCCTTATAGCCATGTCTTTGTAATAGCTCTCAAATCATGCCCGTCAACCTGTATGTGTGCTCTTAATTTGTTGATTTTGTTCTGAATACAATGAGCACGCAAGCAAAGAGTCATTAATTTAGCTTTATAACTTTATTTGACCTCTTGACACTATTTACAGCTGTTTTCTGTTTCTACATGCTGTCTTTTCCAGTCCCATGCTGAGTATTGTTATCCCAATAGTTCTTTAATGTCAGTGTGTGTGTATTCCTGGGCGAATATGCTCGTGTGGTCTACGGAGTTGTGGAGGTCGCAGTTCTAGGACAGCCATTTCATAGGCCTCTGCTGCAGGTTAGAAGAAAAGACAATCTCTTGCTCTGAGCTCTGCAAACCAGGGCGATGTCAAAAAGAAACAAGGTCAAAAGAGTTTCAACAAGAATCTCAAAATTAACTGCTGAATTCATATCAGCATTACAGGGATCGGCCAACTTAGTGGCCACAACATCCCACTTTCTATTCTTCACAAACAATCCAAATTCTGAACTATCCGTATCCCTCTTAACTTTTATGTTTTTTGAGCTAATTTCTTGTGTCTAACTTGTGCATATTTGTGGTGCCTTATGACTTCTTGCGTTTAGCAATTGATAAACTCACTCTCTCTTGAATTGAGTAAAACCTAGTTTTATAGGATCCCCAGTGTGGAAACAGGCCATTCAGTTCCACAAGTCCACAGCAACCCTTCAAAGAGCATCCCACCCAGACCCATCCCCATTCCCTACTCTATCCCTGTCAGCCTGCATTTCCAATGGCGAATATACCTAACCTACATATCCGTGGGCAATGTGGGTAATTCAGCATTCCCAATCCACCTAACCTACATGTTTCTGGACTGGTCAAAACAATGATTCGATATGAATTAGTTAGAATGCAGCTGTTGACTGTCATCTTCCATCCCTGTGTTGGAGCGAGATTTAACATTCAAGATCAAAAATGAAACACTTGAACAAGGTAGTTCAAATTGCGGTTGTTGACTTGCTCGCCGAGTTGGCTTGTTTTCATTGAGACGTTTCGTCACCATGATCAATGACATCATCACTAGAGCCTCCAACAAAACAATGTTACTCTACTCTGTCTGGAATTTATACTGTCCGGTCTGTTACCATGAGTACTGTCATTTCCGGTTTTGATCTGTATGGGTTTGTATGTGGGGGCCCAATTGTATCTGCTTGTTGGTTGCATTATGGGTGGAGAATCACGCCTCTCATACAAAACTGGGACAAGGTAACCATAGTAGCCCAAGCCAAGCATAGACATGCAGAGGAATCCGAGAGGCATGGTTCTCAACCCATTCTCCAGCCTCACATTCTTGGTCTCTTCTATTTGAATATGATCACTCAACCATATCCTTTATGACAAACAACAGAGTCTTACATCACAAAATCTTCAGACAGGACTGCCCAGACAGATCCACTTGTTCTCATGATATCATCTTTTGCTGGAGGGATTCCGAAATGTCTACATTCTTCCTCAACTGAGCATCCTTGCGTTCGTGGTTGACAGAGATCTCAGCCATGTCCAACCCATGTCCTACACTTTGGCCTCACCCCTGATGAGGTACCCTGGTCCTCAATGACCAACCCATCAATATCCACATCGAGAAGAACATCAGCCACGATTTCTAACAAGATCCCACCACCAAGCATATATTCCCCTCCCCTCTCTTGTCAGCCTTCCGCAGGGACCATTCCGTCGGGACACCTCGATCCACTCCTTATCCATTCTCAACAGCTCCCCATAACCCAACAGCACTTTCCATGCCACCACAGAAGGCATAACATCTGCCCATTTACTTCCTCCTGCTTCACTATCCAAGGCTTCCAGGGGAAGCAGCGATTTACCCACACTTCACTCAATCTAGTCTACTGTATTCACTGCTCACAATATGGTCTCCTTCTGCATCGGGGAGACGAAACACAGACTGACCAACCGCTTGGCAGAACACCTATATTCTGGCCGTAAGAATGGCCCCAGGTTTCCAATTGCCTGTCACCTGAGCGCCCCATCATGATCCCTGTCCAAAATCTCTGTCTCAGGCTTGCTGCAGTGCTCCAGTGAGTGCAAGCTAGAAGAAAAAAACCTCATGTGTGCTTTGCAGAACACCTCCGCTCGGTTCGCAGTAAACAGCAGCACCTCACAGTCGCGAACGGTTTTAGCTCCCCCTCCCATTCCTTAGACGACATGCCCATCATGGGCCTCCTGCAGTGCCACAATGATGCCACCCGAAGGGTGCAGAGGAACAGCAACTCATATTCCACTTGGGAACGCTGCAGCCCAATGGTATCGATGTGAACTTCACAAGCTTCCAAATCTCCCCTCCCGCCACTGCATCCCAAAACGAGCCCAGCTTGTCCCGCCTCCCTAACCTGTTCTTCCTCTCACCTATCCTCTCCTCCCACCTCACGCTGCACCTCCATTTCGTACCAACTGACCTCATCCCATCTCCTTGGCCTGTCTGTCCTCCCTGGACTGACCTATCCTCTCCCGACCTTCCCACCTATACTCTCCTCTCCACCTATCTTCTTTTCTCTCCATCTTCGGTCCGCCTCCCCCTCTCTCTCCCTATTTATTTCGGAACCCTGTCCCCATCTCCCTCTCTGATGAAGGGTCTCGGCCCGAAACGCCAGCTTTTGTGCTCCTGGGATGCTGCTTGGCCTGCTGTGTTCATCCAGCTTCACACTTTGTTATCTTGGATTCTCCAGCATCTGCAGTTCCCTTTGTCTCTGAATAAAGGAGAAGGTAGGTGAAGAGGAGACAGACAGGTTAAAGAGGCGGCGAATAGAGCCAGTAAAGATGAGTGTATGTGGGCAGTTAGGGGGGGGATCGGTCAGTCCAGGGAGGACGACCAGGCCAAGGGGGTGGAGCTGAGGCTGGTAGGTAGGAGATGGGGGTAGGGCTTGAGGTGGGAGAGTGGATAGGTGGGAGGAATGACAGGTTAGGGAGGTGGGGATGAGCTGCGCTGGTTTTGGGATGTAGGTGGGGAGGGGAAATTTTGAAGCTTGTGAAGTCCACACTGGTACAATTAGGCTGCAGGGTTCCCAAGCAAAATAAGTGGTACTGTTCCTGCAACCTTTGAGTGGCATTGTTGTGGCACTGCAGGAGGCCCAGGATGGGCAGATGGAATTATGGTGTTGAAGGTGGAGATGTGGTCAATAAGTAGAAGCTTGACGTAGATGCCCTTGTTATCTGGACGTTCCAGAGATGTGTGTAAAGCCAAGGAGAGGGCATCTGCCATGGATCTGCTGCATCAGTAGGTGAATTGCAGTGGATCAAGGTAATGTGGGAGGCTGGAGTTGATGTGACCCATGACCAACCTCTCAAAGCACTTCATAGTGATAAATATGGATGTCAGAGCCACTGGGCAGTAGTCATTGAGGCTTTTGAAAAAAATTGCTGACATTCAGTGCGGGGATCTTAAAGCATTAGCACGAACATCAGAAAATTGGAGAAGCCTCGAGCATATGAGCACAGGTAGCTGAGGGTAGGGAGGGCGTGAATTACAGAAATCAAAGAGGGCAAGATACAGAGAGAGAGAGAGAGAGACAGAGATCATAGTGAACAAATGATTGGCCTGGTAGGCAGTGGAAAATACATGATTTTACATGGAACATGCAGATATCTTCGAAAAACAGTACATTGAGTTTTGGAAATTAGCGTTATAGTTGATTTGGAGTGAACCAAGTTACTGTTCAGTTTGGTTGTGGCTTTTGATGAAGGGATGGTCCATCTGAGATTGAAATTGGAGGGAGATTTCAGGATTTTTTCATGTTCTTGTCTTTCTGTTATGCCCCGAGGTAAAAAGCATTGGAAATGCTGTTAATTTTTTGCACGGCGAGCTGCAGAATATTAACCAGTCTCACACCATTGCCATCACCTTGCCCTTGCAGATGCGGATAAAGTTCTCCAAGCTGACAGAAATTGAAAGCACTCGCATCCTGTGACGATGGTAAGTTTACTTTCTTAAAAAAAAATGCTTGCAGCTTAATGAGCATAATAAAGAGCACAGGGGCTCTGGTTAACACTGCTGCCTCATGGCACTAACAACTTGGGTTCAATTCCGCCCTTAGGTCACTGTCTGTGTGGAGTTTGCACATTGTCCATGTGTCTGCATGGGTTTTCTCCGGGTGCTCGAGTTTCCTCCCACGGTGAAAAGATGTGCAAGTTAGGTGGATTGGCCATGCTAAATTTCCCAAGGTGTTCAGTGATTTGTAGGTTAGGTGAGTTATAGGTGGATGGGTCTGGGTGGGATGCTTTGAAGGGCAGTGTGGACGTGTTGGGCTGACGGACCTGTTTCCACATTGTAAGGATTCCCTGAATCATGATTCTATCATTTTACTGAGCGCAAAGGTACAATATTAGCCGGTCATATTTGTCTGACCTCTTTACACATTGACAAGAAAGCTTTAATTTTAGTTTCTACGCATTTGCAACGTGTCTGCTGTCTCTAACAAGGCTGACTATATCTCCTTCTCTAATGGGCATCTCCTGTCCCCTAACACCAAGAGGTGACACTTGCTTTTCGTTTCGTACAATCAGTAAAACAATAGCCTCCATGTTACAGCCAGCGGCTTCTCTTAATGCTCACACACGGTTCTTTTTTTCCTCCAGGTATTGACCACTCATCATTTCTTCTTCCTCATCTCATCTCTCTCTCACGCACTCTCTCTCTCTCTCTCTCTCTCTCTCTCTCTCTCTCTGTCTGTCATTATCTCTCCTCTCCCTGTTATCCCCCATCACTTGACTCACAGGCACAAACAGAAGTTCACAGTCACACTGTGTTGCACATGCATATCCTATCCCTCATGCTCAAACATACTATCCATACACACACAGAACCAGGAACACAGTCTCTCACTCACACATTCTGTCACATTCTCACTCATTCATACTCCGTACTGTCACACAGTCAAGCACGGTCTTGCACACATGCTGTGGCATACTTGCATGCACTGTCGCAGGATCTTTTGCCAATGCTCATACTCTCAAGTACACACAGACACACCCCCCCACCCCCGACAAATCTCTCCCTCACACACTTAAGGTTGCAAATTTGCTTGCTCTCAAAGTCACTCGCTCTCACAGACACTCTCACAGCCTCATGCATGCTTGTAACACTCCCTCCTTGTGCTAATTCTTTTCACACACTCTCAAGCACAGACACTGGCGCACACAATCTGTCGTGCGCACACTCACACTTTCATGCACCATCTTTGCACTCTTGAACACAATCATTTGCTCACCTCTCTCTCGCACACAGTCAATTTGATTTGAGTCATCATTGTCACTTGTGCCTTGGTACACTGAGAAGTTTTCTTATGCATGCAGTACAGACAGATCATACCATACAAAGTGCATTCGTGAAATGGAACATTGTACATCTTCTCTGTAGCTGTCACTGAGAGCGAGATCCAAAGGGCCTGTTCTGTGCTGTACTGTTCTATGTTCTATGTTCTAGATTTAAAATTTTAAGTGTTCTATTCAGATCCCCAATAACAGCGGTGAAGATGCAGTTCTTGAATCTTTTCACACATGTATACAAACTTTTTTACATCTTCCCTTCAGTCAAAGGTAGAAGAGAGTGTAATTGTTGGGTGAGAAGGGCCTTTGATTTTGTCAGTGGGTTTCCCGAGGCAGTGGGAAGTACAGGTGGAATCAATGAATGGAAGGCTGGTTTGCATAATGGACTATGCTGTGTTCACGACTCTGTAGTTTCTTATGACCTGAGGAAGAGCTGTTGCCAAACCATGCTGTGATAAGTTGCTTTCTATGGTACATCAATAATTGTTGTCCTTGTGGACACACGGAATTGCCTTAGCCTCTTGGGGAAATGGAGACATTGGTGTGCTTTTTTGCCCATTGTGACGATCTGGGTGGACCAGGAGAGATCGTTGGTGATCAACACTCTCAACTATCTCCACCTCAGCAACATCTCTCTCACTGTCTGATGCAGGCGCGCTCACACTCACATTCTGTCGCCCATTCTGTCTGTCTGTCTGTCTGTCTCTCCCTCATCGCCCATCTCTCTCGCTCTGTCTGTCGTGCGCTCGCTCTCTCCAATTCTGCCTGGAAGAAGAAAGGCAAGAGCCATAATAAATAGGGATTGTTCAGCTAGAGGAACCATGCTGTGATATGCATCCAGATAGGATGCTTTCTCTGGTACATCAATGAAAGTTGTCTTTGTGGACACACCAAACTGCCTTAGCCCCCTGGCAAGTAGAGACAAATGGTGTGCTTTTTTGCCCATTGCGACGATCTGGGTGGACCAGATTTTGCACAGTCATACCTGTGACTCCATTGTGGCATATTAACCAGGTCAACAATGTCATTAAGGGGATCCTGAAGGAGGAGGACCCTAAGACACAGCTCGATGTACACATTGGTAAGATGAGTGATTTGGTTTGGGGTAACGCTTGCACCAAGCGTTCCGAGAGCTAGGCAGTGGATTAAATAGCAGGACCTGTAAAGTTGTAATCTCTGGATTATTCCTGGTGCCACATGCTGAGAAGGCAAGAAAAAGGGGAAGAAAACAGATGAATGCTTGGCTCAAGTGTTTGTGTTTGGGGAGGGATTTAGACTCCTGGATCTGAAGGAGAATTTGTGAGGATGGTATGTCCTCTACAAGTGGGCTGGTCTGCAGCTGCAGCAGAAAGGAACCAAAATCCTTGCACAAGGGTTTGCTAATGTTGTGAGGAATTTAAGCTATCGGCCTTGCAAGCAGTGGGCAGTTGAAGAGCAGGGAATTCACTGAGGGGTGAGAAGCTAATAAAATAATAATTATATTCTGGGATTTCAACTGCACAACATTAATTGAGATTAGACAAAAGTTTGACTTGGGAAATAATTCTTTAAATACATTTGATAGATTATTTTACATGAACATGGAGATGAGCTTGTAAGGCACAGTGCAATGCTGGACCTATTTCTGGGACACAAAGCCAGTGTTCCTTTGGCCCTCGATGTTGCGTCGACCTGTGAACTAATCTTAACCCATCCCCCAACACTATCCCATCATCATCCATATGCTTATCCAAGGACTGTTTAAATGCCCCCAATGTGGCTGAGTGAACTACATCAGCAGGCAGGGCGATCCTTACCGCTCTCCGACTAAAGAACCTGCCTTTGACATCTATCTCAAATCTATTATCGCTCAATGCGTAGCTCTGCCCCCTCAGACAAGCTGATGCCACCATCCTCAGAAAAAGACTCTCACTGTCCACACTATCTAGTCCACTGATCATCTTGTATGTCTCTATTAAATCCCCTCTGAACCTCCTTCTCTCCAATGAGAACAGACCCAAGACCCTCAGCCTTTCTTCCTCAGACCTTCGCTGCAGAGCAGGCAACATCCTGGTAAATCTCCTCTGAACCTTTTCCAATGCTTCTACATCCTTCCCGTAATGGGGTGACCAGAAATGCACGCAGTATTCCAAGTAAGGCTGCACTAGCTACATCTTTTAATTTACTAGCACAGAGTACATCGCGTGCAGGATACCTATTGACCTTTAGCCCCATTAGTTTCCCTAGCACCTCTTCTCTGGTGATATTTCCTGTCTTCTTTTTGCCCCTTGTTAATTAAGTAATTTTGAGATGCTATTTGTGTCTTTTGCTGTGCAGACTGGTATAAAGTATTTATTTGTCTCATTTGCTATTTCCTGATTCCCCATTATTATTTTTGCCGCCTCCATTCTTTAAGGGATCTGCTTTCACTTTGACCTCTTCCTTCATTTGTTTAAATAAGCTCTTATTGTCTGTTTCTTTTCTATTTCTCGGCTTTGAAATCTTTCCTTATTTCTGGTTTTCTACTAACCTTGGGCACTGACTGTTGAATTGGCAGAACATTGGAGAGAATGCTTAGGATATGAAATTTTTGGTCTGATAAATAGTACTCGACATGGTGCTGTTGCCTCCGCTCCTGCTCAGGTCTCTCCCAGTTGAAATGCCAAATGTGAGCCTGCCCATGCTCTTCACAGCTGCCCTGCAGCATTAAATGGCTGGAGGCAGGACAGCGGGCACCCTCTTGGATGGAAGTTCTATCTTGTAGAACTCCTGGCCACTTAGAGCCCAGAAGAGTCTGAAGTTGCTGATGGCTGGATGGCGGGTCCCCGAGGGTTGTTAGGGGTTTTTAAAAGGTTGGATGAGAGTTTAAGGGCATGAAGTGCCTAGGATCAGGCCAAGGGGCCTGTGAACGATGTTCCCCTACCAACTCACTTTTTCTAGACTGGATTGTGCATGTAAAGCTGACTGTCTTTCTGATTGACATCTATCTCCTGACACAATAGAGGGGATCCCTTAAATTGCCATCAATTAGTCTCAGGAGGTCAAAGGATAGGCAGGCTGCTTGACAGTTCCCCAGAACTTTCACACATGTACGCACAGTGCCCTCCAGATTTTGTGTGTTCTTCCCACCTTCGTATCTGTGGGATGGGGCTGTATAATCGAGCTCATAAGAAGTTATCCTGAGCCTTGAAATAGGACTGGAATGATGCAGCCAAATCTGGTGACGAAACTTCAAGACTAATAATTTTGGTAGTCTTGAATAATAATAATGAAACTTACCCAACTTGTTTTAAGAATGTGACATTTTATCATCAAATTTAGCTAATGCTGTTTTCATTGGAGTACAGGGGATTAATAAGTAGTGAATCGAGACATGAGGGATTACGATAAGTTGGGATAAGATAAACGTGGAAAAGCTGTGTTCCCATGGCTAATGGATGATGTTACAAGGAGAAGGGAATGCATTCATGTTTTGGGGAAAAGATGTAGGGGGATGTAAAGAGGAATTTTTTTTAAAGCAGTGAATGTTTCTGCCTGGCATTCGATGTTTTGACAATGTTTGCCAGATTTTGTTGGCATCTTGTGAACTAACATTGAATTGATACTTGCTTAACTACTAATTGTTTTTGGTAGACACTGTAGAACATACCATATGTATGGCAAAATAGCAAAATTACAAGAGAAATCTAGTTCAAAACCTAGGTAACAGAGCACCTTTTTAAAATTAACAAGAACGTGTCATTAACACACTTAATAGCTGCGACATAGTGTGATTTAAAAGAATGCTGATAACCCGAAGTGAAGTAGGGGTTGTAAGATCCACTGTTTGAAACGAGTGAAGAGCCAATTTGATTGTACTTTGGATTTGGATGTAATGAGAATGCACGCCGGTTGAAAGAGATGGATGTTTTAGGTTAAATTGTTGTGAGTGCTGCTTCATAAATATCAAGGAGGGCTTCATAACATATAAAGCTACTGTTCCTCCACCATTGTTCCACAGAAATTACTGAAGCAAACAACAGAATATGACCAGCATCACTGACGGTTCCCTAGTTAGATTTGACATTTTACATTTGAGAAGGAAATGGCCTGTTTCCATCATTCCAGAGTACTTTTGTGAATCATTGTATTTATTTCTAGGCCAAATAAAGGAATTAATTTTATTTAATAGATCCAATAAGTTAAAACTGTAATCGAAGTTAGTTTTCTTCCTCCTTTGTAGTGGATCTGTTGGAGTTGCACACAGCACAATGTGTCTTCGATCAACACAAATTGACACAAAACGAGCAACTTCTAAATGTGACTGAAGTAATCAACTGTTCAACGACCATTTATGATGGTTTGGAACAAAATCACAAAAACTAGGTCAATGTGCCACTCTGTGTCGACATGTATCTGAACTGGCTGCTGAACGTCTTTGATACGTATGTATGATTTACACTTGAATGTAGTATGTTTAGATTGTCCTAAGGTGCATTAAACTGCTTCCTGCATATTGGATTTTGATATATGCATGATCAGTTAAGTAAATGTGAAGATTGTCGACTGATTAAAATCAACCCTGGCATTGTTGACAGAAAGTTTCAGTGTGTTCTAATTTCATTTCAGTGAAAGAAATAATGTAGTTAAAAGTTTTAGCGACTTTTGTTTTAAATCATAAAATTGAAACTGATATACTTTTGATTCCTTTTGGTCAGATCTGTACAGGATCATGTAGACATCTCGACACTCTGATTGCAATGCTCTTCACGGTTACAAATGTTAGTGCTGGAGAATGACGTGTATAATGCGCACAATATGAACATCATCCAGTTAATGTCAAGGAATAAACGGCCAGATGTTGAATAAAATTTTGTGACCGTCAATCTCGTAGAGTCATACAGCATAGAAACACCATATCTATGCCTACCAACAAACACCAAACTGCACTAATCTCATTTATCTACACTTGGTCCAGAGCCTACTTTGACCTAGCATTTTAAATGCTCATCCCAGATGCTTTTTAAATGTTGAGAATACCTGCCTCTACTTGCCCTCTCAGGCAGCGTGCTCCATACGTCTACCAGTTTTGACATGAAAAAGCTTTTCCTCAGACTTCCTCACCTTAAACTTGTGCCATCTGGTCTTAGACACATGTGCCGTGGGGAAAGAATTCTCACAATGTATTCTGCCTGTGCCTGTCATAATTTTCTATGCCTCAATCAGATCAGAGGAATTGAGTATAAGAGCAAAGTGGTCCTTCTGCAGCTGTACAGGGCCCTGGTGAGACCACACCTGGAATACTGTGTGCAGTTTTGGTCTCCCAATTTGAGGAATGACATTCTTGCTATTGAGGGAGTGCAGCGTAGGTTCACAAGGTCAATTCCCGGAATGGCGGGACTATCATATGTTGAAAGATTGGAGCGACTGGGCTTGTGTCCTCTCGAGTTTAGAAGGATGAGAGGGGATCTGATTTAGACGGATAGGATTATTAATGGATTGGACACTGTGGAGGCAGGAAGCATTTTTCTGCTGATGGGTGAGTCCAAGAGGGAGAGAGAAAACAGGAAATTGTAGACCGGTTAGCCTGATGTCAGTGGTGGGAAAGATGCTGGAGTGAATTATAAAAGATGAAATTACAACTCATTTGGATAGCCGTAACAGGATAGGTCAGAGTCAGCATGGATTTACAAAGGGGAAATTGTGCTTGACGAATCTTCTGGAATTTTTTGAGTATGTAACTATGAAGATAGACAAGGGAGAACCAGTGGATGTAGTGAACCTGGACTTTAAGAAAGCCTTTGATAAAGTCCCACATAGGAGACTAGTGAGCAAAGTCAGGGCACATGTTATTGGGGGCAAAATACTGACTTGGATTAGAAATTGGCTGGCTGACAGGAAACAAAGAGTCGTGATGAACGGGTCCCTTTCGGAATGGAAGGCAGTGGCCAGTGGGGTACCACAAGGTTCGGTGCTGGGTCCACAGCTGTTTACAATATCCATTAATGATAGAGATGAAGGCATTAAAAGTAATCTTAGCAAATTTTCCAATGACACAAAGCTGGGTGGCAGTGTGAAATGTGAGGAGGATGTTATGAGAATACAGGATGACTTGGAATGGCTCGGTGAGTGGACGGATGGCTGACAGATGCAGTTTAATGTTAATAAATGTGTGGTTATCCACTTTTTTGGTAGCAAGAACAGGAAGGCAGATTACGATCTCAATGGAGTCAAGTTGGTAAAGGGGAAGTACAATGTGATCTTGGTGTTCTTGTACATTCGTCAATGAAAGCAAGCATGCAGGTACAGCAGACAGTGAAGAAAGCCATTGGCATGCTGGCCTTCATAACAAGAGGAATTGAGTATAGGAGCAAAGACGTCCTTCTGCAGCTGTACAGGGACCTAGCTTAGAAGGATGAGAGGGGGTCTTATTGAGATGCAGAAGATTATTAAAGGATTGGACACTCTGGAGGCAGGAAGCATGTTTCTGCTGATGGGTGAGTCCAGAACCAGAGGTTCTGTTCAAAAATAAGGGGTAGGCCATTTAGAACAGAGTTGAGGAAAACCTTCTTCACTCAGAGAGTGGTGGATATATGGAATGCTCTGCCCCAGAAGGCTGTGGAGGCCAAGTCCCTGGATAGTTTCGAGAAAGAGATGGATCGATCTCTTCAAGATAGTGGAATCAAGGGTTATGGGGATAAGGCAGGGACAGGATACGGATTGTGGATGATCAGTCATGATTATAATGAATGGTGGTGCTGGCTTGAAGGGCCGAATGGCCTACTCCTGCACCTGTTGTCTGTTGTAAAAGTTAATTGTAGAAGAATGATTAAGATGGTCCCATATATGGTGTTGGCAGCTGGTTCACATTGGGAAAACAACATGGTTGATCTTGATTCTACTCCTACTTGTTACACAGAAGCCTCTTCGAGCAACAATTCTTGAATGCCACAATGATGCCACCCGAAGGTTGCAGGAACAGCAACTCATATTCAGCTTGGGAACCCTGCAGCCCAATGGTATCAATGTGGACTTCACCAGCTTCAAAATCTCCCCTTCCCCCACTGCATCCTAAAACCAGCCCAGTTCGTCCCCTCCCCCCACTGCACCACACAACCAGCCCAGATCTCCCCCTCCACCCACTGCATCCCAAAACTAGTCCAACCTGTCTCTGCCTCCCTAACCTGTTCTTCCTCTCACCCATCACTTCCTCCCACCCCAAGCCGCACCTCCATCTCCTACCTACTAACCTCATGCCACCTCCTTGACCTGTCCGTCTTCCCTAGACTGACCTATCCCCTCCCTACCTCCCCACCTATACTCTCCTCTCCACAAACTATCTTCTTTACTCTCCATCTTCGGTCCGCCTCCCCCCCCTCCCTATTTATTCCAGAACCCTCACCCCATCCCCCTCTCTGATGAAGGGTCGAGGCCCGAAACGTCAGCTTTTGTGCTCCTGAGATGCTGCTGGGCCTGCTGTGTTCATCCAGCCTCACATTTTATTATTCTTGAATGTTGATGGGACGTTGAAATGCAGGTAGATTATGGTGATCACTTGTTGAAAATGGATAGCAGCCAGTAGTTCTCTTTCGTCTCAACTAGTGACCAGTAGGCAACGGTCAAACAGTACCTAACCCAGAGGACACAAGCTCCTCTGAGACATGATGTTAGTTGAGTCTCATGAATAACTACCTGCAGATGGACTATCTGCAGATAAAGCATGGTATTAAATCTCACATATACTGCTCTCAACCGTTTTAATCAAAGTATTTATCACTCGTTGCATAGAAACAGATCACAAAACTGAAATGGCATATGCACAAATGCCAGCATAGAAGTTCTATGCAGTAGCATTTTGTTTAAAGTTGTATTTGTAAAATAAAAGGGTGAAGTATTAACTTTCACAAATCATATTAACATGCTGTAGAAATCTGTGGAAGTGAGAAATTTGTTTTTTGATTCAATACATGTCTGACAAATGACAATTCAAAGAGATCTTTGTTTCAGCTGGAGTGGGTTGTGGAGTCGACCTCATTAGGGGCATTTAAGTGACTATTTGACAGGCATATGGGTGTTAATACAAGA
This sequence comes from Stegostoma tigrinum, assembly GCF_030684315.1. Classification (NCBI taxonomy): domain Eukaryota; kingdom Metazoa; phylum Chordata; class Chondrichthyes; order Orectolobiformes; family Stegostomatidae; genus Stegostoma; species Stegostoma tigrinum. The sequence continues at coordinate 1,025,066 of NW_026728674.1, read as the reverse complement.
TAGGGGTGGAGGTTAGATAGACCTGAGGTTTAGGGTAAAAGTTCAGCACAACATCATGGGCTGAAGGGCCTGTACTGTTCGATGTTCTATGTATCTTATGCTGTATTCAAATAAGTAAAGTCAGTCAGTGACATTCTGGAACTTCCTTTTCCAGGGGTAGGAGTGGAAGAATCAGAGTGTTTCTTTGAAAATTGGCTTGATGTGTCTGTCCAAGGGTCATCTGGAGGAAAAAATACAAGTGTAAGTACTAAATCTATCATTGCTGATACACATGTAAACTGTAGATTTAACTGTACGTAAACTTTGTTTAACAAACTAGCCCACTCAATAAACTGACAAAAATTACACACCAGATGTTTACTGTATTCTCATCATCTCTGTGATGTCTGGTGAGGGTGCAAGTGAGAAGGCTCCCTGCCAGTAAGTTTGAGTTAAGGCGAAGTTGCATCATTACTGAAGTTATTTATGCTGTAAATGAAGGAGAACAGTAATGTGTATATCCCATGCATTATGTTCCTGTTATTGAGTGTGTGTTTTTTGTGTGTGTGGAAATATTGATCAACTGGAATTTTTGATTATTCAGCCCATTCCTGGTACCACGGGTACTGTTTAACAAAAGGTTTGCTGTCTTAGTATATTTCTCTATTTAGTCACTGCCACTATTAATGTTAAGTTATAGCGTGGTCTTTGCAGAATCTGCACAAAGAATCAGTCAAGTGGAGAAATGCCTCAAAGAAAAGCTGTGTAATTATTGAGTCATGGATGTTTGTTGCACAGGAGGAGGCCGTGTGGTCTGTCGTTACTGCACTACTCAACAAAGATCTGTCTACGTTGAACTCACAGTACATTGATTTCCTTTTTGATTGTTTGACCCATAGCCCTGGAGCCTACGGCAACAGAAGTGAATATCTAAATACTGCTTAAATATTCGGACACTTTCTGAATCAGCCACACTTTCCGTCAGTGAGTTCATGTCAACTAATGGAAAAAGCAGCTTCCAGTTATCCTTTCTGTGCCCTTCAAAATCTTAAACACCTTTTACCAGGTCCCCTTGTCTGCTCCAATCTTGTCATCGGTCAGATGGGCAGGTCAGTGGCAGATTGATATAGCCTGAAGAAGGAATAAGATAAGAGAGTACTTAATGTGGCAAAGCCTGTCGTGCCCGATGGAGGTCAGCAACGGCAGTCAGCAGTGAAGTCCACTGGCAAGGATGGGCGGGTTTTAGCCCTGCGCAGGGAATACAAACCATCACGGGGGAAGCCTCGTTCAGAGTGTCTGCAAACTCGTGGCTTAGGAAAGGACTGTAATAGAACATAGAACATAGAACAGAACAGTACAGCACAGAACAGGCCCTTCAGCCCACAATGTTGTGCCGACCATTGATCCTCATGTATGCACCCTCAAATTTCTGTGACCATATGCATGTCCAGCAGTCTCTTAAATGACCCCAATGACCTTGCTTCCACAACTGCTGCTGGCAACGCATTCCATGCTCTCACAACTCTCTGTGTAAAGAACCCGCCTCTGACATCCCCTCTATACTTTCCACCAACCAGCTTAAAACTCTGACCCCTCATGCTAGCCATTTCTGCCCTGGGAAATAGTCTCTGGCTATCAACTCTATCTATGCCTCTCATTATCTTGTATACCTCAATTAGGTCCCCTCTCCTCCTCCTTTTCTCCAATGAAAAGAGACCGAGCTCAGTCAACCTCTCTTCATAAGATAAGCCCTCCAGTCCAGGCAGCATCCTGGTAAATCTCTTCTGAACCCTCTCCAAAGCATCCACATCTTTCCTATAATAGGGTGACCATAACTGGACGCAGTATTCCAAGTGCGGTCTAACCAAAGTTTTATAGAGCTGCAACAAGATCTCATGACTCTTAAACTCAATCCCCCTGTTAATGAAAGCCAAAACACCATATGCTTTCTTAACAACCCTGTCCACTTGGGTGGCCATTTTAAGGGATCTCTGTATCTGCACATCAAGATCCCTCTGTTCCTCCACACTGCCAAGAATCCTATCCTTAATCCTCTACTCATCTTTCAAATTCAATCTTCCAAAATGCATCACCTCGCATTTATCCAGGTTGAACTCCATCTGCCACCTCTCAGCCCATCTCTGCATCCTGTCAATGTCCCGCTGCAGCCTACAACAGCCCTCTACACTGTCAACGACACCTCCGACCTTTGTGTCGTCTGCAAACTTGCTGACCCATCCTTCAATCCCCTCATCCAAGTCATTAATAAAAATTACAAACAGTAGAGGCCCAAGGACAGAGCCCTGTGGAACCCCACTCACCACTGACTTCCAGGCAGAATATTTTCCTTCTACTACCACTCGCTGTCTTCTGTTGGCCAGCCAATTCTGTATCCAAGCAGCTAAGTTCCCCTGTATCCCATTCCTCCTGACCTTCTGAATGAGCCTACCATGGGGAACCTTATCAAATGCCTTGCTGAAGTCCATACACATCACATCGACAGCTCGACCCTCATCAACTTTTCTAGTCACGTCCTCAAAAAACTTGATAAGGTTTGTGAGGCATGACCTACCCCTCACAAAGCCGTGTTGACTGTATTTGATCAAGCCATGCTCTTCCAGATGGTCTTAAATCCTATCCTTCAGAATCCTTTCTAACACCTTGCAGACGACAGACGTGAGACTTACTGGTCTGTAATTGCCGGGGATTTCCCTATTTCCTTTCTTGAAGAGAGGAATTACATTTGCCTCTCTCCAGTCCTCAGGTACGACTCCAGTGGAGAGTAATGTTTGACTTTTTAAATTTTTGTTTTTATTCTTCTACTGTTATACTAAGAAGACTGTAGTGCTGAACATTTTAACTTCTTCATTTGTTTTTATCACATGGAGCATGGAACGGTACAGCACAGTACAGGCCCTTCAGCCCACGATGTTGTGCCGAACTTTTACCCTAATCCTGTGGTCAATCTAACCTCCGCCCCTACCTTATACTATCATCCATGTGCTTGTCTAATAGCCGATGAAATGCCCCTATTGAGGCTGACTCCACTACCCTCTCCGGCATTGCATTCCACTCCCCTACGACTCTGAGTAAAGAAGGATGGATAAATTTTGTACTTCTGCAACTAAAATTGCGTACCAAAGTACTTTGTACCTGAGATGGCACCGTCTAAGGCAACTTTGTACTCTTTTCTTTGTACTCTTGTACCCTGTATTGAATGCATGTGATAATAAAATCTCAATCTAATGCATAGCAGGACACTGGGAAGCTTAGAGGAGAAAAGGGATCCTGGAGTGCTTGTTCATGAATTCCTGAAGGGGTCAGGTCAGGCTAGTAAGGGTTGTTACAAAGACATATGGGACACCTCCCTTTATCAGTTGTGGCATAAATTGTAAGAGTGGGAAGGTCACTTTGGAGTTGTTTAAAAGTTTGGTTAGGCCACAGCTGGAGTCGTGTGTGGCATTTTGGTCACCACCCATTAGGAAGGATGTAATTGCACTGGAGGGAATGAAAAGGATGTTGCATGTGTTGGAGCATTTTAGCTGTGAAGAAAGACTGGAAAAAATCACATTATTTTCTGTGAAGCAGAGAAGGTTTGGTGGGTGAATGGAGGTCCTGACAGAGGCATATAAGATTATGAGAGGTAAAGATGGGTTGAATAGAAAGCATTGTTCCCCTTAGTTAAAGCATCAATAACAATAGGGCATAATTTTCAAGAGAAAGATGGGAATATTTTAGAGGTTTGAGGAAAATCGTTTTCATCCAGAGTGTGGTGAAGGTCTGGAGCGCATTGCCTGGGCGGGAAGTTGAAACAGGAAACCTCACAACCTTTGAAAAGTACTTGGATGAGCAGTTGACATGTCGTAATATTTAAGAGAATGGTCCAGTGTGTAAAAATGGGACTAGTATATGTTGCAGTGTATTTTTAGAGGTACAGCCTTAGTGGGCCATAGGAGCTCTTCTGTACGATATGATTCCATGACAACCCCCAGCCCAGGCAGCTGTTTTTTTCAGTCATCTCCAGGATTACACCCTTCGTAGTGTGATCCCTTGCGTTGTTCGCCCTCCCAAGTTCATTAGCTCACACTTTTCCTGGTTGAGTTCAATTGCTGTGCTCAGCTGACCAGTCTGTTGATCTCCTCCTGAAGTTTATTCTTCCTGTCTGTCAACCAATTTTGGATTCAGTGTGCCACTTTGCCTTTGATCCCATGGCTGTTATTTACATGGCCATTCCATCGATATCCTCCTCACTAAATTAGCCATTCGCTAGCGATACAGTCATACATCCTGTGTTTAAGCCCAAATGATGAATTAACTTGACAAATTTCAAGGGTCCTTGTGGAAAGCCCTGCACAACCCCACTCAAAGCAAACATCCTGCCAAATAGATATCCCTCTACCATCAATCACCCTGTGCTCTCTGCCTCAGCCAGTTTTGGCTCCAGTGTGCCTCTTTGCCTTTGATCCCATGGCTGTTGTTTTCTTGCTCAATCTGCCAAGGGGGACTTTACTAAGCCCACATCAAATGCATAATGTGACCTCATCTTAACAAATCCATAGTGTTTATCCCTGATTATTTCTTGCAAGTACATTCTACCCCTAAGAATGCCTCTTTCTAGCTTCACCAGTGCTGAGATTATTCTGACTGGCCTTTAATTTCCTGGTCTGTTCCTCTCTCCGTTTGTTAATAGTGGGACAATGTTAATAGTGTTTCATTACTTCACGTGTGATTGACAAGGCTTTGAAAATTGCTGCCAGGGGCCCAGATATCTCCTCCCTCACTTCCCCCGCTAGCTGGTATACATTTCAGTTCGCCCTGTAGATGTATCCACTTTTAAAGTTGCTCAACCAGCTGCATCTCCCTGTCTCTTAACCTCTGATGCTCCGAGGTCCTTTGCCCTGATATCTTACTTGCAGTGTCCTTTTCCATTGTAAAGATTGACACAAAATATTCATTGAGGACGGTGCCGATGTTTTCCAGGTCCACACAAAGATTACCTCTGTGAAATGAACGAGGAGATATTAGAGAGGTTTGAGATTTACAATCAAGAAAGAAATTGACAAAATGACCTCCTTGGAGAATCATACAACATCCATTGTCCATTGTTGTAAACAAACAGAAGGTTTTGTTTCCACAGTTGTTTGCAAATAGCCAATCAAGATCATAAAATAATGTTTTAAGATAATTTACAAAGCAAGGCAATTGAGGAAGATGTATTGGATGTATTGAACTCTCAACTACCTCCCTTAAGTTTAGGAATGTCAGTATTTTTCTTCTGGATAACTTTTGCAGATATCTTCAAACAAGTAGCTGAACCCACAGATTTATGTGACCAACGAAGCCTGAGCCTTTTGCTTCACGATGCAGTCCAGATCCCTCGGCAGCTGGGTGAGGTAGCTTCATTTGGAGGCAGCACCATTGAACCAAGTGTCCGCAGTTGCTTCCAACATCTAAGTGTGCTCTGCACCAATTCATAATGTCAAGCGGGTCTACTTGCCAGTATGAATTTTGAGCTCATTTTCGTTTTGTTCACCTGCACATCTGCCAGTGTGGTATATCGTATCCATTGCACCCGGTGTGGCCTCCGCTACATTGGGGAAACCAAGCAGAGGCTTGGGAACCACTTTGCAGAACACCTCCGCTTGGTTCGCAACAAACAACTGCACCTCCCAGTCGCGAACCATTTCAACTCCCCCTCTCATTCCTCAGACGACATGTCCATCATGGGCCTCCTGCAGTGCCACAATGATGCCACCCGAAGGTTGCTGGAACAGCAACTCATATTCCGCTTGGAAACCCTGCAGCCCAATGGTATCAATGTGGACTTCACAAGCTTCAAAATCTCCCCTTCCCCCACTGCATCCCAAAACCAGCCCAGTTCTTCCCCTCCCCCAACTGCATCTCAAAACCAGCCCAGCCTGTTTCTGCTTCCCTAACTTGTTCTTCCTCCCACCCATCCCGTCCTCCCATCTCAAGCTGCACCTCCTTTTCCTACCTACTAACCTCATCCCACCTCCTTGACCAGTCTGTCTTCCCTGGACTGACCTATCCCCTCCCTACCTCCCCACCTGTACACTCCTGTCTACCTATCTTCTTTTTTATCCATCTTCGGTCCGCCTCCCCCTCTCTCCTTATTTATTCCAGTTCCCTCTCCCCATGCCCCTCTCTGATGAAGGGTCTAGGCCCGAAATGTCAGCTTTTGTGCTCCTGAGATGCTGCTTGGCCTGCTGTGTTCATCCAGCTCCACACTTTGTTATCTTGCACTATTGATATGGACTGGTTTGTCACTAGAATTTATGACCCAGGCAAAGTGTGTCACGACTTCAGTTGATCTGAGCTCTTATCAGCAGATGGAGCCTCTAGTTAATGCCTCTTCTGAATGCTGGCATCTCCGACAATCCAAATTCCTCAGTACTTCATTGAAGTATTACCCTAAAAATTATGCTTAAATATAAATTACAGCTTGAAGCCATAGCCTTCTAATTTATTGTTGAGAGCTCTACTAGTTTATGACAGAACTAGAACAGACCTGGAATGGATACGGGATGGTTTTCTTGAGCAATATGTTGAGGAACCAACTGGAAAGCAGTGCATCTAAGACTGGGTGCTGTGTAATGAGAAGGGAATCATTGCCAATCTAGCTGTGCAAGATTTCTTCGAGATGAGTGGCCGCAACATGATAGAATTTTTTCAGTCAAGATGGAGAGTGTGAGAGTTGATTTGGAGACCAGGGTGCTGCATCTTAATAATGAAAGCTGAAGATATGAGGCATGAAATTAGCCTTGATAGATCACAAAGAGTTGCTTAAAGGGATGACAGTGGATAGGCAATGGCAAACATTTAAGGAGCACGTGGGCAGACTGCAACAACTGTTTATTCCTGTCTGGCATGAAAGCAAAATGGGTAAGAGGACCAATCCATGACTTAACAAAGGCAATTAGCGATAGTATCTGATCCATGGAAACAACATTTGAGGATTGGCAGCATAGTAGAATTTAGCAAAGAAGGACCAAGGGATTGATTAAGAAGGGGTAAATGCAGTAAAGTAAGCATACAGGGAACATAAAGACTGACACAGAGTTTCTATAGATACGTGAAGAGAAAGAGACTGGTAAAGACAAATGTTAGGAAGGGGGTTGACCAGTCAAGGGAAGACAGACAGGTCAAGGAGGCAGGGCTGACGCTGGTAGGTAGGAGGTGGGGTGGGGTTAGGGTGTAACCCTAACCCGAACTCTCACCCTAATCTCCACCCCACCTCCTACCTACCAGCATCATCCCCTCCTCCTTGACCTGTCTGTCTTCCCTTGACTGACGAACCTCCATCATAACTCCCCAACAACACTCACCTTTACTGGCTCCAGCGCCGCCTCTTTGATCTGTCTCCACCTATCTTCTCCTCTATCCATCTTCTATCCACCTCCCCTTCTCTCTTTATTTATTTCAGAATCCCCTTCCCCTCCCCCATTTCTGAAAAAGGGCCCAAACCCGAAACGTCATTTTTCCTGCTCCTCTGATACCGCTCGGCCAGCTGTGTTCATCTGGCTTCACACCTTGTTATCTCAGATTCTCGAGCATTGGCAGTTCCTCCCATCTCTGAAATGGTCTGTTGGCCTTCGTTCCGAGAGGTTTCGAGTACAGAAGCCGGAATGTGGTGTTGCAGTTACGCAGCACCTTGGTGAAGCCGCACCTAAAATAGTGTGTGCAGTTTTGTGCTTCTTTTCTGCGGAAGGATGCTGTTGCTGTCGCTGTCATAGTTTATCAGTGCAGCGCATGTTTATCAGCCTGTTTCCGGGAATGGCAGGTCTGATGTATGATCAGAGATTGACTCGGTTAAGATTGTTTTCGCTGGAATTCAAATGAATGAGGTGACTTATAAAATTCGAACAGGACTGGACAGGATAGATGCAGTTCCCAGTGGTGGGTGTGTCCAGAACCAGGGGTCACAGTATGAGGATTCAGGATAGACGATTTCGGAGGTATTTCTTCACCCAAAGAATGGTGAGTCCGTGGAAATCATTACCAAAGCAAGCAGTTCATGTCAAAACATTGAACGTATTCAAGATATGGCTAGATATAACACTTGGGGTGAATGGGATCAAGAGTTATGGAGAGAAAGCAGGATTAGGCTGTTGAGTTGGATGATCAGTCATGATCATGAAGAATGGTGGAGCAGGCTGAAAGAGCCATTTGGCCTCCTCCCTGCTCCTAGCTTCCATGTTTACAATAGTCACTCTCTGAAATGCAAATCTTGAGCAATTGTGCAACTTTGAACTGGGTGCTGGTAGTTTGGTCAGTAACGAAGTTAGGTAAGGCTCAGCAGGACAGTGCTCATTGTTGTTTCTAACATTTTCACCGTGTAGGACTTAGTCCTTGCTCTGCTTCAAGCGAAGAAGTGAGCTAATTGGAGATATCTACAACTTGTTAAGGTTCCAAAGGTTTAAAGTGATGTGGGGATGTGTGGTATTGTTCATAAAGTACATCATGAAGATAAATAAGATAAAAGATAAAAGAATGACGAGAGTAAGATGAGGGCCAATCAAGGACAGTAGTGGGAAGTTGTGTGTGGAGTCAGAGGAGATAGGGGAAGCACTAATTGAATATTTTTTGACAGTATTCACTCTGGAAAACGACAATGTTGTCGAGGAGAATACTGAGATACAGGCTACTCGACTAGCGTTTTGTACAGTCACGGGATTTATAGGGATTGACTTCCGGAGCCATGATGTCATGCTCCAACTGTACAAAATGCTAGTGCGGCCTCATTTGGAATATTGCGTGCAGTTCTGGGCGCCCCATGACAGGAAAGATGTTGAAGCATTGGAAAAGGTGCAGAGGAGATTTACCAGGATGCCGCCTGGTCTGGAGCACAGGCCCTATGAAGAAAGGCTGAGAGACTTGGGTTTGTTCTCATTAGAGAAAAGGGGGGATTTAATAGAGACATATAAGATGATCAGAAAATTAGATATTGTGGACAGTGAGAGTCTTTTTCAGAGGATGATGATTTCAGCTTGTACAAGGGGGCATAGCTACAAATTGAGGGGTGATAGATTTAAGACAGATGCCAGAGGCAGGTTCTTTACTCAGAGAGTGCTATGGGCGTGGAATGCCCCGCATGCCAAAGTAGTTAACTCAGCCACATTAGGGGCATTTCAACAGTCCTTGGATAAGCATATGGATAATGATGGGATCGTGTCAGGGGAGGGGCTTAGATTAGTTCACAGGTCGGCGCAGCGTCGATGGCCGAAGGGCCTGTTCTGTGCTGTATTGTTCTATGTTCTATGTTCTATAATGGATATCACAAGTAGATGACTGATGTGTATAGTGTGCATTGTCAAATGGTTCAAATTTTAGAACTGAAAAGTGCCTGGTCTACCTCAAATTGCCATGGAAAACCAAAGCTTCTCAAAAGTTTGAGCTAAAGCAAGTAATTCATGCTGCTGCTGTATAGTGGTTATGTGAATGGTATTTTCCCCTAGCAGGATGCTGTTGTCAGTCCAAAAATAATTCTCATTGCATTGACCAACATTGTCTATGAAATTTGCAGCCAGTATTATGCCAGACATATAGGTCATATGTGATCATGATTGGCCGACTGAAAACTGCTTGTTTGTAATGAGCAGAGCACACCGCACCGGCACGTGTGAGATACTTTCTCTTTTCCACAACCAAGGACCCCAACATGGTTCGCAGAACTTTCACTTTGATCCATTTCACAAAATTCGGCCCTCATCCATTCCACCTATCCCAGAATCATAAATTCTCCTTATTCTCAGCTTATCCCTCCATCAACCTCTGCGTTCAGCAGATTATCTTCCAGCATCTTCACCAGTATCCCCTTTCAGCATTCCAAAGTGACCATTCCCTCTGTAGTCCACTCCTCAGTCACCAAGCAAGGTCCCAAATACACTTGTAAAGTGAAACAGCGATTTACCCGTACTTCATCTGTTCAAACATACAGGTATATTCAATTTTTCCAGTGTTTTCTCTGCAAAGGGGAAATGATACATTGATTAGGTGATTATCCTGCGGTACACCCTCATTCAGCCCACAAGCATGACCTGAGTTCCTGTTCCTTGCTGTTTTCATTTTCTATTTTGCTCCCACTTGGACCTTGGCTGTTCATCCTTCCCCTGAAGAATTTCATGCAATTTCATGAATATTCACTACATTCTCCAAATTCCCAAAGCTACCTCAACCACACTTCCACACATATTGTTTCTTGTAAGGTCTCCCTTCCATCTTCCCTGATTCTTGGCCTCTATCACATCTGTCCTGACAAACAAACAAGCCTTCACTTGCAGAAGTCCAAAGTGAAACACCTGCTGTTAGCAGGGCCTGTTCAGTCATGACCAGTTTAAGATAAACAGTTGAACTTTTAACGGGGCTCATTTGCACCTGCTAGAAGTGACATACATTGACACTCAATGACCTGTTCTCTGTAAACAGAAATGTTTTAAAACTTCCACCTTCTTTGAATTAGCCAGAAGATTGTACAGCCTGTATTCCCTGTTCCTTTCTCCTTATTGGCACAGAGGCTCAATGGTTAGCACTGCTGCCTGTCAGGGACCCAGGTTCAATTCCATTCTCGGGGAACTGTCTGTCTGGAGGTTGCACATTCTCTCTGTGCCTGTGTGGGTTTCCACGAGGTTCTGCGTGAGTTTACAACAGGTCTCTGATTCCGTCCCACAGCCTAAAGATGTGTGTATTCGGTGGATTAGCCATGAGAAATGTAGGGTTACAGGGCTAAAGCAAGGGGGTGAGTCTGGGTGACGTGCTCTTTGGAGGGTCGGTGTGGACGTCTTGGGCCAAATGGCCTGTTTCCACACCGTCAGGGATTCTATTGACAGCTCGACCATTCAGAGTGGACTTGTCAACCACACGACATGTTTTTCTTCTCGTATAAATTATTCCAATTGTTTGAAATATCATGTTCTTGCGTTTGTTCCATTGGGTGTAAGACAAAAATGCTTTGGTAATAAAAGTCTCTCTGAAATGAAAGACACAAATGTAAGGTATTTCCGGCTGGTAGACAGGAGGTCGGAAAACTCCCAAAAATTCTCAAGGGAATGCTTGTGATGAGGTGGAGGGTAGAAGAAATTATGTTATGAAACATTATTTTCTGCAAAAGCTTGGTAACACAATGGTAATTTTTTTTAAAAAAATCAAAGGTTGTGTCCAGAAGAGGTGTGAATAGCTACATAGGCATCTGAATGCAAAAAGGGATACAGGAGCAAGATCGAAGCGTAGATTCTGATCTAAATTGGTTGAACTTAATATTGGACCAGAAGGCTAGAAAGTGACAAGACAGATGATGAAGTCTTGTTCCTCAAACTTGTATTAAGGTTGTTGACTAATTGATTGATTTATTGTCACGTGTACCAAAGTAGAGTGAAAATCTTTATTTATGAGTGGTACAGGCAGATCATAGTAAGCGAAGGATATACAGATGAAAATGACAGAGGCATGCAGGTTACATTGAACAGAGCATGCGCTCAGTGAGATCAATGTTAGCAAGATCAGCGTTATTTCAGGCTAGAGAGTCTATTTATCAGTCTGATAACAACTGGGAAGAAGCTGTTCCTAAAACTGTTGGTGTGTGTGTGTTCAGGCTTCTGTACCTGGTGCCTGATGGAAGAGGATGTAGGAGATCATTACGTAGGTGCGATGGGTCTTTGGTGATGCTGGCTACCTTTCCGCAGCAGTGAGCCATGTAAATGGAGTCCTTGGATGAGAGGTTGGCTTCCGTGATGATCTGGGCTGTGCACACCCGCTTCTGTAGTTTCTAACAGTCCTGGGCAGAATAGTTGCCATACCAGGCCATTATACACTTGGACAATGTGCTTTTAATGGTGCATCTGTAGAAATTGGCCAGGCCAAATTTCCTGAGCCGCCTGAGGAAGGAGAGGCATTGTTGTGCCGCCTTGACCAACGTATTTTCGTGGAAAGTCCAGGACGCGTTGTTGATTATCGTCATACCGGGGAAAATGACACGCTCCACCCTCTCAACCTCAGTTCCATTGATATACATCAGGGCGTGTTCTCCTCCTGTCTTTTGAAATCAGTGATCAGTTCTTTAGTTTTGCCGACATCGAGAGAGAGGTTGTTCTCTGCACCACGTCACCAAACCCTTTGCCTCCCTTCTGTATTTTATTCATTGTTAGATATCCATCCCACTGCAGTGGTGTCGTCAGTTAACTTGCAGGTGGCGTTAATTTGGAATTTGGCAACACAGTCATGGGTGCACAAGGAGTGCAGTCGGGGGCTGAGAAAACATTCTTCGAGGGCACTAGTGTTATTGTGGAGGAGGGGCAGTTACCTATCTTCACTGTGGTTTTGGGTCAGAAAGTTGAGGATCCAGTAGCAGAGGGCAGAGCAGAGACCTCGGTCATAGAGTTTTGAGATCAGTCTGGAGGGGATAATAGTGTTGAAGGTGGAGCTGCAGTCAATGAGCAGAATTCCTACATAGCTCATTGTGCACATTGCTGCCAACAACATCGGTAGAAAGAGGGTTCACTGAATCCCTACAGTGTAGAAACATTCAGCCCAACAGGTCCACACCTACCCCTGCAAGGCTAACAAACCTGGTAGCTATGGACAATTTAGTGTGGTCAATCCACCTAATTTGCACATCTTTGGACTGTGGTAGGAAACTGGAGCACCTAGCGAAAACCCTCACAGACATGGGGAGAATGTGTAAACGAAGAGTCACCCAAGGGTGGAATTGAGCCCAGGTCCCTGGTACTGTGAGGCAGTAGTGCCAACCACTGCACCACCTTGTTGCCCTTGAGACTTTCTCCAAGGCTACCCTTGTGTCTTAAGGGACTCTTTTCCCCCCATTCTCACTAACACATTTATTATGTCGTACAATCCCGTAGCAGCAATATCTTTTAGAGTGTGGGAAGAAATGGGAGTAACTGGAGGAAACTCAAACAGTCATGGGGAGAATGTGCAAACTCCACACAGACAGTTGTCCACAACTGGAATCGATCCTGGGGCCCTGTCACTGTAAGGCAGTGGTGCTAACCACTCAGCCACTGTGCTGTGGCATTTAGGTCCTGCAAAATGAGTACAAGAACTAGAATGATGAATATTCAACCTTTCGCACAAAAAGTTGGTCAGAGCTAGGACCCATACTAATCACTGTAACACTGTTTCTGAGACAACAAGGTGGAGAGCTGGATGGACACAGCAGGACAAGCAGCATCAGAGGAGTAGGAAAGCTGATGTTTCTGAAGAAGGGTCTAGGCCCGAAACGTCAGCTTTCCTACTCCTCTGATGCTGCTTGGCCTGCTGTGTTCATCCAGTTGTACACCTCGTTAACTCCGATTCTCCAGCATGTGCAGTTCCTGCTATCTCTCCAGAACACTGTTTTTGTTTTGTTCACAGTAGTGACAGAACACAGTTTGCGAGAAAATAATGCAGCCATATACACAACATTGATGAAAGATACTTTCTCATTTCCAAATGTTAAGGAAAGCGTTGTATGAAAATTATATTCTGTCACAGAATTTGGACACACTCTGGTTTCATCCTGTGTTAGCTAAAACGTATGCCATGTTTTTCAACCTTTGATTTCTCAGCATTTCTTCTTCTTTTGTAATGTAGTGCTGGAGGGAAACCATAATCCCAGATTGTAAGTGCTTTGAGCTTCAACATTGTCTGAGAACCCCCTCACTGTCTCTGAATACCCAAACTGATCAATAATAATCATCCTCATTGTCTGTCTTGACCTTACTGCAGCATTGCTTATTGTGTCACTGGCGGGTGACAGATCACATTGACATTTCACATCATGAAAGTAGCTGCATGAATATTTGTATTCTTGGTTCTACATTAGTGAGTTTTTGTTGCAATGTTTTGGTCTGGAAGTAAGAGGCATCTCAAAGAATGTGCTATCTGTGCTTTTGTGGAATCTGCTTTTGTGCTTTGACTTTGGGTTAAGCAATGTAACATGTCCTTGCTGATTTTCCATATTTAATTCAATTAGAATTTCATTGACTCTAGGTTTTACTCTTGAAATATGATCAATGAGCAGAAGGCTATTCAGTCCATTGAGTCTGCCACTCAATGAGATCATAAAATACTGATATTCCTCGATACCACTTTCCTGCCGTTTCCCTATAGCGTTTGATTCTCATACTGTTAAAAATACTCCAGTCTGAGCGTCTTAACTTTTGTACATCCCTCTGCAGGCAGTCTGGCAGTCTCATCACTTGTCTTCCATACCTATTTTTGTGTTTTCTGTAAGCTCGGTAATAGTACATTCACTTTCATCACTATGTCATTAATATTTATTCGCAACAAGAATGGCCGTGGCATTGATCCGTATGGCAGTTCACTGTTTACAGCTTGCCGACCTGGAAATGACTCCCCCTGTACCAAATGTCTGTTCTCTATTATTTGGTCAATCCCCTATCCATGTTAATATATTTCCCCAAAACTATGTGGTCTTATTAAAAGTCTTATCTGCTTGAAGTGTGATTATTTTTACAAATACCTTTTTGAATGTTACACCCTTTTATTTGTACTACTTGTAATCTCCTCATGGAATTCTTATAAATCTGTCATGCACAATTTCCTGTTTATCAAGCCGTAGTGACTGTGATTGTATTATGTATTTTAAGTGCTCTGCAATTACATCTTTTCTGATAGGCTGTTGCATTTTCCAATAACAGACATTAAGCTAACTGGCCAGTAGTTATCTTTTTTGTCTCCTTTCCTTTCTAAAATAAAGGTACTAGTCATAGAATCCCTGCAGCATGAGAGCAGGCCACTTGGCCCATTGTGTCCAAACTGACTCTCGGAAGAGCATGGCACCCAGATTCAACCAGCTGCCCAGCCCCTGCAACCTTGCATTTCCCATGGCTAACCCACCTAATCTGTGCATGTTTGGATTGTGGGAAGAGACCAGAGCAGCTGGAAGAAACCCACACAGACACGGGGATAAGGTGCAGATTCCTCACAGAAAGTCACCTGTGGATGGGATTGAATCCAGGTCCCTGCCACTGTGAAACAGCATGCTACCCACTGAGCCACCATACTGCCCTGTGGGGCACTGGGACTTTTTGAAAAGCCAAGGATACTGGAGAGATTGTGATCAGTGCATCAACTATCACTATAGCTATTACTTTTAATATCCTAGGATGCAGCACTTCGGGCCCAGGGGACCTAATGGTCTTTAACCCAGTTAGTTTCCCTCATATCTTTTCTTTAGGGATAGTTGTTGTTTTATATCCTGTCCTATCATTTGCCCTTTGATTATGCAGGAATTTTGGAACACTGTCAGTGTCTTTTACTGTGACTGTATTCATTTGTGGGACATGTGTGTCACTGCCTGGCCAGTATTTCTTGCCCATCCTGAGTTGCCTCTTGAGAAGGTGATGGTGAGCTGCCTTCTTGAACCACTGCATTCTTCCTGCTGTGGGTTGACCCACAGCGCTATTAGGGAGGGAATTCTGGGATTTTGAGGGGAAGGAATGGCAATGTATTTCCAAGTCAAGATGGTGAGGGACTTGGAGGCGGTGGTGTTCCCATATGTCTGCTGCCCTTGTCCTTCTGGATGGAAGTGGTCTTGGGTTTAGAAGGTCCTGTCTGAGGAGCGTTGGTGAATTTCTGCAGTGCATCTTGTAGTTAGTACCCACCGCTGCTACTGAGCATTGCAGATGGAGGGAGTGGATACTTGTAGATGTTGTACTGGCTGCTTTGTCCTGGATGGTGTCAAGCTTCTTGAGTGTTGTTGGAGCTGCACTCATCCAGGCAAGTGGGGGAGTGTTCCATCGCACTCCTGACTTGTGCCTTTTAGATGGCGGACAGGCTTTGAGGAGTCAGGGGGTGAGTTATTTGATGTGATATTCCCAGCATCTGGCCTCCTCATGTGGCCACTATCTTAATGTGATGACCAGTTGAGTTTCTGGTCAATGGTAACGCCCAGCTGAGAGTGAGGGATTCATTGATGGTAACACTATTGAATGTCAAGAGATGGTCAGAGCCTGGCATTTGTGTGGCGCAAATGTCACTTGGTACTTGTCAACCCAAGCCTGGATATTGTCCGGATCTTGTTGCACGTGAACTTGGACTGCTTCAGTGTCTGAGAAGTCAAATGGTGCTGAACATTGTGCAAACATCAGCGAACATCCCCACTTCTGACCTTATGATGGCGGGAAGGTCATTGATGAAGTAGCCGAAGATGGTTGGGCCGAGGACACTACCCTGAGGAACTCCTGCAGAGATCTTCTGGAGCTGAAATGATTGACTGCCAGCAACCACAACCACCTTCCCATGTGTCAGGTATAACTCCAACCACCGGTGAGTTTGCCTGTGAAACCCATTGATTCCCATTTTGCTAGGGCACCTTGATGCCACACTCGGTCAGATGCAGCCTTGATGTGAAGGGTTGTCGCTCTCACTTCAGCTCTGGAATTCAGCTCTTTTGTCCACGTTTGAACCAAGGCTGTGATGGGGTCAGGAGCTGAGTGGCCACGGCAGAACCCAAACTGGGCGTAACTGAGGAGGTTATTTCTGAGCAGGTGCTGCCTGATAGCACTGTTGATGACACCTTCCATCACTTTACTGATGATTGAGAGTCGACTAATGGAGCAGTAATTGGCTGGCCTGGTTTTGTCCTGCTTTTTCTGTACAGGACATACTTGGGCAATTTTCTACATTGTCGGGTAGATACCAGTGTTGAAACAAACTAGAACAGCTTGGCTCGGGCAGCAGCAAGTTCTGGAGCACAAATCTTCAGTACTGTTGCTGGAATGTTGCCAGGGCCCATAGCCTTTGCGGTATCCAGTGTCCCTAACCGTTTCTTGATATCACATGGAGTGAATTGAATTGACAGAAGACTGGTATCTGCAATAGTGGGGATCACTGGAGGAGGCCGAGTTTGATCACCCATTCAGCGCTTGTGGCTAAAGATTTCTGCAAATGCTTCAGCCTTATGTTTTGCACTGATGTGCTTGGTTCTTCCATCGTTGAGGATGGGGACATTTGTGGTGCCTCCTCCTCCTCCTCCAGTGAGTTGTTTAATTGTCCATTGCCATTCATGACTGGATGTGGCAGGGCTGCAGAACTTAGATCAGATCCATGGTGAGATTGATTAGCTCTGCCTATCACTTGCTGCTTTCGCTATTTGGCATGCAAGTAGTCCTGTTTGGTGGCTTCACCAAGTTGATTCCTCATCTTCAGGTAAGCCTGGTGCTGCTCCTGGCATGCCCTCCTGCACTCTCCATTAAACCAGGATTGATGGTAACGGTTGAGTGAGGGACATACTGAGCCACGAAGGTTGTAGATTGTGCTAGAGTTCAATTCTGCTGCTGTTGATGGCCCACAGCACCTCATGGATGCCCAGCCTTGTGTTGCTAGATCTATGTGAAGTCTGTCCCATTTACTGCAGTGATAGTGCCACACACATGATGGAGGTTGTTCTCAATGTGACGGCGGGACGTTGTTCCACAAGGACTGTGCGATGGTCAGTCTTACTGATACTGACATGGACAGATGCAACTGCAGCTGGCAGATTAGTAAGGATGAGGTCAAGTATGTTTTTACCTCTTGTTGGCTCCCTCACCACGTGCCGCAAACCCAGTCTGGCAGCTGTGTCCTTTAGGATCTGACCAGCTCGATCAGTAGCACTGGTGCTGAGCTACTCTTAGCAGTGGATATTGAAATCCCCAACCCAGAATACATTTTGTGCCCTTGCCATCCTCAGTGCTTCCTCTAAGTGTTGTTCAACATTGCAGAGTACTGATTCAGCAGCTGAGGGAGGACGGTACGTGGTAATCGGCAAGAGCTTTCCTTGGCCATGTTTAACTTGAAGCCATGAGGCTTCATGGGGTCCAGAGTCAATGCTGAGGCGTCCTAGAGCAACACTGTCCTGACTGCACACCACTGTGCCACCACCTCTGCTGGGTCTGTCCTGCCGGTGAGAGAGGACATATCCAGGGATGGTGATGGTGGAGTCTGGGACATTGTGTGAAAGATATTATGACTGTGTCAGACTGTTGATTAACTAATCTGTGAGACAGTTCTCCCAATTTTGGCACTAACCCCCAGATGTTAGTGAGGAGGACTTTGCATGGTCGACAGGGCAGTTTCTGCCATTGTCTTTTCTGGTGGCTAGGTCAATGCTGTGTGATTTATCCAGTTTTATTTCTTTGAGTCAGTTGAGAGTCAAGCTCATTGCTGTGGTCTGGAGCCATATGTGGGCCAGACCAGGTGAGGTTGGCAGATTTCCTCCCTTGAAGGACATTAGTGACAATGGATTCATGGTGATCGGTAGATTCTTAAGTCCAGACTTCTTTTTAAAATTAAACTTCCACCATCGAACCCAGGTCCCCAGAACATTTTCTGGGTTTCTGGATTAATAGGTTAATGATAATACCAGTAGGCCTTGAGGACTCATGCAAAGAATTTATTTAACTCTTCAGCCATTTCCTGGTTCCCCAATATTATTTCTCCAACCTCATTCTCTTAGGGGCTTGTATTAACTTTGGTCTGTCCTCCTTTCTATATATTTAACAAAGTTCCAGTTGCCTGTCCTGATATTATTTGCAAGTCCATCCTCAAAGTTTACCTAATCCCCTTCTTTTTTTGGTTGTTTTCTGCCTTTTAAGAATTTCTCGATCCTCTGGCTTGTGATTAATCTTTGCAACATTATATCTATTCTTTCTTTCCATTTGATAAAAGGATCCCTTTGCCTTGTCATGTAGGATAATACGATACAATGTTTTATTTGTCTTTTCTTGCAATACAGAGTTTTTATAGAACATTACAGCATAGTACAGGCCCTTCGGACCTTGATGTTGTGCCGACCTGTCATACCGATCTTAAGCCCATCTAACCTACACTATTCCATGTGCGTCCATATGCTTGTCCAATGACGACTTAAATGCTCCTAAAGTTGGCGAATCTACCACCGTTGCAGGCAAAGCGTTCCATTCCCTTACTACTCTCTGAGTAAAGAAACTACCTCTGACATCTGTCCTATATCTTTCACCCCTCAATTTAAAGCTGTGCCCCCTCGTGCTCGCTGTCACCATCCTAGGAAAAAGGCTCTCCCTATCCACCCTATCTAACCCTCTGATTATTTGATATGTTTCAATTAAGTCACCTCTCAACCTTCTTCTCTCTAATGAAAACAGCCTCAAGTCCCTCAGCCTTTCCTCGTAAGACCTTCCCTCCATACCACGCAACCTCCTCGTAAATCTCCTCTGCACCCTTTCCAAAGCTTCCACATCCTTCTTATAATGCGGTGACCAGAAATGTACACAATACTCCAAGTGCGGCCACACCAGAGTTTTGTACAGCTTCACCATAACCTCTTGGTTCCGGAACTCGATCCCTCTATTAATAAAAGCTAAAACACTGTACGCCTTCTTAACAGCCCTGTCAACCTGGGTGGCAACTTTCAAGGATCTGTGTATATGGACACCGAGATCTCTCTGCCCATCTACACTGCTAAGAATCTTAGCATTAGCCCTGTACTTTGCCTTCCGGTTATTCCTACCAAAGTGCATCACCTCACACTTGTCTGCATTAAACTCCATTTGCCACCTCTCAGCCCAGCTCTGCAGCTTATCTATGTCTCTCTGCAACCTACAGCATCCTTCATCACTATCCACAACTCCACCGACCTTAGTGTCATCTGCAAATTTACTAACCCATCCTTCTACGCCCTCATCCAGGTCATTTCTAAAAATGACAAACAGCAGTGGACCCAACACCGACCCTTGCGGTACACCACTCGTAACTGGTCTCCAGGATGAACATTTCCCATCAACTACCACCTTCTGTCTTCTTTCAGCAAGCCAATTTCCAATCCAAACTGCTATATCTCCCACAATTCCCTTCCTCCACATTTTGTACAATAGCCTATCGTGGGGAACCTTATCGAACCTTGCCGAAATCCATATACACCACATCAAACGGTTTACTCTCATCTACCTGTTTGGTCACCTTCTCAAAGAACTCAATAAGGTTTCTGAGGCACAACCTTCCCTTCATAAAATCACATGATACACCAACTTTGGATGCTTGTATGCTTGCTTGTTTGCTGATCAAAATTAAATAAGTGAAACAATTGTACTGAGGTCACCAATCAGCCAGCACATGACCCTTCCTGTGCATTGGCTGCATGGTTACAAGGAGGAAGAATGAAGTGTCTGGTTCAGCTCAGTGAGACAGAAGCTGTATATTTTGGAAGTTTTGGATTTGACCTTTGAACAGGACAGTTCCATTTATGTATCTAAGTTATATTTATTCACTGTTTCACAGTGGAAGGACACAGTGGAAGGATGGCAAAATGGTCAACTCAAGGATGAATCTTGGGGATGTTTACTAATAATTGCACAGTGTTTAGCATCAACAGGAAGATGTCGATAATACTCGGGCTTGGACTGATGAGTGCCAAATAATGTTTGCGCCACAGAGGTGCCAGGCAATGATCATCTCTAACAAGAGAGAATCTCACCATCTTCCTTTGTTGAGTTTCAACACTGAAATTCTGTTATCAACTTCATGGGTGTTACTACTGACTTGAACCTGCATGAGATAAGCCATATAAATACTGTGGCTACAAGAGCACGTCTGGGAATCATGTGGTTAGTATCTCCTCTCCTTTCTCCCCAAAGCTTGTCCATCTCTGACAAGGCAAAGTTGGGAGTGTGATGGAATATGATTGCCTGGATGCCGCAGCTCCAGTAACACTCAAGAAGCTTGATGCTTGATTGGCACCATTTCCATCACCTCAACATTGATGTTTGTCTACTGCTGATAGACAATGGGGGCATTGTGTACCATCTACAAAATGCACTGCAATAACTCATCTGACAGCAGTTCCCACTAGAAAAACAAGGGTAGTTCACCTGTATTGGGTACGTGTGACTACAATAAATCAAATAAATCAGATCAAATGCTGGGCCAGAATCCTGGCCATCCCTATCTATCAGCCTTGTGCAGGGTATCTATCCCAGATGAACACTTGCGGTCCATGAAGTTAGTTCAGTGCCTTTGCAACAGTGATAATGTGTGACCAATGTCTACTGGCCTTGCGCAGGACCAACATAGAGCCATACAAATGATATAAACCAGAAGGGAGCCATTCAGCCATCTTTGTCCATGCTGACCCATAGACATCTGATGCCTTTTTTAATCCCAAATTGTTACAAACGTACATGGACCTGCAGCACTTAAAGTGCAGATCCAGGTACTTCTTAAAAGAGTTTAGAATCTCTTAGTCCACCACCAATTCAGGCAGCAAATTCCTGACACCCATCACCCTCTGCATAAAACGGATTTTCCCACATCCCCTCTAACCCTTCTGCCACTTAGCTTGACTCTGTAACTGCTGATTTTTGAATTCTCTGCCAAGGGAAGCAGCTTCCTCCTGTCTACACTAACTCTACCCTATCGCTGCCCTTCACTGTTTTGTATACCTCAATCATGTCATCCCTCAGACTTTTTGGTTCCAAGGAAAACAGCCTCATATTTACAATTCTCCAGCTTTGGCAATATTTGAGTAAATCTTTTCTGCACTGTCTCCAGAGTTATTATATACTTCCTGGATTGTGATGAACACAACTGCACACACTACTCCAGTTGTGGCATCATCAGTATCCTGTACAGTTTTATCATGATGTCCTTACTTTGGTAATCTACACTTTTCCCAATGAGGCAAAGCATTCCCTGTGCCTTCGTCAGAACATTACTGACCTGTAGTGCTACCTTTAGGAACCTGTTCACTTCCATGCTTAGATCCCCCACTTCATCTACCCCTCTCAGTATGTTCCTATTTATTGTGTATTCCCTTTATGTCCTCATGAAAAGCAATGCATCACACTTGTCAGAGTTGTGCTCCATCTGTCGCTTTCCTGCCTTCTCCGCCAACCCATCGAATATCATTTTGGAACTTGGAGCTATCCTCTGTCCTATCCACCTTACATCCAATTTTTCAGTTGTCTGCCAATTTACCAATTGTGCCCCCCATGTTCAAGTCTGAATCGTTCATCTATAAAATAAATTAAAGGGGCCCCAAAATCAAGCCCTGTGAAACACCAATGGAAATTGCTTTCCGTTCAGAAGCACAGCCATGAACAATTACCCTTGTTTCCTGCCACTAAGCCGATTAGTCAACACATTACTCCGTATCCCATGACCCATGAGCTTTCACTTTTTTGCACTTCTCAGGTGGGACGTTATCATTTGCTTTGCTAAAATCCATGTCGACAAATTCATTGCGCAACCCTCATCGATCCTCCTTGCCACTTTCTTAAAGAATTCAACTAAATTTGTAAGTAATGACCTTACCTTGACAAAGCCGTGCTGACTATCCATGACTAGTCCATGCCTTTCTCAGTTAGTTTATTTGATCTCTCAGATCGATTTTAAAATTTTCCCACCACTAACATAAGACAAGCAGGCTTTTAATTGTTTGGCATTTCCTTCGTACCCTTTATAAACAATGGAACCACATTTATATTCCTTCTCTAATTGATTTAAAACAAAATTTGCCCTGAGGATGATTAGTTTAGTCTTGCATGTGCTGGTGCTACCCTCCTAATGGAGGAAGGGGGACTTTTCATCCAAATTCCCTACTTGTTTCCTTTGTTTTAATTTTCTTTTCTTGTAAATATTTCACCCAGTTCCCTTTTAAGTGAAGCACTAGATTTTGCTTGAATAGTCACTTGCAGTAAAAGCATTCCCTATTCCATTATATGGAAACTTTTCCTCTAACTTTCCCATCATTGTTGTGTGAACAAATCCTGGCCTGAATCACAAGAAACAAACTGTGTCTCTTCAGAATTTTTTTTTGTTTGTTAGGGGTCTTACCTCATGAAAAAACAAAAATCAAGCTCTGTTTTTCTGAAACTGGAACAGCAACATTAGAAGCTGCAAGTTCTTCAGTATGTTTGGGAGATCTAGAGTGAATTGTCCCGGTAACCAGATGTTCCACAACATGGTTCTGTACTAGTGACCATTGGCCTTGAGATTGGTCTCATCTGTCCAGTATTGGAGAATCAGCCTTTGCCTGCTAGAATAGACCAATCATAAAGTCACCAATTGTAAGAGATGCAGTGTTTACCTTCCCTGCATTTGACCTTACTATTGAAATTTTTTTTACAATTATGTGGCTTCTGTCAGATGCTAGTAACTATTTGGAGCCACAGGTGAGAGCTGGTGAAGGTGAGGATGAACCCAGCATGAGCTGCTCAAAAAAAGAGTGAATCAAACAATTTTTTTTGCCCTCTCTCTTAGTCACTCCAAATCCTCTTGAAGCATCTTTGTACCTTCCTCTCAATTCTCATTTCCAACCAGTGATGTGATTTGTCAGTCACGGTGTTTTTCTGTAAATATGCCCATCTTCATCCTTTGTCCCCATCCACAGATTAGCACATTTAATATGAAGAACATAATATGAAAAACATATAGACCACATCAGATGAATTTCCCTCTTCAACACTTCTGATATCTGATAAATAGAGGCCTTCTAATGGGCATTAACATGTTGTGTCAGCATTGCTTGACTGATGCTTAAGGTTGCGGTGGTAATTAGTCTTTCTGCATTAAATATACTTTCAATATTAGAAACTTAAGTGATTGACTACTTCATTGGAACCTAATACAATTATCAGTGTTCTTTTTTTTGACAGTGCTGATTGATTGGATTTATTAAATGGAAATGTACAGTGTTGCTTTCAAATGGTGATAATTTCTTAATGGAATTTCACGTGCAGGCACTCAGACATGAACTAATGGATAAGGAGGAGACAATCATAACTGCTTTGGATTCAGCCCATAGAAGGGCCAGAGGAGTCGCGCTGACACCTTCATGTTTAAACAGGTCAGCCACTTAATCTATTGCAGGAACAACCACTTTTCTGCAGAACACTTGGCTTTATAGAGCAGTAAGAGATTAGAAATAAAGTAATGCTAAACTGGAGAGTGAGAAATAATGCAGGGACTCGTATGTTATTTAAAGAAACATGTTACAGCGCATGACAGAAGATTCTGTGACAGTTATTTAGAATTGTATGTTGTGGGAACAATTGAAAATGTTTCCACTCACCTAGTGATTGTGGTAACTTCAAATTATTAGAAAATTTATAGATCAGCATCTTGAAATATGTTTTTTTTTCATTTTCACAAAACGTTACATGACTTTACGTTCTGCAATGTGTTCTTAATTACCATATTCAAAAGCAAAAAGCATGTGTTTACTGTCCTACCATATTTTGGTGATGTATTGATGTGTCTCATTTTCAGAGGACACTTTTCTGCGTGCCACTAGATGTATATCAGCCATACCAAAATGCTGCCTTTGCCTGAGACAGGGAAGATGAAATGACTTTGGGGAAATGGAGAATCATTCATGAATCCAGTTACTTTCTGATCTGACAGCTTTGTGGCATCTGAATGGATAACAATTTGATCTGGTAATCTCAATTGATAGAGTGCAAATGTGTAGTGATGCATTTTGGGAGCTCTGGTAAGTGAAAGATGTTCACAATGACTAGTAGATCCCTAGAGAGCACTGAGAAACAAAGGGACCTTGATGTCCAAAAGCAAGAGTTCATGCCCTCTGCTTCTGGCCTTTCAGGCAATGTTGGATCCAACACTCCACTGAGCCTTAGATCCCATGAGCTCTTGTTTTGTTGACCAGTCTGCTATCACTGACCTTATCAAAAACATATAGACCACATCAGATGAATTTCCCTCTTCAACACTTCTGATATCTCCTCAATAAAAATTAGATAAAATTTGCAAACCATGGCATTACCTCAACAAAGCCATGCTGACTATCCCCGAACATTCCATGTTTCTCCAAGTGCAGCGACATTTTGTCCCTTAAAATTCTTTCTGATAACTTCCCTACCACCAAGGTTAGACTGGCTTGTAACTTCTGGATCTGTCCTTTCTTCTTTTATATAAAAGTATGAGCAGTCCTCTGGCACCTTAGCTGTGGCCAGAAATGACTTGAAAAATCTTTGCCAGGACCTTTGATATCTCCTCCCCTGCTTCATAAAGTCATGCAGTATAGAAACAGGCTCACTTGATCAACATCAATGCCAACTAACAAACATCAAACTACTGATCCCATTTACCTGCACTGAGTCATTACCTACCATACCCTGGCCCTTTAAATGCTCATCTGTTGCTTCTTTAATATTGCAAGCGTATCTGCCTTCTCCACCTTGTCAGGCAGCATATTACATGTTTGTATCACTTATGGTGAAAACACTTGCCTCAGATCCCCTCTAAATAGCTGACAGTTCACCTGAAATCTATGCCCCCGACTTAAACTCGTCTACTGGTTCTCACAATCAATCTATGCCTCCTCATAATTTTGTATACGTCGATCAGATTTCCCCTCAGCCTCCTCTGCTGCATGGAAAACGCACTTAGCCTACCAGTTTCTCCTCATAAAACTTGCATTCAATCACAAAACAACACCCTGAAACATATACTATCAACCAACCTGGCCAACATCTCTGTCTCCGGCTTGCTACAGTGTTCCAGTGAAGCCCAGCACAAGCA
This sequence comes from Stegostoma tigrinum, assembly GCF_030684315.1. Classification (NCBI taxonomy): domain Eukaryota; kingdom Metazoa; phylum Chordata; class Chondrichthyes; order Orectolobiformes; family Stegostomatidae; genus Stegostoma; species Stegostoma tigrinum. The sequence continues at coordinate 999,554 of NW_026728674.1, read as the reverse complement.
GACAGAACAACACCTCATTTTCTACTTGGGGACCTGACAGCCCTCCAGACTTAATATTGAGTTCTGCAATTTTAGGGCCTAAACTCTCCCATATCGCAGCGCCCCCACCCCACACACCAGGCTTTGTTACCACGCAGCCTGCCACTACACACTCCCTGTTGTTAGTGACTAACAGTCCCCATTGACAACTTCCCAGCCTGATCGTTAGCAACTCCTTTATCTGTCCACCTGTCTTTCTCTCTCTTTGGGCTCTATCCTATTGTTTACTCCCTCCCCACCCTCCTCCCTATTTTCGGCATAGAAACTGATGTTTTCCCAGCCACCATCAGTTCTGAGGAAGGGTCACCGGACTGGAAATGTAAACTCTGTTTTTCCCTCCAACATATGTTGCCACACCTGCTGAGCTTTTCCAGCAACTTTGTTTTTGTTCGTTGTTTACAGCATCCGCAGTTCTTGTGGTTTTTATCACTAAACCTGTCAGACTCATCAATGCTCTCTAATGCTCCAACTTGTTGCTCAAATTGCTCCAATAAGAGGCACCTGCTGTACACATGGTCATGCAGACCAGCAGGAGCACTCAGCATTTGACATGTAGCGTAGGATGCACCAATCATGGGTCAGATCTTAATTCCAGGCATACCTTAACTCAACAGAACACGGATCTTTGCTTTTAATTTACTCATTCTCCTACTTAATTGTAGGGGACAAAAACCAGTGTTCACTCTCAGGTCTCTGCTGGTATGCCTGCTTTTCAGGGAGAGCCTTATCTCACCTACTCCTCTCAATAACATTCTCTGACTGTCACTGGGCCAACCCTCCGCTCTCAGTAACACTGTCTGCCCGTCACAGGGCCCTCACCCCCTCCTCTCAGTAATACTGCCCGTCACAGGGCCCTCGCCCCCTCCTCTCAGTAATACTGCCCGTCACAGGGCCCTCGCCCCCCTCCTCTCAGTAACACTGCCCGTCACAGGGACATCACCCACTCCTCTCAGTAATACTGCTTGCCACAGGGCCCTCACCTGCTCCTCTCAGTTATGCACTGACTGACTGTCACAGGGCCCTCACCCCCTCCCCTCAGTAACACACTCCGTCACAGTGCCCTCAGACTGTCACAGAGCGCTCACCGCTCCGCTCAGTCACACTGCCAGTTACAGGGCCCTCACGCGCTCCTCTCAGTAACACTGCCTGTCACAGAACCCTCACGCGATCCTCTCAGTAACACTGCCCGTCACAGGGACCTTACCCGCTCCTCTCAGTAACACTGCCCGTCACAGGGACCTTACCCGCTCCTCTCAGTAACACTGCCTGTCACAGGGCCCTCACCCGCTCCTTTCAGTAACACTGCCCGTCACAGGGACCTTACCCGCTCCTCTCAGTAACACTGCCTGTCACAGGGCCCTCACCCGCTCCTTTCAATAACACTGCCCGTCACAGGGACCTTACCTGCTCCTCTCAGTAACACTGCCCATCACAGGGACCTTACCTCTCCTCTCAGTAACACTGCCCGTCACAGGGACCTTACCCGCTCCTCTCAGTAACACTGCCCGTCACAGGGACCTTACCCGCTCCTCTCAGTAACACTGCCTGTCACAGGGCCCTCACCCGCTCCTTTCAGTAACACTGCCCGTCACAGGGACCTTACCCGCTCCTCTCAGTAACACTGCCTGTCACAGGGCCCTCACCCGCTCCTCTCAGTAACACTGCCTGTCACAGGGCCCTCACCCGCTCCTTTCAATAACACTGCCCGTCACAGAGACCTTACCTGCTCCTCTCAGTAACACTGCCCATCACAGGGACCTTACCGCTCCTCTCAGTAACACTGACTGATTGGAAAGGGCGCTCACCCACTCCTCTCAGTAACATCCCCTGACTGTCACTGGGCCCTCACCCGCTCCTCTCAGTAACACTGCCCGTCACAGCGCCCTCACCCACTCCTCTAAGTAACACAACTGTCACAGAGCCCTCACCCACTCCTCTCAGTAACACTGCCTGTCACAGGGCCCTCACCCGTGCATCTCAGTAATACTGCCTGTCACAGAGCCCTCACCCACTCCTCTCCGTAACATTGACTGCCTGTCACAGGGCCCTCACCCTCTCCTCTCAGTAACATTGACTGACAGTACAGGGCCCTCACCCCCCCCTCCTCTCATTAACACTACCTGTCACAGACCCCTCACCCGCTGCTCGCAGTAACACTGACTGACTGTCACAGGGCGCTCACCCCCTTCCTCAGTAACACTGTCCGTCACAGGGCCCTCACCCACTCCTCTCAGTAATACTGTCTGCCACAGGGCCCTCACCTGCTCCTCTCCGTTACACTGACTGACTGTCACAGGGCCCTCACCCCCTCCTCTCTTTAACACAGTCCGCCACCGTGCCCTCACCCCCTCCTTTCAGTAACACTGCCAGTCACAGGATCCTCACCCGCTCCTCTCAGTAACATTGACTGACTGCACAGGGCCCTCACCCCCTCCTCTCAGAAACACTGACTGCCTGTCACAGGGTGCTCACCCGTTGCCCTCAGTAACACTGACAGACTGTCACAGGGCCCTCAGCCGCTCCTCTCAGTAACACTGCCCATCACAGGGCCGTCACCCGCTCCTCTCAGTAACACTGCCCGTCACAGGGACCTTAGCCGTTCCTCTGAGTAAGACTGCCTGTCGCAGGGCCCTCACCCACTCCTCTCAGTAACACGGCCCGTCACAGGGCCCTCAACTGCTCCTCTTGGTAACTCTGACTATCTCCCGGCCCTAAACCCCTCCTCTCAGAATCACTGACTGACTGTCACAGGCCTCTCACTCCCTCCTCTCAGTAACACTGCCTGTCACAGAGCCCTCATCCGCTGTTCTGAGTGACACTGGCTGACTGTCACAGTGCCCTTACCTTGCCCACTTATCTGAATTAGAGACAATATCAATGTGGTTGCTTTATCAAGAACAAATACGGAGAGAAATTAATGTCACAATCAAAGTGAACTTGATTAGTAAGAGAATGTGATGGAATGTCTATTTATTTAATATAAGTATGTTATGACTGATTTTATGACCTGAAGTCACAGCCGTATTCAATCAGCTTCCCTGTCTATATTTGCAACTCATTGATATAAAGTATTTAGTGACGTTCAAAATTGATCCCAATGTTTCCTAATCAGATTTTTTGAAAAGCCAGTGCCAGACTTTGTGAATAACAATACCTGACACCAGGTTTATAGCTAAAACAAAAGATTTTACAGTTTATGAACAATATAGTATCTTTTTTAAAAAAAGTTAAGCAAAAAGGTATTCTGACGAACGCCTATGACTTAAACATCATCTTCTTTGATTCTAGCCCCAATTCTAGCAAAGACAGAAAGACACACAAACAGATATAATTAAGGAATGTATCAAAGGGAAAAAACTAAATCAAGTGTAACTGGCCAGTTTACTTAACCAGACTGCATGATCTTTAAAATGGAAAGAACTGTGGATGCTGTAAATCAGGAACAAAAACAAAGCTGCTGGAAAAGCTCAGCAGGTCCAGCAGCATCTGTGAAGGAAAAAAAGAAGTAAGATTTCAGATCTGTCAACCCTTCTTCTGATCAGCTCTGAGGAAGGGCCACCAGATCTGACATCGTACCTCTTTTTTGCCTTCACAGATGTTTTCAGACCTGCTGAGCTTTTCCAGAAATTTTGTTTTTGTCCATCATCTAAATTCTCACAGTCAGATGAGATTGTATGTTAAGTTAAAATCTGAACAATCTACAGATGCTGTAAATCAGAAACAAAAACAGAAGTTGCTGTAAAAAACCAGCAGATCTGGCAGCATCTATGGAGAGAAAACAGAGTTAACATTTTGGGTCGTATTACCCTTCCTCAGAATTCCTTATTTCTAAGTGTCACAGGATCTGAAATGTTAATTCTAACTTCTGTCCATAGATGCTGCCAGACTCGCTGAGCATTTCCAGTAATTTCTGAGCTTCTGTCTTGGTTTCTGAAAACATTGAGCTGTGCAAATACCTTTCAGTAGGCTTTGGGGGATATTTAATTATTACTTGTAACAGAGGACCTCTTAACTTAGAATAAGTTGATAATGGGAGGACAACCAGTTGGCAATCAAACGTCTGTCCTGTAGCTTTTGCAGGGACAATCCTTCTGATTTAAAGACAGTTCAATATTGGTTTCAATTTGCTCGTGAGTCATCAACAGAGTTTTCTTGGAAGAAGAATTGACCTGCAATTAACCTCCAGACCTAGCCTCATAAACAAATATCAAATTGTTTCTTCTTTTTTCACATAAGCTGCTGCTCACAGTCCAAAGGTCACTCTCAGCTCACAGTTCACAGCTCCAAACCAAAAATGATAATGAACTTAAGTACTAGGAGGAGTAAGACAATTCAGCTCCTCGAGCCCCGCTGTTTGATATGATTGTGGTTGATCTTATCTCTGCTGCAACTTTAGTTTCCTACCTGCTCTCCATAATTCTTGAACCCATTATGAACTCAAAAATCGTTCTATCTCCTCTTCAAATTTGCTCAATGTCACAGCCCTCCAATGCCTTCTCAGGGAGTGAATTCCAGAGATTCATGACCCTTCCGGTGTAGAAATTTTTCATCATCCCTTTAAACCTTCTCTCCCTATGCTAAAACTATGACCTCTTGCTCTATTGCCCACATGAGGAACCATCCTTTCCACGTCAACTTTATCAATCTGCTTGAACATATTATATCCCTCAATTAGATCCCTTCTCATTGTTCTGAACACCTGAGAATGTAGGCCGAAACTACTCTGTCTGTCTTAAGACGCATTCTCGTCTCTGGAATCATCCTGGTGAACCTCCACTGGACTGCCTCCAATACAATGACACCTCTCCTTAAGTAAGGAGACCAGAACTGTACACAGGGCTCCAGGTGTGGACTCACTAATGCCTTGCATAGTTGCAGCAATCTTCTTTTGTATTTGTATACTCTCTTTCTTGAGCAATAAATGCCAAAATTCCATTTCCCTGCCTTAATACCTGCTGTACCTGCTTACTGAGTTTCTGTGATTCATAAAACTAAAAAAAATGAAGGTTTCAATGCTGTTAAAATGAAATCCATCCAAGTAAAATTAAAAGAATGATAAGAGGACATTAATAGAAAATGAAAACATTTTTCTCTCTCTGGAGAGCAATATTGAACAGGCTTCACATAACAATGTTATTTGTGAGCTTGGATTCTATACTGGAGGAATGCTGCGCAAGTTTTAAGTTTGAATTGTACACCTATACCGTGTGTAGTGAGAAGGACAAGACGTGGGTTTTAATCTAATAATTTTCTGTGTTCTTCTGTTATAAATATACATAGGCATCCGCTTGTGAGCATTTTCAGTAATTGAATACCACAATAAAGAGAATGAAAATTTATCTCACCCTGGAATCTGAATTGTCCAGTATCACCATCAACTGGGATCATAACACTTGTCATTTCAAAGGCCAAACCTGATATTACCACTCGATTCCTCAACTAAAATGGAATTTGATTCATTCAATTGTCATACATGAATGACCTTGATAGAGTGTTGTAAATTATAAAGTGAAACAAAATAGCCCTTCACCATTTTTCTTGTAAAGCAAATCCATCATATTCGATTGTTGTAGTGGTATAAAACACTAGTAAGTCACACATTGCAAAGTCCTCCTGAATGTGAGCCAGACATTTACATAGATCTGTGGTTAACCTCAAGAGGCAACCCAATCTTGTATTTGTTTCCTTTTTAGGCCACTTTTCTGACAACAAAGACTTCACCAGTCTCCTTAAACAGCTGAGATCAGACTAATTACAAAGCTCTATTTTGTCCATAACCTACCCTTGATCAATGCTAAAGAAGATAGACTAGCATTTAAATAAAATTGTATTTATAGAGTCATAGAGTGATACAACACGAAACAGACCTTTCAGTCCAATTAGTCCATGCTGACCATAATCCCAAACTAAAGTAGTCCTGCCTGCCTCCTGCGCTCGGCCATATCCCTCCATTCATGTACTTACCTGGATGTCTTTTAAAAAGTGAAACTGTACCCGCATCCACCAATTCTACTGGAAGTTCATTCCACATATGAACAATCCTCTGTATAAAAATATTGCCCCTCATTTCCTTTTTAAATCTTTTTCCTCTCATCTTAAAACAATGCCCCATAATTTTGAAATCCTCCACAGTAGGGAAAAGACATTTGGCGTTCACCTTATCTAGATCCCTCATTATTTTATAAACATTCATCGGGTGACCCCGAAACCTCCTAAGATCCAGTGAAAAAAGCCCCAGTCTATTCTCACCTTAAATCTCAAAACCTCCATTTCTGGCAACATCCTGGTAATTCTTTTCTGAACCCTCTCCAGCTTAATAATATCCTTCCTTGAACACCGACCAGAATTGGACACAACAGTGTAGAAGAGGCCTCACCAATATCCTGTACAACTTCAACATGGCATTCCAACTCTTCTCCTCAAAGGTCTGAGTCATGAAACACCTTCTTAACTACCGAAAGAACTACAGATGCTGTAAATCACGAACAAAAACAAAGTTGCTGTCAAATCTCAGGAAGTCTGGCAACTTCTTTGAAGGAAAAAACAAAGTTAACGTTTCAGGTCCGGTGACCTTTCCTCAAAACTGGCATTTCCCCTCTTTGCTGTGCACTGTACCACCGATTTTGGTATCATCTGCAAACTTAATAACCAGGCCTTCTATATTCTCATCTAAATCATTTGTATAAACGACAACCAAAAGCAGACCCAGCAATGATCCCTGTGGAACACCGCTGGCAACAGGCCTCCAGTATGGAAAACTTCCTTGCATCACCACTCTCCATCTCCTGCCTTTTATCCAATTTTGTTTAGTTTCTACTTAATTAATATTCCAGTAATAAACATCCCTGATGATCTGCGGAACGGTCACCGCACCCGAAACGTTAACGCTGTTTTTGTTTTCCGTCACAGATGTTGCCAGACCCGGTGAGCTATTCCAGCAACTTTGTTTTAGTTCCTGATGAGCTGCGACTTTGTACTTGACTGATTTCCAACATCAAAAGTTCTAAAGGTTGGAAGAGATTGGTTTACCTTGACTTCCTAGCTTGAAAATGTGCCTTTTATGCAAAGAAACTGTACTCTGGGACAGTGGTTTTGCAGATTTACCTGCAGGTCCAGCTGTGAATCGGAGTTGAAGTAGTTGCAAGCACTGATGAATAGGCAGCTATTTAGCCTCTGGATGGAATCCTGTGGAAGCGACGAGGGTCTAGGTCATTGACTCGAGAACTGATGAGGGAACGGCTTGCCCCAACCAGCTTCCCTTCAGGGGAGCGCCAGCCTCAGGTCGCTCCCCTCAAGGGGTACGTCATCCTGACCTTGCTCCTCTCATGCGTAGGCAGCTACATCTTTCTCCCCTCTGGCACATAATAGACCGGCGGCAAACCTGGTGGGATGCCACTTTCCATGAGCAGTTGGCTAACCAGAACCCAGCAGGTGTAGTAAGCAGCAGTGTCACTTGGGAGGTGATGATCTCTGTTACCATTGGCAACCAACCTACGATTATTGCTCGATCTCAGGCCAGGATTGAGTGAAACACCATTAGCACGCCACTTCCCCTTCTTGATGTTGCACATTGAATGCCTTTGAAAGCCTGTTACATTTCTTAATGGTGACACCCCTGCCCACTGTTGAGTCAATACCAGTTGTTGTGGGATGATGTATGTGTACGTCAGTTGCTCAATTGGGGACTTTAACTCGCAATGAAGTTGGGAAGTTATGCACAAGTCTTCTCACCATGGATTTAATCTGGCTCTAAGCAGAATTGTAGGTGGTGCCATCCTTCCACCTGATTAAATGTCCTCTATTTTCAAACTTGCCACAAGGGAAAGTACAAAATCCCGCTGTTTTTGTTATCAATTCATGGTTTTTAATTTTGCAATCAGTGTCGTAAGCAGCAGATTAGTTCAGTCCTTGTGAAATTGAAGGCAATGCAACACTTTAATTGGTCACTTTTTAACATGGTAGGTTCTCAGACTGAGGAAATGGTGAATGTTGTTGATCTTTAATGCAATATAATGGAGGAGAGAAAAATCTGGACTACAGAGCCCACAGGAAGAAAATTATAATCTGTCAGTGCTGCCTCCATTAGAACAATGCCAAGTAAATACCCGTCCCCATATCGAACAATAGAAGTTTCCTGCATATCAGAACATACCCATTGAGTGGGGAACTGATGAATAATGCAGGAGCACCATCGGATTGAAATACTTTTATTCTAAGAATTTCAGAACATGCTGGGATTTTTATAGCAAGCAATACTTGTGATGGAATATTCTTTTAATGTCAAAATGCTGCAACAGTTTGGAAGAACCAATATTAAATGGATATTATTGCAGATAATATATGTGAATTAAATAAAATTGTTTGCTTAAAGTATTTTGTAATTCAAATTGAATGTCGCATTTTTGTATCTTTGTTGTCTTCTGTTTCTACTTTTTCTTATTTTTATAGAGCAGGTATTGTCCTGGTCACTTGTAATGCTGCCAATTCAAGATTAACTACATGGATGGTCTCTATCAGTTGCTTAATCCCCGATGTCAGATTGCAATCCTGAATCCAAGATTGTCACTTCATCTTTCAATTCTGTGTATAATCAAAGTCTGAGATCAACAGCTTTCATTTTACTATCTGGAAGTCAATCAGTGCAGATTTTGTTTGTAAACCAGCGTTCTGTATGTAAAACTGCTTCGTTTAATTAGATTAGTTAGTTAAGATTCATGTTAATGAAATGAATCATAACTAAGCTTCATCTCTTCCTCATTCTGAACACATGGTATGTCACGCAATGGCAATTCACTTTTGCATTGGTGCCGGTTCAAACCATGTGTATTCCAACTACAGATTGATACAGATGAAATTGTACCATTTCCTTTTTAGTACCATTCTCACCATACAGTGTTTCTGTTCATTACGTTTCTGTGTACAGTTCTGAACCAGTCCCCTTGCCCCTGAGCTTGCCAAATGTCTCAATGTTGTCGTGACATTGTCAAAGAATTCATTTCTTGGTAGATTCAGAGATAAATTAATGTAAACTAGTATGTGTTAATGCCTCTGCTGTAATTGGGCGAAACACTCAGGCCATTGTCTTAATTTTTCTCTCTTGTATTTATATTGAAATGTTGACCATGCCATTTGCTCCACTTACTGGAATTGGACTTGTTACAGAAGTGCTGAACGTCAACTTGCCAAATACAATTGAATGAAAAGTATGAGGCCAATCAGTCTCTTGAAACACTTTCTCTATGCAATCAACATAACAACATTCATTGACAATGAAAAATTACGTACGTGCTTAAGAAGATTAGATTTGAAACAGAGATTTGTGAATATGAATGGAGCTATATATGTCCCCATCTCAGGCACCCACCTCAAGTTCACCTGGACTATCTACAACACCTCTGTCACCTTCCTGGACCTCTCTGTCTCCATCTCAGGTAACCACCCAGAAACCGATATCCATTTCAAGCCCACCGACTCCCACAGCTACCTAGAATACACCACCTCCCACCCACCTTCCTGCAAAAATTCCATCCCCTATTCCCAATTCCTTCACCTCCGCCTCATCTGCTCCCAGGATGAGGCATTCCATTCCCATACACGTCAGATGTCCTCGTTTTTCAACGACCGCAACCCCCCACCCCCCACCCAACCACACACAGTGGTCAAGAACCATGTCTCCCACATTTCCTGCAACTCATCCCTCACACCCCATCCCCGCAATAAGCACCAAAAGAGAACCCCCTCATCCTCTCATACCACCCTACCAACCCCTGGATACAACGCATCATCCTCCAACACTTCCACCATCTGCAATCTGACCTCACCACCAAAGACATTTTTCCATCCCCACCCTTGTCTACTTTCTGGAGAGACCACTCTCTCCATGACTCCCTTGTCGGCTCCACGCTTCCCTCCAACCCCACCACACCCGACATTTTCCCTGCAACTGCAGGAAGTGCTACACGTGCCCCCATACCTCCTCCCTCACCCCCATCCCAGGCCCCAAGAAGACTTTCCACATCAAGCAGATGTTCAACTGCACATCTACCAATGTGGTATACTGCATCCGCTGTACCCGTTGTGGACTCCTCAACATCGGGGAAACCAAGGAGAGACTTAAGTGTTCTGCAAAGCAGTCCCTATGCTCGGTTCACAACAAACAACTGCACCTCCCAGTCGCGAACAATTTCAACTTCCCCTCCTATTCCTTCAACGACATGTCCATCCTGGGCCTCCTGCAGTGCCACAACAATGCCACCCGAAGGTTGCAGCAACAGCAACTCATATTCTGCTTGGGAACCCTGCAGCCCAATAATATCAATGTGGATTTCACAAGCTTCAAAATCTCCCCTCCCCCTACTGCATCCCAAAACAAGCCCAGCTCGTCCCCGCCTCCCTCACCTGTTCTTTCTCTCACCTATCCCCTCCTCCCACCTCAAACCACACCCCCATTTCCTTCCTACTAACCTCGCCCCTTGACCTGTCCGTCCTCCCTGAACTGTCCTATCCCCTCCCTACCACCCCACCCACACTCACCTCTACTAGCTCCACCTCTTCAACTTGTCTGTCTCCTCTCCAACTATCTTCCCCTCTATCCATCTTCGATCCACCTCCCCCACTCTCCCTATTTATTTCAGAATCCTCTCCCCCTCCCCCTTTTCTGATGAGGGGTCTCGGCCCAACATGTAAGCTTTTGTGCTCCTAAGATGCTGCTTGGCCTGCTGCGTTCATCCAGTTGCACACTTTGTTATCTCTATATCACGTAACAACCTCATTGAGTGAGTTCTAGAGCGAATTGTGCAGGGTAGACTTCGGGTTTATCATTCTAACTTGCCAGTCCTGAAAGATGAAACTTGGTTTGTGTTGGATGTTTGTTTTAATAGCTATGAAAGATATCCTGAAAGGATATGTCAAATCTTTTGTTGAGAATTTTACCCATTTAGTCACTCTAATCTTTTTCCTTTTTTAAAGTTTCCTTGGTAGTCATAAATTTCAAATATCTGCACAATTTTATTTGGCTTTGTATTGGTTCTCTGAGATTCTCTGTTAATGGCTCCGTGACCTGCTAGCTCATTACAGAATTTATCATTGATGTGCCTGTAACAAAATCTTTAGTCTTGCACTATATATTCCCAATTTCAGGATAAAGTCCAGAGAGACCTTTTAAAGGAAAGGGGTTTCGAAAGAAAACTTCAGTTCCATCGATCAAAGTCATGAATAGTTGATAAATTATTTGCATTTCATATTTCCAGAACCTAACCCGGAAGAGAGAGCCCAGAGAATTGCCAAAGCTGTCCTCAAACAGTCAATAGAAGTGAAGGAAAATTGGGAGCAATTGAAAACCCATGCAAGCAACTGGCAGAAACAGGTGGAAAAGGCATTGGAGAAACTTCAAGAACTGCAGAAAGCTCTGGATGATCTTGAGGCTCGTGATAACAGCTGAGGGGGTCCACACTGATTGGCAACCTGTGGGTGACCTGCTTATTGACTCATTGCAGGATCACATTGATAAAACCAGACTAAGTGCAATTACATTACACTTCACTTATGAACAGATGTAGCCGCAATGTTGTATCGAGACGATCAGTAATATGAGTACTTTAGTAATATTGATTGAATGGTTGTTAACTTAATTTGAAAATTAAAACTTAGTTGAGCATGCCTTCTGATGATATCACATCGGTAATATTAGTATAATTGAGGATTCTATTAGTCAGTGACATCAGCTGAGTTATCTGCTTGTTGCTATGTTATCAGGATTAAAGGTAAAGTCTTAGCACGCCATTTGGCCACTCCTTAGAGAGAGACAACTGGTTATGATTTAACCTGAAGATCACCATGCCTCGGGCAAGTAGAGGGGTTGAGGCAAAGATCCTTTGTGGTAAGCTCACTGGTGTGGCAATTGAGCCCTCTCTGCAGGGCATCACTTTGCATCACAAACCAACCGTTCAGCCAACTGAATTTGAATGGAGTTTAGGATTGTAGAGTAATCCATGCAATTGTATTTTTTTGAATGAATGTTTCTAACTGGGACTCTCTCACTGGCAAACTTTTTAAAAGCCAGCTCAGCCATACAGGTTAGATAAGTTCCTGATCTCAGCTGAATTTTTTGATCTGGGGTGGGTCAGCGTTAGGAGTTCAGTGATTGGAATGAATTCTCATTAAATTAGCGAGAGGGATACTACACGTGAATAGACCGATGTTTTGAAAAGAGGATGAGATACGAGCAAAAGTTTAATTGATGGAGAAGACCAGCCACAATCATCATCAACGGTGGAGCAGGCTTGAGCAGCCATGCAACATTGTGCTGCCGCTATTTGACTTGCTCCGTGAAGAGGAAGGAAAAGGGTCAAAGTTTCAAAAATGCTGAAGACCACATCATTCTACAACCTCAAAATTTGATTGTGTTCAGCATATTATCAGTACTGGTACCCCTCTTTCCTGGTCTATCATCTCAGCAGCTCTACTCTGCCCAAAAGCTGGTTACCAGTGACATTTTTGAAGGCTCTTCCCAAGTCTGAAAATCATTTTTGTTACGTAGAATCAGAGTTGGCGTGTGGAAGGAGGTCTTCTGGCATATCACAGCTCTTTGAAATAACTCCCCAATTCATCCCCGTCTGCTGTGCAATGTCTTCAACCACTTTATATCTCTTTAATGGAGGCAAAGTTTTGAAGGCATCTGAAAGGAGTATTAACGATCCCAGAATACAACTGAGCCTTATTAAGTTCTTAGTTCTGATGATCAAGAGCTTGATCAAAGAGGATTGTTTTAAAAAGTGCCTTAAAAGAGGAAAGGTACAGCGGCTAAGAGGTGGAGGAAGTCTCTTGTTGGGTTTGACGCCTACACAATTAAATGTTTGACAACCAGTCGTGGGCCATTTAAAATCAAGAGTGGGCAAGAGGACATAATTAGATGAGTGCAGATATCCTGAAGTATGGTTGGACTGGTGGAGATTACCAAAATAGCGATAGGCGTAGCCAAGGAACGATGTGTAAACAAAAATGAGAATTTAATAAAATTACTGTTAATAGTATCAGTGAGTTAGAAAGTACAGAGAATAGGATTTGTTTCAAGATGAGACTCAGGCAGTGGAGTTTTAGATGGCCTCATAACACTCTTGGTCACCTGAAGAGAGTTATTATCTGACACTCCACTCAGGCCAATTCTATGATCTTTTGATCTTTCTGCTTATAAATTGTGTGTCTGTGTGGTCACCTCACTAACTGCACCTGGTGAAGGTGGCTGCACTCCAAAAGCTTGTGTGATTTCAAATGAACCAGTTGGACTACAAGCTGGTGTCATGTGACTTCTGACTTCAAACAGTTATAGAATATGTTTTCAATCCTACCTTGACTTGATAATAAGACATCTTCCTAAAATTTATAAAATGAGAAGTATGTCTAACCCTGAGCCTTAGAGTGTTTTAGATGCCATGGGCAAATGTGGGACTCCAGCAGGGAATGCATTGGAATTAGAGATAATGGGAACTGCAGATGCTGGAGATTCCAAGATAATAAAATGTGAGGCTGGATGAACACAGCAGGCCAAGCAGCATCTCAGGAGCACAAAAGCTGACGTTTCGGGCCTAGACCCTTCATCAGAGAGGGGGATGGGGGGAGGGAACTGGAATAAATAGGGAGAGAGGGGGAGGCGGACCGAGGATGGAGAGTCAAGAAGATAGGTGGAGAGGGGATAGGTCAGTCCAGGGAAGACGGACAGGTCAAGGAGGTGGGATGAGGTTAGTAGGTAGCTGGGGGTGCGGCTTGGGGTGGGAGGAAGGGATGGGTGAGAGGAAGAACCGGTTAGGGAGGCAGAGACAGGTTGGACTGGTTTTGGGATGCAGTGGGTGGGGGGGAAGAGCTGGGCTGGTTGTGTGGTGCAGTGGGGGGAGGGGATGAACTGGGCTGGTTTAGGGATGCAGTAGGGGAAGGGGAGATTTTGAAACTGGTGAAGTCCACATTGATACCATATGGCTGCAGGGTTCCCAGGCGGAATATGAGTTGCTGTTCCTGCAACCTTCGGGTGGCATCATTGTGGCAGTGCAGGAGGCCCATGATGGACATGTCATCAAGAGAATGGGAGGGGGAGTGGAAATGGTTTGCGACTGGGAGGTGCAGTTGTTTGTTGCGAACTGAGCGGAGGTGTTCTGCAAAGCGGTCCCCAAGCCTCCGCTTGGTTTCCCCAATGTCGAGGAAGCCGCACCGGGTACAGTGGATGCAGTATACCACATTGGCAGATGTGCAGGTGAACCTCTGCTTAATGTGGAATGTCATCTTGGGGCCTGGGATGGGGGTGAGGGAGGAGGTGTGGGGACAAGTGTAGCATTTCCTGCGGTTGCAGGGGAAGGTGCCGGGTGTGGTGGGGTTGGAGGGCAGTGTGGAGCGAACAAGGGAGTCACGGAGAGAGTGGTCTCTCCGGAAAGCAGACAGGGGAGGGGATGGAAAAATGTCTTGGGTGGTGGGGTCGGATTGTAAATGGCGGAAGTGTCGGAGGATAATGCGTTGTATCCGGAGGTTGGTAGGGTGGTGTGTGAGAACGAGGGGGATCCTCTTGGGGCGGTTGTGGCGGGGGCGGGGTGTGAGGGATGTGTCGCGGGAAATGCGGGAGACGCGGTCAAGGGCGTTCTCAATCACCGTGGGGGGAAAGTTGCGGTCCTTAAAGAACTTGGACATCTGGGATGTGCGGGAGTGGAATGTCTTATCGTGGGAGCAGATGCGGCGGACGCGGAGGAATTGGGAATAGGGGATGGAATTTTTGCAGGAGGGTGGGTGGGAGGAGGTGTATTCTAGGTAGCTGTGGGAGTCGGTGGGCTTGAAATGGACATCAGTTACAAGCTGGTTGCCTGAGATGGAGACTGAGAGGTCCAGGAAGGTGAGGGATGTGCTGGAGATGGCCCAGGTGAACTGAAGGTTGGGGTGGAAGGTGTTGGTGAAGTGGATGAACTGTTCGAGCTCCTCTGGGGAGCAAGAGGCGGCGCCGATACAGTCATCAATGTACCGGAGGAAGAGGTGGGGTTTTGGGCCTGTGTAGGTGCGGAAGAGGGACTGTTCCACGTAACCTACAAAGAGGCAGGCATAGCTGGGGCCCATGCGGGTGCCCATGGCCACCCCCTTAGTCTGTAGGAAGTGGGAGGAGTCAAAAGAGAAGTTGTTGAGTGTGAGGACGAGTTCAGCTAGGCGGATGAGAGTGTCGGTGGAGGGGGCCTGGTCGGGCCTGCGGGACAGGAAGAAGCGGAGGGCCTTGAGGCCATCTCCATGCGGAACCTTAAAGAACTTGGACATCTGGGTAGTGCGGGAGTGGAATGTCTTATCGTGGGAGCATCCCTAAACCAGCCCAGTTCATCCCCTCCCCCCACTGCACCACACAACCAGCCCAGCTCTTCCCCCCGACCCACTGCATCCCAAAACCAGTCCAACCTGTCTCTGCCTCCCTAACCGGTTCTTCCTCTCACCCATCCCTTCCTCCCAGCCCAAGCCGCACCCCCAGCTACCTACTAACCTCATCCCACCTCCTTGACCTGTCCGTCTTCCCTGGACTGACCTATCCCCTCCCTACCTCCCCACCTACACCCTCTCCACCTATCTTCTTTACTCTCCATCCTCTGTCCGCCTCCCACTCTCTCCCTATTTATTCCAGTTCCCTCCCCCCATCCCCCTCTCTGATGAAGGGTCTAGGCCCGAAACGTCAGCTTTTGTGCTCCTGAGATGCTGCTTGTCCTGCTGTGTTCATCCAGCCTCACATTTTATTATCAATGCATTGGAATTGTCAGGTCCAGAAGTGAAGTAGTTCCAGATGAAGGTTTCACTGCTAATGAGCCAAGACAAGAGACAGGTAGGCAGTATTAAAAAGATGTAAAGAGACAGCTTTTGGGATTGCATGAATGTGTGGTCGGACCACAAACAGTGGTCTTCCCAGTTTTAAATTGTTGTCTCCACATAGTTCCACAACTTCATGTTCTGTTCAAAGGGCATTACTGACAAGAACGCAGAAGTTAGCTTGTCAATATATCTTGATTTTCCCACCATGTTCTCCAATTATGAACACCACATGTGCACTGTACAAAGTGAACCATTCAAACCTTAAAAGGAAATGTTGAAATTGTGGAATATAAAGTTAAATTTATTTTATTGAAAATTTAAATAAATTACATGAGGGTTTGACCAAGACCGAAAGGAATTAGATGGAACACCAGCTGAATAAAACAAGCAGTAGTAAGGTGGTATTAGCTGGATGTTCCTGAAGAAAGAACGCAGCCAACCTTTCTTCCATAAGGGGGATTAATTGTGTGGTGTCAGACACAGTTGACTAAATCATTCCTTCTGTCTTTACTGTCTGACTGTACTATGGTTGTAATATTTCCTTTTTAAAAGGCTCAGGGTTAGACATATTTCTCATTTTACAAATTTTAGGAAGTTGTCTTATTATCAAGTCAAGGTAGGATTGAAAACATATTCTATAACTGTTTGAAGTCAGAAGTCACATGACACCAGCTTGTAGTCCAACAGGCTCATTTCAAGTCACACAAGCTTTTGGAGTGCAGCCCCTTCATCAGGTGCAGTTAGTGAGGTGACCACACAGACACACAGTTTATAAGCAGAAAGATCAAAAGATCATAGAATTGGCCTGAGTGGAGTGTCAGATAATAACTCTCTACAGGTGACCAAGAGTGTTAGAGGCAAGTAAAGTGTTTATAAAGTCAATGTCAGTGCTGTGCTGTCATGATAATCAGGCAGCGCAACAGGAATGTACAAAAGGTGACATCTCAGGTCAGACTCTGACTTGTAGTTTAGAGGCTTGTGTTCAGAATCTGTCTTAGAGTTTTAAGCTTTATTTCCAAAGCAGGAATTTATAAGATACCACACTGACTGTAACTACAAGTTGTGTGTTTCTTCAACAAAACATCTGCAAATAAACAGACATCCTGGATGAAGACTTATTATCTGACACTCCACTCACACCAGTTGTACGATCTTTTGATCTGTCTGCTTATAAATTGTGTGTCTGTGTGTTTTCCTCTCTGACTGCACCTGATGAAGGGACTGCATTCCAAAAGCTTGTGTGATTTCAAATAAACCTGTCAGATTATAACCTGATGCCATGTGGCTTCTGACTTTGTCCATCCCAGTCCAACACCATATTGTAAGTGTTTGGAACCAAGTCAGTGCAACAGGTATATGTCGAACATTTGACTTCGAAAGGATGCCTAGTGCTGAAAAGTTCATTAATAACAAAGGATTTCTCCATTGTGCCATCTATCGTAACATGCTGCGTCTCACAGTCATAATGAAAGGATGCCCACTTCAATTTAGCAGCGCCAAGAACAGTTATGGACATTTTTAGCATGGGAGGAGGCCCTTCAGCCTATTTTATCTGTACCAGCTCTCTCCCAGAGCAACAAAATTAATCCTTTTCTCGAACTCATTCCACCTATTTCACAGAATTGAAATATATAGGTACATACTTAGGACATTTTAACATCAAGTGAGCAGTTCTCGCACTTCACCTTGTCACTAAAAATTGAAAACGTGACTTACAAAGAGTGAGTTTTTATTTTGTTCTGTTGTGATGATGAAGAAGATGCAAGTCCAAGTGCTGGAACTGGCCTCTTGAACTTAGAAACTTTTAAATGTGTATAAAATGAATTCTGTGCGCATCTACTAAAAGCAGCTTTATGGAAGGATAAGGTGCCAAAGAAGATTTGGTGTATTGTACTTTACCCTATTATACTCCAACCTGTGAAAACAGAACTCTACGACTGTGAGTGTTGAGTTCTGAGAGGTTGCTATCTTGTTTGAATTTACATTGCTCAGTAGAGGCCTATTTTCCCAACAGCAAAATTGGCAATCCAGAAAGTAATGGATATTGGTTTCTCGCATTTGTTAGCTCTAAGTGTCTGTGTAAAGTTTGAGTACAGTTTCCTTATGTACAGGTGCTTAACCTGCTTTTACAGTTTGAACATTTATTATGCTAATGAAAATTTTTTGAATGGTTTCACCTCCAGTTTTCTTCTTTATGCCTATTTGGTATTTTTTCAGGGTAAGGACGACCTGCAAAATCTGACATTGGGTTTTGAAAGACATCAGCCTTTATTTTAGAGAGATAATGGGAACTGCAGATGCTTGAGAATGCGAGATAACAACGTGTGGAGCTGGATGAACACAGCAGACCAAGCAGCATCTCAGGAGCACAAAATCTGACGTTTCGGGCCTCGACCCTTCATCAGAAAAGGGGGAGGTGGAGAGGGTTCTGAAATAAATAGGGAGAGGGGGGAGGCGAATTGAAGATGGATAGAGGAGAAGATGGTGGAGAGGAGAGTATGGGTGGGGAGGTAGGGAGGGGTTAGGTCAGTCTGGGGAGGCCGGACAGGTCAAGGGGGCGGGATGAGGTTAGTAGGTAAGAAATGGGGGTGCAGCATGAGGTGGGGGGCGTGGATAGGTGAGAGGAAGAATAGGTTAGGGAGGCAGGGACGAGCTGGGCTGGTTTTGGGATGCAGTGGGAGGACCGGAGATGTTGAAGCTTCTGAAATCCACATTGATACCATTGGGCTGCAGGGTTCCCAAGCGGACGATGAGTTGCTGTTCCTGCAACCTTCGGGTGGCATCATTATGGCACTGCAGGAGGCCCAGGATGGACATGTCATCTAAGGATTGGGAGGGGGAGTTGAAATGGTTCGTGACTGGGAGGTGCAGTTGTTTCTTGCAAACTGAGCATAGGAGTTCTGCAATGCAGTCCCCAAGCCTCCGCATCGTTTCCCCAATGCAGAGGAAGCCACAGCGGGTACAGCGGATGTTTTGGATGTTTCTTAAGCATTGATTTTCATTCAAAGTTGGTTGGATTTTGCTGAAGCAATAGACATAACTCACTCTGACGTAGACAATGCCAGAGATAACGTTTCGGGTCCTGTGACCCTTCCTCAGATCTCACTCTTCACTGATGCTGCCAGACCTGCTGAGCTTTTCCAGCAACTTCTGCTTTTGTTCCTGATTTACAGTGCCCACAGCTCTTTTGTTTTTTATGACACAGACAAAACTTGATCTCTGCAGGTAGCATGATGCTGCATCCTCCAACTTCCCTGTCTTTTTGTGATGTAATATTGTCTTTTTAGGGCAGAAGTGGCTTTTTTTTTTGTTTGTTTTAACTTCTGCACATACTTTCTTTGCAGGTTAAAAGTCTACACCTTTTTCAGTTCACTGCAGTGCTGCATAATGAAGACATTCAACATTCTTTTTTTAAAAAAGCAGAAAATCAGCGTTGTTTGTTTTCCAAAATGTGATGTGCAAGTGCAACACTTAACAGTGTGTTCATCAAACTATTGTTTCCTTTGATATTTGTGTTGCAGAAATTTCTAGAACCATTTCATATATATTTTTCTTGATATATTTTAGCAGCTTTCCTGGAGCAAGTCTGTTTTCCTCAGGATGAGATGACTTTCAGACGTACTTCCTTTATTGTGAGATTTAATTGGGGTAAAATGAGGAGGATTTTTATTCACTGAGACACACATGACTATATATTGAAAGCATTGGAAAATGCATCCTGTTAGGACTGTCATATTATCTGGTGTTTGTACCAGGCTTTCTGATTAACTGCAAGTGATTAAGGATGCTAATGGATGCTATATGTTATTACAAAAGGAAATGAACATACAAGTAAGGATTTTATGCCACAGTTATACATAGCATTGAAGCCGTACCTCAATTATGGCATATAATATAAGTTGCCTCATTTAAGGAGGCAGTTCAGATTTAGGTTTACAAGAACAATACTTGTAATTAATGGGTTGTCTTATGAAGTAAGATCAGAAGGACTGGGAAGGATTAGAAGGACCTCCTCACCTATACTCTCCTCTCTACCTATCTTCTTTTCTCTCTATCTTCAGTCTGCCTCCCCCTCTCTCCCTATTTATTCCAGTTCCCTCCCCCCATCCCCCTCTCTGATGAAGGGTCTAGGCCCGAGACATCAGCTTTTGTGCTCCTGAGATGCTGCTTGGCCTGCTGTGTTCATCCAGCTCCACACTTTGTTATCTTAGAAGGACTGGACTTGTTTTTGCTGAAATTGAGAAGAGTAAGGAGGTGATTTCCTTGAACTATATATGATTCTGAATGGTCTTCACAAGGAATATGTAGAAAGATTTTTCCTATACTTTGGCGAGCGCAGAACGAGGGACACATGCAAAATTTGAAGTTGCCACTCGAGGACAGATGAGCAGAGCATTTTTTCTCTGATAGTTGTATGACATTGGAAGTAGCTGCCTCCTAAGATGATAGAGTTGGGGTCATTGAATATTTTAAGGTGGACTTCGATTCTTGTAAGGCAGGGAAAAGGCCTCTATTAGTTGTAGTCATACCAAGCACAAAGGAAAACTTTTGTGGTTGTTAGACATAGTCATCTCACCTCCAGGACATCTCTGTAGGAGTTCCTCAGGGCAGTGTCCAGGGCCAAACATCTGTGCTGCTTCAGCTTCCTTCTATAAAGTCAGAAGTGGGAATGTTTGCTGATGACTGCACAATGTTCAGGACCATTTCCAACTCCGTAGACAATAAAGCAGTCCATGTTCAAATGTGGCAAGACCAAATATATTATCCAGGCTTAGGCTGATACAGTGCTAGGTAACATTTGCACCACACAAGTGCCAAGCAATGGCCATCTCCAACAAGGGAGAATTTAGCCATCATCTCTCGACATTTAATGCTGTTACCACCGCTGAATCCCCCAACATCAACACCACGGGTGTTACTGTTGACCAGAAACTGAACAAGATCAGCAACATAAATACTATCGATTCAAAAGCTGGCCACCTTGTTGTGTGCAGATGATTTTCATCACTCCATTTTTACCAAGATTTGACAGTGGAAATTTGGGATTTGCCATATTTCTGAAGAGTCAAACGGCAGCATGCTTTTCTTTTCGTGAATTCTTTGCAATTTATTGCATTAAAAACTCCTATTGCCAGAAAAAGAAATTATGTGGCTAAGCGACTTTCTTCCAATGTCTTGTGAGAAGTGCCATTCAGAGGTGGTTACATTCTTACCTTGTGATCAGTCGGGATCAGTCGGGCTGGATATGAGATGAGGCTGGTGGTGGGAAGATTTTGAAGCAGGTACTTCAGAGAAGGCAGCCCCAACCCATTCAGCCTCTCCCTACAGTCAGACTCTCCAACCCTGGCAATGTTCTTGTAAATCTTTTCTGAACCCTTTCAAATTTCACGACAACTTTCCAAAAGCAAGGAAACCTGAATTGAGTGCAGTATTCCAAAAATGGCCAAACCAATGTCCTTTGTAGCTGCAACGTGACTTCCCAACTTCTATATTGAGTGCTGTGACCAACAAAAGCAAGCATATTAAACGCCTTCTTCACTACCTGCAACTCCACTTTCAAGGAACTCTGAACCTGCACCCCAAGTTTGTTTGGCGACACTGCCGAGGACCTTACCATTAAGTGTATAAGTTCTGCCCTGATGTGCCCAACCAAAACCTAAAACCCTTTCCACATTAAACCTAATTGTCTGCTATTTGCTTGGTGGTATATAAAAAAAGGGAACAGTTTCTGCTTGTTCAGGCAACCCATACCCGACATCCAGAGGTTGATTTCCTAATGGCTTGAATTGGAACTGGTTAACAGATTGAGTTTTGGGATGCCTCAGGATGTCTTTATATATGCTGTGCCTCAGGCAGGTGTCAAATTGTATTTTCAAATACAGTTCTGCATATAGATAGCATAACATAAGAAGAACAGGACTAAGTAGAATTATCCTTCAAAGCCTTGTTGAGTTGATTTGTCTGTTTTGTTACTTACTTCTACATTTATTAAATCCACTTTTTTTAAAACATTCTTTCACAGGATGAGGGCACTGCTGGCAAGGCTAACATTTGTTTCCCATCCAGGAATGGCTTGGTGGGCCATTTTGGAAGTCAGTAGAGAGTCAGCCATATTCCTGTGAATTTGAAGTCAGATACCAGAATTGCTCAGGAAAGCAGATTCCCTTCCCTCAAGAATAGATTAGTGAATTCAGTTTTCTGTTACAACAATTTGTGATAGTTTCATCGACACTGTTACTTTGAGCTCGAAATCTTCATTAATTGAATGTCATTTCCAGCAGATGCTTTTGTATTTTGTATTTAATATTAGGATGTTAGTTTTAACTTAATTTCTTATTAACATTTAATCATTAATTTCAGGACGTTTCTCAGATTTTATATGCTTCCTCTCCATTAGGCTTTTAAAGAAGAAATTGCCCCAGTCAAACAAGAAGTCAAAATATTAAATGATCTGGCCAATCAGTTATCTCCACTTGATGTCTCTTTATCTCCAAGGATTTCTCACCAGCTTGATGACCGAAATATGAGGTGGAAATTCATACAGGTAATGGTGAAAACATTTTCAAAGCCAGCCAATCTGTTGTAGAAAGCATGTACAAATAATTTGGCTTCGAACAGATGAGCAAGATAAAGAACCCTTTCAATTTAAGCAAGCAATTAATATTTTATTATCATGGTTTATAAAGTTATTCAATTTTATAATATTTCTTTTTCAAAAATACAATGTTCTGGTCTGCAGTCTGCACTTTAGAATGTATTCGCAAAACAAAATCCAAATAGTGAGAGATGTGAGCATCCAAACCACAGTCTGAAATGGTTCAGGACTGGACAATTTGAATATATTCATAATGAAGCTGCAGGTAGCAGATATTTTTCCCGATCCATCTAAAAGAATTTGGAATTGGACCATTGTGATAACTGCTGTGCACTTCAGTATTATGTATTGTTTCATATATTTTAAGCCCCTGAGAAAGACAAACTTGGATGAATTACAACAAAGATATACTTGATGCATTGAAGGGAAGAACAACATAAAATTTTATGAACTGCATGTATTTCTTTCAATTGAGCAGATTTTGATTGATGTCAGCAAAGTAGTACATGAAAATTTCCTTTATCCCATAAAGCCTCATGAAATGTTTTATTGAGCAAATTATTTCAGTCTTGTTCTGTGTCAGTAGCTCGCTTGGCCACGTAGCACAATAAAACTCCTTACTGGTTCTAGGAAGCAGACAAAAACATAAGAAATAGCACCAGGATCTGGATGTTCTACCTCTCGACCCTGCCTCACCATCCTATAAGAACATGGCTGACCGCCCCAGGACTCAACTCCTCTTCCATACCAGCTTCTCAGAGCCCTCAACTTCTCTATTTCAAAAATCTTATCTACCACCTTCTTTAAATACTTTCAGTGATCTACCTTTCACAATTCTTTTGTATTCTAAACAATCGCTACCTGCTGAAAGAAGAAATTCCTTTGCATCTCAGGTTTCAATAAATGTTCCCTTCTTCTGTAACTATGTCGCTGAGTTTGAGATTTCCACACTAATGGAAACATTGTCTTCACATCTAGCCTGTCAAGCCCTCTCAAAATTTTGTGTTTCAGTAAGATCACCCCTCATTCTCCTAAACTTGAATGAATAAAGACCTTCTGTGTAACCATTCTTGATAAATCATGATCCGATGAATCAGCCCGGTGAATCTCTTTTGAACTGCTTCCCATGGCTGTGTATTCTTTCTTGTATTTCTCCAAGTGTGACCTCCTCAATAGCCTGATCAGTTGCAAAAAAGCTTCCCCTTTTTTGAACTAAAACCTCCTTACAATAAAGGCCAAAATTCCATTTGCCTTCTTAATTACTTGCATCACCATAATCATGGCTCACATCAACTCCAACCTACCAAAGTGCTTTGATCCTCTGCAATTCACCTACAACAGGTCTACAGCTGATCCCTGGCCTGACAGTCATCCTTGGAATGTCTGGATAACAAGGATACCTACATCAGGCTGTTACTTTTTGATCAGAGCTCCACCTTCCACACTGTAATTCCAAACAAACTCCTCTCTGAACTCTGAGACCTCGGCCTCAGCATCCCTCTCTGTAACAGGATTCTCGACTTCCTGACCCAGAGGCCGCAATCAGTAAGGATAGGTGACAACACTTCCTCCACCGTAAGCCTCAACGCCGGTGCCCAGCAAAGCTGCATACTCAGGCCCCTACTCTATACTCCTTATGCAATCATGACTGTGTGGTCCCAACTCTATTTATAATTTTGCTGATGACGCTTCCATTGTAGGTCGGACCTCAAACAACAATAAGTCAGATTACAGGAAAAGCAATTGAGTGCTTGCTGGCATGATGGAAAGATAACAGTCTCTCCATCAACATAAGCAAAATGAAGGAGCTGGTCATTGATTTCAGGAAGCTTGTGTCTGCAGCAATGGTGCTGAAGTGGAGATGGTTGACAGTGTCAAGTTCCTGGGAATGTTGCTCACCAACAATCTGTCCTGGTCTACCCATGTCGACGCAATGGTCAAGGTGGCTAAGGAAATTCAGCATGTCCATGAGGAACCTACCTATTTTTGTAGATGCATCCTATCTGGATGCATCACTGTGTGGTATGGCAGTTGCTGTTCCCAAGACTGCAAGAAGCTGAAGAGAATCATGAGCACAGCCCAATCCATCACGCAAACTAGCGTTCCATCCATTGACTCCATCCACACTTCCCACTGCCTTGGGAAAGCAACCAACATAATCAAAATACCCCCTCACTCTGGTTATACTCTCTTCCGTCCTCTTCTGTCAGGCAGAGGACATCAGTTTGAAAACGCGTACAAATAGATTTAAGAACAGCCTCTATTCTGTTGTGACTTTTGAACGGACCTCTCAAATGTTAATTCTGATCTCTCTCTCTCAGCATCTTCTCTGTGGCTGTAACACTGTATTCTGCACGTTGTACGGTATGATTTGCCTCTACAGCATGCAAATCAACACTTTTCACAGTATCTGAGTACATGTGACAGCAATAAATCAATCAGTCACCTGCATGCTAGTATGTGTTTCATGGACTACAGCATCCAAGTCCCCTACCCTGCAATTTTTCAGAGTCTTCCCCCTATTTAAGTAATAGTCTATCTTTTGATACTTCCTACCAAAGTGTACTTTCCTACATTAAACTCTATCTGCCAACTTTTTCCGACTTGCTCAACCTGTCTATCCCCTTGCAGATTCTTTGTCCTCATGAGAACATTCCCTCCCACTATTTTTGTAGCATCAGCAAATTTGGATGGATTTATGCCTTGTCCCCTCCTCTAAGTTATGAATGTAGATAGTAAATAATTGTAGTCCTAGGGCTGATCCGTGTGGCACTCCACGAGTTATGGCTTTCCGGCCTGATAAAGATGGTGGTTAGAAAATAATTGGCTGAACCATTGAAATGAAAAATGTGAAAAAAAAATGCATTTTCATTGTTTGTGAAATTGTCAAATTGTCGATAATAAAATATAAATATTACTGTAGTTCTTGATGAATACAGTTTATCATTGAGCTTTATGAAAATTCTGAATATAGTTCATGATTTATTATAGCATCAGTTTTCATGCATCTTTATCGGAGAATTCAGATTTTTTTGTCAAAAATTGTGCTGTGCCACACATGATATTTGCTAAATCTCTCCTGTCCCAGCAGTTCAACTTGTTCAGTTTTGACATTACTTTTGTAAGGACCCCACAGTTGAGCTACCTTGCGTTGATAGTTCACTACACACTTCTTGCAGTAAAACAAATGCTCCTCAGACCAAACTTCGGAACCCCGCCCACGGCCGACGGAACCCCGCCCATGGCCGACGACCTCATTGCTCCGCCCACAACCTCCACAGCCAGCAACTCCAGAGGAGACAGCCACACCGAGCCCTGCCGCATCTTCACCATCCCCCCGGACCTCCCACTGACTGAGGACGAATGGTCAGTCCTTAGTAAGGGGCTCACCTTTGTCCCCCTACAACCACACATCAACGAATACTAGTCACAGTTGGACATAGAGCAGTTTTTCCGCCGTCTTCGCCTCCATGCCTACTTCTTCAACCGGGAACCTAACCCTCCCTCCACTGACCCCTTCACCCGCTTCCAACACAAGTCCTCCTCCTGGACACCACCCCCAGGCCTCCTACCCTCCCTCGACCTCTTCATTTCCAACTGCCGTCGAGACATTAACCGCCTCAACCTCTCAACCCCTCTCACCCACTCCAACCTCTCCCCCGCAGAATGGGCAGCCCTCCGCTCCCTCCGCTCCAACCCCAACCTCACCATCAAACCTGCAGACAAGGGTAGCGCAGTGGTAGGATGGCGCACTGACCTCTACACCGCCGAGGCCAGACGCCAACTCTCCGACACCACCTCCTACCGCCCCCTCGATCATGACCCCACACCCGAGCACCAAACCATCATCTCCAACACCATTCATGACCTCATCACCTCAGGGGACCTCCCACCCACAGCCTCCAACCTCATTGTTCCCCAACCCCGCACGGCCCGTTTCTATCTCCTTCCCAAAATCCACAAACCCGCCTGCCCTGGTCGACCCATCGTCTCAGCCTGCTCCTGCCCCACCGAACTCATCTCCACCTATCTGGACTCCATTTTCTCCCCTTTGGTCCAGGAACTCCCCACCTACGTCCGTGACACCACCCACGCCCTCCACTTCCTCCAGGACTTCCAATTCCCTGGCTCCCAACACCTCATATTCACCATGGACGTCCAGTCCCTATACACCTGCATTCCGCATGCAGATGGCCTCAAGGCCCCCGCTTCTTCCTGTCCCGCAGGCCCGACCAATCCCCCTCCACCGACACTCTCATCCACCTAGCTGAACTCGTCCTCAACCTCAACAATTTCTCTTTTGACTCCTCCCACTTCCTACAGACTAAGGGGGTGGCCATGGGCACCTGCGTGGGCCCCAGCTATGCCTGCCTCTTTGTAGGTTACATGGAACAGTCCCTCTTCCGCACCTACACAGGCCCCAAACCCCACCTCTTCCTCCGGTACATTGATGACTGTATCGGCGCCGCCTCTTGCTCCCCAGAGGAGCTCGAACAGTTCATCCACTTCACCAACACCTTCCACCCCAACCTTCAGTTCACCTGGGCCATCTCCAGCACATCCCTCACCTTCCTGGACCTCTCAGTCTCCATCTCAGGCAACCAGCTTGTAACTGATGTCCATTTCAAGCCCACCGACTCCCACAGCTACCGAGAAAACACCTCCTCCCACCCACCCTCCTGCAAAAATTCCATCCCCTATTCCCAATTCCTCCGCCTCCGCCGCATCTGCTCCCATGATAAGACATTCCACTCCCGCACATCCCAGATGTCCAAGTTCTTCAAGGACCGCAACTTTCCCCCCACAGTGATCGAGAACGCCCTTGACCGCGTCTCCCGTATTTCCCGCTACACATCCCTCACACCCCGCCCCCACCCCAACCGCCCTAAGAGGATCCCCCTCATTCTCACACACCCCCCTACCAACCTCCGGATACAACGCATCATCCTCCGACAATTTCGCCATTTACAATCCGACCCCACCACCCAAGACATTTTTCCATCCCCACCCCTGTCTGCTTTCCGGAGAGACCACTCTCTCCGTGACTCACTTGTTCGCTCCACACTGCCCTCCCTCTCACCTTATGACGGTGAGTTCACTGCAATGCTTATTTCAGTGAGAGAAGCGCTTCAGAAGACAAAAATCTCAACTTTACCAAACAAATAAACTTTTGATGCTGGCTTCACTGAAATGCTTATTTCAGTGAGATAAGCAATTCAGAAGACAAAAATATCAACTTCACCAAACCACTCAACTTTTGATGCTGAGTTCACTGAAGTGCGTATTTCAGTGAGATAAGCACTTCAGAAGGACAAAATCTCAACTTCACCAAACGACTCAACTTTTGATGCTGGTTTCACTGAAATGCTTCTTTCAGTCAGATAAGCACTTCAGAAGGCCAAAATCACAACTTCACAAAACCACGCATCTTTGGATGCTGAGTTCACTGAAATGCTTATTTCAGTGAGATAAGCACTTCAGAAGGACAAAATCCCAACCTCAGCAATCGTCTCAACTTTCGATGCTGGTTTCACTGAAGTGCTTATTTCAGTGAGATAAGCACTTCAGAAGACCAATATCAAAACATTACTAAAAGACTCAACTTTTGATGCTTGATTTATCCAACTGCTTATTTCAGTGAGATAAGCTTTTCAGAAGACCAAAATCTAAACTTCACCAATCGACTCAACTTCTGATGCTGGTCTCACTGAAATGCTTCTTTCAGTCAGATATGCACTTCAGAAGGCCAAAATCTCAACTTCACCAAACCACCCAACTTTCGATGCTGGGTTCACTGAAGTGCTTCTTTCATTGAGATGAGCACTTCAGAAGACCAAAATCTAAACTTCACCAAACCACTCAAATTTTGATGTTATTTTGAATGAATTGCTTATCTCTGTGAGATAATCCCTTCAGGATGCTAAAATCCCAACCTCATCGAACGACTCAACTTTTGATGCAGGTTTTATTGAAATGCTTCTTTCAGTCAGATAAGCACTTCAGAAGTCCAAAATCCCAACTTGACCAAAACACAAAACTTATGATGCTGGGTTCACTGAAGAGCTGATTTCAGTCAGTTAAGCACTTCAGAAGGCCAAAATCATAACTTCACAAAACCACACATCTTTCGATGCTGAGTTCACTGAAGTGCTTATTTCAGTGAGATAAGCACTTCAGAATGCCAAAATCCCAACCTCAGCAATCGTCTCAACTATTGATTGTGGTTTCACTGAATTGCTTATTTCAGTGAGATAAGCACTTCAGAAGACCAATATCAAATCTTCACTAAACGACTCAACTTTTGATGCTTGATTTACCCAAATGCTTATTTCAGTGAGATAAGCTTTTCAGAAGACCAAAATCTAAACTACACCAAACCACTCAAATTTCGATGTTGTTTTGAATGATGTGCTTATCTTTGTGAGATAAGCTCTTCAGAGGGCCAAAATCCCATCCTCACCAAACGACTCAACTTTTGATGATGGTTTCACTGAAATGCTTCTTTCAGTCAGATATGCACATCAGAAGGCCAAAATCTCAACTTCACCAAACCACACAACTTTCAATCCTGGATTTACCCAAATGCTTATTTCAGTGAGATAAGCACTTAAGTAGACCAAAATCCCAACTTCACCAAACCACAAAACTTATGATGCTGGGTTCACTGAAGAGCGTATTTCTGTCAGATCAGCACTTCAGAAGGCAAAAATCACAACTTCACAAAACCACACATCTTTCGATGCTGGGTTCACTGAAGTGCTTATTTCAGAGAGATAAGCACTTCACGACGCCAAAATCCCAACCTCACCAAACGACTCAACTTTTGATGCTGGTTTCACTGAATTGCTTATTTCAGTGAGATAAGCACTTCAGAAGGCCAAAATCTAAACTTCACTAAACGACTCAACTTTTGATGCTGGTTTCACTGAAATGCTTCTTTCAGTCAGATATGCACATCAGAAGGCCAAAATCACAACATCACCAAACCACCCAACTTTCGATCCTGGATTTACCCAAATGCTTATTTCAGTGAGATAAGCACTTCAGAAGACCAAAATCTAAACTTCACCAAACCACTCAAGTTTCGATGCTGGGTTCACTGAAGTGCTTATTTCAGAGAGATAAGCACTTCACTACGCCAAAATCCCATCCTCACCAAACGACTCATCTTTTGATGCTGGTTTCACTGAATTGCTTCTTTCAGTGAGATAAGCACTTCAGAAGGCCAAAATCACAACTTCACAAAACCACACATCTTTCGATGCTGAGTGCACTGAAGTGCTTATTTCAGCGAGATAAGCACTTCAGAATGCCAAAATCCCAACCTCACCCAACGACTCAACATTTGATGCTGGTTTCACTGAAATGCTTCTTTGAGTCAGATATGCACATCAGAGGCCAAAATCTCAACTTCACCAAACCACCCAACTTTCGATCCTGGATTTACCCAAATGCTTATTTCAGTGCGATAAGCACTTCAGTAGACCAAAATCTAAACTTCACCAAACCACTCAACTTTTGATGCTGGGTTCACTGAAGTGCTTATTTCAGAGAGATAAGCACTTCACTACGCCAAAATCCCCACCTCACCAAACGACTCATCTTTTGATGCTGGTTTCACTGAAGTGCTTATTTCAGAGAGGTAAGCACTTCAGAAGGCCAAAATCTAAACTTCACTAAACGACTCAACTTTTGATGCTGATTTCACTGAAATGCTTCTTTCAGTCAGATATGCACATCAGAAGGCCAAAATCTCAACTTCCCCAAACCACCCAACTTTCGATCCTCGATTTACCCAAATGCTTATTTCAGTGAGATAAGCACTTCACTACGCCAAAATCTAAACTTCACCAAACCACTCAACTTTCGATGCTGGGTTCACTGAAGTGCTTATTTCAGAGAGAGAAGCACTTCACTGCGCCAAAAATCCCAACGTCACCAAACGACTCAACTTTTGATGCTGGTTTCACGGAATTGCTTATTTCAGTGAGGCAAGCACTTCAGAAGGCCAAAATCTCAACTTCACAAAACCACCCAACTTTTGATCCTGGATTTACCAAAATGCTTATTTCAGCGAGATAAGCACTTCAGAATGCCAAAATCCCAACCTCACCCAACGACTCAACTTGTGATGCTGGTTTCACTGAAATGCTTCTTTCAGTCAGATATGCACATCAGAAGTCCAAGATCTCAACATCACCAAACCACCCAACTTACGATCCTGGATTTACCCAAATGCTTATTTCAGTGAGATAATCACTTCAGAAGACCAAAATCTAAACTTCACCAAACCACTCAACTTTCGATGCTGGATTCACTGAACTGCTTATTTCAGAGAGATAAGTACTTCACTATGCCAAAAATCCCAACCTCAGCAAACGACTCAACTTTTGATGCTGGTTTCACTGAATTGCTTATTTCAGTGAGACAAGCACTTC
The DNA here is from genome assembly GCF_030684315.1 of Stegostoma tigrinum. Classification (NCBI taxonomy): domain Eukaryota; kingdom Metazoa; phylum Chordata; class Chondrichthyes; order Orectolobiformes; family Stegostomatidae; genus Stegostoma; species Stegostoma tigrinum. The sequence continues at coordinate 968,666 of NW_026728674.1, read as the reverse complement.
AGAAGGCCAAAATCCCAACTTCACAAAACCCACCCATCTTTCGATCCTGGATTTACCCAAATGCTTATTTCAGTGAGATAAGCACTTCAGTAGACCAAAATCTAAACTTCACCAAACCACTCAACTTTCTATGCTGGGTTCACTGAAGTGCTTATTTCAGTGAGATAAGCACTTCAGAAGTCCAAAACCCCAACTTCACCAAACCACAAAACTTATGATGCTTGTTTCACTGAAGAGCTTATTTCAGTCAGATAAGCACTTCAGAAGGCCAAAATCTCAACTTCACCAAACCACCCAACTTTCGATCCTGGATTTACCCAAATGCTTATTTCAGTGAGATAAGCACTTGAGAAGACCAAAATCTAAACTTCACCAAACCACTCAACTTTCGATGCTGCGTTCACTGAAGTGCTTATTTCAGTGAGATAAGCACTTCAGAAGTCCAAAATCCCAACTTCACCTAACCACAAAACTTATGATGCTGGTTTCACTGAATTGCTTATTTCAGTGAGATAAGCACTTCAGAAGGCCAAAATCTAAACTTCACTAAACGACTCAACTTGTGATGCTGATTTCACTGAAATGCTTCTTTCAGGCACAGGCAGGCAGGCAGACAGAGACAGGCAGGCACAGGCAGACAGTTAAACAGAGACAGTCAGGCAGGCCCAGGTCGAGAGACAGAGACAGTCAGGCAGACAGGCGGAGACAGTCAGGCAAACAGGCAGAGCCAGGCAGGCAAACCGACAGGCAGTCAGACACAGACTGTCAGACAGATACTGGCAGATGGAGACAGGCAGGCACACAGGCGGAGACAGTCAGACAGGCAGAGACAGTCAGGCAGTCAGGCAGACACAGTCAAGCAGAGACAGGCAGGCAGGCAGGCAGGCGGAGACAGGCAGAGACAGTCAGACGGAGGCAGGCAGAGACAGGCATACAGACAGACAGAGACAGTCAGACACAGAGAGACAGAGTCAGAGTCAGACAGAGACAGGCAGGCAGACACAGACTGTCAGACAGATATAGGCAGACGGAGACAGTCAGGCAGACAGACAGACAGGCAGGCAGGCAGAGACAGTCAGGCAGACAGGCAGAGACAGGCAGGCAGACAGAGACAGTCAGGCAGGCAGGCAGAGACAGTCAGGCAGGCAGACAGACACAGGCATACAGACAGGCAGAGACAGTCAGGCAGGTAGAGACAGGCAGACAGGGACAGACAGGCAGACAGGCACAGGCAGACCGGCAGAGACAGTCAGGCGGACAGGCAGGCAGGCAGGCAGAGACAGGCCGAGACAGTCAGGCACAGGCAGGCAGGCAGACATTGACAGACAGTCAGAGACAGTCAGGCGGACAGGCAGGCAGGTAGAGACAGACAGACAGGCAGGCACAGGCAGAGACAGTCATGCGGATAGGCAGAGGCAGTCAGGCAGGCAGAGACAGGCCGAGACAGGCAGACAGAGACAGTCAGGCAGGCAGGCAGAGACAGGCAGGCACAGGCAGACAGTCAGACAGACAGAGGCAGGCAGGCAGGCACAGGCAGAGGCAGGCAGGCAGAGATAGGCCAAGACAGGCAGTCAGAGACAGTCAGGCAGACAGAGACAGGCAGGCACAGGCAGACAGTCAGACAGACAGAGGCAGGCAGGCAGGCTCAGGCAGAGACAGGCAGAGAGACAGACAGTCAGGCAGTCAGGCAGAGAGACAGTCAGGCAGAGACAGTCAGACGGAGCAGTCAGGCAGGCAGAGACAGACTGGCAGGCAGGTAGAGACAGGCAGGCAGAGACAGTCAGGCAGGCAGGCAGACTGAGACAGGCAGACAGGCAGAGACAGTCAGGCAGAAAGGCAGAGACAGTCAGGCAGACAGGCAGAGACAGTCAGGCAGGCAGAGACAGGCAGACATACAGACACAAGCAGACAGACAGGCTGACAGGCAGAAACAGGCAGTCAGACACAGGCAGACTGTCAGACAGATACAGGCAGGCGGAGACAGGCACGCAGAGGCAGGCAGGCGGAGACAGGCAGAGGCAGGCAGAGAGGCAGACAGAAACAGGCAGACAGAGGCAGTCAGACACAGACAGACAATCAAACTGACACGGGCAGACAGAGACAGGCAGGCAGGCGGAGACAGGCAGATGCAGGCGGAGACAGGCAGTCAGACACAGGCAGACTGTCAGACAGTTACAGGCAGACGGAGACAGGCACGCGGAGACAGTCAGAGACAGGCAGGCAGACAGAGGCAGTCAGACACACAGACAGTCAAACCGATACAGGCAGAGATAGACAGGCAGGCGGGTGCAGGCAGAGGCAGGCAGGCAGACAGAGACAGTCAGACACAGACAGGCAGAGGCGCAGACAGAGACAGACAGACAGAGACAAACAGACAGAGACAGTCAGGCAGACATGCAAAGAGTCAGGCAGACACCAGAGAGTCAGGCAGACATATAGACAGGCAGACAGAGGCAGGCAGGTGGGCAGAGACAGTCAGGCACAGGCAGGCAGAGACAGAGACAGTCAGGCAGAGACAGTCAGACATAGACAGAGACAGGCAGGCAGGCAGAGACAGACAGGCAGACAGATGCAGGCAGAGACAGAGAGACAAGCAGACAGATACAGGCTGTCAGACAGAGACACACAGGCAGATGGAGGCAGGCAGGCAGAGACAGTCAGACACAGGCAGAGACAGGCAGGCAGAGACAGACAGGCAGGCAGAGACAGTCAGACACAGACAAACAGAGTCAGACAGAGACAGGCAGGCAAACAGACAGACAGGCACAGGCAGATGGAGGCAAGCAGGCGGAGACAGACAGAGGCCGGCAGAGACAGTCAGATACAAGCAGGCAGTCAGACACAGACTGTCAGATAGATACAGGCAGACGGAGACAGGCAGGCAGGCAGACAGAGACAGGCAGGCAGAGACAGTCAGATAGACAGACAGACAGAGACAGTCAGTCAGACAGAGGCAGACAGAGGCAGGCAGGCAGGCAGATGCAGGCAGAGACAGAGAGACAGGAAGACAGGCAGAGGCAAGCAGACAGATACAGGCTGTCAGACAGAGACAGACAGGCAGATGGAGGCAAGCAGGCGGAGACAGACAGAGGCCGGCTGAGACAGGCAGACAGAGGCAGGCAGACAGACAGACAGAGACAGGCAGTCAGACACAGGCAGACTGTCAGACAGATACAGGCAGACAGAGACAAGCACGCGGAGGCAGGCAAAGAGACAGACAGAGACAGGCAGGCAGACACAGGCAGGCAGTCAGACAGAAGCAGGCAGGCAGACAGAGGCAGTCAGACACAGACTGTCAGACAGATACAGGCAGACGGAGACAGGCAGAGACAGGCAGGCAGACAGACAGAGACAGACAGGCAGGCAGAGACAGTCAGACACAGAGAGACAGAGTCAGAGTCAGACAGAGACCAACGGCAGGCAGGCAGACAGACAGAGACAGGCAAGCAAACCGACAGGCAGTCAGACACAGACTGTCAGACAGATACAGTCAGACGGAGACAGGCAGGCAGACAGGCAGAGACAGTCAGGCAGTCAGGCAGACACAGTCAAGCAGAGACCGTCAGGCAGACAGACAGAGACAGTCAGATACAGAGACAGAGTCAGACAGAGACAGGCAGGCAGACAGACAGACACAGGCAGTCAGACACAGACTGTCAGACAGATATAGGCAGACAGAGACAGTCAGGCTGACAGGCAGAGACAGGCAAGCAGAGACAGGCAGGCAGGCGGAGACAGTCAGGCGGAGACAGGCAGACAGAGGCAGGCATACAGACAGGCAGAGACAGTCAGGGAGACAGGCAGACACAGTCAGGCAGAGACAGGCAGGCAGGTGGAGACATGCAGACAGGGACAGACAGAGGCACAGGCAGAGACAGTCAGGCGGACAGGCAGAGACAGGCAGACAGTCAGGCAGGCACACAGGCGGAGACAGTCAGACAGGCAGGCAGTCAGGCAGACACAGTCAAGCAGAGACAGTCAGGCAGACAGACAGACAGTCAGGCGGAGACAGTCAGGCGGAGAGAGTCAGGCGGGCAGGCAGATACAGGCATACAGACAGACAGAGACAGTCAGACACAGAGAGACAGAATCAGAGTCAGACAGAGACCGACGGCAGGCAGGCAGGCGGAGACTGTCAGGCGGAGACTGTCAGGCACACAGGCGGTCAAGCAGAGACAGGCAGGTAGGGACAGACATAGAGACAGGCAGGCAGGTAGGGACAGACAGGCAGACAGAGACAGGCAGGCAGGTAGGGACAGACAGGCAGACAGAGACAGGCCGAGACAGTCAGGCAGACAGGCACAGGCAGACAGGCAGGCAGGTAGAGACGGGCAGACAGGGACAGGCAGAGACAGGCAAGCAGGTAGAGACGGGCAGACAGGGACAGGCAGAGACAGGCAGGCAGGTAGAGACGGGCAGACAGGGACAGACAGACAGGCAGAGGCAGAGACAGGCAGGCGGACAGGCAGAGGCAGTCAGGCAGCGACAGACAGGCAGGCAGGCACAGGCAGGAAGACAGAGACAGGCAGGCACAGGCAGACAGTCAAACAGAGACAGTCAGACAGACAGAGGCAGACAGGCGGAGACAGTCAGGCAGACGGACAGGCGGAGACAGTCAGGCAGAGACAGGCAGTCAGACATAGACTGTCAGACAGATACAGGCAGACGGAGACAGTCAAACAGACAGGCGGAGACAGTCAGGCAGAGAGACAGACAGGCTGAGACAGTCAGGCACAGTCAGGCAGGCAGGCACAGGCAGACAGGCAGGCAGGTAGAGACGGGCAGACAGGGACAGACAGACACAGGCAGAGGCAGGCAGGCAGGTAGAGACGGACAGACAGGGACAGGCAGAGACAGGCATGCAGGTAGAGACGGGCAGACAGGGACAGACAGACAGGCAGAGGCAGAGACAGGCAGGCGGACAGGCAGAGGCAGTCAGGCAGCGACAGACAGGCAGGCAGGCAGGCACAGGCAGACAGTCAAACAGAGACAGGCAGACAGGCGGAGACAGTCAGGCAGACAGGCGGAGACAGTCAGGCAGAGACAGGCAGTCAGACATAGACTGTCAGACAGATACAGGCAGATGGAGACAGTCAAACAGACAGGCGGAGACAGTCAGGCAGAGAGACAGACAGGCTGAGACAGTCAGGCACAGGCAGGCAGTCAGGCAGGCAGACAGTCAAACAGACAGGCGGAGACAGTCAGGCAGAGAGACAGAGACAGTCAGGCAGACGGACAGGTGGAGACAGGCAGGCAAACCGACAGGCAGTCAGACATAGACTGTCAGACAGATACAGGCAGACGGAGACAGGCAGGCACAGAGGCAGAGACAGTCAGACAGGCAGAGACAGTCAGGCAGTCAGGCAGACACAGTCAAGCAGAGACAGGTAGGCAGGCAGGCACAGGCAGACAGGCAGAGACAGTCAGACGGAGTCAGACAGAGACAGGCAGGCAGAGACAGGCATTCAGACAGTCAGACACAGAGAGACAGAGTCAGAGTCAGACAGAGACAGGCAGGCAGAGACCGACGGCAGGCAGGCAGACACAGACTGTCAGACAAATATAGGAAGACGGAGACAGGCAGTCAGACACAGACTGTCAGACAGATATAGGCAGACGGAGACAGGCAGTCAGACACAGACTGTCAGACAGATATAGGCAGACGGAGACAGTCAGGCAGGCAGGCAGAGACAGTCAGGCAGGCAGGCAGACAAGCAGTCAAGCAGAGACAGGCAGGCAGACAGAGACAGTCAGACAGAGACAGGCAGGCAGGCGGAGACAGACAGAGACAGGCATACAGACAGACAGAGACAGGTAGAGACAGGCAGACAGGCAGAGACAGTCAGGCGGACAGGCAGAGGCAGGCAGGCAGACAGAGACAGGCCGAGACAGTCAGGCACAGGCAGGCAGACACAGTCAGGTAGAGACAGGCAGACAGGCACAGGCAGAGGCAGTCAGGCAGCGACAGACAGGCAGGCAGGCAGACAGAGACAGGGCGAGGCAGACCGGCAAACAGAGACAGGCAGGCAGACAGGCGGAGACAGTCAGGCAGAGACAGGCGGAGAGACAGACAGTCAGGCAGACAGGCGGAGACGGACAGTCAGGCAGAGACAGTCAGACGGAGCAGTCAGGCAGGCAGAGACAGACTGGCAGGCAGGGGCAGACTGGCAGGCAGAGACAGTCAGGCAAACAGGCACAGGCAGACAGGCGGAGACAGACAGGCGGAGACAGACAGGCAGAGACAGACAGGCAGACAGGCAGAGACAGTCAGGCACAGACACAGACAGTCAGGCACAGACACACAGACACAAGCAGGCAGAGACAGGCTGTCAGACAGATACAGGCAGGGGGAGACAGACAGAGTCAGGCAGGCAGACAGAAACAGGCAGACAGAGGCAGTCAGACACAGACAGACAATCAAACCAACACGGGCAGACAGAGACAGGCAGATGCAGGTGGAGGCAGGCAGACAGACAGAGACAGGCAGTCAGACACAGGCAGACTGTCAGACGGAGACAGGCACGCGGAGGCAGGAAGGCGGAGACAGACAGAGAGAGACAGTCAGAGACAGGCAGGCAGACAGAGGCAGTCAGATACAGACAGACAGTCAAACCGATACAGGCAGAGACAGACAGGCAGACGGATGCAGGCAGATGCAGGTGGAGGCAGGCACGCAGAGGCGCAGACGGAGACAGGCAGAGACAAACAGACAGAGGCAGACAGAGGCAGGCAGGCAGGCAGACAGATAGACAGACAGGCAGAGGCAGGCAGAGACGGTCAGACAGACAAAGACAGGCAGGCAGTGAGACAGTCTGACAGGCAGACAGACAGAGGCAGGCAGGCCGCGGCAGACAGAGGCAGGCAGACAGGGACAGGCAGAGACAGTCAGGCAGGCGGAGGCAGACAGGCAGATGGAGGCAGGCAGACAGACAGTCAGACACAGACAGGCAGAGAGGCAGGCAGACACCGACAGGCAGAGACAGGCAGGCAGGCACGCAGAGGCAGACAGAGACCGGCAGGCAGGCAGAGACAGTCAGACAGAGACACAGAGAGTCAGGCAGAGACGCAGGCAGTCAGATAAACAGAGGCAGAGAGTCAGGCAGGCAGGCAGGCAGACAGAGACAGTCAGGCCGAGGCAGACAGAGGCAGGCGGGCAGACAGAGACAGTCAGAAGGCAGTCAGTCAGACAGAGGCAGGCAGAGACAGTCAGACAGACAGAGACAGACAGACAGTCAGACAGAGACCGCCAGTCAGGCAGGCAGAGACAGTCAGACAGAGACAGACAGTTAGACAGGCAGAGGCAGACAGAGATAGAGAGGCAGGCAGACAGAGGCAGGCAGAGAGTCAAGCACACACGCAGAGAGTCAGACAGACGTGCAGGCAGGCAGACACGCAGTCAGTCAGGCAGGCAGAGAGAGACAGTCAGACAGAGACAGGCAGAAGGCAGACAGGCAGCCAGACAGAGAGGGGCCACCAGACAGTCAGGCAGGCAGATAGACAGACAGTCAGACAGAGACAGGCAGGCAGAGACAGTCAGAAGACAGACAGAGGCAGGCAGACACGGACAGTCAGATAGACAGACAGACAGAGACAGTCAGGCAGGCAGGCAGAGACAGTCAGAAGACAGACAGAGGCAGGCAGACACGGACAGTCAGATAGATAGACAGAGAGACAGACAGAGACAGTCAGTCAGGCAGACAGACAGACAGACAGACAGAGACAGTCAGTCAGGCAGACAGACAGAGACAGCCAGGCAGGCAGAGACTGTCACACAGAGACAGGCAGGCAGACAGAGGCAGGCAGAGACAGTCAGACCGAGATAGGTAGGCAGAGACAGTCAGATAGAAAGACAGTCAGATAGAAAGACAGTCAGATAGAAAGACAGTCAGACAGAAAGAGGCAGGCAGGCAGACAGACAGGCCAAGGCAGAGAGAGACAGGCAGACAGACAGTCAGAAGGCAGGCAGACAGTCAGTCAGACAGAGGCAGGCAGAGACAGACAGGCAGGCAGAGACAGTCAGACAGAGACAGGCAGGCAGAGACAGGCAGGCAAACAGTCAGACAGAGACAGGCCGACAGTCAGACAGAAACAGGCAGGCAGGCAGAGGCAGTCAGACACAGACACCCAGTCAGACAGAGACAGAGAGACAGACAGGCAGGCGGGACCAGGCAGGCAGGCAGAGACAGTCAGACACAGACAGGCAGGCAGGCAGACAGACAGACAGAGACAGACAGACAGAGGGAGGCAGACACAGACAGGCAGGCAGACAGAGACAGGCAGGCAGACAGAGACAGGCAGGCAGGCAGAGACAGTCAGACAGAGACAGACAGAGACAGTCAGGCAGGCAGACAGAGACAGTCAGGCAGGCAGACAGAGACAGGTAGAGACAGGCAGAGACAGTCAGGCGGACAGGCAGAGGCAGGCAGGCAGACAGAGACAGGCCGAGACAGTCAGGCACAGGCAGGCAGACAGGCAGACACAGTCAGGTAGAGACAGGCAGACAGGCACAGGCAGAGGCAGTCAGGCAGCGACAGACAGGCAAGCAGGCAGACAGAGACAGGGCGAGGCAGACAGGCAAACAGAGACAGGCAGACAGGTGGAGGCAGGCAGGCAGACAGAGACAGGCCGAGACAGTCAGGCACAGGCAGGCAGACAGGCAGACAGAGACAGGCAGACACAGTCAGGTAGAGACAGGCAGACAGACACAGGCAGAGGCAGTCAGGCAGCGACAGACAGGCAGGCAGGCAGGCAGACAGGGCGAGGCAGGCAGGCAGACAGGCGGAGACAGTCAGGCAGAGACAGGCAGAGAGACAGACAGTCAGGCAGACAGGCGGAGACGGACAGTCAGGCAGAGACAGTCAGACGGAGCAGTCAGGCAGGCAGAGACAGACTGGCAGGCAGGGACAGACTGGCAGGCAGAGACAGTCAGGCATACAGGCGCAGACAGGCGGAGACAGACAGGCAGACAGGCAGAGACAGTCAGGCACAGACAAACAGAGACAGGCAGACACACAGACACAAGCAGACAGAGACAGGCAGGCAGGCAGAGACAGGCAGGCAGACAGAGACAGGCAGGCAGACAGTCAGACAGAGACAGGCCGACAGTCAGACAGAGACAGGCAGGCAAACAGTCAGACAGAGACAGGCCGACAGTCAGACAGAGACAGGCAGGCAAACAGTCAGACAGAGACAGGCCAACAGTCAGACAGAGACAGACAGGCAGGCGGCGCCAGGCAGGCAGGCAGAGACAGTCAGACACAGACAGGCAGGCAGACAGACAGAGGCAGGCAGACAGACAGACAGACAGAGACAGACAGACAGAGGGAGGCAGACAGAGACAGATAGACAGGCAGGCAGACAGACAGACAGAGGCAGGCAGTCGGAGACAGACAGACGCAGACAGACAGACAGTCAGAGGCAGGCAGGCAGAGACAGACAGGCAGACAGAGACCTTTTTAAAATTAACAAGAACATGTGATTAACACACTTAATAGCTGCGACCGAGTGTGATTTAAAAGAATGCTGATTACCAGAAGTTAAATAGGGGTTGTAAGATCCACTATTTGAAACGAGTCAAGAGCCAATTCGATTGTACTTTGGATTTGGGTGGAATGAGAATGCACGTCGGTTGAAAGAGATTGATGTTTTAGTTTAAACTGTTCTGAGTCCTGCTTCATAAATATAAAGGAGGGCTTCATAACTTATAAAGCTGCTGTTCCTCCACCATTGTTCTGCAGAAATTACTGAATCAAACGACAGAATATGACCAGCATCATAAGATAGGAGTAGAAGTAAGGCCATTCGGCCAATCAAGTCCACTTTGCCATTTAAATCATGGCTGATGGGCATTTCAACGACACTTCCCTCAACTCTCCCTGTAGCCCTTGACTCCTTTTGAGATCAAGAATTCGTTGATCTCTGCCTGGAAGGCATCCAACGTCCCGGCCTCCACTGCACTCTGCGGCAATGAATTCACAAGCCCACCACTCTCTGGCTGAAGACGTGTCGTCTCGTTTCAGTTTTAAATTTACCCCCTCTAATTTTAAGGCTGTGCCCACGGGTCCTAGTCTCCCCGCCTAACGGAAACAACTTCCTAGCGTCCACCCCTTCTAAACCATACATTATCACCGGCGGTTCCCTAGTTAGATTTGACATATTGCATTTGAGAAGGAAATGGCCTTTTTCCATCATTCCAGAGTACTTTTCTTAATCATTGTATTTATTTGTCGGCCCAATAAAGGAATTAATTTTATTTGATAGCTCAATAAGTTAAAACTGTAATCGAAGTTAGTTTTCTTCCTCCTTTGTAGTGGATCTGTTGGAGTTGCACACAGCACAACACGTCTTTGATCGACACAAATTGACACAAAACGAGCAACTTCTAAATGTAACTGAAGTAATCAACTGTTTAACGTCCATTTATGATGGTTTGGAACAAAATCACAAAGACTAGGTCAATGTGTCACTCTGTGTCAACATGTGTCTGAACTGGCTGCTGAACGTCTTTGATACGTATGTATGATTTACACTTGAATGTAGTATGTTTAGATTGTCCTAAGGTGCATTAAACTGCATCCTACATTTTGGATTTTGATCAGTTAAGTAAATGTGAAGATTGTCAACTGATTAAAATCAATCCTAGGATTGTTGACATAAGGTTTCAGTATGTTCTAATTTCATTTCAGTGCAAGTGATAAAGTAGTTGAAAGTTTTAGCGACTTTTGTTTTAAATCATAAAATTGAAACTGATATAGAACATAGAACGTAGAACAGTACAGCACAGAACAGGCCCTTCAGCCCACGATGTTGTGCCGACCATATACTTCTGATTCCATTTGGTCAGATCTGTACAGGATCATGGAGACATCTTGACACTCTGATTGTAATGCTCTTCACAGTGACAAATGTTAGTGCTGGAGAAAGACGTGTATAAAGTACACAATATGAACATCATCCAGTTAATGTCAAGGAATAAACAGCCAGATGCAGAATAAGTTTTTATGTGACCCTCAATCTCGTAGAGTCATATAGCATAGAAACACCATGTCTATGCCTCCCAACAAACACCAAACTACACTAATCTCATTTATCTACACTTGGTCCCTAGCCTACTTTGACCTAGCATTTCAAATGCTCATCCCAGATGCTTTTTAAATGTTGAGAATACCTGCCTCAACTACCCTCTCAGGCAGCGTGCTCCATATGTCCACTTTGTTGATGAAAAAGCTTTTCCTCAGACTTCCTCCAAAGCATTTAATCCTCACCTTAAACTTGTGCCATCTGGTCTTAGACACATGTGCCATGGGGAAAGGATTCTCACAATGTATTCTGCCAGAGCCTGTCATATTTTTTTCCGCCTCAATCATATCCCGACCCCCACCTCAGCTTCCTCTGCTACAAGAAACACAACTCCAGCATACCAGTCTATCTCGTAACTGTGACTTTTTAACCTAGCCAGTATCTTGAAGAGCATTAACTGTGCCATTGTGGTATTTTCCAGACTAATTGTCGTTCAGCTTATCTCAGTCAGATTGTTTAGTAAACTCCATTTAGGAATAATGTTATGCACTTCACTTGGAAATGTATTAAGACTGTGACAGTATATTGGGGAATCCTTGCAAGTGGAGAGATTTTTATTTTCTTTCAGTCCAAGCTGGATATAATTCTAGGATTTGGAGATGAACGTCCAGGGTTAAACCTCCGGTGTCCTTCTATCCACCCCAAATCTCCTCCAATTTTCCATTTATATAAAATTGAGCTTTGTTTGCATGAGGTGTGTTCCAATATTAAATCGTTATTGCGACTGTAAATTTTGACATTCTTCATTAGGTACGTACCCTTCATATTGATAGCGGCTCAAGGTGCTTCAGGGTGTCAAAACCAAAATGTTGCATTTTCCAGTGAAATTGTAGACATTGAGCTGAAATTCTCGCGAGGGAGCACTGAACGGCATGCATTATTTCTGAGTACCGCCCTCATTAATACTTATTCCATTTTTGTACCTGCCAGACAGAAACTAGACGCTCAGAATTACCGAAATGAAATTCTGAGTGGGTGTATGATGCTTGCACATTGCTCAATGCTCCTCTGGACCTCCAACTTGGGCAGTAGTCACCAGCATCTGCAGCCACACCCATCAGTAGCACCCCATGTCCACAGTTTTGACATGTGGCATGTTCCAGCCTCAGCACATCATGGCACATCTCAGATCTGCTTTCAGTACTCTTCTATACTTCATTGCTGCATTTTGGATTGCAGCAGCCCCCCTCATGGCAGTGCTACTGCCAGGGCACTTTTATATGCAGGGACAGGCACCCATTCGTGTATTGGGCCACGTTACACATCAGGACACCTTGCTTGAGCTCTCCACTCTCATTTTGTCCCTGCATGAATGCTAACAGCTCCTCTGCCTTGTCTTCATTTGCTTTGTCTTTTTATGGGTTGCCCCCTCCGCCACATCTCTCAGACTCATAACACTAGTATGTTGATTAACCTTTTGGCATCGAGACAAAGCCAGACAGCTTGTCATGTTTGTCAGCAGTCATCAATCAAAGGAGTGGGTGTGTTGCCGTTCAGCACCGTGATATGTTGATCTCACACCTGCAGCATGTGCCAGCTGCAGAAGCACAGAAGGCATTGCATTGTCTCCAACCACATGGTCGTTCTTCATGTTCTGAGGGGAATGGTCTGTAGTCAAGGGAGGCAGTTCCAGGCAGCAGATCGAGGTAACTCCAGGGCATTGTCTGATATCACTCGAGGGGCTTGGATGCAATCAGTTGGCTGCTCAGGATGATCATGGTCAGGACACTGTCCTCATAGGTTGTGAGAAGTCAAACGTTAGACACCTCACTACCTGTGTTGGCTCTTTCTGCCCTACGGTGGGCTGTTTTTCCTGGAATGAAACAAAGGGAGTGATTGAGTGAGATGAAATGAGCTGGTGCATTTGTTAGTGCTCATGTATGTTTGGGAAGGGAGGTGAGGTCTCCTGGGTGAGAGCAAGAGGCACAGAGAACATAGAGGATTAATAGCCTTGGGCCCTCAAGTAGGCGAGAGCAAGTGAAGACAGACATTGAATGCTTTGGTGAGAATGGTATTACATGAGCTGTGCTGAAGGGTGGTGCAGAATTAGAGAGAGTGTGAATGTGAGGTAGCACAGACCAATGATACCAGTCACGGTTGGACGTAGAGCAGTTTTTCCGCCGTCTTCGCCTCCATGCCTACTTCTTCAACCGGGAACCTAACCCTCCTTCCACTGACCCCTTCACCCACTTCCAACACAAGTCCTCCTCCTGGACACCACCCCCAGGCCTCCTACCCTCCCTCGACCTCTTCATCTCCAACTGCCGTCGAGACGTTAACCACCTCAACCTCTCCACCCCTCTCACCCACTCCAACCTCTCCCCCGAAGAACGGGCAGCCCTCCGCTCCCTCCGCTCCAACCCCAACCTCACCATCAAACCCACAGACAAGGGTGGCGCAGTGGTAGTATGGCGCACTGACCTCTACATCGCTGAGGCCAGACGCCAACTCTCCGACACCACCTCCTACTGCCCCCTCGATCATGACCCCACACCCACATGACCAAACCATCATCTCCAACACCATTCACGACCTCATCACCTCAGGGGACCTCCCACCCACATCCTCCAACCTCATTGTTCCCCAACCCCGCACGGCCGTTTCTATCTCCTTCGCAAAATCCACAAACCTGCCTGCCCTGGTCGACCCATCGTCTCAGCCTGCTCCTGCCCCACCGAACTCATCTCCACCTATCTGGACTCCATTTTCTCCCCTTTGGTCCAGGAACTCCCCACCTACGTCCGTGACACCACCCACGCCCTCCACCTCCTCCAGGACTTCCAATTCCCTGGCCCACAACACCTCATATTCACCATGGATGTCCAGTCCCTATACACTTGCATTCCGCATGCAGATGGCCTCAAAGCCCTCTGCTTCTTCCTGTCCCGCAGGCCCGACCAGTCCCCCTCCACCGACGCTCTCATCCGCCTAGCTGAACTCGTCCTCACCCTCAACAACTTCTCTTTTGACTCCTCCCACTTCCTACAGACTAAGGGGGTGGCCATGGGTACCCGCATGGGCCCCAGCTATGCCTGCCTCTTTGTAGGTTACGTGGAACAGTCCCTCTTCCGTACCTACACAGGCCCCAAACCGCACCTCTTCCTCCGGTACATTGATGACTGTATCGGCGCCGCCTCTTGCTCCCCAGAGGCGCTCAAACAGTTCATCCACTTCACCAACACCTTCCACCGCAACCTTCAGTTCACCTGGCCCATCTCCAGCACATCCCTCACCTTCCTGGACCTCTCAGTCTCCATCTCAGGCAACCAGCTTGTAACTGATGTCCATTTCAAGCCCACCGATTCCCACAGCTACCTAGAATACACCTCCTCCCACCCACCCTCCTGCAAAAATTCCATTCCCTATTCTCAATTCCTCTGCCTCCGCCGCACCTGCTCCCACGATAAGACATTCCACTCCCGCACATCCCAGATGTCCAAGTTCTTCTAGGACAGCAACTTTCCCCCCACAGTAATCGAGAACGCCCTTGACAGCGTCTCCCGTATTTCCCGCAATACATCCCTCACACCCCGCCCCCGCCACAACCGCCCTAAGAGGATCCCCCTCGTTCTCACACTCCACCCTACCAACCTCCGGATACAACGCATCATCCTCCGACACTTTCGCCATTTACAATCCGACCCCACCACCCAAGACATTTTTCCATCCCCACCCCTGTCTGCTTTCCGGAGAGACCACTCTCTCCGTGACTCCCTTGTTTGCTCCACACTGCCCTGCAACCCCACCACACCCGGCACCTTCCCCTGCAACCGCAGGAAATGCTACACTTGCCCCCACACCTCCTCCCTCACCCCTATCCCAGCCCCAAGCTGACATTCCACATCAAGCAGAGATTCACCTGCACATCTGCCAATGTGGTATACTGCATCCACTGTACCCGGTGTGGCTTCCTCTACATTGGGGAAACCAAGCGGAGGCTTGGAGACCGCTTTGCAGAACACCTCCGCTCAGTTCGGAACAAACAACTGCACCTCCCAGTCGCAAACCATTTCCACTCCCCCTCCCATTCTCTAGATGACATGTCCATCATGGGCCTCCTGCACTGCCACAATGATGCCACCCGAAGGTTGCAGGAACAGCAACTCATATTCCGCCTGGGAACCCTGCAGCCATATGGTATCAATGTGGACTTCACCAGTTTCAAAATCTCCCCTTCCCCTACTGCATCCCTAAACCAGCCCAGTTCGTCCCCTCCCCCCACTTCACCACACAACCAGCCCAGCTCTTGCGCCCCCCCCCACCACCCACTGCATCCCAAAACCAGTCCAACCTGTCTCTGCCTCCCTAACCAGTTCTTCCTCTCACCCATCCCTTCCTCCCACCCCAAACCGCACCCCCATCTACCGACTAACCTCATCCCACCTCCTTGACCTGTCCGTCTTCCCTGGACTGACCTATCCCCTCCCTACCTCCCCACCTATACTCTCTCCACCTATCTTCTTTACTCTCCATCTTTGGTCCGCCTCCCCCTCTCTCCCTATTCATTCCAGTTCCCTCTCCCCATCCCCCTCTCCGATGAAGGGTCTAGGCCCGAAACGTCAGCTTTTGTGCTCCTGAGATGCTGCTTGGCCTGCTGTGTTCATCCAGCCTCACATTTTATTATCTTGGAATTCTCCAGCATCTGCAGTTCCCATTATCTCCAATGAGGCTCCTCTTCTGTTGGAGCAGAGGTCACTGATCTTGCAGCACTGCTGTATGGCTCTTTTGGTGGTTGAGACTGCATTGACACTGGACAGACTCAGATGAGTCTGGCCGAGTCTTGTGTCGTGGCCTCCTGTGCTTGTCTTTGGGAAAGAGGACAGTCCTCCGCTGCACCAATCCATCCACCAGGATTTCCAGGTCTCCAACTGTAAAGTAAGGTGCTAATTTCCCCTTTCCTGCCCTGTCTGGGACAAATGCTATGAACTGTATAAGGCAGTTCTGGATTCTGGGCATTTTACTGGTTCACAATAGCCTTTAAACATGGCACTAGTGCCAGTAATACCGGGATGTTTCAGTGGTGGCAAACACTTGCAGTTACGATGAGTGGAAAACTAACGAGCGTCGGCTGAGAGAGGCACAACAGGAGCATTGTTGCTAGTTATTGAAAAGGTTTGCAACAACAGAGTGAGAAAATTTGTTAGGTGTTTTGGAGAGATACTGTCCTTGCAGTGCAATAAAAATAACACTGAACTGATTCACTCCAGTGTTTTGGACCTTCAGATTTCAGAACAGAATTAGACCATTCAGCCCATTGAGTGGGATCTATCATTCTCAACCTCCTGTGTCCTTATAAAGCAAGAACATGTCTATCTATGCCTGAAATCAACTCTGACTTGGCTTCCACAGCTTTCTGCATCAATGAGTTCCACAGATTCACAACTTTCTGACTGAAGAAATTCTTCCTCAACTCCATCCTGAAGGGTGGTCCCTTTGACTCTGAGGCTGTGCCCTCAGGTCCTGGTCTCTCCTACTTGTGGAAACATCATCTCCATGTCCACTCTCTCCAGGCCTGAATTACCTTCAGTGTGACCCCCTTCATCCTTCTAAACTCCATCAAGTACAGGCCCAGAGTTCTCAGCCACTCCTCACTTCATCCGCAGGATTATGTTTGAGAACCTCATCTAGACCCTGACAAAGGCCAGCACATCCTTCCTTAGATAGATGGCCAAAAACTGCTCTTAATATTCCAAATGCAATATGACCAGAGCCTTACACAGCCTCAGCAATACATCTCTGCTCTTGTATTTTTGCCGTCTTGAAATGAATGCTGACATTGCATTTGCCTTCCCAACTGCCAACTGAAACTGCATGTTAAAAGAATCCTGAATTGGGTCATCTTTGTGCTTCAGATTTCTGAAGCCTTTCCCAATTTAGAGAATAGTCTATGCCTGTACTTCCACCTCTCCACAGACTCTCTGTGACCTCCCCACTTCCTCAACACTACTTGCCTCACCACCTATCATAGAACATAGAACACAGAAAATAGAACAGTACAGCACAGAACAGGCCCTTCAGCCCACGATGTTGTGCCGACCATTGATCCTCATGTATGCACCCGCAAATTTCTGTGACCATATGCATGTCCAGCAGTCTCTTAAATGACCCCAATGACCTTGCTTCCACAACTGCTGCTGGCAACGCATTCCATGTCCTCACAACTCTGTGTAAAGAACCCGCCTCTGACATCCCCTCTCTACTTTCCTCCAACCAGCTTAAAACTATGACCCCTCGTGTTAACCTTTTCTGCCCTGGAAAATAGTCTCTGGCTATCAACGCTATCTATGCCTCTCATTATCTTGTATACCTCAATTAGGTCACCTCTCCTCCTCCTTTTCTCCAATGAGAAGAGTCCGAGCTCAGTCAACCTCTCTTCAGAAGATAAGCCCTCCAGTCCAGGCAGCATCCTGGTAAACCTCCTCCTGAACCCTCTCCAAAGCATCCATATCTTTCCTATAATAGGGCGACCATAACTGGACGCAGTATTCCAAGTGCGGCCTAACCAAAGTTTTATAGAGCTGCAACAAGATCTCACGACGCTTAAACTCAATCCCCCTGTTAATGAAAGCCAAAACACCATATGCTTTCTTAACAACCCTGTCCACTTGGGTGGCCATTTTAAGGGACCTATGTATCTGCACACCAAGATCCCTCTGTTCCTCCACACTGCCAAGAATCCTATCCTTAATCCTGTACTCAGCTTTCAAGTTCGACCTTCCAAAATGCATCACCTCACATTTATCCAGGTTGAACTCCATCTGCCACCTCTCAGCCCATCTCTACATCCTGTCAATGTCCCGCTGCAGCCTACAACAGCCCTCTATACTGTCAACGACACCTCCAACCTTTGTGTCGTCTGCAAACTTGCTGACCCATCCTTCAATCCCCTCATCCAAGTCATTAATAAAAATTACCAACAGTAGAGGCCCAAGGACAGAGCCCTGTGGAACACCACTCACCGCTGACTTCCAGGCAGAATATTTTCCTTCTACTACCACTCGCTGTCTTCTGTTGGCCAGCCAATTCTGTATCCAGACAGCTAAGTTCCCCTGTATCCCATTCCTCCTGACCTTCTGAATGAGCCTACCATGGGGAACATTATCAAATGCCTTGCTGAAGTCCATATACACCATATCCACAGCTCAACCCTCATCAACTTTTCTCGTCACATCCTCAAAGATCTTGATAAGGTTTGTGAGGCATGACCTGCCCCTCACAAAGCTGTGTTGACTGCATTTAATCAAGCCATGCTCTTCCAGATGGTCTTAAATCCTATCCCTCAGAATCCTTTCTAACACCTTGCACACGACAGACGTGAGACTTGTTCTATTGAAATGTCATCTGCAAACTTAGCAGCAACCCCCTTTGGACGACAATACCATTAGTTCCTTTGTCCGGATTGCTAATGTATAATGTGAATGGCTGTTGTCTGAACTCTGATGACTGCGGAACTCCTGTAGTTGCTGGCTGCCATCCTGAAAAAGACCCTTTTATTCCCACTTTCTGCATTCTGCCAGTTAGCCAATCCGCTATCCATGCCAGTACCTATTCTCGAACACCATAAGCTCATTTTTTATTTTGAAGCCTCCTGTGTGTCACCTTGCCAAAGGCTTTCTGAAATTCCAAATAGGTAAAGTTCAATGGCTCTCTTTGGTTTTAACTCACTGGTTACATTCCCAAAGGATCTAACAGAGACCTTCCCTTGACAAAGTAGTGTTTTCTCAGCCCAGTTTACCATGTACTTCCACGTATTCTCCGGTCTCATCCTTAATAATAGACTCTAAAATCTGACCCACTGACCAGTGCCAGGCTAACAGGTCTATAATTTCTCGTCTTTTGCCACCCTCCATTTTAAACAGGGGTGTTATGTTTGCCATTTTGCACTCCTTGGGACACACCCTGACTCCAGTAATTCCTGAAAGATCACCAATGCCTGCATGGTCTTCTCACTTATCTCCTTCAGAACTCTTGGAGGCAGTCCATCCGGTCCATGTAATTTACCATCTTCTCGGAATTATACAATTCCTACAGTGCGGAAAGAAACCATTGGGTCTGCACCACCTCCGCAAAGAACATCCCACCAAGACCCAGCCCTGTACTGTTTCCCCGCAAGCTCACATTTGCCATGGCTGATCCATCTTGCCTGCACATCTTTGGACTGTGGATGGAAATCAGAGCACCTGTCCGAGACCCGTACAGACATGGAGAGAATGTACAAATTCCACACAGACCCTTCAGCTTCCCCTGTACCTTCTCCTTAGTGATGGCCACCACACTCACTTCTGCTTCAGACTCCCTTAAAGGTCTAATACTGGTGCCTTCCAACCTGAAGACTGATGCAAAATATTTGTTCAGTTCCTCTGCCATTTCTTTGTTTCCCAACACTACTTATTTGGCCCCTCTTGAAATTTCCTTTGGATTTTCAGGGGTGTTTTACAATAACAATATCTACTTTATTGTGTTGACAAATGGATTGTTTAGATCATCACAGAAACAATAAGAAAAATTCATCAGTCCTCTCATTTAACAATTATATATATATATTAATATCACAATCAATGCATTTCCATCAGGTAAGTACATAGCTGGAACTTTCTAACCTGGCGTTTTCATTTTTCATTTCTCAGATTTCACTCTCAGACAGAACAGTTGATGTTGACACACTGTTCATTAAAAATAACATCCACTGTATTTTTCCCCATGTTGTAGCTCGTGGACTTGTGTAACCTTAACGTATAGAGTCCATGTTCATTTTCAAGGAAGTTATTACTTTAGTGATTTCAGGTGTTACATTCAGAAGGGTACCATGCTGCAATTCTAGCCTGCTGTTTGCAGAGTAATCCCAATGTGGAAGATTTTGAAAAGTATGTAAATTTCCCTAATTTACCTGTCTTTGCAATCCAAACTGATAGACACCACGGTCCAGATTTCTGTTGTTCACAAGAATGCCTGTTTCTGACAACTGCGTAGATTCTAGCATCAGACAGATATTTACAAAGATTGGACACATATCTGTACGAATTAAAGCTGTCAAACCCCCTGTAAACTCATCTTGCTGCAGACAAACATCGAGGGGAGAGGGATAAAACATGGATATTATAGGTGTAAAAAAAAGGCAAAGTAGGCTGTTCACTGGTCCCTGTTCACAGGATTTGCGAAGATGATCTTGAGGATATAAAACAAATGAATAAATATCGCACAGTGACTTATTATCTTTTGCAACAAGTGTTGATGATATGGCATTTCTGTGATCATAAAATAGAACATTGTCCAATTTCCTAAGAGCATTACCGCAGTTTTCATTTGTATTCTCCATTTCGGGAACATACTTAATTGGTACTTTACTGACTAAGTGACCTTCGCTCATCTACAGTGTTCGGTTGCAAACAGCCAATATTTTATTATTCTAATTTAGTAACTTAGGTTTGGAATTTTGTCATGGAAATGTATTTCACTTATGCTACTCTGCGTAAACACACAACTACCGCAGTTAATAAAAGAAAGAACTGCATTTATGTAGCACATTTTATGGTCTAAGGCATAAAAAGTACTCTATAGGCAGCTAAACTACTTTTGAAATGCCGTCACTGATGCAGCATAAGAAAATGTGTAGTGTTTAAAATAGTCAGAAGTAAAGAAATATGAAATGAAGAAATCATAAACAGTTAAAAAAATGAAATTATGAATATGAAGAAATATAAAATCTTCAGTCCCTTGCGAGTGGAGACATAGAATCAGGAGATGTAGAGTCAGTATGGAGCCTATCAGGGAGGAGGCAATTCTGGATCTGGTGTTGTGCAATAAACCGGATTTGATCAGGGACCTCAAAGTAAAGGAGCCATTAGGAGGTAGTGACCGTAATATGATCATTTTTAATCAGCAATTTGAGAGGGAGAAGGGAGAATCGGAAGTGTCAGTATTGTAGGAACTATGGAGCAATGAGGGAGGAGCTGGCCAAAGTTCAATGGCTCAATACCGTAGCAGGGATGGCAGTGGAACAACAATGGCAGGTATTTCTGGATATAATGCAAAAGGTGCAGGATCAGTTCATTCCAAAGAAGAAAAAAGAACCGAAGGGGAGGCAGGGGTGGCTGTGGTTGACGAGGGAAGTTAAGGACTCTATAAAGATAAAAGAGAAGAAGTATAACAGAGCAAAGATGAGTGGGGAAGCCGGAGGACTGGGAAGCTTTTAAAGAGCAACAGAAGATAACTAAAAAGGCAATACGCAGAGAATAAAATGAGGTACCAAGGAAAACTGGCGAAAAATATAAAGGAGGATAGTAAAAGCTTTTTTTAGGTATGTGGAAAAAAAATGGTTAAGACGAGAATTGGCCCTTGAAGACAGAAACGAGTGAATTTATTTAATGGGAACAAGGAAATGGCAGAAGAGTTGAATAGGTACCTTGGATCTGTCTTCACTCGAGAAGACAGAAGCAATCTCCCAGATGTAATAGTGGCTGAAGGACGTAGGGTAATGGATGAACTGAAGGGTATTTACATGAGGCAGGAAATGGTGTTGGATAGACGGTTGGGTCTGAAGGCTGATAAGTCCCCGGGACCTGATGGTCTGCAATCCAGGGTACTTAAGGAGGTGGCTCTAGAAATCGTGAACACATTGGTAATCATTTTCCAATGTTCTGTAGATTCAGCATCAGTTCCTGCGAATTGGAGGGTGGCTAATGTTGTCCCACTTTTCAAGAAAGGAGGGAGAGCGAAAACAAGAAATTATAGACCGGTTAGCGGGACGTCAGTAGTGGGAAAGATGCTGGAGTCAATTATAAAAGATGAAATTACTACCATTTGGATAGCAGTAACGGATAGGTCAGAGTCAGCATGGATTTACAAAGGGGCAATCATGCTTGACTAATCTTCTGGAATTTTTTGAGGACATAACTATGAAGATGGACAAGGGAGAACCAATGGATGTCGTGTACCTGGACTTTCAGAAAGCCGTTGATAAAGTCCCACACAGGAGATTATTGAGCAAAATTAGGGCACATGTTATTGGGAGCCAAATACTGAGTTGGATTGAAAATTGGCTGGCTGACAGGAAGCAAAGAGTAGTGATAAATGGGTCCCTTTCGGAATGGCAGGCGGTGATCAGTGGGGGACCGCCAGGTTCGGCGCTGGGACCGCAGCTATTTACAATATACATTAATGATACAGATGAAGGCACTAAAAGTAATATTCGAAAATTTGCTCCTGAAACACAGCTGGGTGGCAGTGTGAAATGTGAGGAGGATGTTATGTGAATGCAGGGTGACTTGGACAGGCTCGGTGAGTGGATGGATGCATGGCAGATGCAGTTTCATGTGGACAAATGTGTGGTGATCCACTTTGCTGGCAAGAATAGGAAGGCAGATTACTATCTAAATAGAGTCAAGTTGGTAAAGGGGAAGTAAAACGCAATCTAGGTATTCTTGTACATGAGTCAATGAAAGCGAGCATGCAGGTACAGCAGGCAGTGAAGAAAGCTAATGGCTTAGAAAGATGAGAGGAAGTCTGATTGAGACGTATAAGATTATTAAAGGATTGGACACTCTGGAGGCAGGAAGCATGTTTCTGCTGATGGGTGAGTCCAGAACCAGAGGACACAGTTTAAAAATAAGGGGTAGGCCATTTAGAACAGAGTTGAGGAAAATCTTCTTCACCCAGAGAGTGGTGGATATTGGAATGCTCTGCCCCAGAAGGCAGTGGAGGCCAGGTCTCTGGATAGTTTCAAGAAAGAGATGGATAGAGCTCTTAACCGTTGATTCCACTGTCTTTATGGGGATAAGGCAGGGACAGGATACTGATTGTGGATGATCAGCCATGATTATAATGAATGGTGGTGTTGGCTCAAAGGGCCGAATGGCCTACTCCTGCACCTGTTGTCCATTGTAAAAGTTAATTGTATAAGAATGATGAAGACTGTCCCTTTATATATGATGTTGGCAGCTTGTTCAGAGAGGGAAAACAACATGGTTGATCTTGATTCTGCTCCTATTTGTTACACCGAAGCCTCTTCGAACAACAATTCTTGAATGTTGATGGGACGTTGAAACGCAGGTAGATTATCGTGATCACTTGTTGAAAATGGATAGCAGCTGGTAGTTCTCTTTCCTCTCAACCACTGACCAGTAGGCAATGGTCAAACGGTACCTAACCCAGAGGCCACAAGCTCCCCTGAGACATGATGTCAGTTGAGTCTCATGAATAACTACCTGCAGATGGACTATCTCTAGATAAAGCATGGTATTAAATCCCACATATACTGCTCTCAACCATTTTAATCGAAGTGTTTTTCACTCGTTGTATAGAAACAGATCACACAAACTGAAATGGCATATGCGCAAATACCAACATAGAAGTTCCATATTCCATTTTGTTTAAAGTTGTATTTATAAAATGATAGGGTGAAGCATTAATCTTCACAAATCATATTAAGATGCTGTAGAAATCTGTGGAAGTGGGAAATTTGTTTTTTGATTCAATACATGTCTGACAAATGACAGTTCAAAGAGATCTTTGTTTCAGCTGGAGTGGGTAGTGGAGTCGGCCTCATTAGGGACATTTCAGTGACGATTAGACAGGCATATGGATGGTAATATAAGATAGGGGTGGAGGTTAGATGGACCTGAGGTTTAGGGTAAACATTTCGGCACAACACTGTGGGCTGAAGGGCCTGTACTGTTCTATGTTCTATGTATGTTATGCTGTATTCAAATAAGTAAAGTCAGTCAGTGACATTCTGCAACTTCCTTTTCCAGGGGTAGGAGTGGAAGAATCAGAGTGCTTTCTTTGAAAATTGGCTTCATGTGTCTCTCCGAGGGTTGTCTGGAGGAAAAATACAAGTGTCAGTACTAAATCTATCATTGCTGATACACATGTAAACTGTAGATTTAACTGTACATAAACTTTGTTTAACAAACTAGCACACTCAATAAACTGACAAAAATTATACACCGGATGTTTACTGTATTCTCGTAATCCATGTGATGTCTGGTGAGGGTGCAAGTGAGAAGGCTCTCTGCCATTAAGTTTTAGTTAAGGGAAAGTTGCATCATTGCTGAAGTTATTTATGCTGTAAATGAAGGAGAACAGTGATGCGTATATCCCATGCATTATGTTCCTCTTATTGAGTGTGTGTTTTTTGTGTGTGTGGAAATATTGATCGACTGGAATTTTTGATTACTCAGCACATTCCTGCTACCACGGGTACTGTTTAACAAAAGGTTTGCTGTCTTAGTATATTTCTCTATTTAGTCACTGCCACTATTAATGTTTAGTTATAGCGTGGTCTTTACAGAATCTGCACAGTGCATTCCTGCTGGATAAATGATGCACTACATCTGTATGATGCCATTGCTTCTCAACGACACCAACTTAGCAGCTGTTTTTGTTTCCAATCATGTTTTCATCATTAGAATACTTGGAAAATATTCAGAAGTGCTGTATGGCTCGACTGCTCACTTGCAGCAGTGATAACACTTAATGTGAGGTCATGTTTTTCCCCATTTGATGTTCTGTTGTCAACAATGTATCTCACAACTAATGGGCATATTTCATTGAAACCTGGTCTGTACAGGTATGGTCCAAGGAAGAACTGATTAGTTTTTGACAGATCTAGATTTATTTCTCTATTTTTTAAAAACATCAGTTAAAATTCGTTGGATAGGCAAATGATCATCTTTCTAGAATATTGTTGATTGATTTAGAATGTTGTGGATTGTGACAGCCCTGATAGTAGAATTTTTCATAACTATCAAAATATGAGCAGAATTTTCAGAGCAGATTATCAAATTGGCCTGAAGCTTTCTCAGTGAGGTAGAAGCTTTGAATAAAAGGATTTATTTTGTCGGCCTTGCTTTTACAAAGAATCAGTCAAGTGGAGAAATGCCTCAAAGAAAAGCTGTGTAATTATTGAGTCATGGATGTTTGTTGCACAGGAGGAGGCCGTGTGGCCTGTCGTTAGTGCACTGCTCAGCAAAGATCTGTCTACATTGAACTCTCAGTACATTGATTTCCTTTTTGATTGTGTGACCCATAGCCCTGGAGCCTACGGCAACAGAAGTGAATATCTAAATACTGCTTAAATATTCAGACACTTTCTGAATCAGCCACACTTTCCGTCAGTGAGTTCATGTCAACTAATGGAAAAAGCAGCTTCCAGTTATCCTTTCTATGCCCTTCAAAATCTTAAAACACCTTTTACCAGGTCCCCTTGTCTGCTCCAATCTTGTCATCGGTCAGATGGGCAGGTCAGTGACAGATTGATATAGCCTGAAGAAGGAATAAGATAAGAGAGTACTTAATGTGGCAAAGCCTGTCGTGCCCGATGGAGGTCAGCAACGGCAGTCAGCAGTGAAGTCCACTGGCAAGGATGGGCGGGTTTTAGCCCAGCGCAGGGAATACAAACCATCACGGGGGAAGCCTCGTTCAGAGTGTCTGCAAACTCGTGGCTTAGGAATGGACTGTAATAGAACATAGAACATAGAACAGAACAGTACAGCACAGAACAGGCCCTTCAGCCCACAATGTTGTGCCGACCATTGATCTTCATGTATGCACCCTCAAATTTCTGTGACCATATGCATGTCCAGCAGTCTCTTAAATGACCCCAATGACCTTGCTTCCACAACTGCTGCTGGCAACGCATTCCATGCTCTCACAACTCTCTGTGTAAAGAACCCGCCTCTGACATCCCCTCTATACTTTCCTCCAACCAGCTTAAAACTATGACCCCTCATGCTAGCCATTTCTGCCCTGGGAAATAGTCTCTGGCTATCAACTCTATCTATGCCTCTCATTATCTTGTATACCTCAATTAGGTCTCCTCTCCTCCTCCTTTTCTCCAATGAAAAGAGACCGAGCTCAGTCAACCTCTCTTCATAAGATAAGCCCTCCCGTCCAGGCAGCATCCTGGTAAACCTCCTCCTGAACCCTCTCCAAAGCATCCACATCTTTCCTATAATAGGGCGACCATAACTGGACGCAGTATTCCAAGTGAGGTCTAACCAAAGTTTTATAGAGCTGCAACAAGATCTCATGACTCTTAAACTCAATCCCCCTGTTAATGAAAGCCAAAACACCATATGCTTTCTTAACAACCCTGTCCACTTGGGTGGCCATTTTAAGGGATCTCTGTATCTGCACATCAAGATCCCTCTGTTCCTCCACACTGCCAAGAATCCTATCCTTAATCCTGTACTCAGCTTTCAAATTCAACCTTCCAAAATGCATCACGTCGCATTTATCCAAGTTGAACTCCATCTGCCACCTCTCAGCCCATCTCTGCATCCTGTCAATGTCCCGCTGCAGCCTGCAACAGCCCTCTACACTGTCAACGACACCTCCGACCTTTGTGTCGTCTGCAAACTTGCTGACCCATCCTTCAATCCCCTCATCCAAGTCATTAATAAAAATTACAAACAGTAGAGGCCCAAGGACAGAGCCCTGTGGAACCCCACTCACCACTGACTTCCAGGCAGAATATTTTCCTTCTACTTGTCTTTTTGTTATGCCCCAAGGGAAAAAGCAATGAAAGTGCCGCTAATTTTTTGCACGGCGAGCTGCTGAATATTAACCAGTCTCTCACCATTGCCATCACCTTGCTCTTGTGAAGACAGACATGGATAAAGTTCTCAAAGCTGATAGAAAATTGAAAGCCCTCACATCCTGTGACGATGGTAAGTTTCCTTTCTTTAAAAAAAAATGCTTGCAGTTTAATTGGCATAATAAAGACCACAGTGGCTCTGGGTAACACTGCTGCCTCACGGCACCAGCAACTTGGGTTCACTTCCACCCTTTGGTGTGTGTGGAGTTTGCACGTTCTCCATGTGTCTGCATGGGTTTTCTCCGGGTGCTCCAGTTTCCTCCCACAGTCAAAAGATGTGCAACGTAGGTGGATTGGTCATGCTAAATTTCCCAAGGTGTTCAGTGATGTGTATGTTAGATGAGTTATCGGTGGATGGGTCTGGGTTGGATGCTGTGAGGGGCAGTGTGGACATGTTGGGCTGACGGACGTGTTTCCACGCTGTAAGGATTCTCTGATTCATGATTCTATGATCTCACTGAGCGCAAAGGTACAATATTGGCTGGTCATATTTGTCTCACCTCTTCACACATGGACAGTAAAGCTTTAATTTCAGTTTCTATGTTTTTGCAACGTGTCTGCTGTCTATAACAAGGCTGACTATATCTCCTTCTCTAATGCGCATCTCCTGTCCCCTAACACCAGGAGGTGACACTTGCTTTTCACTTAGTACAATCAGTAAAACAATAGCCTCCATATTACATCCAGCGGCTTCTCTTAACGCTCACATACTGTTCTTTTTTAGCTCCAGGTATTGACTGCTCGTCATTTCTTATTCCTCATCTCATCTCTCTCTCACACACTGTCTCTCTCGCTCTCTGTCTGTATCTCTCCTCTCCCTATTCTCCCCCAACACTTCACTCAGGCACAAACAGAAGTTCACGGTCACACTATGTTGCACATACATATCCTATCCCTCATGCACAAACGTACTATCCACACACAGACACAGACACACACACAGAGGCACACACGCACGCACAGGCACACAGTCACATTCTCACTCATTCATAGTCCATACTGTCACATAGTCATGCATGGTCTTGCACACATTCCGTGGCACACTTGCATGCTCTGTCGTAGGATCTTTTGCCAATGTTCATACTCTCAACACACAGACACACGCACACTCCCACAAAACTCTCCCTCACACACTTAGGCTTACAAATTCACTTCCTCTCAAACTCACTCGCTCTCACAGACACACTCACTCCCTCATGCATGCTGTAACACTCCCTTTTGTGCTGATTCTTGTTTACACACTCTCGAGCACAGTCACTGGCGCACACATTCTGTCGTGCGCACACTCACACTTTCATGCACTGTCTTTGCACTCTTGAACACAATCATATGCTCACCTCTCCCTTGCACACAGTCAATTTGATTTGAGTCATCATTATCACATGTGCCTAGGTACAGAGAAAAGTTTTGCTATGCACGCAGTATAGACAGATCATACCATACAAGGTGCATTAGTGAAATGGAACATAGTGACAGCTACAGAGAGCGAGATCAAAATTAGATTTAAAATTTTAAGTGTTCTATTCAGATGTGCAGGAACAGCGGTGAAGAAGCTGTTCTGGGATCTGTTCACACGTGAATACTAACTTTTTGACATCTTCCCTTCAGAAAAGGGTAGAAGCCAGTGGAATTAGGGGGTGAGAAAGGCCTTTGATTATGTCAGTTGCTTTCCTGAGGCAGCGGTAAGTATAGGTGGATTCAATGAATGGAAGGCTGATTTGCATGGTGGACTATGTTATTTTCATGACTCTGGAGTTTGTTGTTTTCTTCGGAAGAGCAGCTGCCATACCATGCTGTGATATGCATCCAGATAGGATGCTTTCTCTGGTACATCAATGAAAGTTGCCCTTTATATTTGAATTGCCTTAGCCTCCTGGGAAGTAGACACATTGGTGTGCTTTTTTGCCCATTGCGACAATCTGGGTGGACCAGATTTTTCACAGTCATTGATGTGACTCCATTATGGCGTGTTAACCAGGTCAACCATGTCATTCAGGGTATCCTGAAGGAGGAGGACCGTATGACACAGCTCAATGTACACATTGGTAAGATGAGTGATGAGGTCTTGCATCAAGCGTTCCGAGAGCTAGGCAGTGGGTTAAATAGCAGGACCTGTAAAGTTGTAATCTCTGGATTATTCCTGGTGCCACATGCTGAGAAGGCAAGAAAAAGGGGAAGAAAGCAGATGAATGCTTGGCTCAAGTGTTTGTGTTTGGGGGGGGATTTAGACACTTGGATCTGAAGGACAATTTGTGGGGATGGTATATCCTCTACAAGTGGGCTAGTCTGCAGCTGAACCAGAAAAGAACCAAAATCCTTGCACGAGGGTTTGCTAATGTGGTGAGGAATTTAAGCGAGAGGCCTGCAAGCAGTGGGCAATGGAAGAGCAGGTAATTCACTGAGGGGTGAGAAACTAATAAAATAAAGATTATATTAGGGGATTTGAACTTCACAACATTAATTGAGATAACATAAAAGTTTGACTTGGGAAATAATTCTTTAAATACATTTGAGAGATGATTTAACATCAACATGTAGACGAGCTTGTAAGGGACAGTGCAATGCTGGACCTATTTCTGGGACACAAAGCCAGTGTTCAGGGTGACAGTGGCTAAGTGCATAAGTCCCTGTGACCATGACAACAGACTTTTCAACATGGGAGAGGAGATCTGTTTAAAACAAATGTTTTTGGCTTAGGGTAAGGCATATTTTATTGAAACAAGGCAGGATCTGGGTAAAATATTTTGGGAAGTGACTTGCGGGCGAATCTACAGCTGTATAGTTGGATACGTCCAGAAAAGGAACTGGGAGAGTAAAGGCCAGTTATATTCCGTTTTGGGTGAAATTTATGATCAACAAGCCTGGAGAACCCTGGATCTTGAGGAATGTTCAGGACATGTTTATGACAAGTGCAAAGGGAGCAAATGAATGGATGACTAGTGACGTATAAAAATGAAGCGTGAAGAAACGGTGGTGGCCAAGATTGGAAAGAATATCGAGATATTCTACAGGCATATCAAGCAGGAGAATAACCAGGGAAAGAGTAGGGCCAATTAGAAACCGTGGTGTACGAGGGGTGATGGGGCAATCTGTGTTTGGAAGTGAAGGGCATTGATACAGTAGACAAGTGCCTCCCATCTGTCCTCCCTTCAAGGAGGAGCATTGAATTCTATAAAGCAGGAAGATGCAGTGTGAAATTGAAATTATTGGCTGGTTTAAAAGTGAACAAATCCCCAGTTGTTTCCAAGACTGCTGTGGGAGAAGAGAAAGAAAATCTCTTCAGAGATAGTAGGAACTGCAGAGGTAGCACAGAACAATGAGGCTCTTCCTCTGTTGGAGCAGAGGTCATTGATCTTGCAGCACTGCTGGATGGTTCTTTCGGTGGTTGAGACTGCATTGACACTGGACAGCCTCAGATCAGTCTGGCCGAGTCTTGTGTCGTGGTCTCCTGTGCTTGTCCTTGGGAAAGAGGACAGTCCTCCACTGCACCAATCCATCCACCAGGACCTCCAGGTCCCTAACTGTAAAATAAGTTGCTAATTTCCCCTTTCCTGCCCTGTCTCGGACAAATGCTATGAACTGTATAAGGCAGTTCTGGATTCTGAGCATTTTACTGGTTCACAATATCCATTAAACATGGCACAAGTGACAGTAATACCGGGATGGTCCAGTTACGATGAGTGGGAGAACTAACTAGCGTCGGCTGAGAGAGGCACAACAGGAGCATTGTCGCTAGTTATTGAATAGGTTTGCCACAACAGAGTGAGAAAATTTGTTAGGTGTTTTGGAGAGATACTGTCCTTGCAGTGCAATAAAAATAAAACTGAACTGATTCACTCCAGTGTTTTGGACCTGAAGATTGAAGAACAGAATTAGACCATTCAGCCCATTGAGTGGGATCTATCATTCTCAATCCCATTCTCCTGTGTCCAGACTAAGCAAGAACATATCTATCTATGCCTGAAATCAACTCTGACTTGGCCACCACAGGTTTCTGCATCAACGAGTTCCACAGATTCACAACTTTCTGACTGAATAAATTCCTCCTCATCTCCATCCTGAAGGGTGGTCCCTTTGACTCTGAGGCTGTGCCCTCAGGTCCTGGCCTCTCCTACTCGTGGAAACATCATCTCCATGTCCACTCTATCCAGGCCTAAATTACCTTCAGTGTGATCCCCTTCGTCCTTCTAAACTCCATCGAGTACAGACCCAGAGTTCTCAGCCACTCCTCACATGACAGTGCCTTCATCCCCAGGATTATGTTTGAGAACCTCCTCTAGACCCTGACAAAGGCCAGCACATCTTCCTTAGATAGATGGCCAAAAACTGCTCTTAATATTACAAATGCAATGGGACCAGAGCCTTACACAGCCTCAGCAATACATCTCTGCTCTTGTATTTTTGCCGTCTTGAAATGAATGCTGACATTGCATTTGCCTTCCCAACTGCCAACTGAACCTGCATGTTAAAAGAATCCTGAACTGGGTGATCTTTGTGCTTCAGATTTCTGAAGCCTTTCCCCATTTAGAAAATAGCCTATGCCTGCACTGCCACTTCTCTACAGACTCTCTGTGACCTCCCCACTTCCTCAACACTACTTGCTTCTCCACCTATCGAAATGTCATCTGCAAACTTAGCAACAACGCCCTGTGGACTACAATACCATTAGTTCCTTTGTCCAGATTGCTGATGTATAACGTGAATGGCTGTTGTCTGAACTCTGATGACTGCGGAACTCCTGTAGTTGCTGGCTGCCATCCTGAAAAAGACCCTTTTATTGCCACTCTCTGCATTCTGCCAGTTAGCCGATCCTCTATCCATGCCAGTACCTACTCCCTAACACCATAAGCTCTTTTTTTTTTTAATTTTGAAGCCTCCTGTGTGGCACCTTGTCAAAGGCTTTCTGGAAATCCATCAGATAAAGTTCAATGGCTCTCTTTTGTTTTTCACTCACTGGTTACCTTCTCAAAGAATCTAACAGAGACCTTCCCTTGACAAAGTTGTGTTTTCTCAGCCCAATTTAGCATGTATTTCCAAGTATTACCATGTCCTTCCAAGTACTTTCCGGTCTCATCCTGAATAATGGATTCTAAAATCTGACCTAATGACCAGTGCTAGGCTAACAAGTCTATAATTTCTCACCTTTTGCCTCCCTCCATTTTAAACAGGGGTGTTATATTTGCCATTTTGTACTCCTTTGGGACCCACCCTGACTCCAGTAGTTCCTGAAAGATCATCAATACCTGCGTGGTCTTCTCACTGAACTCCTTCAGAACTCTGGGGGGCAGTCCATCCGGTCCATGTAATTTACCGTCTTCTCGGAATTATAGAATTCCTACAGTGCGGAAAGAGGCCATTGGGTCTGTACCATCTCTGCAAAGAACATCCCACCAAGACCCAGCCCTGTACTGTTTCCCCGCAAGCTCGCATTTGCC
This sequence comes from Stegostoma tigrinum, assembly GCF_030684315.1. Taxonomy (NCBI): domain Eukaryota; kingdom Metazoa; phylum Chordata; class Chondrichthyes; order Orectolobiformes; family Stegostomatidae; genus Stegostoma; species Stegostoma tigrinum. Next base: position 936,557 of record NW_026728674.1, on the reverse strand, counting down.
ATGGCTGATCCACCTTGCCTGCACATATTTGGACTGTGGAAGGAAATCAGAACACCTGTCCGAGACGTGTGCAGACATGGGGAGAATGTACAAATTTCACACAGACCCTTTAGCTTCCCCTGTACCTTCTGCTTTGTGATGGCCACCACACTCACTTCTGCTTCAGACTCCCTTAAAGTTCTACTACTGGTGCCTTCCAACCTGAAGACTGATGCAAAATATTTGTTCAGTTCCTCTGGCATTTCTTTGTTTCCCAACGCTACTTATTTGGCCCCTTTTGAAATTTTCTTTGGATTTTCAGGGGTGTTTTACAATAAGAATATCTACTTTATTGTGTTGACAAATGGATTGTTTAGATCATCACAGAAACAATAAGCAAAATTCATCAGTATTCTCATTTAACAATCATATATATATTAATATCACAATCAATGCATTTCCATCAGGTAAGCACGTAGCTGGAACTTTCTAACCCGGCAGTTTTCACTTTTCATTTCTCAGATTTCACTCTGGGACAGAATAGTTGATGTTGACACACTGTTCATTAAAAATAGCATCCATTGTATTTTTCCCCATGTTGTAGCTCGTGGATTTGTGTAACCTTAACACATAGAGTCCATGTTCATTTTTTATTACTTTAGTGATTTCAGGTGTTACGTTCAGAAGGGTACCATGCTGTAATTCTAGCCTGCTGTTTGCAGAGTAATCCCAATGTGGAAGATTTTGAAAAGGATGTAAATTTCCCTAATTTACCTGTCTTTTAGATCCAAACTGATGGAGACCACTGTCCAGATTACTGTTCTTAACAAGAATGCCTATTTATGACAACTGCATAGATTCTAGCTACAGACAGATATTTATAAACATTGGACACATAGCTGTACAAATTAAAGCTGTAAAGCCCCCTGTGAACTCATCTTGCTGCAAACGAACATCGATGGTAGAGGGATAAAATATTATAGGTGTAAAAAAAGCTTAAGTAAGCTGTTCAGTGGTCCCTGTTCACAGGATTTGCGAAGATGATCTTGAGAATATCAAGCAAATGAATAAATATCCCAGAGTGCCTTATTATCTATTAAAACATGTGTTGATGATATGGCATTGCTATGATCATAAAATAGAACATTGTCCAATTTCCTATGAACATTACCATAGTTTTCATTTGTATTCTCCATGTCGGGAACATACTTAATTGGTACTTTACTGACTAAGTGACCTTTGCTCATCTACAGTGTTCAGTTGCAAACAGCCAATATTTTATTATTCTAATTTTGTAACTTTGGTTTGGAATTTTGTCATAGGAAATGTATTTCACTTTATGTTACTCTGCGAAATTGTAGCCAATCCTCCATTGGCAAAGAAACACACAACGACAGAAGTTAATAAAAGAAAGAACTGCATTTATGTAGCACATTTTATGGACTCAGGCACAAAATGTACTTTATACGCAGCTAAACTGCTTTTGAAATGTCGTCACTGATGTAGCATAAGAAAACATGTCGTATTTAAAATAGTCAGAAGTAAAGAAATATGACATAATAAAGAAATAACAAATAGTAAAATATGAAATTATGAATGTAAAGAAATATAAAATCTTCAGCCCCTTGTGAGTGGAGACATAGAATCAGGAGATGCAGAGTCAGTATGGCGCCCACCAGGGAGGAGGCAATTCTGGATCTGGTGTTGTGCAAAGAACCGGATTTGATCAGAGACCTTGAAGTAAAGAAGCCATTAGGAGGTAGTGACGATAATATAATAATTTTTAATCAGCAATTTGAGACGGAGAAGGGAGAATCGGAAGTGTCAGTATTGTATGAACTATGGAGCGATGAGGGTGGAGCTGGCCAAAGTTCAATGGTTCAATACCGTAGCAGGGATGGCAGTGGAACAACAATGGCAGGTACTTCTGGATATAATGCAAAAGGTGCAGGATCAGTCCATTCCAAAGAGTAAGAAAGATCCTAAGGGGAGGCAGGGATGGCCGTGGCTGACGAGAGAAGTTAAGGACTCTATAAAGATAAAAGAGAAGTAGTATATCCGAGCAAAGATGAGCGGGAAGCCGGAGGACTGGGAAGCTTTTAAAGAGCAACAGAAGATAACTAAAAAGGCAATACGCAGAGAATAAAATGAGGTACGAAGGAAAACTGGCGAAAAATATAAAGGAGGATAGTAAAAGTTTTTTTTAGGTGTGTGGAAAAAAAAGGTTAAGACTAAAATTGAGCCCTTGAAGACAGAAACGAGTGCATTTATTTAATGGGAACAAGGAAATGGCAGAAGAGTTGAATAGGTACTTTGGATCTGTCTTCACTAGGCAAGACACAAGCAATTTCCCAGATGTAATCATGGCTGAAGGACCTAGGGTAATGGATGAACTGAAGGATATTTATATTAGGCAAGAAATGATGTTGGATAGACTGTTGGGTCTGAAGGCTGATACGTCCTGATGGTCTGCATCCCAGGGTACTTAAGGAGGTGGCTCTAGAAATCGTGAAGACATTGGTAATCATTTTCCAATGTTCTCTAGATTCAGGATCAGTTCCTGCGGATTGGAGGGTGGCTAATGTTGTCCCACTTTTCAAGAAAGGAGGGAGAGAGAAAATGGAAATTATCGACCGGTTAGCCAGACGTCAGTGGTGGGAAAGAATTATAAAATTAAATTGCGACTCATTTGGACAGCAGCAACAGGATAGGTCAGAGTCAGCATGGATTTACGAAGGGGAAATTGTGCTTGACTTATCTTCTGGAATTTTTTGAGAACGTAACTATGAAAATGGACGAGGGAAAACACGTGGATGTAGTCTACCTGGACTTTCAGAAAGCCTTTGATAAAGTCCCACTTAGGAGATTAGTGAGCAAAATTCGGGCACATGGTATTGTGGGCAAAATACTGACTTTGGTTGTAAACTGGCTGTCTGACAGGAAGCAAAGACTAGTGATAAACGGGTCCCTTTCAGAATGGCAGGTGGTGACCAGTGGGGTACCACAAGGTTCGGTGCTGGGACAGCAGCTGTTTACAATATACGTTAATGATATAGATGAAGGCATGAAAAGTAATGTTAGCAAATTTGCCAATGACACAAAGCTGGGTGGCAGTGTGAAATATGAGGAGGATGTTATGAGAATACAGGGTGACTTCGACAGGCTAGGTGAGTGGACGGATGCATGACAGATGCTGTTTAATGTGGATAAATGTGTGGTTATCCACTTTGGTGACAAGAACAAGAAGGCAGATTACTATCGAAATGGAGTCAAGTTAGGTCAAGGGGAAGTACAACGAGATGCAGGTGTTCTTGTACATCAGTCAATGAAAGCAAGCATGCAGGTACAGCAGGCAGTGAAGAAAGCCAATGGCATGCTGGCCTTCAAGAGGAATTGAGTATCGGAGCAAAGAGGTCCATCTGCAGCTGTACCGGGACATGGCTTAGAAGGATGAGAAGGGGTCTGATTGAGACGTATAAGATGATGAAAGGATTAGACACTCTGGAGGCAGGAAGCATGTTTCTGCTGATGATTGAGTCCAGAACCAGGGGACACAGTTTAAAAATAAGGGATAGGGCATTTAGAACAGAGTTGAGGAAAAACTTCTTCACCCAGAGAGTGGTGGATATATGGAATGCGCTGCCCCAGAAGGCAGTGGAGGGCAAGTCTCTGGACACTTTCAAGAAGAGATAGATACAGCTTTTAATGATAGTGGAATCAAGGGTTATGGAGATAAGGCAGGGACAGGATACTGATTGTGGATGATCAGCCATAATTATAATGAATGGTGGTGCTGGCTCGAAGGGCCGAATGGCCTTATCCTGCCCCTGTTGTCTATTGTAAAAGTTAATTGTATAAGAATGATTAAGACGGTCCCTTTATGTATGGTGTTGGCAGCTTGTTCAGATAGGGAAAACAACATGGCTGATCTTGATTCTGCTCCTATTTGTTACACAGAAGCCTCTTCGAGCAATAATTCTTGAATGTTGATGGGACGTTGAAACGCAGGTAGATTATCGTGATCACTTGTTGAAAATGGATAGCAGCTAGTAGTTCTCTTTCCACTCAACTAGTGACCAGTCGGCAATGGTCAAACAGTACATAACCCAGAGGTCACAAGCTCCCCTGAGACATGATGTCAGTTGAGTCTCATGAATAACTACCTGCAGATGGACTATCTATAGATTAAACATGGTATTAAATCTCACATATACTGCTCTCAACCATTTTAATCAAAGTGTTTATCACTCGTTGCATCGAAACAGATCACACAAACTGAAATGGCATATGCACAAATACCAACATACAAGTTCTATATAGTGGCATTTTGTTTAAAGTTGTATTTATTAAATGAAAGGGTGGAGTATAATCTTCACAAATCATATTAAGATGCTGTAGAAATCTATGGAAGTGAGAAATTTGTTTTTTGATTCAATACATGTGTGACAAATGACAATTCAAAGAGATCTTTGTTTCAGCTCGAGGGGGTCGCGGAGTCGTCCTCATTAGGGGCATTTAAGTGACTATTAGACAGGCATATGGGTGGTAGTTTAAGATAGGGGTGGAGGTTAGATAGACCTGAGGTTTAGGGTAAAAGTTCGGCAGAACATTGTGGGCTGAAGGGCCTGTACTGTTCGATGTTCTATGTATGTTATGCTGTATTCAAATAAGTAAAGTCAGTCATGACATTCTGCAACTTCCTTTTCCAGGGGTATGAGTGGAAGAATCAGAGTGCTTTCTTTGAAAATTCGCTTGACGTGACTCTTCAAGGATCATCTGGAGGAAAAATACAAGTGTCAGTACTAAATCTATCATTGCTGATACACATGTAGACTGTAGATTTAACTGTATGTAAACTTTGTTTAACAAACTAGCACACTCAATAAACTGACAAAAATTATACACCAGATGTTTACTGTATTCTCATAATCTCTGTGATGTCTGGTGAGGGTGCAAGTGAGAAGGCTCCCTGCCAGTAAGTTTTAGTTAAGGCAAAGTTGCTTCATTACTGAAGTTATTTATACTGTAAATGAAGGAGAACAGTGATGCATATATCCTGTGCATTATGTTCCTGTTATTGAGTGTGTGTTTTTTTTGTGCGTGTGGACCTATTGATCAACTGGAATTTTTGATTACTCAGCACATTCCTGGTTCCACGGGTGCTGTTTAACGAAAGGTTTGCTGTATTAGTATATTTCTGTAATTAGTCATTCCCACTATGAATGTTAAGTCATAGTCTGTTGGTCTGTGCAGAATCTGCACAGTGCATTCCTGCAAGATAAATGATGCGCTACATATGTATGATGCTATTGTTTCTCAAAGACACTAACCTTAGCAGCTGTTTTTGTTCCCAATCATGTTTTCATCATTAGAATACTGGGAAAAATATTCAGAAGTGTGGTATGACTCAAGTGCTCAGTTGCAGCAGTGGTAACACTTAGTGTGAGGTTATGTTTTTGCCCATTTGTTGTACTGTTTGTCAACAATGTATCTCACAAACTAATGGGCATATTTCATTGAAAGCTGGTACGTATGGGTATGGTCAAAGGAAGAACTGATTAGTTTTTGACAGATCCAGATTTATTTCTCTTTTTTTAAAGCATCAGTTAAAATTGGTCGGATAGGCAAATGATCATCTTTCTGGAATATTGTTGATTGATTTCGAATGTTGTGGATTGTGTCAGCCCTGACAGTAGAATTTGTCCCAACTATCAAAATATGAGCAGATTTTTGAGAGCAGATTATCAAATTGGCCTGAAGCTTTCTCAGTGAGATGGAAGCTTTTAATAAAAAGGATTTATTTTGTTAGCCTTGCTTTTACAAAGAATCAGTCAAGTGGAGAAATACCTCCAAGAAACGCTGTGTAATTATAGACTCATGGATGTTTGTTGCACAGGAGGAGGCGATGTGGTCTGTAGTTCCTGCACTACTCAACAAAGATCTGTCTACATTGAACTCACATGGTATTGATTTCCTTTTTGACTGTTTGGCCCATAGCCTTGGAGTCTACGGCAACACAAGTGAACATCGAAATACTGCTTAAATATTCAGACACTTTCTGAATCAGTCACAGTTTCAGTCAGTGAGCTCGGGATTCCCAGCACACTGGGGTAAATAGGTTCTCCTCAACTCCCCTCCCCTGTCTACGAATGGAAAAAGCAACTTCCAGTTATCCTTTCTAAGCCCTTCAAAATCTTAAACACCTTTACCAGGTCCCCTTGTCTGCTCCAATCTTGGCATCGGTCAGTTGGGCAGGTCAGTGGCAAATTGATATAGCCTGAAGAAGGAATAAGATAAGAGAGTACTTAATGTGGCAAAGCCTGTCATGCCCGATGGAGGACAGCAACGGCCGTCAGCAGTGAAGTCCACTGGCAAGGATGGGCGGGCCTGAGCCCAGCACAGGGGAATACGAGCCGTCACTGTGGAGCCCTCGTTCAGAGTGTCTGCAAACTCGTGGCTTCAGAAAGGACTGTAATGTTTGACTTTTTAAACTTTTGTTTTTATTTTTCTACTGTTATATTAAGAAGACTGTCGTGCTGAACTTGTTAACTTATTCATTTATTTTTCTAACATAGAACATGGAACGGTACAGCACAGTACAGGCCCTTCAGCCCACGATGTTGTACCAAACTTTTGCCCTCATCCTAAGGTCTATCTAACCTCCACTTCTACCTTATACTGTCATTCATGTGCTTGACTAATAGCCGATGAAATGCCCCTAATGAGGCTGACTCCACTACCCTCTCCAGCATTGCATTCCACTCCCCTACGACTCTGAGTAAAGAAGGATGGATAAATTTTCTACATCTGCATCTAAAATTTCGTACCGAGGTACTTTGTACCTGAGATGGCACCGTCTGAGGTGACATTGTACTCTTGTACCCTGTATTGAATACATGTGATAATAAAACCTAAATCTAAATCTAATGCATAGCAGGACACTGGGAAGCTTAGAGGAGAAAAGGGATCCTGGGGTACTTGTTCATAAATTCCTGAAGGGGTCAGGTCAGGCTAGTAAGGGTTGTTACAAAGACATATAGGACATCTCCCTTTATCAGTCGTGGCATAGATTGTAAGAGCTCCCTTAATGAGGAATATCAATATTTTTCTTCTGGATAACTTTGGCAGATCTCTTCAAACAAGTCGCTGAACCCACAGATTTATGTGACCAACGAAGCCTGAGTCTTTTGCTTTACGATGCAGTCCAGATCCCTTGGCAGCTGGGTGAGGTAGCTTCATTTGGAGGCTGCAACATTGAACCAAGTATCCGCAGTTGCTTCCAACATGTAAGTGTGCTCTGCACCAATTCATAAGGTCAAGCGGGTCCACTTGCCAGTATGATTTTTGTGCTCATTTTCGGTTTGAATTAGTTCCAGAGGCTAACATGTACCACCACGAATCCAAGGCTATCTTGTTGATAAGTAGTCAATGTTTTTATTAGAGTAATGACAAAAAACAATGTCAGAAACCCCAGTGATAGTGTATGAGATACCATATCACTGAGGATAGCGGACGTAAGCTTGACATAATTAATCATGCAGCTGATCTTTTATTTCCCTCCAGGGCCAGAACAAACCAGAGATTGACGTTGAACGCTTTGTCGAGTGGATGAGATTGGAGCCTCAGTCCATGGTGTGGCTGCCTGTTCGACACCGTGTGGCAGCTGCTGAAACTGCAAAACATCAGGCAAAGTGTAACATCTGCAAAGACTACCCAATCGTAGGTTTCAGGTGAGATGTGCAAACCAGCAGAAAGTTCGTGGGAATTAGTTTTTAAAGAAAGCTTTAACTTTAGATGTTCTATTAGAAACTCTGTCAGTAAATGATACAACTGAAATCGTCAAAAATCCCAACAAATTTATGGACCAGAGAAGTAATTAGGATAAATTAAGTATCAACTTCTTTACCTTAATTTTTGTGAGAGGTGAATGCTGCATGTTTTTGGTATTTTGTTCACAGTTGCATTGATCACAGACACTGTGGCTCAGAACGGATTGTAACTCGACTTGCGGTTGCTTCTGTAATTTGCAATTATTGGGAATTTACAGAAAGGCCTTTGTATTAGTCCTGTAATCAGTGTGTGTGCATCCTATGAAAGTGATTGCTGTGGTGTTGCTAAATGATCGATAAAACTTCTTGTCCATAATTAGTAAATTAAAATGCATATTTGGACAGGATTTCTAAGGGGTAATTGAACCTTTTTGGTTAACTATTCTCCGACATTTCTAAGATTGATCATCTTAGAAAAGGTGCGTGTTACTGCCATTGATCTGACCAAACAACTCCCTGTCTAAGAAGTGAGACCCCAACTGTGGATGAAACTATGACTGCCATAACTAAGTAAAGAGCAACAGCGACCCGGAGTCAATTGAATTCCATCTGAAGCTTGAGGAATGGTGGCCTAACTCTGAAGGCCAAGATCTGTTAGCTTTTCATGGACTATGAGGAACAGGGCAGGATTTCACAGAATCTTTAAGATGCCATATCTTGTACAAAACTGAAGGAGAAATGTCAGATTGCTCAAAGAACCATGGGATCACCAGCCTTTCCATTGCTGGGAAGATTCTGGCAAGGTTACTTCTGAATAGGTTTATGCCACCATGGCAGATGAAAACCTTCCATGCGAAGGGAACTTTGTGAAAATGTTGGAGACAGAGCAGGACCAAATTACAGGAATGATTCCAGGGATGAGATATTGCATTATGAAAATTGACTGGGGGAGTTGGGACAGTTTTCCCCGACTTTCCTAGCATTTGTTTCTCCCCAAACAATTTACTGTTTCTTCAAAATAAAAAGAAATATGTAATTTAACTACTTAACTTGCATTCCTTCAAAGGTTGAAAATATCTAAACAAAAATGAACATTTCTCTTACTTCTTTATAGGTACCGCAGTCTCAAGCACTTCAATTCTGACATCTGCCAAAGCTGTTTCTTTTCGGGGCGCACATCAAAGGGACACAAGTTACATTGCCCCATGGTGGAGTACTGCACTCCGGTGAGTAATATAGTATTCCACTTGATAGAATTGTTCCAATCAGTGGAAACTTAGGGATTTAACCATTTAAATACAATCTTCCCTCAAAGTTGAAGTAGTTTGCTAAAATGATAAAAGGCCAACAGCTTAAATCAGGCTTCAATATCAGAAATGCAATATTGTGCAGAAGCCCTTTGAGGTCAAGTTGAGGCTCAAGGAAGAATGTGCCATCACGCCCACCCTTTTCTCCAGCTTTGCCACCGCCATTCTTAATCTCGTGAAGAACAAGCTTCCCAGTGGCCTGGACAGGATTGATGGAAAACCTTTTAACCTCAACCAGTTGAAATCGAAGAAGAAAATGACACTGACCTCGCATATGGAACTTCAGTATGTGGTTCACAATGTCATTTCCGCTCTCAGAAGTCTTCAAATCTCCCTTAAGGCCTTTGCAGAAGTATACTGAAGAATTAGCCTCAACCTTAAATTTGCCACCCAGGTTGATCGGGTTGTTAAGAAGGCATACGGTGTGTTAGGTTTTATTCATAGAGGGATTGAGGTTCAGAGCCATGAGGGCATGTTGCAGCTGTACAAAACTCTGGTGCAGCTGCACTTGGCGTATTACGTACAGTTCTGGTCAGCGCATCACAGGAAGGATGTGGAAGCATTGGAAAAGGTGCAGAGGAGATTTATCATGATGTTGCCTGGTATGGAGGGAAGGCGTTTTGAGGAAAGGCTGAGGGACTTGAGGCTGTTTTCGTTAGAGAGAAGAAAATTAAGAGGCGACTTAATGGAACCGTACAAGATGATCAGAGCATTAGATAGGGTGGACAGTGAGAATCTTTTGGCTCGGATGGCCATGTTTGACACGGGCCGGACATAGCTTCAAATTGAGGGGTGATAGATATAGGACAGAGGTCAGAGGTAGGTTCTTTACTCAGAGAGTAGTAAGGGCGTGGAATGCCCTGCCTGCAACAGTAGTAGACTTGCCAACTTTAAGGGCATTTAAATGGTTGTTGGATAAACATATGGATGATAATGGAATAGTGTAGGTTTGTTGGGCTTCAGGTTGGTTTCATAACATCAAGGCCGAAAGGGCCTGTACTGCGCTGTTATGTTCTGTGTTCGAACCTCAAGATGACTCAAATCCTTTACCAATCTGTCATGTTGTGGTCCATCTTTTCATCAAAATTAATAGAGAAATCCTCCCAAATGTAGAACATTTCCCTTAGATGGGACGCTCTCTCTCTTTTAAGGCTGACATCGATACAGAGATTCTAACATTACGTCCAATCTGCGAGTGGCACCTTTGGACTCCTAAGGATGAGAATGCTCAATTGTGACATCTGTGCTGATCGCAAGATCCTTGAGTTCAAGGCATGCATCGTTCAGCCTCTTCTGTATGACTGTGAAACCTGGATAACATAGAGCTGCCACTTCAAGACCCGTTCAGCACAGTTTTGTCATGGATTCTCCACATCAGCGAGGAGGAAAAACCTCCCAGCATCAGCATTGACGCCATGATGATTTGAAACAAACCTCATTGGGATTGCCATGTACTTGGGATGCCGAAGTTATGACTACCAAAGTAAATTTTTGCCAACTCAAGGAAGGCATCTGAACAAGAAGTCGTCAAAGGAAGCATTTCAAAGACCTTGAAATGTTCCTTCAAGAAGTAGTACTTGGAGGTCAAAGTATGGATATCCCCATTCAGAAGAAACCAACTTGGGGGAATCTCCTGTATGAAGGCACATAATTCTTCATGAACACCAGACAAGAAGTTCAAGTGTGGGAAAGGAACTGGAGAAAGGAATGCCAATGTTCTCAAGGCCGAGACCACTTCCACCACTCCGAAAGACGACCTAAACGTGTGGTCAGATATGTGGCTCCAGTTCAGGCTAATCAACCCGCACAGAGCTCAGGGCCTGTGATATGGAATTTCCTAGCTGGGCAATCATACTCATCAGCCAGTGATGGTTCTTAATATTGTGCAGACTATGATTTGATCACAACTGAGTACTGTGTGTAGCTTTGAGCATTGCTATAGAAAGACCACGTTTTATAGATTAATCAGAATGGTGCTGCATGAGAAACTGGAATTAAGAAGAGATAGGTGATACTTAATTGTTATTTGTTTCTGGGCCACTGGCATCACTAACTGGGCCAGCATTTACTTCCCATCCTTAGTTACCCTTGTCATTGTTGAATCATTGTAGTCCATGTGCTGTAGGTAGACTCAGTCAGTCAGGGGTGAATTTCCAGGACTTTGACCCAGTGATAGTGAAAGAACAGCAATATATTTCCAAGTTGAGATGGTGAGTGGCTTAGACAGGGTGTTGTAGGTGGTGCTGTTCTCATATATCTGTTACCCTTGCCCTTGTAGCTGAAATTTGTCATAGGTTTGGAAAGTCCTATCTCAGGATCTTTTGCAGATTTCTCAGTGCATCTCATAGATGGTACACACTGCTGCTTTTGAGCACTGGAGGGAGTAGGTTGCTTTTTCCTGGGTGGTGTTGAACTTGTTGAGTGCTTTTGCATCTGCACCCATCTAGGCAAGTGGGGAGTATTCCACCATTCTTCTGACTTGTTCCTGTAGCTGGTAGACAGGCCTGGGGAATCAGGAGGTGAGTTACTTGATGCAGTAATCCAAACTTTGGGCCTGCTCTTGTAGCCACTGCATTTAAATAGGAAGTCCAGTTGAATTTCTGTTCACTGGTAAAACCTGGGATTTTGATAGCGGACAATTCAGTGATGGTTACACCATTGAATGTCGAGGGACAATTTATGGATTTTCTCTTACTGGAGATGGTCATTACCTAGTATTTGTAAAGTATAAATGCGACTTGCCACTTAGCAGCCCAAGCCTAGACATCGTTCTGGCCTTGTTGCATTTGGACATGGACAGGTTCACGATCTGAGGAGTGGTGAATGATGCTGAATATTCTGCTATCTCTGGTGAACATCCCCACTTCTGAGCTTATGATGGAGAGAAGGTCATTGATAAGGCAGCTGAAGATGGTTAGGCTTAGGACTGTACTCTCAGGACCTCCTGCAGGTGACCTCCAACAACCAAAATGCCTCCTATTAGGCGAGGCGATGACCTAATGGTATTATGACTAGACTATTAATCCAAACACTCAGGTAATGTGCTGAGGACCTGGTTCAAATTCCACGATGGCACATAATGGAATTTGAATTCAATGAAAATCTGGAATTAAGAGTCTAATGATGATCGTAAATCCATTGCCAATTGTTGGAAAAACCCATCTGATTCACTTATGTTCTTTAGGGAAGGAAACTGGGCTAGGCCTGGTGTGGCCTACATGGAACTCCAGATATCAGTTATGCAATTTGGGATGGGCAATAAAAGCTGGTCTAACCCGCAATGCCCTCTTTCCCATGAAAGAATGGAAAAAATATCGTCCTCTGTGCAGATATTATTCGAACCAGTGGTGAGTTTCTGCTGGATTCCCATCAGCTGCAGTTTTGGTAGCGCTCCTTGATGCCACACTCGGTCAAATGTAGCCATCCTTAGCTCACCTCCGGAATTCAAGTCTTTTGACCATGTTTGAACAAAAGCTGTAATGAAGTCAGGAACTGATGAGGTGGCACAATTGAGGACATTGTACAGGGATCCGAGGGATGTGGCATATTGAGATTTCCAGCAAGAATTTGACCAGTTGCTGCATAAAAATGTGAACCAGAACGTTAGATCCAAGGGGATGAAGGGTAGAATATTGGTTTGAATAAAGGCCTGGCTAACTGACAGAAAGCTGAGTGTCAGGATAAATGAGTCTTTGCCTGGATGGTGAATTGTCACTAGTGGGGTGCTGCGGGTTCAGTTCTCTGACCTCAACTATTTGTAACCTATACAAATGATATGTAAGCAGAGACAAAATGTAACATAACAGAATGCATGGATGATTCTGAAATAGGTGGGACAACAGCCTGTGATGTGAAATAGAACATACACAGCGGAACATTGACAGGCGAGGAGAATGGACCAGAATCTGGCAGGTGGTTAATGTGGATAAGCACAAGGCTTGCCTATTTTGCCCAGGGGAAAAAAGGGCGAATTATTATTGAAATGGAAGGAAGATTCAAAGTGTGTTATCTGGCTGCCTTTGTGCATGAATAGCCGAAAGTGGGTATGCAGGTATAGCATAGCATAAGAAAGGCAGATGGAACTCTGGCATTTGTCACAAAAGGACTGGATCATTAAAGTAACAAAGTGTTTTTCCTCATACATTGGGTGTTGGTGAGACCAGAGTGTTGTGTCCAGTTTAGATCCCCTCACTGAGGATGGATACGTTTGTACTGGAGGCAGTTCGGAGGAGGTTTAACTGATTGTTTCCAGGGATGAAAGGGCTGTCATATGAGAAGTGGCTAAGTAGCTTGCGCTTGTACTTGCTGGTGTTCGAAAGAGTGAGGGGGTGGTTCTGATTGAGGTATATAAAATAGTAAAGGGGATTGAAAAGATGGGCATTGAGCACATGTTCTGCATTGTGGAACAGTCTCAAACAAGAAGCTGTGGCTGTTGAGTGAGAGATGGAATGTTCAAAATGGAGATGAGGAGAGGGTTGTGAATCTGTGGAATTCATTGCCCTGAATGCAATGGAGGCAGCACCAATCAACCGATCCAGGAAAGAAATAAATATGTTTCTGATGAAAAATAGGGATCAAGGGCCATGGGGAGCTGGCAGGAGAGTGGAGTTGAGATCAGGAAAAGATCAGCAACCATGGCTAACAAGATAAGTCAGGGACAGGATGAAAGCAAAAGAAAAAGGATAAAATGTGGTGTAGGTGAGTGGGAAGCCAGAGGATTGGGAAGCCTTTCAAAAACTAGCAGAGGACAACTAAAAAGGCAATAAGGGGGAAGATGATGAAATATGAGGGCAATATTAATGAGGGTAATATTAAAAAAAAATTGCAGGAGTTTTTTTCAGCTATAAAGGTAAGAGAGAGGCAAGAGTACAAATAAAGAGAAGAAAGAAAATTACAGCACAGGAACAGGCCCTTCGGCCCTCCAAGCCTGCGCCGATCGAGATCCTCTGTCTAACCTGTCACCTATTTTCTAAGGGTCTGTGTCCATTTGCTCCCTGCCCATCCATGTACCTGTCCATAAGACCTGAAGACAGAGGAGTGGAAGTAAGGCCATTCGGCCCATCAAGTCCACTCCACCATTTAAATCATGCCTGATGGGCATTTCAACACCACTTCGCTGCACTCTCCCCATAGCCCTTGATTCCTTTTGAGATCAAGAATTTGTTGATCTCTGCCTTGAAGGCATCTCACGTCCCGGCCTCCACTGCACTCTGCGGCAATGAATTCCACAAGCCCACCACTCTCTGGCTGAAGAAATGTCATCTCATTTCAGTTTTAAATTTACCCCCTCTAATTTTAAGGCTGTGCCCACGTGTCCTAGTCTCCCTGCCTAACGGAAACAACTTCCGAGCGTCCACCCCTTCTAAACAATACATTATCTTGTAAGTTTCTATTAGATCGCCTCTCAACCTTCTAAACTCTAACGAGGACAATCCCAGGATCCTTAGCCGTTCATCATACATTAAACCTAGCATTCCAGGGATCATCCGTGTGAACCTCCGCTGGACACGCTCCAGGGCTAGTATGTCCTTCCTGAAGTGTTGGGCTCAAAATTGGACACAGTTTTCTAAATAGGGCCTAACTAGAGCCTTATAAAGCCTCAGAAGCACATGGCTGCTTTTATATTCCAACTCTCTTGAGATAAACGCCAACATTACATTCGCATTCTTAATTACGGACTCGACCTTCAAGTTAACTTGTAGAGAATCCTGGACCAACACTCCCAGATCCCTTTGCACTTCTGATTTGCAAATTTTCTCACCATTTAGAAAATAGTCCATGCCTGTATTCTTTTTACCAAAGTGCAAAACCTCACATTTACTCACATTGAATTTCATCAGCCATTTCGTGGACCACTCTCCTAAACTGTCTACATCTTTCTGCAGCTTCCCCACCTCCTCAGTAGGACCTGTCTGTCCACCTATCTTCGTATCTTCGGCAAACTTCGCCAGAATGCCCCCAGTCCCTTCATCCAGATCAGTAATATATAAGGCGAACAGCTGCGGCCCCAAAACTGAACCCTGCGGGACAGCACTCGTCACCGGTTGCCATTCCGAAAAAGAGCCTTTTATCCCAACTCTCTGCCTTCTGTCAGACAGCCAATCCTCAATCCAAGCCAGTATCTCACCTCGAACACCATGGGCCCTCACCTTGCTCAGCAGCCTCCCGTGAGGCACTGTATCAAAGGCCTTTTGGAAGTCTAGATGGACAACATTTACTGAGTTTCCCTGGTCTAACATATTTGTCACCTCTTCAAAGAATTCAAATAGGCATGACCTCCCCTGACTAAGCCCATGCTGACTTGTTTTAATCTGACCCTGCACTTCCAGGAATTTAGAAATCTCATTCTTGACAATGCATTCTAGAATTTTACCAACAACCGAGATTAGGCTAATCGGCCTGTAATTTTCCATCTTTTGCCTTGATCCTTTCTTAAACAAGGGAGTTACAACAGAAATTTTCCAATCATCTGGGACTTTCCCTGACTCCAGTGACTTTTGAAAGATCACGACCAAAGCCTCTGCGATTTCCTCAGCCACCTCCCACCGAACTCTAGGATGTAGCCCATCGGGGCCAGGAGATTTATCAGTTTTTAGACCCTTGAGCTTTTCTAGCACTTGCTCTTTTGTAATGCCTACCGTACTCAACTCTGCCCCCGGCTCTCCCTAATTGTTGGCATACTACTCATATCTTCCATTGTGAAGATTGACGCAAAGTACTTATTAAGTTCTTCAGCTATTTCCTTTTCTCCCATCAATAGCCTTCCAGAATCAATCTGGAGCGGCCCAATATCTTCTTTTGCCTCTCGTTTGCTTCTTACGTATTGAAAAAAGCTTTGACTGTCATTTCTGATATTACTAGCTTGCCTACCTTCATATATGATCTTCTGCTTCCTGATTGCTCTCTTTGTTATCCTCTGTCTGTTTTTGTGGCCTTCCCAATCTTCTGATTTCCCAGTGCTCTTGGCCATTTTATAGGCTGTCTCTTTTTCTTTGATATGTTTCCTGACTTCCTTTGTCAGATGTCCAATAGCAGCGGTGAAGAAGCTGCTGTTGGGGAAATAGAGACATTGGTGTGCTGTTTTCACTCATTGCAACGATCTGGGTGGACCAGGAGAGATCGTTGGTGATCGACACTCTCAACTATCTCCACCTCAGCAACATCTCTCACACTGTCTGATGCAGGCACTCACACGCTCACATTCTGTCGCCCATTCTGTCTGTCTGACTGTCTCTCTCTCTCTCTCCCTCATCGCCCATCTCTCTCTCTCTCTCTCTCTCTCTCTCTCTCTCTCTCTGTCCCTGTCTCCCTCCACCTCCCCCGCCCCCGACCAACCTCTCTGTCTTTGTCTCTCTCTCTCTCTCTCTCTCACACCAACTCATTGCTCAGTATTCCATGGTATCTCAATTGTTGGAAGAATTAACTTGGACTGAGTGTGGATTTTCTCCCAATATAGTTATGACAAAGCAGAACCAATTCTGCCTTGAAGAAGAAAGGCAGGAGCCATAATAACTTGTGATTGTTTAGCTGAAGGAACCGTGCTGTGATATGCATCCAGATAGGATGCTTTCTGTGGTACATCAGTGAAAGTTGTCCTTGTGGACGCACAGAATGACCTTAGCCTCCTGGGAAGTAGAGACAATGGTGTGCTTTTTTGCCCATTGCAACAATCTGGGCGGACCGGTGAACTAATCTAAGCCCATCCCCCTACATGATCCCATTATCATCCATACCCAAGGACTGTTTAAGTGCCCCTAATGTGGCTGAGCCAACTACATTGGCAGGCAGGGGGTTCCACGTCCTTACCACTCTGAGTAAAGAACCTGCCTCTGACATCTATCTCAAATCTATCACCCCTCAATGTTTAGCTGTGCCCCCTCAAACAAGCTGACATCATCATCCTCGGATAAAGACCCTCACTGTCCACCCTATCTAATCCACTGATCATCTTGTATGTCTCTATTCAATCCCCTCTGAACCATCTTCTCTCCAACGAGAACAGACCCAAGTCCCTCAGCCTTTCTTCAGAAGTCCTTCACTCCAGACCAGGCAACATCCTGGTAAATCTCCTCTGCACCTTTCCAATGTTTCCACATCCTTCCTGGAATGGGGTGACCAGAACTGTACACAGTATTCCAAGTGAGACCGCACTAGCTTTTTGGACAGATGCAGCATGACATCACGGCTCTGGAACTCAATCTCTCTACCAATAAAACCTAATACACCGTAAGCCGCCTTAACAGCACTATCAAACTGGGTGGCGATTTTCAGGGATCTACGTACATGAACACCAAGATCCCTCTGCACAGCAACACTACCAAGAATCTTTCCATTGACCCAATATTCTGCCTTCCTATTATTCCTCCCAAAGTGAATCACCTCACATTTATCCACATTGAACTCCATTTGCCACCTTTCAGCCCAATTCTGCAGTTCATCCAAGTTTCCATGCAAGCTGCAACATTCTTCCACATTGCCCACCACTCCACCGACTTTAGTGTCATCTGCAAACTTAGTAACCCATCTACCAATGCCTCCGTCCAAGTCATTTGTGAAAATGACAAACAGCAGTGGTCCCAAAACAGATCCTTGAGACACACCACGAGTAATCAGACTCCAGGCTGAATATTTTCCATCAACCACGACTGGTTGCCTTCTTACTGCAAGCCAGTTTCTAATCCAACCTGCTAAATCTCCCTCAATCCCATGTCTCCATGTTTTCTCCAGTAGCCTACCATGTGGAACCTTATCGAAGGCTTTACTGAAGTCCATGTACACCACGTCAACTGCCCGACCCTCATCCACATGCTTCGTCAGCTTCTGAAATGACTCAGTGAGGTTTGTGAGACATGACTTGCCCTTGACAAATCCATGTTGACTATCTCCAATCAAATTGGTGCTTGCTCGATGATTATAATACCTATCTCTTATAACCCTTTCCAAAACATTTCCGACAACAGATGTAATGCTCAATGGTTTATAATTACCTGGGTCATCTCTACTGCCCTTCTTGAACAAAGGCACAACATTTGCAACCCTCCATTCCTCTGGTACTAAACCTGTAGACAATGAGGACTCAAAGATGAAGGCCAAAGGCTCCACCACCTCCTCTGTAGCCTCCCAGAGAATATCAAAGTTTCGAAGGAACTGATGCGTTGTATCCGGAGGTTGGTGGGGTGGTACGTGAGCACGAGGGAGACTTTGTTTTGGTTGTTGTTGTGGGGTGGGGTGAGACGGATTTGTTGCAGGAAATGCTGGAGACACGGTCGAGGGCGTTATCAACCACTGAGCGGGGGAAGTTGTGGTCCTTGAAAAATGAGGACATCTGAGATATACGAGAGCAGAATACCTCATCCTGGGAGCAGATGCAGAGTCAAAGGAATGGGGAAAGTGGATGAATTGTTGCGGGAATTTGGTGGGAGTTGGTGGACTTGAAATGGATATTTGTTTCTTGGTGGTTGGAAATAGAGAGGTCCAGGAAGGAGAGAGGTATCAGAGATTGTCCAGGTGAACTTAAAGTTCGGGAGGAAGGTGTTGCTGAAGTGGATGTTAGAGCCCCTTGTGGGAGCACGAGGCAGTGCCGATACAGTCACCAATGTAACGGAGGAAGACGTGGGGTTTAGGGCCAGTGTAGGTACGGAAGAGGGAGCGTTCCATGTAACCTACAAAGCGGCAGGCGTAGCTTGGGCCCAGGTGGGTACACTGGCCACCCGCTTTGTCTGTAGGAAGTGGGAGGAATTGAAAGAGAAATTGTTGAGGGTTGTTCAAGGACCACAACATCCCCCTCCTCAATAGTCAAAAACGCCCTCAACCGTGTCACCCGCATTTCCCACAACTCATCCCTCATACCCGTTCCCCATAATAACTACCAAAACAGTGTCCTCCTCACCATCACCTACCACCACACCAACCTCCGGATTCCAAGCATCGTCCGCCGACACTTCTGCCATCTGCGATCCGACCCCACACCAAAGACATTTTTCCCTCCACACTTAGGTGACTCCCTTATCCGCTCCACACTCGCCTCCAGCACCCCCTACACCCAGCACTTTTCCCTATATATCCACAAATATTGTCAGCATAATGTTTAAAATTCACTTGTCCCAATACCTCCCCCCTCACCCCCATCCCAGACCCCAGGAAGAATTTCCACATCAAACAGATGTTTACCTGCACATCTGCTAATGTGGTATACTGTATCCGCTGATCCCTTTGTGGCCCCCTCTACATCGGGGAAACCAAATGGAGGTTTGGGGACTGCTTTGCAAATCACCTATGCTCAATGCACTAAAGAACTGCACCTCCCAGTCGTGAACTGTTTTGACTCTCCCAATCCTCAGATAGGATGTCCACCCTGGGCCTCCTGCAGTGCCACAACGATGCCACCTGAAGGTTGCAGGAGCAGCACCTCGTATTGCGCTTGGGAACCCTGCGTCTCCGTGGTATCAATGCCGACTTCACAAGCTTCGAAATCTCCCCTCCCCCTCCCGCATCCCAAAACCAGCCCACCTAGCCCATCCTGCCACCTCAAGCCCCACCCCCATCTCCTACTTCCTAACCGCTTCCCACCCCCGAGACCTGTTCGTCCTCCCCGGACTAACCTATCCCCTCCCTACCTCCCCACCGACACTCACCTCTACTGGCTCCATCTCCACCTCTTTAACTTGTCTGTCTCCTCTCCACCTATCTTCTCCTCTATCTATCTTCGATCCGCCTCCCCCCTCTCCCTATTTATTTCAGAACCCTCTCCCCTCCCCGTTTTCTGATGAAAGGTCTCGGTCCAACATGTCAGCTTTTGTGCTCCTAAGATGCTGCTTGGCCTGCTGTGTTCATCCAGCTGCACACTTTGTTGTGTCTATATCTCTTAAGAACCTCATTAAGTGAGCTCTAGAGAGAACTATGCAGGGTAGACTTTGGGTTTATCATTCTAACTTGCCAGCCCTGAAAGATGAAAGTTGGTTTATGTTGGATGTTTGTTTCATAGCTACGAAAGAGATCCTGAAAGGATTGTTCGTATCTTTTGTTGAGAATTTTACCCATTTAGTCACTCTAATCCTTCTCCTTTTTTAAAGTTTCCTTGGGAGTCATAAATTTCAAATATCTGCAGAATTTTATTCGGCTTGGCATTGGCTCTCCGTGATTCCCTGTTAATGGCTCCGCGACCTGCTAGCTAATTAGAGAATTTGTCATTGATGTGCCTGTCATAAAATCTTTAGTCTTATACTATATATTCCCAATTTCAGGAGAAAGTCCAGAGAGACCTTTTAGAGGAAAGGGGTTTAGAAAGAAAACTTAAGTTCTATAGATCCAAGTCATGAATAGTTGATAAATTATTTGCACTTCATATTTCCAGAACCTACCCCGGAAGAGAGAGCCCAGAGAATTGCCAAAGCTGTCCGCAAACAGTCAATAGAAGTGAAGGAAACTTGGGAGCAATTGAAAACCCATGCGAGCAACTGGCAGGAACAGGTGGAAAAGGTGTTGGAGAAACTTCAAGAACTGCAGAAAGCTCTGGATGATCATGAGGCTCATGTGATAACAGCTGAAGGGGTCCGCACTGATTGACAACCTGTGGGTGAACTGCTTATTGACTCATTGCAGGATCACATTGATAAAACCACAGTAAGTGCAATTACATTACACTTCACTTATGAACAGATGTAACCACAATGTTGTATCGAGACGATCAGTAATATGAGTACTTAAGTAATATTGATTGAATGGTTGTTAACTTAATTTGCAAATTAAAACTTCGTTGAGCATGCCTTCTGATGATATCACATCGGTAATATTAGTATAATTGAGGATTCTATTAGTCAGTGACATCAGCTGAGTTATCTGCTTGTTGCCATGTTATCAGGATTAAAGGTAAAGCCTTACCACGCCATTTGGCCACTCCTTAGAGAGAGACAACTGGTTATGATTTAACCTGAAGATCACCATGCCTCAGGCAAGTAGAGCGGTTGAGGCGAAGACCCTTTGTGGTAAGGTCACTGGTGTGGCAATTGAGCCCTCTCTGCAGGGCATCACTCTGCATCACAAACCAACCGTTCAGCCAACTGAATTTGAATAGAGTTTAGGATTGGAGAGCAATCCATGCAATTCTATTTTTTTGAATGAATGTTTCTCACTGGGACTATCTCACTGGCAAACTTTTTAAAAGCCAGCTCAGCCATACAGGCGAGATCAGTTCCTGATCTCAGCTGAATTTTTTGACCTGGGGTGGGTCAGCGTTAGTTCAGTGATTGGAATGAATTCTCATGAAGTTAACGAGAGGGATGCTACACGTGAATAAATCGATGTTTTGAAAAGCGGATGAGATATGAGCAATAGTTTAATTGATGTGGAAGACCAGCCACAATCATCATCAACGGTGGAGCAGGCTTGAGCGGCCATGCAACATTGTGCTGCTGCTATTTGACTTGTTGTGTGGAAAGGAAGGAAAATGGTCAAAGTGTCAAAAATGCTGAAGACCGCATCATTCTACAATCTCAAAATTTGATTGTGTTCAGCATATTATCACTACTGGTACCCCTAAATCCTGGTCTATCATCTCAGCAGCTCGACTCTGCCCAAAAGCTGGTTACTTGTGACATTTTTGAAGGATCTTCCCAAGTCTGAAAATCATTTTTGCTTTTGTAGAATCAGAGTTGGCGTGTGGAAGGCGGTCTCCTGGCATATCATAGCTCTTTGAAATCACTCCCCAATTCGCCCCCCTCTGCTTGGCAATGACTTCAACCACTTATGTAATCTCTTTATTGGAGAGAAGCTTTGAAGACATCTGAAAGGAGTATTAACGATCCCAGAATACAACTGAGCCTTATTAAGTAGTTAGTTCTGATGATCAAGAGCTTGATCAAAGAGGATTCTTTTAAAAAGTGCCTTAAAAGAGGAAATGTACAGAGGCTAAGAGGTGTCGGAAGTTAGTGAGTTTTGCGAAGATTTGTTGCTCAGGTTTAGGTTCTGGATGTGAGTTTGCTCGCTGAAGGTGTAGGAAGTCTCTTCTTGGGTTTGAAGCCTACACAATTAAATGTTTGGCAACCAGTAGTGGGCCATTTGAAATCAAGAGTGGGCAAGAGGGCATAATTAGACGAGTGCAGATATCCTGAATTATGGTTGGATTGGTGGAGATTACGAAAATAGCGATTGGCAGAGCAAGGAACGATTTGTAAACAAAAATGAGAATTTAATAAAATTACTGTTAATACTATCAGTCAGGTAGAAAGTACAGAGAATAGGATTTGGTTCAAGATGAGACTCGGGCAGTGGAGTTTTAGACGACATCAAGCTTTCAATGGGCAAATGTGGGACTCAAACAGGGAATGCATTGGAGTTGTCAGGTCCAGAAGTGAAGTAGTTCCAGATGAAGGTTTCACTGCTGATGAGCCAAGACAAGAGACAGGTAGGCAGTATTAAAAAGATGTAAAGAGACAGCTTTAGGGATTGCATGAATGTGTGGTCGGACGTTCATCGTGGGATAAACAAGATGCCAAGGTTGTGCTGAGACAAGCGTAACATAACATTGTTGCCAAGGAGGAGTAATGCAGTCCGTAGGTAGTGAATAGAGATTGGTGTGGGGACCACAAACAGTGGTCTTCCCACTTTTAAATTGTTATCGCTATGTAGTTGCGCAACTTTATGTTCTGTTCAAAAGGCTTTACTGACAAGAAAGCAGAAGTTAGCCATTTGTTTACTTGTCAATATATCTTGATTTTTCCACCATCTTCTCCAATTATGAACACAACATGTGCAGTGTACTAAGTGAACCATTCAAACCTTCACAGGAAATGTTGAAATTGTGGAATATAAAGTTAAATTTATTTCATTGAAAATTAAAATAAATTACATGAAGGTTTGACCAAGACTGAAAGGAATTAGATGGAACACCAGATGAATAAAACAAGCAGTAGTAAGGTGGTATTAGCTGGATGTTCCTGAAGAAAGAGAACACAGCCAACCTTTCTTCCATCAGGGGGATTAATTGTGAGGTGTCAAACACAGTCGATTAAATCATTCGTTCTGTCTTTACTGCCAGACTGTACGATGAACATAGAACATAGAACATAGAACAGTACAGCACAGCACAGCACAGCACAGGCCCTTCAGCCCACAATGTTGTGCCGACCATTGATCCTCATGTATGCACCCTCAAATTTCTGTGACCGTATGCATGTCCAGCAGTCTCTTAAATGACCCCAATGACCTTGCTTCCACAACTGCTGCTGGCAACGCATTCTATGCTCTCACAACTCTCTGTGTAAAGAACCTGCCTCTGACATCCCCTCTATACTTTCCACCAACCAGCTTAAAACTATGACCCCTCGTGCTAGCCATTTCTGCCCTGGGAAATAGTCTCTGGCTATCAACTCTATCTATGCCTCTCATTATCTTGTATACCTCAATTAGGTCCCCTCTCCTCCTCCTTTTCTCCAATGAAAAGAGACCGAGCTCAGTCAACCTCTCTTCATAAGATAAGCCCTCCAGTCCAGGCAGCACCCTGGTAAACCTCCTTGGAACCCTCTTCAAAGCATCCACATCTGTCCTATAATAGGGCGACCAGAACTGGATGCAGTATTCCAAGTGCGGTCTAACCAAAGTTTTATAGAGCTGCAACAAGATCTCACGACTCTTAAACTCAATCCCCCTGTTAATGAAAGCCAAAACACCATATGCTTTCTTAACAACCCTGTCCACTTGGGTGGCCATTTTAAGGGATCTATGTATCTGCGCACCAAGATCCCTCTGTTCCTCCACACTGCCAAGAATCCTATCCTTAATCCTGTACTCAGCTTTCAAATTCGACCTTCCAAAATGCGTCACCTCGCATTTATCCAGGTTGAACTCCATCTGCCACCTCTCAGCCCATCTCTGCATCCTGTCAATGTCCCGCTGCAGCCTACAAACAGCCCTCTATACTGTCAACGACACCTCCGACCTTTGTGTCGTCTGCAAACTTGCTGACCATCCTTCGATCCCCTCATCCAAGTCATTAATAAAAATTACAAACAGTAGAGGCCCAAGGACAGAGCCCTGTGGAACCCCACTCACCACTGACTTCCAGGCAGAATATTTTCCTTCTACTACCACTCGCTGTCTTCTGTTGGCCAGCCAATTCTGTATCCCAGCAGCTAAGTTCCCCTGTATCCCATTCCTCCTGACCTTCTGAATGAGACTACCATGGGGAATACTATGGTTGTAATATTTCCTTTTTTAAAGGCTCAAGGTTAGACATACTTCTCATTTTATAAATTTTAAGAAGTTGGCTTATTGTCAAGTCATGGTAGGATTGAAAACATATGCTACAGCTGTGTGAAGTCAGAAGTCACATGACACCAGCTTATAGTCCAACAGGTTCATTTCAATTCACACAAGCTTTTGGAGTGCAGCCCCTTCATCAGGTGCAGTTCGTGAGGTGACCACACAGACACACAGCTTATAAGCAGAGAGATCAAAAGATCATAGAATTGGCCTGAGTGGAGTGTCAGATAATAACTCTTTCCAGGCGACCAAGAGTGTTAAAGGCAAGTGAAGTGTTTATAAAGTCCATGTCAGTGCTGTGTTGTCATGATAATCAGGCAGCGCAACAGGAATGTACAAGGTGACATCTCAGGTCAGACTCTGACTTGTAGTTTAGAGGCTTGTGTTCAGAATCTGTCTCAGAGTTTTAAACTTTATTTCAAAAGCAAGAATTTATAAGATACCACACTGACTGTAACTTCAAGTTGTGTGCTTCTTCAACAAAATATCTGCAAATAAACAAACGTCCTGGATGAAGACTTATTATCTGACACTCCACTCACACCAGTTGTATGATCTTTTGATCTCTCTGCGTATAAATTGTGTGTCTGTGTGTTTTCCTCTCTGACCGCACGTGATGAAGGGACTGCACTTCAAATCTTGTGTGATTGCAAATAAGCCTGTCAGATTATAACCTGATGCCATGTGGCTTCTGACTTTGTCCATCCTAGTCCAACACCAGCACCTCCACATTATAAGTGTTTGGAACCAAGTCAGTGCAACAGGTACATGTCAAACATTTGACTTCGGAAGGATGCCTAGTGCCGACAAATTCATTAATAACAAAGGATTTCTCCATTATGCCATCTATCGTAACATGCTGCGCCTCACAGTCATAATGAAAGGATGCCCACTTTAATTTAGCAGCGCCAAGAATAGTTACGGATATTTTTAGCATGGGAGGAGGCCATTCAACCTATTTTATCTGTACCAGCTCTCTCCCAGAGCAACAAAATTAATCCTTTTCTCGAACTCATTCCACCTATTTCACAGAATTGAAATATATAGGTACATAGTTAAGAGATTTTAACATCAAGTGAGCAGTTCTCGCACTTCACCTTGTCACTAAAAATTGAACACGTGACTTACAAAGAGTGAGTCTTTATTTTGTTCTGTTGTGATGATGAAGAAGATGCAAGTCAAAGTGCTGGAACTGGCCTCTTGAACTTTTCAACGTGTATAAAATGAATTCTGTGCGCATCTACTAAAAACAGTTTTATGGAAGGAAAAGGTACCAAAGAAGATTTAGTGTATTGTACTTGATGTGATTATACTCCAACCTGTGAAAACAGAACTCTACGACTGTGAGTGTTGAGATCTGAGAGGTTGCTATCTTGTTTGAATTTACATTGCTAAGTCTAGGCCTATTTTCCCAACAGCAAAATTGGTAATCCAGAAAGAAATGGATATTTCTCGCATTTGTTAGCTCTAAGTGTCTGGTCAAAGTTTGAGTACAGTTTCCTCATATACAGGTGCTTAACCTGCTTTTACAGTTTGAACATTTGTTGTGCCAATGAAAATTGTTTGAATGGTTTCACCTCCAGTTTTCTTCTTTATACATATTTAGTATTTTTCCATGGTAAGGACTGTCTGCAAAATCTGACATTGGGTTTTGAAAGACATCAGCCTTTATTTTGGAGAGATAATGGTAACTGCAGATGCTGGAGAATGCGAGATAACAATATGTCGAGCTGGATGAACACAGCAGGCCAAGCAGCATCTTAGGAGCACAAAATCTGACGTTTCGGGCCTCGACCCTTCATCAGAGAGGCTGAAGGGTCTCGACCCGAAACATCAGCTTTTGTGCTCCAGGGATGCTGCTTGGACTGCTGTGTTCATCCAGCTCCACACTTTGTTGTCTTAGAAGGACTGGGCTTGTTTTTGCTGAGGTTGAGAAGAGTAAGGAGGTGATTTCCTTGAAGTATATATGATTCCGAATGGTCTTCATGAGGAATATGTAGAAAGATTTTTCCTCTCCTTTGGCGAGCGCTGAACTCGGGACACTTATGCAAAATTTGGACTTGCCACTTCAGGACAGATGAGCAGAGCATTTTTTCTCTGATAGTTGTATGACACTGGAACTAGCTGCCTCATAAGATGACAGAGTTGGGGTCATTGAATATTTTAAGGTGGACTTAGATTCTTGTAAGGCAGGGAAAAGGTCTTTGTTAATTGGAGTCATACCAAGCACAAAGGAAAACGTTTGTGATTGTTAGACATAGTCATTTCACCTCCAGAACATCTCTTTCAGCGTTCGTCAGGGCAGCATCCAAGGCCCAAACATCTGTGCTGCTTCAGCTTCTCTCTATAAAGTCAGAAGTGGGGATGTTCACTGATGACTCCACAATGTTCAGTACCATTTCCAACTCCTTAGATAATAAAGCAGTCCATGTTTAAATGCAGCAAGACCAGTATATTATCCAGGCTTAGGCTGATAAGTGCTCGGTAATATTTGCACCACACAAGTGCCAAGCAATGGCCATCTCCAACAAGGGAGAATTTAGCCATCATCTCTTGATATTTATTGCTGTTACCATCGCTGCATCCCCCACTGTCAACATCAGAGGTGTTACTATTAACCAGAAACTGAACAAGATCGGCTACATAAATACTATGGATTCAAGAACAGGCCACCCCGTTGTGTGCAGATGATTTTCGTCACTCCATTTTTACCAAGATTTAACTGGAAATTTGGGATTTGTCATATTTCTGAAGAGTCGAACAGCAGCATGCTTTTCTTTTCGTTAATTCTTTGTAATTTATTGCAATTAAAACTTCTGTTGCCAGAAAAAGAAATGATGTGGCTGAGCGACTTTTTTCGAATGTCTTGTGAGAAGTGCCATTCAGAGGTGGTCACATTGTTACCTTGTGATCAGTCTGGATCAGTCGGGCTGGATATGAGATGAGGCTGGGGGGTGGGAAGATTTTGAAGCAGGTACTTGAGAGAAAGCAGCCTCTCCCTACAGTCAAACCCTTCAACCCTGGCAATGTTCTTGTAAATCTTTTCTGAACCCTTTCAAATTTCACGACAACTTTCCTATAGCAAGGAAACCTGAATTGAATGCAGTATTCCAAAAATGGCCGAACCAATGTCCTTTGTAGCTGCAACATGACTTCCCAACTTCTATATTTAGTGCTGTGACCAACAAAAGCAAGCATATTAAACGCCTTATTCTCTACCTGCAACTCCACTTTGAAGGAACTCTGAACCTGCTCCCCAAGTTTGTTTGGCGACACTGCTGAGGACCTCACCATTAAGTGTATAAGTTCTGCCCTGATTTTGCCAACCAAAACTTAAAACCGTTTCTGCATTAAACCTAATTGTCTGCTATTTGCTTGGTGGTATATATAAAAAGGGAAGAGTTTATGCTTGTTCAGGCAACCCATACCCGACATCCAGAGGTTGATTTCCTAATGGCTTGAATTGGAACTGGTTAACAGATTGAGTTTTGGGATGCCTCAGGATGTCTTTATATATGCTGTGCCTCAGGCAGGTGTCAAATTGTAATTTCAAATACAGTTCTGCGTACAGATAGCATAAAGTAAGGAAGAAGAACAGGACTTAGTAGTGTTATCCTTCAAAGCCTTTTTGAGTTGTTTTGTCCTGTTTTGTTACTTACTTCTACATTTATTAAATCCACTTTTTTTTAAAGCATTCTTTCACAGGATGAGAGCACTGCTGGCAAGGCTAACATTCATTTCCCATCCAGGAATGGCTTGGTGGGCCATTTTGGAAGTCAGTAGAGAGTCAGCCATATTCCAGTGAATTTGAAGTCATATACCAGAATTGCTTAGGAAAGCAGATTCCCTTCCCTGAAGAATAGTTTAGTGAATTCAGTTTTCTGTTACAACAATTTATGATAGTTTCATCATCACTGTTACTTTTAACTCGAGATCTATATCAGTGGATTTGGTGTACATGGACATCAGCAAAGCATTTGATAAGGTTCCCCACGGCAGGCACTTTCATAAAGTCAGGAGGTATGGAAATCAGGGTGACTTGGCTGTGTGGATTCAGAATTGGTTGGCTGACAGGATGTAGAGAGTGGTTGTAGATGGTAAATATTCTGCCTGGAGGTCAGTGCTGAGTGGTGACCCGCAGGGCTCTGTTCTTGGGCCTCTGCTGTTTGTAGTTTTTAGAAATGACTTGGATGTGGAGGTTGAGGGGTGGGTTAGTATGTTTGCTGCTGACACAAAGGTTGGAGGTGCCATTGATAGTATCGGGTTATTGCAGGCTTCAGCGAGACATTGACAGTATGCAGAGGTGGGCTGAGAAATGGCAGATGGAGTTCAACCTGGATAAATGCGAGGTGATGCATTTTGGAAGGTCGAACTTAAATGCTGAATATAAGATTAAAGGCAGATTCTTTGCAGTGTATAGGAATAGCAGGATTTTGGTGTTCAAGTGCAGAGCTCCCTCAAAGTGGCCACACAAGTGGATAAGGGTGTTAAGAAATCAGATGGTGTTTTGGCTTTCATTAACAGGGGGATCGAGTTTAAGAGCCGCGAGGTTATGCTGCAGCTCTACAAAACCCTGGTGAGACCACACTGGAATATTGTCTCCAGTTCCGGTTGCCCTATTATAGGAAAGATGTGGAGGCTTTGGAGAGGGTGCAAAGGAGGTTTACCAGGTTGAGGAGGTTGACTGAGCTCGGACTTTTCTCTCTGGAGAGAAGGAGGAAGAGAGGTGACCTGATCGAGGTGTACAAGGTAATGAGAGGAATGGATAGAGTCGATAGGCAGAGACCTTTCCCCAGGGCAGGATTGACTGCCACGAGGCATAGTTTTAAGGTGTTAGGAGGAAGGTATAGAGGAGATGTCAGAGGGAGGTTCTTCACCCAGAGAGTTGTGAGTGCATGGAATACTTTGCCAGTGGTAGTGGTGGAAGCAGAGCCATTAGTGACATTTAAGCAACTGCTGGACATGCACATGGACAGCAGTGAATTGAGGGGAATGTAAGTTAGGTTCGGTTATTTTTGGATTGGGATTATTCCACGGCACAACATCGTAGGCCGAAGGGCCTGCACTGTGCTATACTTTTCTATGTTCTATGTTGTGTGTAAGAGTCAGAAGCCCAGTTGTTAGTTGCTTGGCTCTTTAGCTCAGTAGCTACCCCTTAATTTTTTGATGGCCAAAAGTGGCTGGCAAAGCAGACTTGCAACTTGAAAGCATGATGACATTTGCCAGGATGTGAAGCATTGACCTACATGGTTTTTTGCAGATGTCTATTACTGCATCCATGTCTGTGAATGATTTGTGTAGCAGCCTTGAAGTTTTCACAGAGTCCTTCAGAACTTAGATGTGGACCTTGGCAACTTTAAAGAAGTCTAAAAAATATCAACACACATACATTTTGGCAATGACTGGTATGAATATCGATAGAGAGTGGATAGCCAGAGACTTTTTCCGAGGGTGAAGGTAGCTCTTATGAGGAGGCAGAGTTTAAAAGTAAGTGGAGGTAGATATAGGGAAGATGTGAGAAGTAAGTTCTTTACTCAGAGAGTGGCAGGAGCGTGGAATGCATTGCCAAGGAGGGGAGTGGAGTCAGCTTCATTAGGAGCATTTAAGCAGCTATTAGACAGGCATATGGATGATAGTATAAGGTAAGGGTGGAGGTTAGCTCGACGTTAGGTTGAGGGTAAAAGCTCAGCACAACACTGTGTGCTGAAGGGCCTGTCCTGTGCTGAACTGTTGTATGTTTGTATGCTCTATGAATCCGTAAGTAATTAATCTGCAAGTAGCTGACAGTGTCTTTAAATAACTCTGGCAGAGGGGTTATTCATGTTCCTGGTGATCATACTTTCAGCAATGTGTCATTGAAGGACTTTAAGCGTTTGGCTCTGATATCCCAGTATTGGCAATATCTGGCCTCCTCTACATCATTTCATCAGGTATTTGCTGCATGCAACGTAGAATTGTCAGAATAGCATCCATGGCAACTTGCATTTGATGTGTGCTCATGAGTCAAATATACAATTTCAGATCTCAAAACCCTTTGTGGCCCTGAAAAACCAGGCGGCAAGAATGCAGGCTTTACACCAAGCGTGATTATCTGAATCGTTTCCCTCCTACTATAAAGCTGACAGTGAGACTTCCGTGAGTTCCACCAGATGCTGTTTGCCAGTTATGACAAGAATTTCATGTAGCTTTTGACCACCTACATGAGGAATGGGTAACAAATGCTGGTCCTGTCAGTGATGTTCCCATCCCTGAAAATATGTGGAAATAAATTGAACCTAGTAGTTATCATTTCCTTTTACTGCGCCTTGTATTCTTTGGCAGATATTTATCCCCCTGTATTCATTGCAGAGTAGTTGAGCACGTGTTCCAATTGAAATGGTTTGTACTAACAGTTAGGAAAAATGTATCTAAAGATTTTTTTGAATGCAGGTGATTTAAACACCGTGCGTTTTTCTGCATATCGGCCAGCAATGAAGATCCGCCGACTCCAGAAAGCGCTCTGTTGTAAGTACATCCACACATTCCAGAATTTGTAATCTCGTGCTGTGTTTTGTTGTGAGCTTCCTTGCTTGTCTGTTGTCAGATGTCATTGATTACAATTAGCTTGGTTTTGCAGTTGTTGAGACATCAGTTCGGCATGACCTTACAACCTTCCACTCAAAGGACGTTTGTCTATAAAGTTGCTGAAAATGCAATCTGATAAGGGCAGACAGGCATCTTAGACTAGAGTGAGTGAGGAAAGCAACAGGATGTCTTCTTAATGATTGGGAAATAACTACATGAAGGACTGAGGAGGACAGTGAATTAAAAGAGGAATGGTTTGTTTCAAATCAGGTACAGCAAAAGAAATTAAGAGAACGTAAGGAAGGTTGAAATTGAAAAGGCAAGTAATGGTTTATGTTCATTGGAAACCATCAACAACAAAAGTACAATGAAGAAAGTATTTGAGAAAATACAGAAGATTTCTTCAAATGAAAGGGAGACACTGTCTTCATGATGCCAATAGCACGGAGTGCAACTTTGGCGTTTAACCACATCATCCCTTGGCCTGAAGTCACTGTACTATTTACCCATTTTATAACAGAAAAATACTTTAATGATGAGTGTCATGGAGAATTTCAGCCCAGAATATAACCATATTCTGAGCAATTGCCACAACAGCTTCTATGACATGACTTTATAAAACATCCCAAAGCATGTCATAGGAGCTTTATGGAGTAAAAATTGACACTGAGTACTGAAAGAGATCCGAAGGTAGATGATTGAAACCTCACCAAAGAGGTAGATTTTAAGGACTGTTTTGAAGGAGGAAACAATGATACAGAAGTTCAGCAAGGTAATTCTAAAGTTTAGGCCCGAGGAAGTTGAATGTCAGGCTGTCGATGATGGAACAGCACAAATTGTGTTGAAAGGCTGGAATTAAAGGAGCTCATGTTCCTAGAGGGGCTATGAGTTGGACATTGTCAGGGGATGTGCATGGGTGTTGCCAGGTCAGGGAGGGATTTGAAAGCCAGGACAGCAATGTGAAAACCAAGGCACTGCTTAACTGTGAGCCATTGTAGATCAGAGTGCGCAGAGAAAGATGGGTGAATGGAACTTGGTGCGTGTTAAGACAGAGTCAATGGACTTTTAAATGATGCCATGTTAAAGAAAAGGAGAACTTGGGAGGCCAACTTGATATTCATCAGAATGGTCATGTTCAGAGTTAATCAATGCGGTCGGGTTTCAAAACTAACGGACTTACCTGGGGCCAAATGTTGTGGATGTGAAAATAAGTAGACTTTGTGACATCAGGCCTATGTGGTTGGAATTTAAACTCTGGGTCAAAATAACAAAGGGTACAACGAAAACCAGTAGCTAGCAAGCAGACGTCCTTTCAAGGACCAAAGATAATGGCTTCGTTCTGTACCAGATTTAATAGATGGAAACTGTCCGGTTATGTAGAGACAGTGGAAGAAATGAATGAGGGGGTGGTGAGATAGACCTGGGCATTGCCACCATGTCTGTGGAAAGTGCAGCGCATTCACATGATATTGCTCTGGGGCAGTGTTCAGATGAGAAAAGGAGAGGGATTTTACTGATTTTGGCCAGACCTCGGTGATTCACACCCACGGCCATGCTGTCAAAGATTTGTGGAAGCCAGAAAAACTGAACTTGACTGTTTGCAGTAAATGTACAGCATTTCAGATGTCACTTGATCCTGCAGATTGACTCCCTAGAATCTGCTTGTCAAATGATTTATATGGCTAAAAGGTTCAAGTATGAGTTTGCGCTGTGGAACTCATCTCGCACCAAAACTGGCCAGTTGTTATATCAAGATTTGGAGAAAGTATTAGTTTTTTGAAGAATGTTCTGATACAGAGAGAGACTAATAGTTTCCTGAGAAATCGCGGGGCATTGGCCAGGAAGTTAAACAAACAGTGGGGGAAAAAAACAAACTTGACCTGAATCCTATGTTAAGTACATAATGGATTTGTTCGACAGTGAGGATATCAGAAGATATTCTCATTTTTAAGATGAGACACGCGGGATAATTTGGATAGGATGCACTTCTTGAAGGGACCAGAAAGGTACAGAATTATCCATTCGATGTGAAAAATTTGAAATGAAGACAAAACTTTTTGAGGCTGGGGTGGGGAAGAAATGAAGGTCCGATTTTGCTCATTCAACCTCTCCCATGACAAAATGCACTTGTAGTGTCTATAAGATTGGTGACGGCACTTAAATGAAGAAAAATCAACATGGACATTTCTTCTGCTGTACATAAACCATGAACATTGAATCTCTTGGCAAGGAGAATGTGACAGGGCATTTGAAAATCCAAGTTATTGTAATTTGAATTAAGAGATCAGGCTGTAGAACCTGAGATCAATCTCAGAATAAAATGTAACAACAGTGATAGATGAGGAACCTCTTCACTCACAGAGAGGTGAACTTTGTAATTCTGTACTCCAGAAAATGTGGCGCCTCAGCCAAGAAGTATGCTCAGAACAGGGATTGACATGCTGGGGTAGTCAGTGAAGCACTATTAATGTAACAGGATTAGTAATCTGGAGGCCTGGGACAATGCTGTAGAGTATAGGCGTAAATTCCACTGTAACAGCTGATGGAATTTGAATTCAGTTCAATATAATTTTGGGGGTAGGTAGGAATGTGGAGCCGACATTGCAGTCAAGTCAGCCACGACCTTATTGAATGGTGAAGCAGGCTTGAGGGGGCCAGTTATCCAACACATGCTCAAATTGATATAATCATAAACAAAGCTGGTCTCAGTGATGGTTACACCGTCACTGTTACACTATTCACCGTTATAAAAACTTGACTCATTCACTGATGTTCTTTAAGAAAGGAGCTCTGCCATTCTTATTTGATCTCACCTCCATATGACTCCAGATCCACAATAATGTGGTTGACACTTAACTGCACTCTGAAATATCAAACAATTTGGAGGAACTATGGATGGGCAGCAAATACTGTCCTTGCTATTCCTGCTCCTTGTTGCTATGACCCTATATGCTCTAACATATTAACCAATTTCCTCTTTGAATCCATTTGAGGAGCAGTGTATATTTTGTATCGCTTGGTGATTCTCCAAGTATCTGATGGATTTTGCATAGTTCCTTCTACCTTCTAAATGTGAGCTCCTTCCAGTGTTTAACCTTTAAGGTCGGCAATCGTTCTCGAACCTTTTTGATTGAATGCCTACATATTAATAGCAATCACTAACCTATCTATTATTAATTGCATATTCATAATACAAAGGGCTACATGTAAAGAAGTGTTCTAATCATCTTTTTAAAAAGCTACTTCCTGACGGTTATCATGGAGATTAGATTAGATTCCCTACAGTGTGGAAACAGGCACTTCAGCCCATCCCCCTATAAGCCACACACACCCCTGAACACTATGGGCAATTTAGCATGGCCAATCCACTGAGTCAGCACATCTTTGGACTGTGGGAGGAAACCGGAGCACCCGGAGGAAACCCACGCAGACACGGGGAGAATGTGCAAACTCCACACAGACAGTTACCTGAGGCTGGAATCGAACCCGGGTACTTGGTGCTGTGAGGCTGCAGTGCTAACCCGCTGAGCCACTGTGCTGCCCCGATGTGTGTATTTGCTTCTAACTGTGATATCTGTCAGTCCCTGGACTGGTGTTTGATATGGGCACTCATAATGTATATCCACTTGATCCAATTGCTCTTCTATTGTTAGCCTGATAAATCAAGAAAAGGTCTGGATCCTTTTGTATATTTTTCACATCATTATATAGTTGCGAGTTTCAAATTGCAATAAGTAAAAATTCATGACAAATAAAAGCATTCCAGAATTGTTTCGACTTGATGATAAATAGTGAATATCTGTTCTTGACTGCAGCTTTCCCGCCTATCAGTGCAGAGAGGCATTGCTTAGCAAGGTTGGAAGAGGAATATTACTGTTCCAATTAGTTACATTTAATTTATCACCATTGAAGCTCGCGTCAGTTAATATGCTTTTTTCCAATATATTTAATCTCAAGTTATGACAGATGATTTGGTTTGTCGATCTCCAATTACCTCTCTACTGTAGAACCCAGTTTTGAAACAATTGATATAAGGCACTTATTGTACTGTCACTGATGCTGTCATTATACTACCAGAGTATGGCTGTAATGCTGAATTACTTTAGCCTGCCTTCATGAAGCAGTGCAATCTTTCCTAGATAAGGATGAGGGGAAGGTGCACATAAAAGACTGATTTATAAAATTGAGATTCATGGAATATATAGGTCACTATCAAATTTGGTTAAAAAAGATGGCTGAAGGACAGAAGCAGCAAGTTATGATAAATAGATTAGAAGATCGCTATTAGCAGTTTCCCAAGTATTAGGACACTGATTTTTGGAGATAGATACATGATTTGAATTTGGGAATATGGCATACAAAAGGCCCTTCAGCCAATCAAGTCTATGCAAACCTAACTGCACTAATCCCACTTTGCAGCACTTGGAGAATAACCTTTAATTTCATGTGCTCATCCCAGCACTTTGTTAAAAGTTGTGAGCTCTCTTGTCTCAATGACCCTTCTGGGTAGTGCATTCCAGATTACCACCACCCTCTGGGTAAAAATATTTTCCTCAAATCCCCTCTACATCTCCTGCCCTTCACCTCATAATTGTGTCTCCTTGTTATTGACCCTTCAACTAAGGATACAGCTGCTTGCTAACCTTGCCCCTCCTAATCTTCTGCACCTCAGTCACGTCCCTCCTCAGCCTTCTCTGCTCTAAAGACGACAACCGGAGCTTATCCAGCCAGTCTTCATAGCTGAAGTGCTCCGCCCCAGGCAATATCCTAGTGAATAATCTCTGCACCCCCTCCAATTCAATCACATCCTTCCAACAGCATGGTGATGAGAACTGCATACAGTATTCCAACTTTGGCGAAACCAAAGTTCTATACAATTCCAACGTAACCTTCCAGCTGAAACCATGTGTGCCATGACTGATAAAGGCAAGTTCTCAGTCTGCATTCTTAATCATCGTGTTAACGTGTCCTGCCACCTTCAAGGTTCTGTGGACAAGCACCCCATGATCCGTCTGTGTCCCCTAAGCATCCTAGTGTCTTGCCATTCATTGAGTACCTCCTTGTCTTGTGACTTCTTCCGATGTGCATCACCTGATATGTTTCAGGATTAAATTCTGTCTGCCACTGATCTGCTCATCTGACCAACCCATCTATATCTCATTATGCTATATATATCACGAACAGTGAGGGACCCAATATGGAACATTGCAGTACGCCATTTGACACAAGCTTCCAGTCGCACAAACAGCCTTCTACCTCTGTGCTCTGTCTCTTACCACTGTGCCATTTTAGAACTACCTCGTCGCAACAGCCAGTGGTGCCAGATGTGTTTACCTTTATTATCAGTCTCACATGTGGGACCTTGTCAAAGGCGTTTTTGAAATCCATACAAACGACATCAGCTGCAATATAAGCATAGAGCACAGAAGCAGAAATAGGCCATTCAGCCCTTTGAATCTGCCCTGCAATTCAAAGAGACCATGGCAGAACAGTTAATTCTCAAGTCTACTTTCCTGCCTTTTCCCAATATCCGCTGTCTATCTCAACCTTAAATTTACTTAATGACCAGCCTCAATAGTCTTTTGTGGCAAAGAATTCCACAGATTTTCAACCCTCAGAGGGAAGAAATTCCTCCCAATCTCTGTCTTAAATGTGTGACCCCTTATTCCGTCTGGTCCTAGATTCTCCCACAAGGGAAAACAAACTCTCCGCATCTAACTTGTCAAGAATCTTCTAAGTTTCAACAAGGTGGCATCTCATTCTTCTGTATTACAACGAGAACAGACTCAATCTTCTTAACCTCCTGGAACTTATTTGAACTTCCTCCACATCCTTAGATATGTGTCCCAAAACTGTTCTCGGTGTTACAGCTGAGATCTGACAATTGCCTCGCACAATTTTAACAAAACCTCTATACTTTTATATTCCATTCCATTTGCCTTCCTCATTACCCAATGAACTTGGATACTTGCTTTTTGTGATTCGTAGACGAGAATATTTAAATCCCTCTGCTCTGTAGCTTTCTGCAGTCATTCTCCATTAAATAATAGCCAGCTTTTCTATTCTTCCTGCCAAAATACATTCGCTCAGATTTCCCTACATTATATTCCATCTGCTAAGTTTTTGCCCATTTGCTTAGCCTGTCAATATCTCTCTGCAGACTTTTTGATTATTCCTTACTAATTGCCTTCCCACATGGTTTTGTGTCATCAGCTACAGTATATTCTCTTTCCTCATTCAAGGCATTAATGTATTTCATAAATAATTGTGTCCCCAGCACTAATCTGTGCGGCGCTCCGCTAGCTGCAGGTTGCCAGTCTGCAAATGCCTCCCTGTCCCAATTCTGTCTTCTCTGAGTGAGCCAGTCCTCTGTTCATGATAATATACGACAGCAACATCATGGACTATTATCTTATGAAGTAGCCTAATGTGTTATAGCTTATCAAAACCCTTGTGAAAATCTGGGCACCTACATACCTTGCAAAATTGTATCAAAATTGTGAAGTGTGACCTCACTTTGATGAAGCCATGCTGATCAGACCTTGCATTTCCAAGTGGAGATGAATTC
Source organism: Stegostoma tigrinum (assembly GCF_030684315.1). Lineage (NCBI taxonomy): Eukaryota > Metazoa > Chordata > Chondrichthyes > Orectolobiformes > Stegostomatidae > Stegostoma > Stegostoma tigrinum. Next base: position 899,112 of record NW_026728674.1, on the reverse strand, counting down.
TCTCCTCCAGAATTTCCCCAGTTGTTTCCCTCCCACTGATGTGAGATTCATTGGTCTGTAATTCCTGATATATCTCTCTCTCGCTCCTTGAAAAATGGTACCACATTAGTTGTCCTCTACCAATTCCCCTGTAGCCAGAGAAGAATTGAAAGTTTGGGTCAGAGCCCCTGTAATTTCCTCTCATCTCTCATTGCAGCATACGATACAACCCCTTCAGACCTAGAGAATTATTTACTTTTAGGCCTGGCAAAGCCTCACTCCCTACGTCAGTCTGCTCAAGTACCTCAGTCCCTGTCCCCGAGTTCTCTACGTCCATCTTCCTCCTCTTGAATGTAGACTAAAGTGAAACACTCTACCAGTGTCCTTCTGTACGGTATAAAGTTTGCCCCTGGACCCTAATGGGCCCCATTCTTTCTCTGGTTATCTTCTTCCCCTAAATGTACTTGTGAAATATCTTGGGATCTGTCAAATTTTATCTTCATGTTTTTTCATGCGCCTGTTTCCTCCTAACTGCTTTAAGTTCCCTCTGAGCTTTCTATACTCCACTGGGGCTTCCATCATTTGCTCCCTTTGCACCTACTGAAAGCCTTTTTTTTTGTTCTTAACCAATTCTGAATATTCCTACACATCCAGGGTTCTTTGTCTTGTTATGTCCAAATTTCATCCCAAAGAAAACATGTTGGGCCTGTGCTTTCCCCATTTTCTTCTCAATCACACCTTCACTTTCTACTGTAGAATTTGCCAGACGTAGCTGAACCAGTTCTACTTTGGTCAGATCCTGCTTTATTTTAATAGCATCTGCCTTCCTCCAATCCAAAATTATTTTTTTTGCAAACTACCATTTTCTTTTTCATAACAGTGGTTGTTATCAATAAATTCTGCCCACTACCACCTTAAACAACTTGGCAACTTTGTTCCCAAGAATTAGATCTGGGACTGGACTGTCCCTTGATGGACCTTCTATATGTTGACACAATAAACTCTGCTGAACGCGTATTTAGAAATCCAACTCCTCTTTACACTGTGCACTTTACACTCGATAACAAGGTGGACATTATTTTAAAATGAAAGGCAGTAGGTTTAAAGGGGATTAGGGGAAAACCTTTTTCACCCAGAGGGGTCTAAAATGCACTCTCTGGGATTATAGTTGAGACGGGAAATCTCAGAATCTTTAAAAAGCACTTGACGTGTCATTACGTTCAAGGCTATGACCTAGTGTGTTGACAGTGGGTCTAGTGTATATAGTAGTATGTCCTTGATAGTGCAGACTCAGTGGGTTGAAGGGCCTCATATATTGTATGATTCACTGATTATGACTATCTCAAGCAATGTTGAGGAAGTTGAAATCCCCTGGTATAGTTACCATCTTATTATTGCACACCTCAACATGAGTAATAGAGCGTGAAGTTCCAAAATTTACCACGATTGCCAAGCTTGCAGGAGCTCAAACAATGAGGATGATTCTGATCAGCTGCAATAGGCCAACAGAATGGGAAATGACATGGCAGATAGAGTTCAATACAGCAAAACGTGAGGGGATCTGGGATACAGTGTGGTTTAGTCAGCAGTGGCCCTCCTCCTGAGTCAGAAATGTTGGTGTGATTCTCACTCCAAGACAGAAGGACCCAGTATTCAGTGCAGGAAAGCAAACTTGTGTGGTAATGAATCCTCAGCCTGGATCGACGGGTTAGGTTAGTGGCAGATATATCTACGAAATCAAAAGATGATAATTGCAAAGAGTGGTGATCTTTGCTCACTGTTCTGAGTTCGTGTCACTAGACCCGAAACGTTAACTCTATTTTTCCCTTCACGGATGCTGCCAGACCTACTGGGATTTTTCCAGCAACTTTGCTCTTGTTCTTGTTGTTGTTGATCAACTTGCATTGTGTTACCCCATATAAAATGTGAAATGTCAAAAGCAAAACAAAACGATGCATGAGGTGAAGCAGTTTAACTAAAGGGATAGTGGCAAACAATAAATACTCGAAAGATATTGTTCCAAAGAGTGTGTGAGGACTGAAAAACCCAGGAATGTAGGGGTCATAAAGCCATAAAATGAAGGAATGGAAGTAGGCTTTTTAGCCCATTGAATTTGCTTCACCATTCGATCAGATCATGGCTATCTCTGTTTTGAATATTCTTAGTAACCCAGCTTCAACAGGCCTCTGGAGTAGACAATTCCACAAAATCAAGCCCTCAGAGGAAATAAATTCATCTTCATCCCTGTCTTAAATATGTCACACCTTATTCTGAGATGATGCCCTTTGGTCGTAGATTCTCCTCCAAGAGGAACCAAACTTTCTGCATCGACACTAACAGGTCCCCTAAGAATCCTGTATGTTTTAATAAGGTAACCTTTTACTCTTCTAAATTCTAAAGAGTACAAGTCCAACCTATTTGACCTCCTTAGAAAGAAGATCCTTCTGTACCTAGAATCAACTTAGTTAACCTTCTCTGGACTGCCTCCAATGTTGAGATTTCTTTCCTTTGATGAAGGGCCAAAACTATTTGCTGTGTTTGAGATGTGGTCTGTCTCGTACTTTGTATTGTTTTAGCAATACTTCCCTCTTCTTTTATTCCATTCCTTTTAAAGGCCAACAGGACACCTCCTTCTTAGTTGCTGAGCATGGTTGCTAACTTCTTATGATTCATGCACGAGGAGCTTCAAATTCCTCCTGCACTCCAGCTTTCTGCAATCTTTTTTCCATTTTAATAACATATAGCTCTTTTATTCTTCTTGCCAAAGTGCACAACCTGACATTTTCCACATTATATTCTATCTGCCAAGTTTGTGGCCATTCACTTTCCACGGAAACATAAGAAGTAGAATGAGAAATGGGCCATTTGGCCCTTCAGGCTTGCTTTATCATTCATTATGAATATATCCAATCATCCAACACAGTAGCCTGTTCCTCCTTTAACCTTATATCCTGTGATCCACTTAGTTCCAAGTGCTAAACCCAAACTCCTTTTTGAAACTGTGCAATGTTTTAGCATTGATTGATTTCTGTGGTAGTGAATTCTGTGGGCTCATCAGTCTCTGGGTGAAGAAATATCTCCTCGTCTTAGTTTAAGGGTATGAAGAATGACTGTGACTCCTTTGTTCTGTACATCCCTACCATCAAGAACATCTGCCCTCCATTTGACTTGTCTAGTCCTGTAAGAATTTTAAGCTTCGATGAGAAGCCCCTTCATTCTTCTGAATGCCAGTGGTATAATCTTATCTGACGCAACCTCTCCTAATATGCCAGTCTGCCTTCCAGGAATCAGTCTGCTAAACCTTTGCTGCACTGTCCCTAGAACAAGAGTGTGCTTCCTCAGATAAAGAGGCCGAAACTGCACGTAATATTCTTGGTATGTAATGGTAGCGAGACATCCCCACTCCTGAATGAAAATTCTCTCACTATGAAGGCCCTTCTGCTATTTGCCATCTTTACTGCTTGCTGCACCTGCATGCTTACCTTCAATGACTGAAGTACAGGTTTGCCCAGATCTTATTCTACATTCCCATGTCTTAATTTATATCCATTCAGGTAATGATCTGCCTTTCCGTTTTTGCTCCCAAAGTGAATAATCTCACATATATCCGTGTAATACTGTATCTGTCTCACATTTGCCCAGTCATTCAGCTTGTCCCAATGACACTGAAGCATCTCTGCATCCTCCTTGCAGCTCACCCTCTCATCCAGCTTTGTGTCATCTGCAGATGTGGAGATAGTGCATTTGATTCCTTCGTTTGAATAGGTGGGTAGCCGGAGTCTGAGCACAGATCCTTGCGACACACCACCTGTCTCTGCCTTTGGAAAAAGACCATTTATTCCTATCCTTTGATACTTGCTGACCAGTTTTATTTCCATCTCAGTATATTACGACAATCCCATGGGCTTTAATTTAAAGCACTAATCTCTTATGTGGGATTTTGTTAAAAGCCTTCTGAAAGCCCAAAGAAGCCATATCTAGTGGTTCCCCCCTCATCAACTGAATGAGTTACATCCACAAAGAATCCCAAAAGATTGTCAAGTATGATTTCCCTCTATCCCTTTCATAAATCCATGCTGTCCCTGTTTGATCTTGCCACAGTTCAGCTGTTAAATACTTTATAGTAAAGAGACCTGAAATTCTTCCACCCAGAGAATCCATTGTTCCTGGTATTATGGCAGGGTGTGGGAATGTCCTTCGTCGCCTGAGGAGCCTGGTACCGCTAGAGAAACCGGGTTTCAAAACTTATGAAGAAATAGTAGGAATAGTGGCAGCTGAGAGATGAGCACCAACACAGACTCACAACTGCCATTGGTGTGAAAGAGCACTTCACTCAACAGCAAATTGCTGGTATAAATTAGTCGTATGCAGAAACTGCGGCAATAAAGGGCCCATTGAATGGGTGTGTTTGAGAAAGAAATATGAACAGTGTACAGCAAAAGTACTGAAAGTGAAGAGTAGGAAAAAAATCTACATGTAACAATGACAGCATGGATAATCTGCTAGTTTCACTGGGAGGACCATGGCTGGAAAAAAAATCAAACTCAGTTGGGTTGAACTAAGTTGCTTGTCAGATTCTGAAACTGATTCATTGGAAAATTCTAAAGAAGCGTGCAATTATTTTCATTGGGATCTGGGAGACATGGAGAAGACATCTGTCGAATTGAAAATCAAGTGTGAGAGTCCAGCAAAATGTTGCAAGGCAGGATCAGTGCCTCGTGCAATCAGACTAAAGCTTGAGGCAGAATTAAACCTACTTGACAGGGCTCAGAAAGGATTTCCAATGATGTTGCCAGGGTGGAGGATTTGAGCTATGGGGAGGCTGAATAGACTACTTTCCCTGCAGTTTTGGAGGCTGAGGGGTGAACTTGGAGGTTTATGAAATCATGAGGGGCATGGATAGGATGAATAGCCAAGGTCTTTTCCTTCGAGTAGGGGAGTCAAAAACTAGAGGGCATAGCTTTAAGGTGAGGGGGAAAGATTTAAAATGAACGTAAGGGTCAACGTTTTCCAAGCCGAGGATGGTGTGTGTAAGGAATGAGCTGCCGGAGGAACTGGCGGAAGCAGGTACAATGAGAATATTTAAAAAGCACTTGGATGGGTACATGAATAGGAAGGGTTTAGAGGATATGGGCCAAATACTGGTAAATGGGATTAGAAAAATAAGGATATTCTGTTCACGTAGATGAGTTGGACCAAAGTGTTCTGTTTCCATGCTGTACGTCTCTATGACACTATGACCATAATTGAGTGACACTGGTCAAGATGGGAATCCTTGAATCCAAAAATGATTGGCCCACACCTATCATTCCACTGATAGATGGAGTTATGCATCTGCACTGATTACAAGTTCGCTACTAATCCAGCATTATGCGCTGAGCAGTATGCTTTGCCTGTAATTGATGACATACTTGTTGGACCAGCTAGAGGTCTGCTTTTCAGTAAGATTGAACTTAGTCAAATCTATCTCCAGATGAATAGAGTTCCTGAGTCACGGAAATACTTGATTATTGTAACACGTAAAGTAGTATTCAATAACAAGAGATTTCCATTTGAAATCCATCTGTGCTTGGATTATTCTAACATGCCATGGATCAGATTTGAAGTGGATTGAAAGGAGTCTAGTGTTACCAAGACAATATTTTACTCACAGGGAGAACCTAAAAAAGAGCATCCTCACAAGTTAGATTTGAAGAAGTGAGGAAAAATGACTATGATTTTTAAAAATAATTTCCATACAATACTAAGGCCATATCATTGATGCCGTGGGATTATACAAGCCCCCTTCAAAAGTAAAAACTGAAGTTCACTGTGGGATGCTGTAAATCAGAAACTTAGAGATTGCTGAAGGATTTTAGATTACCTTTGCCAAATGAGTTGACAACGAACAGTCCCTATGTAGACATTTTCTACTTCGAGCAAGTAGGGAACACTCTGGCAACGGTAGGACAAATTAAGAGAGACAGTCAAAATGACCCACGACTACGCGAGTGGTGGGTGTGGTACTGCAAAGGGAGCAACCGGAACTGAAACCATTTGTCACGTGGAAGCTAGAACTATCTATACAAGGAGGAGGTCTCCTGTGGGGAATGAGGGTCATCACTCCATCACAGCTAAGGAAACGCATGTTAAAGGTCAGGATCGGGATTCCCGGAAGGTATGTTGCCTCCCTGGTGCCAGGGTCCGGGACGTCTCCGATCAGGTGTATAAGGTTCTAAAAGGGGAGGGCGAACAGCCAGAAATCGTGTTACGTATTGGCACTAATGATAAAGCCAGAAAAAGGATTGAGGATATACAAAGTGATTTCAGGGAGTTAGGATGGAAGCTGCAAAGCAGGACGAACAGAGTCGTGTTCTCTCGTTTACTACCGGTGCCACGAGATAGCGAGGCGAGGAACAGGGAGCGGGTGCAGCTTAACACGTGGCTGCGCAGCTGGTGTAGGAGGGAGGGCTTCAGTTATGTAGACAATTGGGATGCCTTCTGGGGAAGGTGGGACGTGTACAAGATGGACGGGTTGCATCTGAACTGGAAGGGGACCAATGTCCTGGGTGGAAGGTTTGCTCGAGTAGTTTGAGAGGGTTTAAACTAGTATGGCAGGTGGGTGGGAACCTGAGCTGTATACCGGAGGTGAGAGTTGATGCAGGTGAGGCAATAGCAAGAGGTAGACCAGCTAGTGGGAAGGATTTTCCTGGGAAGGAACCAAGGGATCAGTTAAAGTGTGTTTGCTTTAATGCAAGGAGTATCAGGAATAAAAGTGATGAACTTAGAGCATGAATCAGTACCTGGTGCTATGTTGTTGTGGCCATAACAGAGACATGGGTTTCTCAGGGGCAGGAATGGTTGCTGGATGTTCCAGGGTTTAGAGCATTTAAAAAGAATAGGGAGGGGGGAGAAAGAGGAGGGAGTGTAGCACTACTAATCAGAGATGGTATCACAGCTACAGAAGCTTCCATTGTCGAAGAAGATCTGCCTACTGAATCAGTGTGGGTGGAAATTGGGAACAGCAAGGGAGTAGTCACCTCGTTAGGGGTTTACTACAGGCCCCCCAATGGCAGCAGGGAGGTTGAAGAAAGCATAGGTCGGCAGATTTTGGAAAAGTGCGGACGTAATAGGGTTGTTGTAATGGCTGACTTTAACTTTCCCAATATTGATTGGAACTTCCTTCGAGCAGAAGATTTGAATGGAGCTGTTTTTGTAAGGTGTGTTCAGGAGGGTTTCCTAACTCAGTACGTTGACAGGCCGACGAGGGGAGAGGCCATTCTAGACTTGGTGCTCGGAAACAAGCCGGGGCAGGTATCAGATCTTGTGGTGGAGAGCATTTTGGTGATAGTGACCATAACTGCCTCACATTCTACAGAGCTATGGAGAAGGAGAGGATTAGGCAAAATGGGAGGATATTTAATTGGGGAAGAGGAAACTATGATGCGATTAGACATGAGTTAGGAAGCATGGACTGGGAGCAGTTGTTGCATGGTAAAGGCCCTATAGACATGTGGAGACTGTTTAAGGAACAGTTGTTGCGAGTGAAGAATAAATATTTCCCTCTGAGACAGGCAAGAAGGGGTAAGATAAAGGAACCTTGGATGACGAGAGTGGTGGAGCTTGTCGTCAAAAGGAAGAAGGTAGCTTACATAAGGTGGAGGAAGCTAGGGGCAAGCTCAGCTCTAGAGGATTACAGGCAGGCGAGGAAAGAGCTCAAAAATGGTCTGAGGAGAGCCAGGAGGGGGCACGAGAAAGGCTTGGCAGAACGGATTAGGGCGAACACAAAGGCATTTTACACTTAGGTGAGGAATAAGAGAATGGTCAAAGAAAGAGTCGGGCCGATCAGGGATAGCATAGAGAACTTGTGTGTGTGGAGTCTGAGGAGGTAGGGGAAGCCCTAAATGAGTTTTTTGCTTCTGTCTTTACGAAAGAAACGAACTTTGTAGTGAATGAAACCTTTGAAGAGCAGGTGTGCTTGCTGGAATGGAGAGAGATAGAGGAAGCTGATGTGCTGAAAATTTTGTCAAACATGAAGATTGACAAGCCGCCAGGCCTGGACCAGATTTGTCCCCGGTTGCTTTGGGAAACGAGAAATGCAATTCCTTCGCCACTCACGAAGATCTTTGCATCCTCGCTCTCCACTGGAGTCGTTCTTGAGGACTGGAGAGAGGCAAATGTAATTCCTCTCTTCAAGAAAGGAAATAGGGAAATCCCCGGCAATTACAGACCAGTAAGTCTCACGTCTGTCGTCTGCAAGGTGTTAGAAAGGATTCTGAGGGATAGGATTTAAGAGCATCTGGAAGAGCATGTCTTGATTAAATGCAGTCAACACGGCTTTGTGAGGGGCAGGTCATGCCTCACAAACTTTATCGAGTTCTTTGAGGATGTGACTAGAAAAGTTGATGAGGGTTGAGCTGTGGATCTGGTGTATATGGACTTCAGCAAGGCATTTGATAAGGTTCCCCATGGTAGGCTCATTCAGAAGGTCAGGAGGAATGGGATACAGGGGAACGTACCTGTCTGGATACAGGACTTGGATGAGGGGATTGAAGGATGGGTCAGCAAGTTTGCAGACGACACGAAGGTCGGAGGTGTCGTTGACAGTATAGAGGGCTGTTGTAGGCTGCAGCGGGACATTGACAGGATGCAGAGATTGGCTGAGAGGTGGCAGATGGAGTTCAACCTGGATAAATGCGAGGTGATGCATTTTGGAGGTCGAATTTGAAAGCTGAGTACAGGATTAAGGATAGGATTCTTGGCAGTGTGGAGGAACAGAGGGATCTTGGTGTGCAGATACATAGATCCCTGAAAATGGCCACCCAAGTGGACAGGGTTGTTAAGAAAGCATATGGTGTTTTGGCTTTGATTAGCAGGGGGATTGAGTTTAAGAGTTGTGAGATCTTGTTGCAGCTCTATAAAACTTTGGTTAGACCGCACTTGGAATACTGCATCCAGTTCTGGTCACCCTATTGTAGGAAAGATGTGGATGCTTTGGAGTGGGTTCAGGGGAGGCTTACCAGGATGCTGCTTGGACTGGAGGGCTTATCTGATGAAGAGAGTTTGACTGAGCTCGGACTTTGTTCATTGGAGAAAAGGAGGAGGAGAGGGGACCTAATTGAGGTATACAAGATAATGAGAGGCATAGATAGAGTTGATAGCCAGAGACTATTTCCCAGGGCAGAAATGGCTAACACGAGGGGTCATAGTTTTAAGTTGGTTGGAGGAAAGTAAAGAGGGGATGTCAGAGGAGGGTTCTTTACACACAGAGTTGTGAGAGCATGGAATGCGTTGCCAGCAGCAGTTGTGGAAGCAAGGTCATTGGGGACATGTAAGAGACTGCTGGACATGCATATGGTCACAGAAATTTGAGGGTGCATACATGAGGATCAATGGCCGGCACAACATCGTGGGCTGAAGGGCCTGTTCTGTGCTCTACTGTTGTCTGTTCTATGTTCTAACTTTGGATTGTTGGACTCAAAGCATTGGCTTTGTTTTCTCTTCACTGATGCTGCCAGACCTGTTGAGTTTTTTTGTTTCATAATCAAGCTTCTGCTTTTGAACATTTCAGCCTCCTGGTCGTTCTTGGAACTGAATAGCCTTCCCACTTATTTTTATGTCATCTGCAAACCTGGCAATAGTATGTTTGCTTCAAGTATATAAGTCAGTAATATTTTATTGGCAATAAGTATGGATCCAGCACTGATCCCTGTGGTACTCCACTAGTTACACCTCCCTTCAGCCCAACTAACACTTCCGCCATCTACGATCCGACCCCAGCACCCAAGACATTTTTCCATCCCCACCCTTGTCTGCCTTCCGGAGTGACTCCCTTGTCCACTCCACACTCCCCTCCAATCCCACCACACCCAGCACGTTCCCGTGCAAACGCAGGAAGTGCTACACTTGCTCCCACACCTCCTCCCTCAACCCCATCCAAGGCCCCAAGATGACTTTCCATATTAAGCAGATGCTCACCTGCACATCTGCCAATGTAGTATACTGTATCCACTGTACCCGGTGTAGCTTCCTCTACATTGGGGAAACCAAGCGGAGGCTTGGGAAGCGCTTTGCAGAACACCTCCACTCGGTTCGCAATTTCGTTAGAGAGAAAAAGTTTGAGAGGTGACTTCATTGAAACATATAAAATAATCAGAGAGTTAGAGCCTTTATCCTAGGATGGTGACGGCGAGCACGAGGGGGCATAGCTTTAAATTGAGGGGTGAAAGATACCGGACAGATGTCAGTGGTGGTTTCTTTACTCAGAGAGTAGTCAGGGAATGGAACGCTTTGCCTGCAACAGTAGTAGATTCACCAACTTTAGGTACATTTAAGTCGTCATTGGATAAGCATATGGACATACATGGAATAGTGTAGGTTAGATGGGCTTCAGATCAGTATGACAGGTCGGCACAGCATCAAGAGCCGAACGGCCTGTACTGTGCTGTAATGTTCTCTGTTCTATAAACACGTGCACCCCCCAGTTGCGAACCATTTTAACTCCCCCTCCCATTCCTTAGACGACATGTCCATCATGGGCATCCTGCAGTGCCATAATGATGCCACCCGAAGGTTGCAGGAACAGCCACTCATATTCCGCTTGGGAACCCTACAGCCCAATGGTATGAATGTGGGCTGCGTGAGTTTTAAAATCTCCCCCTCCCCCACTGCACCCCAAAACCAGCCCAGCTCATCCCCTCCCCCCACTGCATCCCAAAACCAGCCCAGCTCATCCCCGCCTACCTAACCTGTTCTTCCTCTCACCTAACCCCTCCTCCCACCTCAAGCCACACCTCCATTTACCACTTAGTAACCTCATCCAGCCTCCTTGATCTGTCTGTCCTCCCTGGACTGACCTATCCCCTCTCCACCTCCCCACCTACACTCTCCTCTCCACCTATCTTCTCCTCTATCCATCTTCGGTCCGCCTCCCCCTCTCTCCCTATTTATTTCAGAACCTTCTCCCCATCCCTGATGAACAGTGTCGGCCCAAAACTTCAGCTTTTGTGCTCCTAAGATGCTACTTGGCCTAGACAATAAAATGTGAGGCTGGATGAACACAGCAGGCCCAGCAGCGTCTCAGGAGCACAAAAGCTGACGTTTCGGGCCTAGACCCTTCATCAGAGTTTATTATCTTGGATTCTCCAGCATCTGCAGTTCCCATTGTCACTGCTACTTGGCCTGTTGTGTTCATCCAGCTTCACACTTTGTTATCTTGGATTCTCCAGCATCTGCAGTTCCCATTATCTCTCCCTTCAGCCCAACTGCCTATTTTCTATTCTTTGACCAATTCTGAAAACATGCTAATATACTATCCCAAAATTATGTGTTTTTTTTCTTATATTAGGTAAACTTAGGGCGATATTTTTTCAAGTGCCATTTTAAAATCCAAACACAATACTTCTACTGGTTCTGTTTTATCCATCCTGTCTGTTACTTACTCAAAGAATTTTTTAAAAATTGTCAGGCACAATTTCCCCACCATGAAGCCATGCTGACTTTGCTTGATTATATTATCTACTTCCACAGTTATGGACTAGACCAAGTCCCCAACAAATATGTATCAAGGAGATAACCTAGACTCCAACTTTTATTTAAAGACAAGTCTAGGGTGCTGTGTTCTAGATGTAAATCGATTCGGCACACCACTCAGATTTAAGCAAAACCACTTTCCCCCTAGTTAAAATGCAGACAAAAGAAAGAAGAATTGAGATTAGTTTAACTCTACTGGAAAACTTAATTGAATAATATATTACTTAACTACCAAACAACAACTGTTCCAATATAATAATATCCCATAAACACACCTTGGCAAAGGCAAAGACAGTAAAACAGATTGTCTCACATGATTCTGGTCACAGAAAGAGAACCCCTGCTTTTAGCTGTAACACAGAGAGAGATGGGGAGATATGGAGAGAGATAACAGCTTCCACGGCCAACTTCAAACCTCAACAACTGTCGAAATCTAAACTAAAACCTTGGTTCTGTGGGAGCCTGACATGACCCATTCATACTGAGATAGTAAGAACTGCCGATGCTGGAGAATCTGAGATAACAAGGTGTCGAGCTGCATGAACACAACAGGCCAAGCAGCATCAGAGGAGCAGGAAAGCTGATGTTTTGGGTCGAGCCCCTTCTTCGGAAGTTACCCATTCATGCTGCTTTTGTTGTTACAACTTCAAAAAATAAAACCCCAAGGCCTCTCGGGCCTTTAGAGAAGAACACAAACCAGGACAAAATACACCTCTTAAAGCCATAGTATTGCCAGACCACATGACCTGCTGTTGCATCTTTTATAACAGACTGCAATATTTTCCTAATGAGAGGTTGCCTATTTTTTGTCATCCTTCCTTTTCATATGAAGTTGTTACATTGGCAGTATTCCAATCTACTGCTTGAAATGTTCCAGATTCCCGGGATATTTGGAAGATTACTGCTAGTGCATCCAGTATCTCTGTAGCTACATCTTTTAATATCCTAGTGCAGGGTACATCAGGTCCAGGATACCTATTGACCTTTAGCCCCATTAGTTTCCCGAGCACCTTTTCTCTGGTGATATTTCCTGTCTGCTTTTTGTACCTTGTTAAGTAAGTAATTTTGAGATTGTATTTGTTTCTTTTGCTATGGAGACTCATATGAAGTATTTATTTGTCTCATTTGCCATTTCCTGATTCCCCATTATTATTTTTGCCGCCTCCATCCTTGAAGGGATCTGCGTTCACTTTGACTTCTTTCTTTCTTTTCATTTCTTTAAATACGCTTTTGTTGTCTGTTTCTTTTCTATTTCTCGGCTTTGAACTCTTTCCTTATTTCTGGTTTTCCACTAACCTTGGGCACTGACTGTTGAATTGGCAGAACATTGGAGAGAATGCTTAGGATATGGAATTTTTGGTCCGATAAATAGTACTCAACATGGTGCTGTTGCCCCAGCTCCTGCTCAGGTCTCTCCCAGTTGAAATGCCAAATGGGACCCTGCCCATGCTCTTCACAGCTGCCCTGCAACATTAAATGGCTGGAGGCAGGACATCGGGGTGCCGTCTTGGATAGAAGTTCTACCTTGTAGATATCCTGGCCACTTAGAGGCCAGAAGAGTCTGAAGTTGCTGTTGGCTGGATGGCGGGTCCCCGACGAGGGGTACGGAGTGGTTGAGGGTTGTTAGGGGTTGTTAAAAGGGTGGATGAGCATTTAAGAGCGTGAAGTGCCTAGGATCAGGCCAAGGGACCTGTGAATGATGTTCCCCTACCAACTCACTTTTTCTAGGCTGGATTGTGCATCTCAACCTGACTGCCTTTCTGATTGACATCTATCTCCTTACGCAATAGAGGGGATCCCTTAAATTGCCATCAATTAGTCTCAGGAGGTCAAAGGATAGGCAGGCTGCTTGACAGTTCCCCAGAACTTCCACACATGTACACACAGTGCCCTCCAGATTTTATGTGTTTCTTCCCACCTTCGTATCTGTGGGATGGGGCTTTATAATGTAGCTCATGCAGTGCTAAAACAAAGAAGTTATCCTGAACCTTGAAATAGGACTGGAATGATACACCCAAATCTGGTGACTAAACTTAAAGAGTAATAATTTTGGTAGTGTTGAGTAATAATGATGAAATTTACCCAACTTGTTTTAAGAATGTGACATTTTATCAACAAATTTAACTAATGCTATTTTCATTGGAGTACAAGGGATTAATAAGTAGTGAATGGAGACATAAAGGATTATGATTGGTTGGGGTAAGATAAACGTGGAAAGTCTGTGTTCCTATGGCTGATGAATGATGTTACAAGGAGAATGGAATGCATTGATGTTTTGGGGAAAAGATGTAGGGGGATGTTAGGAGGAATTTTTTTAAAGCAGTGAAGGTTCATGGGCCAGGATCTTGCTGCCTGTGGAAGGGTTAGAAGCCGAGAAAATAAATGATTTCAGTCACATGAATGCATATCTCTGGGAGCTTCATTCCTCATATTGCCATTAGATTTTATTTATGGAGGTTCTGTTATATTTAGAGTGGTTTGACTGGCATTCGATGTTTTGACAAAGTTTGCCAGATTTTGTTGGCATCATGTGAACTAACGTTGAATTGATACTTGCTTAACTACTAATTATTTTTGGTAGACGCTGTAGAACATACCATATGTATGACAAAATAGCAAAATTACAAGAGAAATCTCGTTCAAAACCGAGGTAACAGAGCATCTTTTTAAAATTAACAAGAACATATAATTAACACACTTAATAGCTGTGGCATAGTGTGATTTAAAAGAATGCTGATGACCAGAAGTGAAATAAGGGTTGTAAGATCCACTATTTGAAACGGAGAAAGAGCCAATTAGATTGTACTTTGGATTTGGATGTAGTGAGAATGAACATCGCTTGAAAAAGATGGATGTTTCAGGTTAAATTGTTTTGAGTCCTGCTTCATAAATATAAAGGAGGGCTTCATGGCTTACAAAGCTACTGTTCCTCCACCATTGTTCTGCAGGAATTACTGAACCAAACAACAGAATATGACCAGCATCACTGACGGTTCCCTCGTTGGATTTGACATGTTGCATTTGAGAAGGAAATGGCCTGTTTCCATCATTCCAGAGTACTTTTGTGAATCCTTGTATTTATTTCTGGGCCAAATACAGGAATTAATTTTATTTAATAGCTCCAATAAGTTAAAACTGTAATCGAAGTTAGTTTTCTTCCTCCTTTGTCGTGTATCTGTTGGAGTTGCACACAGCACAACGCGTCTTGGATCAACACAAATTGACACAAAATGAGCAACTTCTAAATGTGACTGAAGTAATCAACTGTTTAATGACCATTTATGATGGTTTGGAACAAAATCACAAGGATTTGGTCAACGTGCCACTCTGTGTCGAAATGTGTCTGAACTAGCTGCTGAACGTCTTTGATCCCTATGTATGATTTACACTTTAATGTAAGTTTAGATTGTCCTAAGGTGCACTAAACTGCATGCGACATATTGGATTTTGATATGTACAGGATCAGTTAAGTAAATGTGAAGATTGTGGACTGATTAAAATCAATCCGAGTATTGTTGACATAAGGTTTCAGTATGTTCTAGTTTCATTTCAGTTCAACAGATAAAGTAGTTGACAGTTTTAGCGACTTTTATATTTAAATCATAAAATTTAAACTGATATACTTTTGATTCCATTTGGTCAGATCTGCCCAGGATCATGTAGACATCTTGACATTCTGATTGTAATGCTCTTCACGGTGACAAATGTTAGTGCTGGAGAATGACGTGTATAAAATACACAAAATGAACATCATCCAGTTAATGTCAAGGAATAAACGGCCAGATGTAGAATAAATTTTCATATGACCCTCAATCTCATAGAGTCATACAGCATAGAAACACCATATCTATGCCTACCAACAAGCACCAAGCTGCACTAATCTCATTTGTCAACACTTGGTCCAGAGCCTACTTTGACCTAGCATTTTAAATGCTCATCCCAGATGCTTTTTAAATGTTGAGAATACCTGCATCAAAAACCCTCTCAAGCAGTGTGCTCCATATGTCTACCACTTTTTAGATGAAAAAGCTTTTCCTCAGACTTCCTCCAAAGCATTTAATCCTCACCTTAAACTTGTGCCATCTGGTCTCAGACACAGGTGCCATGGGGAATGGATTCTCACCATGTATTCTGCCAGTGCCTGTCATAATTTTCTATGCCTCAATCAGATCCCCACCCACACCTCCGCCTCCTCTGCTCCAAGGAAAACAAACCCAGCATACCAGTCTATCTCATAACTGAGATAATGGGAACTGCAGATGCTGGAGATTCCAAGATAATAAAATGTGAGGCTGGATGAACACAGCAGGCCAAGCAGCATCTCAGGAGCACAAAAGCTGACGTTTCGGGCCTAGACCCTTCATCAGAGAGGGGGATGGGGGGAGGGAACTGGAATAAATAGGGAGAGAGGGGGAGGCGGACCGAAGATGGAGAGTAAAGAAGATAGGTGGAGAGGGTGTAGGTGGGGAGGTAGGGAGGGGATAGGTCAGTCCAGGGAAGACGGACAGGTCAAGGAGGTGGGATGAGGTTAGTAGGTAGCTGGGGGTGCGGCTTGGGGTGGGAGGAAGGGATGGGTGAGAGGAAGAACCGGTTAGGGAGGCAGAGACAGGTTGGACTGGTTTTGGGATGCAGTGGGTGGGGGGGAAGAGCTGGGCTGGTTGTGTGGTGCAGTGGGGGGAGGGGATGAACTGGGCTGGTTTAGGGATGCAGTGGGGGAAGGGGAGATTTTGAAACTGGTGAAGTCCACATTGATACCATATGGCTGCAGGGTTCCCAGGCAGAATATGAGTTGCTGTTCCTGCAACCTTCGGGTGGCATCATTGTGGCAGTGCAGGAGGCCCATGATGGACATGTCATCAAGAGAATGGGAGGGGGAGTGGAAATGGTTTGCGACTGGGAGGTGCAGTTGTTTGTTGCGAACTGAGCGGAGGTGTTCTGCAAAGCGGTCCCCAAGCCTCCGCTTGGTTTCCCCAATGTAGAGGAAGCCGCACCGGTTACAGTGGATGCAGTATACCACATTGGCAGATGTGCAGGTGAACCTCTGCTTAATGTGGAATGTCATCTTGGGGCCTGGGATGGGGGTGAGGGAGGAGGTGTGGGGACAAGTGTAGCATTTCCTGCGGTTGCAGGGGAAGGTGCCGGGTGTGGTGGGGTTGGAGGGCAGTGTGGAGCGAACAAGGGAGTCACGGAGAGAGTGGTCTCTCCGGAAAGCAGACAGGGGAGGGGATGGAAAAATGTCTTGGGTGGTGGGGTCGGATTGTAAATGGCGGAAGTGTCGGAGGATAATGCGTTGTATCCGGAGGTTGGTAGGGTGGTGTGTGAGAACGAGGGGGATCCTCTTGGGGCGGTTGTGGCGGGGGCGGGGTGTGAGGGATGTGTCGCGGGAAATGCGGGAGACGCGGTCAAGGGCGTTCTCAATCACCGTGGGGGGAAAGTTGCGGTCCTTAAAGAACTTGGACATCTGGGATGTGCGGGAGTGGAATGTCTTATCGTGGGAGCAGATGCGGCGGAGGCGGAGGAATTGGGAATAGGGGATGGAATTTTTGCAGGAGGGTGGGTGGGAGGAGGTGTATTCTAGGTAGCTGTGGGAGTCGGTGGGCTTGAAATGGACATCAGTTACAAGCTGGTTGCCTGAGATGGAGACTGAGAGGTCCAGGAAGGTGAGGGATGTGCTGGAGATGGCCCAGGTGAACTGAAGGTTGGGGTGGAAGGTGTTGGTGAAGTGGATGAACTGTTCGAGCTCCTCTGGGGAGCAAGAGGCAGCGCCGATACAGTCATCAATGTACCGGAGGAAGAGGTGGGGTTTGGGGCCTGTGTAGGTGCGGAAGATGGACTGTTCCACGTAACCTACAAAGAGGCAGGCATAGCTGGGGCCCATGCGGGTGCCCATGGCCACCCCCTTAGTCTGTAGGAAGTGGGAGGAGTCAAAAGAGAAGTTGTTGAGTGTGAGGACGAGATCCGCTAGGCGGATGAGAGTGTCAGTGGAGGGGGCCTGGTCGGGCCTGCGGGACAGGAAGAAGTGGAGGGCCTTGAGGCCATCTCCATGCGGAATGCAGGTGTACAGAGAATGGACGTCCATGGTGAATATGAGGTGTTGGGGGCCAGGGAATTGGAAGTCCTGGAGGAGGTGGAGGGCGTGGGTGGTGTCACGGACATAGGTGGGGAGTTCCTGGACCAAAGGGGAGAAAATGGAGTCCAGATAGGTGGAGATGAGTGGAGATGATTATCTCATAACTGAGACTTTTTAACCTAGCCAGTATCTTGAAGAGCATTAACTGTGCCATTGTGGTATTTTCCAGGCTAATTGTCCTTCAGCTTATCTCAGTCAGATTGTTTAGTAAACTCCATTCCGGAATAATGTTATGCACTTCACTTGGAAATGTATTAAGACTGTGACAGTATATTGGGGAATCCTTGCAAGCGGAGAGAATTTTATTTTCCTTCAGTCCAAGCTGGCACTTAAAATGGCCTTTAAACATGGCACTAGTGCCAGTAATACCAGGATGGTCCAGTTACGATGAGTAGGAGAACTAACTAGCATCGGCTGAGAGAGGCACAATAGGAGCATTGTTGCCAGTTATTGAATAGGTTTGCCACAACAGCGTGAGAAAATCTGTTTGGTCTTTTGGAGAGATACTGTCCTTGCAGTGCAATAAAAATGACACTGAACTGATTCATTCCAGTGTTTTAGACCTGAAGATTTAAGAACAGAATTAGACCATTCAGCCCATTGAGTGGGATCTATCATTCTCAATCCCATTCTCCTATGTCCATACTAAGTAGGAACGTATCTATCTATGCCTGAAATCAACTCTGACTTGGCCTCCACAGGTTTCTGCATCAACGAGTTCCACAGATTCACAACTTTCTGACTGAACAAATTCCTCCTCATCTCCATCCTGAAGGGTAGTCCCTTTGACTCTGAGGCTGTGCCCCCAGGTCCTGGTCTCTCCTACTCGTGGAAACATCATCTCCATGTCCACTCTATCCAGGCCTGAATTACCTTCAGTGTGCCCCCTTCATCCTTCTAAACTCCATTGAGTACAGACCCAGAGTTCTCAGCCATTCCTCACATGACAGTCCCTTCATCGCCAGGATTATGTTTGAGAACCTCCTCTAGACCCTGACAAAGGCCAGCACATCCTTCCTTAGACAGATGGCCAAAAACTGCTCTTAATATTCCAAATGCAATATGACCAGAGCCTTACACAGCCTCAGCAATACATCTCTGCTCTTGTATTTTTGCCGTCTTGAAATGAATGCTGACATTGCATTTGCCTTCCCAACTGCCAACTGAACCTGCATGTTAAAAGAATCCTGAATTGGGGCATCTTTGTGCTTCAGATTTCTGAAGCCTTTCCCCATTTAGAAAATAGCCTATGCCTGTACTGCCACTTCTCTACAGACTCTCTGTGACCTCCCCACTTCCTCAACACTACTTGCCTCTCCACCTATCGAAATGTCATCTGCAAACTTAGCAACAACCCCCTGTGGACTACAATACCATTAGTTCCTTTGTCCAGATTGCTGATGTATAACGTGAATGGCTGTTGTCTGAACTCTGATGACTGTGGAACTCCTGTAGTTGCTGGCTGCCATCCTGCAAAAGACCCTTTTATTGCCACTCTCTGCATTCTGCCAGTTAGCCAATCCTCTATCCATGCCAGTACCTACTGCCTAACACCATAAGCTCATTTTTTTTATTTTGAAGCGTCCTGTGTGGCACCTTGTCAAAGGCTTTCTGAAAATCCAAACAGATAAAGTTCAATGGCTCTCTTTTGTTTTTACTCACTGGTTACATTCTCAAAGAATCTAACAGAGACCTTCCCTTGACAAAGTTGTGTTTTCTCAGCCCAATTTAACATGTAGTTCCAAGTATTACCATGTCCTTCCAAGTACTCTCCGATCTCATCCTTAATAATGGATTCTAAAATCTGACCTAATGACCAGCGTCAGGCTAACAGGTTTTTCTCGTCTTTTAATTTCTTGTCTTTTGCCTCCCTCCATTTTAAACAGGGGTGTTATATTTGCCATTTTGTACTCCTTTGGGACCCACCCTGACTCCAGTAATTCCTGAAAGATCATCAATACCTGCATGGTGTTCTTACTTATCTCCTTCAGAACTCTGGGGGGCAGTCCATCTGGTCCATGTAATTTACCATCTTCACGGAATTATAGAATTCCTACAGAGCGGAAAGAGGCCATTGGGTCTGCACCATCTCCGTCAAGAACATCCCACCAAGACCCAGCCCTGTACTGTGTCCCGGCAAGCTCACATTTGCCATGGCTGATCCACCTTGCCTGCACATCTTTGGACTGTGGATGGAAATCAGAGCACCTGGCGGAGACCCGTGCGGACATGGGGAGAATGTACAAATTCCACACAGACCCTTCAGCTTCCCCTGTACCTTCTCCTTAGTGATGGCCACCGCACTCACTTCTGCTTCAGACTCCCTTAAAGTTCTACTACTGGTGCCTTCCAACCTGAAGACTGATGCAAAATACTTGTTCAGTTCCTCTGCCATTTCTTGGTTCCCCAACACTACTTATTTGGCCCCTCTTGAAATTTTCTTTGGATTTACAGGGGTGTTTTACAATAACAATATCTACTTTATTGTGTTGACAAATGGATTGTTGAGATGATCACAGAAACAATAAGCAAAATTCATCAGTACTCTCAATTAACAATCATATAGCGCAGCTGAACACGTGGCTACGCAGCTGGTGTAGGAGGGAGGGCTTCAGATATGTAGATAATTGGGATGCCTTCTGAGGAAGGTGGGACCTGTACAAGAAGGACGGGTTGCATCTGACCTGGAAGGGGACCAATGTCCTGGGTGGAAGGTTTGCTCGAGTAGTTCGAGAGGGTTTAAACTAGTATGGCAGGGGGGTGGGAACCTGAGCTGTATACCAGAGGTGAGCGTTGATGCAGGTGAGGCAGTAGCAAGAGGTAGACCAGCTAGTGGGAAGGATTTTCCTGGGAAGGAACCAAGGGATCGGTTAAAGTGTGTTTGCTTTAATGCAAGGAGTATCAGGAATAAAAGTGTTGAACTGAGAGCATGGATCAGTACCTGGTGCTATGATGTTGTGGACATAACAGAGACATGGGTTTCTCATGGGCAGGAATGGTTGCTGGATCTTCCAGGGTTTAGAACATTTAAAAAGAATAGGGAGGGGGGAGAAAGAGGAGGGGGTGTAGCACTACTAATCAGAGAGGGTATCACAGCTACAGAAGCTTCCATTGTCGAGGAAGATCTGCCTACTGAGACAGTATGGGTGGAAATTAGGAATAGCAAGGGAATAGTCACCTCGTTAGGGGTTTACTACAGGCCCCCCAATAGCAGCAGGGAGATTGAAGAAAGCATAGGTCGACAGATTTTGGGAAAGTGTGGACGCAGTAGGGTTGTTGTAATGGCTGACTTTAACTTTCCTAATATTGTTTGGAACCTCCTTCGAGCAGAAGATTTGAATGGAGCTGTTTTTGTAAGGTGTGTTCAGGAGGGTTTCCTAACGCAGTACGTTGAGAGGCCGACGAGGGGAGAGGCCATTCTGGACTTGGTGCTCAGAAACGAGCCGGGGCAGGTATCAGATCTTGTGGTGGGAGAGCATTTTGGTGATAGTGACCATAACTGCCTCACATTCTACATAGCTATGGAGAAGGAGAGGATTATGCAAAATGGGAGGATATTTAATTGGGGAAGAGGAAACTATGATGCGATTAGACATGAGTTAGGAAGCATGGACTGGGAGCAGTTGTTCCATGGTAAGGGAACTATAGACATGTGGAGACTGTTTAAGGAACAGTTGTTGGGAGTGATGAGTAAATATGTCCCTCTGAGACAGGCAAGAAGGGGTAAGATAAAGGAACCTTAGATGATGAGAGCGGTGGAGCTTCTTGTGAAAAGGAAGAAGGTAGCTTACATGAGGTGGAGGAAGCTAGGGTCAAGTTCAGC
Source organism: Stegostoma tigrinum (assembly GCF_030684315.1). Classification (NCBI taxonomy): domain Eukaryota; kingdom Metazoa; phylum Chordata; class Chondrichthyes; order Orectolobiformes; family Stegostomatidae; genus Stegostoma; species Stegostoma tigrinum. The sequence goes on along the minus strand of NW_026728674.1, from coordinate 877,669 downwards.
TCGAGAGGATTACATGCAGGCAAGGAAGGAGCTCAAAAATGGTCTGAGGAGAGCCAGGAGGGGGCACGAGAAAGGCTTGGCAGAAGGAATCCGGGAAAACACAAAGGCATTTTACACTTACGTGAGGAATAAGAGAATGATGAAAGAAAGAGTAGGGCCGATCAGGGATAGCATAGGGAACTTGTGTGTGTGGAGTCTGAGGAGGTAGGGGAAGCCCTAAATGAGTTTTTTTGCTTCTGTCTTTACGAAAGAAACGAACTTTGTAGTGAATGAAACCTTTGAAGAGCAGGTGTGCATGCTGGAATGGATAGAGATAGAGGAAGCTGATGTGCTGAAAATTTTGTCAAACATTAAGATTGACAAGTCGCCAGGCCCGGACCAGATTTGTCCTCGGCTGCTTTGGGAAGCGAGAAATGCAATTGCTTCACCACTTGCGAAGATCTTTGCATCCTCGCTCTCCACTGGAGTCGTACCTGAGGACTGGAGAGAGGCAAATGTAATTCCTCTCTTCAAGAAAGGAAATAGGGAAATCCCCGGCAATTATAGACCGGTAAGTCTCTCGTCTGTCGTCTGCAAGGTGTTAGAAAGGATTCTGAGGGATAAGATTTATGACCATCTGGAAGAGCATGGCTTGATCAAATACAGTCAACACGGCTTTGTGAGGGGTAGGTCATGCCTTACAAACCTTATCGAGTTTTTTGAGGATGTGACTAGAAAGGTTGATGAGGGTCGAGCTGTGGATGTGGTGTATATGGACTTCAGTAAGGCATTTGATCAGGTTCCCCATGGTAGGCTCATTCAGAAGGTCAGGAAGAATGGGATACAGGGCAACTTAGCTGCTTGGATACAGAATTGGCTGGCCAACAGAAGACAGCGAGTGGTAGTAGAAGGAAAATATTCTGCCTGGAAGTCAGTGGTGAGTGGGGTTCCACAGGGCTCTGTCCTTGGGCCTCTACTGTTTGTAATTTTTATTAATGACTTGGATGAGGGGATTGAATGATGGGTCAGCAGGTTTGCAGACAACACAAAGGTCGGAGGTGTCGTTGACAGTGTAGAGGGCTGTTGTAGGCTGCAGCGGGACATTGACAGGATGCAGAGATGGACTGAGAGGTGGCAGATGGAGTTCAACCTGGATAAATGCGAGGTGATGCATTTTGGAAGGTCGAATTTGAAAGCTGAGTGCAGGATTAAGGATAGGATTCTTGGCAGCGTGGAGGAACAGAGGGATCTTGGTGTGCAGATGCAGAGATCCCTTAAAATGGCCACCCAAGTGGACAGGGTTGTTAAGAAAGCATATGGTGTTTTGGCTTTCATTAACAGGGGGATTGAGTTTAAGAGTCGTGAGATCTTGTTGCAGCTCTATAAAACTTTGGTTAGACCGCACTTGGAATACTGCGTCCAGTTCTGGTCGCCCTATTATAGGACAGATGTGGATGCTTTGGAGAGGGTTCAGAGGAGGTTTACCAGGATGCTGCCTGGACTGGAGGGCTTATCTTATGAAGAGAGGTTGACTGAGCTCGGTCTCTTTTCATTGGAGAAAAGGAGGAGGAGAGGGGACCGAATTGAGGTATACAAGATAATGAGAGGCATAGATAGAGTTGATAGCCAGAGACTATTTCCCAGGGCAGAAATGGCTAGCACGAGGGGTCATAGTTTTAAGCTGGTTGGTGGAAAGTATAGAGGGGATGTCAGAGGCAGGTTCTTTACGCAGAGAGTTGTGAGAGCATGGAATGCGTTGCCAGCAGCAGTTGTGGAAGCAAGGTCATTGGGGTCATTTAAGAGACTGCTGGACATGTATATGGTCACAGAAATTTGAGGGTGCATACATGAGGATCAATGGTCGGCACAACATTGTGGGCTGAAGGGCCTGTTCTGTGCTGTACTGTTCTATGTTCTATGTTCTATGTTCTATATATATTAATATCACAATCAATGCATTTCCATCAGGTAAGCACGTAACTGGATCTTTCTAACCCGGCAGTTTTCACTTTTAATTTCTCAGATTTCACTCTCAGACAGAACTGTTGATGTTGTCACACTGTTCATTAAAAATAGCATCCACTGTATTTCTCCCCATGTTGTAGCTCGTGGATTTGTGTAACCTTCATGTATCGAATCCGTGTTCGTTTTCAAGGAATTTATTACTTTCGTGATTTCAGGCGTTACATTCAGAAGGGTACCATGCTGCAATTCGAGCCTGCTGTTTGCAGAGTAATCCCAATGTGTCAGATTTTGAAAAGTATGTAACTTTCCCTAATTTACCTGCCTTTTAGATCCAAACTGATGAAGACCACGGCCCAGGTTTCTGTTCTTAACAAGAATGCCTATTTATTACAAATGCATAGATTCTCACTACAGACAGATAATTACAAAGATTGGACACATATCTGTACAAATTAAAACTGTAAGGCCCCTGTAAACTCATCTTCCTGCAGACAAACTTCGAGGGGAGAAGGTTAAAACATGGATATTATAGGTGGAAAGAAATTCTAAGTCAGCTGTTCAGTGGTCCCTGTTCACAGGATTTGCGAAGATGATCTTGAGGATATAAAACAAATGAATAAATATCCCAGAGTGACTTATTATCTATTAAAACCTGTGTTGATGATATGGCATTGCTATGAGCATAAAGTAGAACATTGTCCAAGTTCCTGTGAGCATTACTGTAGTTTTCATTTGTATTCTCCATGTCGGGAACATAGTTAATTTGTACTTTACTGACTAAGTGACCTTTGCTCATCTACAGTTCAGTTGCAAACAGGCAATATTTTATTATTCTAATTTCGTAACTTTGGTTTGGAATTTTGTCATGGGAAACGTATTTCACTTATTCTCCTCTGCGTAATTGTAGCCAATCCTCCATTGGCAAAGAAGCACACAACTACAGCAGTTAATAAAAGAAAGAACTGCATTTATGTAGCATATTTTATGGTCTCAGGCATAAAAAGTACTTTATAGGCAGCTAAACTACTTTTGAAATGTCGTCACTGATGTAGCATAAGAAAACATGTCATATTTAAAATAGTCAGAAGTAAAGAAAATGAAATAATAAAGAAATAGTAAATAGTAAAATGAATATGAAATTATGAATGTAAAGAAATATAAAGTCTTCAGCCCCTTGCGAGTGGAGACATAGAATCAGGAGATGCAGAGTCAGTATGGAACCTACCAGGGAGGAGGCAATTCTGGATCTGGTGTTGTGCAACGAACCGGATTTGATCAGGGACCTAGAAGTAAAGAAGCCATTAGAGGTAGTGACGATAATATGATAAGTTTTAATCAGCAATTTGAGACGGAGAAGGGAGAATCGGAAGTGTCAGTATTGTAGTTGAACAAAGGGAACTATGGAGCGATGAGGGAGGAGCTGTCCAAAGTTCAATGGGTCAATACCGTAGCAGGGATGGCAGTGGAACAACAATGGCAGGTATTTCTGGATATAATGCACAAGGTGTAGGATCAGTTCATTCCAAAGAGCAAGAAAGATCCTAAGGGGAGGCAGGGACGGCCGTGGCTGATAAGGGAAGTTAAGGACTCTATAAAGTTAAAAGAGAAGAAGTATAACATAGCAAAGATGAGTGGGAAGCCGGACGACTGGGAAGGTTTTCAAGAGCAACAGAAGATGACTAAAAAGGCAATACGCAGAGAAAAAAATGAGGTACAAAGGAAAACTGACCAAAAATATTAAGGAGGATAGTAAGGATAACAAAGTGTGGAGCTGGATGAACACAGCAGGCCAAGCAGCACCTCAGGAGCACAAAAGCTGATGTTTCAGGCCCGGATGAAGGGTCTAGGCCCGAAACATCAGCTTTTGTGCTCCTGAGATGCTGCTTGGCCTGCTGTGTTCATCCAGCTCCACACTTTGTTATCTTGGATTCTCCAGCATCTGCAGTTCCCATTATCAAGGAGGATAGTAAAAGGTATGTGAAAAAAAAATGGTTAAGACTAGAATTGGGCCCTTGAAGACAGAAAAGAGTGAATTTATTATGGGGATCAAGGAAATAGCAGAAGAGTTGAATAGGTACTTTGGATCTGTCTTCACTAGGGAAGACACAAGCAATCTCCCAGATGTAATGGTGGCTGAAGGACGTAGGGTATTGGATGAACTGAAGGGTATTTATATTCATCAGGAAATGGTGTTGGGTCTGAAGGCTGCTAAGTCCCCGTTACCTGATGGTCTGCATCCCAGGGGAGTTAAGGATGTGGCTCTAGAAATCGTGAACGGATTGGTAATCATTTTCCCATGTTCTACAGATTCAGGATCAGTTCCTGCAGGTTGGAGGGTGGCTAATGTTGTCCCACTTTTCAAGAAAGGAGGGAGAGACAAAACAGGAAATTATCGACCGGTTAGCCTGACGTCAGTGGTGGGAACGATGCTGGAGTGAATTATAAAAGATGAAATTACAACTCATTTGGATAGCCGTAACAGGATAGGTCAGAGCCAGCATGGATTTACGAAGGGGAAATTGTGCTTGACTAATCTTCTGGAATTTTTTGAGGATGTAACTATGAAGATGGACAAGCGAGAACCAGTGGATGGAGTGAGCCAGGACTTTCAGAAAGCCTTTGATAAATTTCCACAGAGGAGATTAGTGAGCAAAATTAGGGCACATGTTATTGGGGGCAAAATACTGAGTTGGATTGAAAATTGGCTGTCTGACAGGAAGCAGAGAGTAGTGATAAACGGGTTCCTTTTGGAATGGCAGGCGGTGACCAGTGGGGTACCACAAGGTTCGGTGCTGGGACTGCAGCTGTTTACAATATACATTAATGATATAGATGAAGGCACTAAAAGTAATATTAGCAAATTTGTCAATGACACAAAGCTGGGCGGCAGTGTGAAATGTGAGGAGGATGTTATGAGAATACAGGGTGACTTGGACAGGCTAGGTGAGTGGACGGATGCATGGCAGATGCAGTTTAATGTGGACAAATGTGTGGTTATCCACCTTGGTGGAAAGAACAGGAAGGCAGATAACTATCAAAATGGAGTCAAGTTAGGTAAAGGGGAAGTACAACGAGATCTAGGTGTTCTTGTACAGAAGTCAATGAAAACAAGCACACAGGTACAGCAGGCAGTGAAGAAAGCTCATGACATGCTGGCATTCATAACAAGAGGAATTGAGTATAGGAGCAAAGAGGTCCTTCTGCAGCTGTACAGGGCCCTGGCTTAGAAGGATGAGAGGGGGTCTGATTGAGACGTATAAGATTATTAAAGGATTGGACACTCTGGAGGCAGGAACCATGTTTCCGCTGACGGGTGAGTCCAGAACCAGAGGACACAGTTTAAAAAAAGGGGTAGGCCATTTAGAACAGAGTTGAGAAAAAAACTTCTTCACCCAGAGAGCGGTGGATGTATGGAATGCTCAGCCCCAGAAGGCAATAGAGGCACAAGTCTCTGGATCGTTTCAAGAAAGAGATGGATAGAGCTCTTAAAGATAATGGAATCAAGGGTTATGGGGATAAGGCAAGAACAGGATACTGATTGTGGATGATCAGCCATGATTATAATGAATGGTGGTGCTGGCTCGAAGGGCTAAATGGCCTACTTCTGCACCTGTTGTCTACTGTAAAAGTTAATTGTATAAGATTGATTCAGACGGTCCCATATTTCTGGTGTTGGCAGCTTGTTCAGATCGGGAAAAGAACATGGTTGATCTTGATTCTGCTCCTGTTTGTTACACAGTAGCCTCTTCGAGCAACAATTCTTGAATGTTGATGGGACATTGAAACGCAGGTAGATTATCGTGATCACTTGTTGAAAATGGATAGCAGCCAGTCGTTCTCTTTCCTCTCAACCACTGACCAGTCGGCAATGGTCAAACGGTACCTAACCCAGAGGTCACAAGCTCCCCTGAGACTTGATGTCAGTTGAGTCTCGTGAATAACTACCCGCTCATGGACTGTCTGCCGATAAAGCATGGTATTAAATCTCACATACACTGCTCTCAACCATTTTAATCGAAGTATTTATCACTCGTTGTATAGAAACAGATCACACAAACTGAAATGGCATATGCGCAAATACCAACATAGAAGTTCTATATAGTAGCATTTTGTTTAAAGTTGTATTTATAAAATGAAAGGGTGAAGTATTCATTTTCACAAATCATATTAAGGTGCTATAGAAATCTATGGAAGTGAGAAATTTGTTTTTTGATTCAATACATGTCTGACAAATGACAATTCAAAGAGATCTTTGTTTTAGCTCGAGTGGGTCGCGGAATCGTCCTCATTAGGGGCATTTAAGTGACTATTAGACAGGCATATGGATGGTAATATAAGATAGGGGTGGAGGTTTGATAGACCTGATGTTTCGGGTAAAAGTTCGGCACAACATCGTGGGCTGAAGGGCCTGTACTGTTCGATGTTCTATGTATCTTATGCTGTATTCAAATCAGTAAAGTGAGTCAGTGACATTCTGCAATTTCCTTTTCCAGGGGTTGGAGTCGAAGAATCAGAGTGCTTTCTTTGAAAATTGGCTTCATGTGTCCATCCAAGCGTCAACTGGAGGAAAAATACAAGTGTCAGTACTAAATCTATCATTGCTGATACACATGTAAACTGTAGGTTTAACTGGAGGTAAACTTTGTTTAACAAACTAGCACACTCAATAAACTGACAAAAATTATATACCAGATGTTTACTGTATTCTCATAATCTCTGTGATGTCTGGTGAGGGTGCAAGTGAGAAGGCTCTCTGCCAGTAAGTTTTAGTTCACGCAAAGTTGCATCATTACTGAAGTTATTTATGCTGTAAATGAAGGAGAACAGTGATGTGTATATCCTGTGCATTATGTTCCTATTATTGAGTGTGTGTTTTTTTTGTGTGTGGACCTATTGATCAACTGGAATTTTTGATTATTCAGCACATTCCTGGGACCACAGGTGCTGTTTAACAAAAGGTTTGCTGTATTAGTATATTTCTGTATTTAGTCACTGCCACGATGAGTGTTAAATCATAACTTGGTCTGTGCAGAATGTGCACAGTGCATTCCTGCAAGATAAATGATGCGCTACATATGTATGATGCTATTGTTTCTCAAAGACACTAACCTCAGCAGCTGTTTTTGTTACCAATCATGTTTTCATCATTAGAATACTGGGAAAAGTATTCAGAAGTGTGGTATGACTCAAGTGCTCAGTTGCAGCAGTGATAACACTTAATGTGAGGTAATGTTTTTGCCCATTTGTTGTTCTGTTGGTCAGCAATGTATCTCACAAACTAATGGGCATATTTCATTGAAAACTGATACATATGAGTATGGTCCAAGGAAGAACTGATTAGTTTTTGCCAGATCTAGATTTATTTCTCTATTTTCTAAAGCATCAGTTAAAATTGGTAGGAACGGCAAATGATCATCTTTCTGGAATATTGTTGATTGATTTAGAATGTTGTGGATTGTGTCAGCCCTGATAGTAGAATTTGTCATAACTATCAAAATATGAGCAGATTTTTGAGAGCAGATTATCAAATTGGCCTGAAGCTTTCTCAGTGAGGTGGAAGCTTCTAATAAAAGGATTTATTTTGTCAACCTTGCATTTCCAAAGAATCAGTCAAGTGGAGAAATGCCTCAAAGAAAAGCTGTGTAATTATAGACTCATGGATGTTTGGTGCACAGGAGGAGGCCGTGCGGTCCGTAGTTCCTGCACTGCTGAACAAAGTTCTGTCCACATTGAACTCACATGGCATTGATTTCCGTTTTGATTGTTTGGCCCATAGCCCTGGGGCCTACGGCAACAGAAGTGAATATCTAAATACTGCTTAAATATTCAGACACTTTCTGAATCAGTCACAGTTTCAGTCAGTGAGCTCAGGACTCCCACCACACTGGGAAAATAGGTTCTCCTCAACTCCCCTCTTAGCTTTCTACCTGTGAACTTCAATCTGTGCCCCCTGTTTATTGACATGTCTACGATTGGAAAAAGCAACTTCCAGTTAACCTTTCCATGTCCTTCAAAATCTTAAACACCTTCACCATGTCCCCTAGTCTGCTCCAATATTGGCATCGGTCAGATGGGCAGGTCAGTGGCTAATTGATGTAGCCTGAAGAAGGAATAAGATGAGAGTACTTAACGTGGCAAAGCCTGTCGTGCCCGATGGACGTCAGCAATGGCAGTCAGCAGTGAAGTCCACTGGCAAGGATGGGCGGGCCCTAGCCCAACGCAGGGGAATACAAACCGTCACGGGGGAAGCCTCGTTCAGAGTGTCTGCAAATTCGTGGCTTAAGAAAGGACTGTAATGTTTGACTTTTTAAACTTTTGTTTTTATTTTTCTACTGTTATACTAAGAAGACTGTAGTGCTGAACTTTTTAACTTATTCATTTATTTTTCTAACATAGAACGTGGAACGGTACAGCGCAGTACAGGCCCTTCGGCCCACGATGTTGTATCGAACTTTTACCCTCATCCTAAGGTCTGTCTAACCTCCACTCCTACCTGAAATTGTCATCCATTTGCTTGTCTAATAGCCAATTAAATGCCCCTAATGAGGCTGACTTCACTACCCTCTCCGGCATTGCATTCCACTCCCCTACGACTCTGAGTAAAGAAGGATGGATACCTTTTCTACTTCTGCAACTAAAATTTCGTACCGAGGTACTTTGTCCCTGAGATGACACCGTCTGAGGTGACATTGTACTCTTGTACCGTGTATTGAATACATGTGATAATAAAACCTTAATCTAAATCTAATGCATAGCAGGACACTGGGAAGCTTAGAGGAGAAAAGGGATGCTGGGGTGCTTGTTCATAAATTCCTGAAGGGGTCAGGACAGGCTAGTAAGGGTTGTTACAAAGACATATGGGACATCTCCCTTTATCAGTCGTGGCGTAGATTCTAAGAATGGAGAGGTCACTTTGGAGCTGTTTAAAAGTTTGTTTCGGCCACAGCTGGAGTCATGTGTGGCGTTTTGGTCACCACCCATTAGGCCTTGTTAGCCCTCCAGAGTTCGTTAGCTCACATTTGTCCTGGTTGAGTTCCAATTGCTGTGCCCAGCTGACCAGTCAGTTGATCTCCTCCTGAAGTTTATTCATCCTGCCTGTCAACCAATTTTAGATCCAGTGTACCACTTTGCCTTTGATCCCATGGCTGTTATTTACATGACCATTCTGTCGATATCCTCATCATTAAATTAGTCATTTGCTTGCGACACGGTCATGCATCCTGTGTTTAAGTCCAAATAATGAATATACTTGACAAATTTCAAGGGCCCTTGTGGCAAGCCCTGCACAACCCCACTCAAAGCAAACATCCTGTCAGATCCATACTGACTATCCCTGATTAATTCATGCAAGTACATTCTACCCCTAAGAATGCCTCTTTATAGCTTCTCCAGTGCTGAGATTATTCTGACTGGCCATAAATTTCTTGGTCTGTTCCTCTCTCCGTTTGTTAATAATAGGACAACGTTAATAGTCCGTAGAGTCAGTAATTAAGAAAGCGCATGTAATGTCGTTTATCTCAAGAGGGTTGGAATATAAAAGCAGCAATGTGCCTCTGAGGCTTTATAAGGCTCTTGTTAGGCCCCATTTAGAATACTGTGTCCAATTTTGGGCCCCATGCTTCAGGAAGGACATTCTAGCCCTGGAGCGTGTCCAGCGTAGATTCACACGGATGATCCCTGGAATGGTAGGTTTAGCGTATGATGAACGGCTGAGGATCCTGGGATCGTACTCATTAGAGTTTAGAAGGTCGAGGGGAGATCTAATAGAAACTTACAAGATAATGAATGGTTTAGAAGGGGTGGACGCTCGGAAGTTGTTTCCGTTAGGAAGGGAGACGAGGACCCGTGGGCACAGCCTTAAAATTAGAGGGGGTAAATTTAAAACTGAAATGAGACAACATTTCTTCAGCCAGAGAGTGGTGGGCTTGTGGAATTCATTGCCGCAGAGTGCATGGAGGCCGGGTTGTTGGATGCCTTCAAGGCAGAGATCGACAAATTCTTGATCTCAAAAGGAATCAAGGGCTGCGGGGAAAGTGCAGGGAAGTGGTGTTGAAATGCCCATCATCCATGATTTAAATGGCGGAGTGGGCTTGATGGGCCGAATGGCCCAACTTCGACTTGTATCTTGTGGTCTTAAGGGGCTGGACATGAAGCCATTAGAGGTGAGTGTAGGTGGGGAGGGAGGGAGGGGATAGGTCACTCTGGGGAGGACGAACAGGTCAAGGGGGCGGGAGGAGCTTCGTAGGTCGGGAATGGGGGCTTGGCTTGAGCTGGGAGGAGCGGATGGGTAGGAGGAAGAACAGATTAGGGAGGTGGGGACGAGATGGGCTGGTTTTGGGATGCAGTGGTGGGAGTGGAGATTTTGAAGCTTGTGAAATCCACATTGATAGCATTGGGCTGCAGAGTTCCCAAGGCTCAGTTCAGGAAGAACAACAAACATTGATCAGTCAGTCATACATCCAACAAGAAAACTTTATTTTTTTTAAAAAAATAGGATGCATCTGTTAATCAAGTGGCAAAGCATTATCGAGTTTTGAGAAGATTTGTAGCTCAGGGTTCAGGTTCCGGATGTAAGATTGCTCAATGAGCTGGAAGGTTAGTTTTCAGATAATTCGTCACCATTCCAGGTAAAATCATCAGAGAGCCTCCGGTGAAGCGCTGGAGTTCGGTCCCGCTTTCTATTCAAGTGTTTCGGTTTCCTTGGGTTGGTGATGTCGTTTCCTGTTCTTTCTCTCAGAGGATGGGAGATGGATTTGGAGCCAATGTGTCCTCCCCAGTGTAGTTTGTGTATGGAATGAACTGCCAGAGGCTATTATACTCACAGTGTTTAAAAGTCACGTGCATGGACACATGAATAGGAAGGGTCTGTAGGGATATGGTTAACATGCTGGCAAATGGAACTAGTCAGTTACGATATCTGGTCGGCCTGAAGGGTCTGTTTCCCTGCTGGACAACTCTGCGACTCTGTCTCTTTGTCTCCCCCTCCCCCTCTCTCATTTGCTCCAGACCCACCCCCAGCCCCCCGCCCCACACACCCCCCGCCCCACACACCCCCCGCCCCACACACCCCCCGCCACCCGCCACACACACCCCCCCCGCCACCCGCCACACACACCCCCCCCGCCCCCCGCCACACACACCCCCCGCCCCCCGCCACACACACCCCCCGCCCCCCGCCACACACACAATCTCTGTCTCTCCATCTCTCTGTGTGTGTGCGCCTCACTCTCTGTCTGTCTGTCTCTCTCTCTCTCTATCGTCTTGTCTCTGCTATCTCGCTGTGCACTTCTCTGTCTCTCTCCTCTTTCACTGTCTCTTTGGTCTTTGTGTGTGTGTGTGCCCCTCTCTGTCTCTGCCTCCCTCTGTGTGTGCTTCTGCCTTTCTCTCTCTCCGTCGCTCCCTGTGACCGTCGACCCCCCACCCCCTCTGCACCGCCCCTCCCCCCGCCTTTTCCTCCATCTCTCTTACTCTCTATCCGAGCCTCTCCACCCGCTCAGCAGGGAGCGTTGTGAGTTTCTTTCGAACAAAGTTTAAAGATCTCTGTTTGAACCCAAGCCATCCGCAATCAGACTGCATTTCTAATCCCCCCCCCCGCCCTCTCTCTCTCTCACACACACACACACACACACAGTCTGTCTCTTTCTCCCTTTCAGTCAATCCCCTTCCTCTCTTGGTCCTACTCAAGCCTTTTCCCACCCCCGACTCTGCCTCGGCGATGAGTCCGCTGTCTGGATCCCTTTTCCCAGGCGTGGGCTGAGGACCCAGCGGTTCGGCAGCGGGGATCATCGCACCACGCTCCCGGACCCCTACAACCTCCTGTTCTCCAGCGGCCTCCAGCATGACCACCGGGCTGGGAGCAGGCATCCGGGCTGCCGGAGCGCTCGCTGCTCAGTGGCTCAGCCCTGCGCCGCCTTTGCCGGGAGCGGGGATCCGAGGTGGGAGAAGGCCTCTTCGCCCGGCTCCTGGGCACAGCTACCTGCCTGAATAGCTGCCTGGCACCGAGCCTGCGCTCCCCGAGCACCCGGCCGCGGGTCCGCGACGCCTTCCGGGGCTGAGTAGCCGAAAACTATCTCCTACTGCAAGGTGAGAGCGGGGTTTGGGGTGAAGGGAGGACTGGGGACATGAGCACGGTCCCTGTTTCACATCCTGCGCCGCTCCTATCACAAAGCGAGGGTTTGGGAATGTATGTTTTGGGGGTGAGAATAGCCCTCCCCGGGTGAGGGAAGGCTGGGGGGGACATTGGGAGGGTGTCTATTATACAGCCCTGCGCGGGTTTCCGTAGCCGAACAGCCTACTGCTCTCGTACTACAAGGTAAAGGGAAGGCGGGGGATGGAATGGGGTGGGGTTTCGAGGATAGCCGTCTTGGAAGTGAGAGGACATGGGGAGAGTCACTATCGTACAGCCCAGTGACTGAATGGCTTACAGCTACTGCAAAAGGGTCGTGGTGGGGGTTGGTTTAGGAGAGGGGTGTTGTAGGGAGGTTTGGGGTCACGGGCAGAGCTGCTTTCTGCAGCCGAACAGCCACTGCCGCAAGATGAGATGGGAGGAGGTGTTTTCGGAGCGAGGGGATGTCCCCTCGCCCCGCCGCTGTGGGAAGTAGGATCTTTATCGCACAACCCTGCGTAGCCGAATAGCACTCCGACGACAAGGTGGGAAGGCAGGAGGGGCTCCCGGGGATGAGGGAAGGACAGAACCAGGGTCAGTATAAGGTTAGGGGCTGAACAGACCCCTTCCAGGGGCTGAGGGGAGCTCTTATGCCCTCCGCCAAGCGACCAGCCGAGATCGACCCGCAGCTCTCCGACGACAAGGGGACCCTGTCTCAGAGGCTGGAGCATTTCTGGCCGGAGCTCTGAGGGAAAGGGTCATCGCACCCAAAACGTTACCTCGGGACTTTTTCTTGACAGATGCTGAGCATTTTCAGCAACTTGTGTTTGCATTTCTACCCGGAGGTGGGTTTGTGGAGAGACACCATGGTAAGGGAATGGGTGTGGGGTTTGATGGGGCAGTCACAGAGACTGTCGAGAGAGAGAGAGAGGCAACCCCCGTGTCAGGGTTTGGAAAATCTCCGGCAGTGCTTCATTTCTCTCTCAGCCGAAGGCGCTGCGTGCTTTGGTTTCCTTTGCTCTTGTACTCTCTCCCCCTGTGAATAAAGCCAGAGTGAGAGAGAGAGAGAGTTTGTGGCGGGAGAGAGAAAAGGGACAGAAAGATGGAAATAAAGGAGCATGACAAGGGAGTGAAATTAGGGCCAGCAGAGGTGAGAGAGTGGGAGAGAATCAGAGTGAGGGAGGAAGAGTGATAAAACACAAACAAAAGAGAATGGGAGGTAACGACGTGTTCATGAGCATGAAACAGCAGGACATGCAGCATCAGAGGCCAGGGAAGCTGATGTCAGCCTGTCTGCTGTGTTCATCTCCCTTCCTCCGTTCCCCCCCTCCTCCTGCCCCTTTGCCCCCCCTCCTCCTGCCCCTTTGCCCCCCCTCCTCCTGCCCCTTTGCCCCCCCTCCTCCTGCCCCTTTGCCCCCCCTCCTCCTGCCCCTTTGCCCCCCTCCTCCTGCCCCTTTGCGCCCCCGCCCCCCTCCTCCTCCTGTCCCTTTGCCCCCCCGCCCCCCTCCTCCTCCTGCCCCTTTGCCCCCCCTCCTCCTGCCCCTTTGCCCCCCCCTCCTCCTGCCCCTTTGCCCCCCCTCCTCCTGCCCCTTTGCCCCCCCTCCTCCTGCCCCTTTGCCCCCCTCCTCCTGCCCCTTTGCGCCCCCGCCCCCCTCCTCCTCCTGCCCCTTTGCGCCCCCGCCCCCCTCCTCCTCCTGTCCCTTTGCCCCCCCGCCCCCCCCTCCTCCTGCCCCTTTGCCCCCCCGCCCCCCTCCTCCTCCTGCCCCTTTGCCCCCCCTCCTCCTGCCCCTTTGCCCCCCCTCCTCCTGCCCCTTTGCCCCCCCTCCTCCTGCCCCTTTGCCCCCCCTCCTCCTGCCCCTTTGCCCCCCTCCTCCTCCTGCCCCTTTGCCCCCCCTCCTCCTCCTGCCCCTTTGCCCCCCTCCTCCTCCTGCCCCTTTGCCCCCTCCTCCTCCTGCCCCTTTGCCCCCCCTCCTCCTCCTGCCCCTTTGCCCCCCCTCCTCCTCCTGCCCCTTTGCCCCCCCTCCTCCTCCTGCCCCTTTGCCCCCCCTTCCTCTTGCTCCCTCCAGTCATCCATTCCTTCTTCCAGTCAGTCCTCGCTCCCTCCCTCCCTCGCTCCCTCCCACCCTCGCTCCCTCCCACCAGCCATCCATTCCTCCCTCCCTCGCTCCCTCTAGTCAGTCAAAACAACTAAGAAAATTACAGCACAGGAACAGGTCCTTCAGCCCTCCAAGCCTGTGCCGATCAAGATCCTCTGTCTCACCTGTCACCTATTTTCTCACGGTCTGTGTCCATTTGCTCCCTGCCCATCCACGTACCTGTCCAAATATATCTTAAAAGACGCTAACGTGTCTGCGTCTCCCACCTCCGCTGGCAACACGTTCCAGGTGCCCACCAACCTCTGTGTAAAGAACTTTCCATGCGTATGTCCCTTAAACTTTGCTCCTCTCACTTTGAACTCATGACCCCTCGTAATTGAGTCCTCCACTCTGGGGGTAAAAAGCTTTTTGCTGTTCACCCTGTCTATACCCTCATGATTTTGTTGACCTCAATCAGGTCCCCCCCCAATCTCCATCTTTCTCATGAAAATAATCCTAATCTACTCAACCTCTCTTCATGGCTAGCACCCTCCATACAAGGCAGCATCCTGGTGAACTTCCTCTGCACCCGCTCCAAAGCATCCACATCCTTTTGGTAATGTGGCGACTGGAACTGTGCACAGTAGTCCAAATGTGGCCAAACCAAAGTCCGATACAACTGCGACATGACCTTGGCAAGTCTTGTACTCGATACCCCATCCAATGAAGGAAAGCATGCCATATGCCTTCGAGACCACCCTATTGACCTGCGTTGTCACCTTCAGGGAACAATGGACCTGAACACCAGATCTCTCTGTTCATCAATTTTCCCCAAGACTTTTCCATTTACTGTATAGTTCGTCCTTGAATTTGATCTTCCAAAATGCATCACCTCGCATTTTCCCGGATTGAACTCCATCTGCCATTTATCTGCCCAACTCTCCAGTCTATCTATGTTCTCCTGTAACCTCTGATAGTCCCCTTCACTATCGGCTTCTCCATTCCTCCCTTGTAGTGCGATTAGGCAAGACTAAGGAGGCATAGAATGGGTGTGCAAAATGCAGGACAATGGGGACAATTGAATTGTGGAGCTGGTTTAAGGAACAGATATTGCGTGTCCTTGATAGGTACGTCCCTGTCAGGCAGGGAGGAAGCGATCAGCTAAGGGAACCGTGGTTTACTAAAAAACTTGTATCTCTTGTTAAGCAGAAGAGGGAGGCTGATGTGACGATGAGACCAGATGGTTCACATGAGGTGATGGAGAGCTACAGATTAGCGAGGAAGGATTTAAAGAGAGAGTTAAGAAGAGCAAGGAGGGTACACGAGCAGACACTGGCAGGTAAATAAAGGAGAACCCGAAAGCTTTCGATAGGTATGTGAGGAATAAGAGGATGACTTGGGTAGGCATAGGGCCAGTCAAAGACAGAAGTGGGAAGTTGAGTGTGGACGCTGTGGAGATTGGAGAGGTGCTAAATGAATGTTTCTCATCTGTTTTCACTGAGGGACAGGAGAATATTGTAGAGGAGGTGACTGAGTTAGAGGCTACTAGAATTGAAAGGGTTAAGGTTAGTAAGGAGGAAGTGTCATCAATTCGACAACGTGTGAAGGTAGGTAAAGCCCCTGGGCCTGATAGGATTTTTCCGAGGATTGTCTAGGATGCTAGGGAGGAGGTGGTGGAGCCTTTGGCCTTGATCTTGGAGTCCTCATTGTCTACAGGTTTAGTACCAGAGGAGTGGAGGATTGCAAATGTTGTGCCCTTGTTCAAGAGGGGCAGTAGGAATGACCCAGGCAATTATAGACCTGTGAGCCTTAGGTGTGTTGCAGGAAAAATTTTGGAAAGGATTATAAGAGATAGGATTTATAATCATCCAACAATCAACAACTTGATTGGAGATAGTCAGCATGGATTCGTCAAGGACAGGTCGTGTCTCACAAACGTCATTGAGTTTTTTGAGAAGGTGACCAAGCATGTCGATGAGGGTCGGGCAGTTGGCGTGGTGTACATGGACTTGAGTAAAGCCTTTGATAAGTTTCCCCATGGTAGGCTCTCGGAGAAAATACAGAGGCACGGGATTGAGGGAGATTTAGCCAGTTGGATTAGAAACTGGCTTTCGGTAAGAAGGCAACAAGTGGTGGTTGATGGAGAATATTCAGCCTGGAGTCCAGTTACGCGTGGTGTGCCTCAAGGATCTGTTTTGTGACCACTGCTGTTTGTCATTTGTATAAGTGACTTGGACGCAGGAATTGGTTGATGGGTTCGTGAGTTTGCAGATGACACTAAAGTCGGTGGAGTGGTGGACAGTGTGGAAGAATGTTGCAGGTTGCAGGGAGACTTGGATAAACTGCAGAATTGTCCCGAAATTTGGCAAATGGAGATTAATATGGATAAATATGAGGTGATTCACTTTGGGAGGAATAATAGGAAGGCAGAACACCGGGTCAACGGAAAGATTCTTGGCAGTGTAGATGAGCAGAGGGATCGTGGTGTCCGTGTACATAGATTCCTGAAAATTGCCACCCAGGTTGATAGTGCTGTTCAGAAGTCTGATGGTGTTTTAGGTTTCATTGGTAGAGGGATTGAGTTGCGGAGACGTGATGTCATGCTGCAACTCTACAAAACGCTAGTGCGGCCTCAGTTTGAATATTGCGTGGTCGCTCCATTACAGGAAGGATGTGGAATCATTGGAACAGGTGCAGAGGAGATTTACCAGAATGTTGCCTGGTCTGGAGCGAAGGTCTTATGAAGAAAGGCTGAGGAACTTGGGTCTGTTCTCATTGGAGAGAAGGAGGCTCAGAGGGGATTTAATAGAGACATGCAAGATGGTCAGTGGATTAGATAGGGTGCACAGTGAGAGTTTTTTTCCGAGGATGATGACTTCAGCTTGTACAAGGGGGTGCAGCTACACTTTGAGGGGTGATGGATTTAAGACAGATGTCAGAGGCAGGTTCTTTACTCAGAGAGTGGTAAGGGCGTGGAATGCCCTGCCTGCTAATGAAGTTAACTCAGCCACATGAGGGGCATTTAAACAGCCCTTGGATCAGCATATGGTTGACAATAGGATAGTGCAGGGGAATGGGCTTCGATTAGTTCACAGGTCGGCGCAACATGGAGGGCCGAAGGGCCTGTTCTGCGTTGTGTTCTTCTATGTTCAGTTACAGTTCACAGATTACTCTACCACTCATTTTAGTGTTGTGTGAAGAGGATAATGAACATCTGCAGAAGGACGCAGAAAGTGTAAGTGAATGGACAATGGCAGATGGAGTGCAACGATGGTAAAAGTGAGACTATCCATTTTGGTAGCAATTAGGGCAAAATGGAGTATTACTTAAATGGTGAAAAATTGTAGCATGCTGCTATTCCCCGGCTGCATGTTTTAAAGGCCAAGACGGACAGATCTTTGAACAGCAAAGGAATTGAGTTTAAAAATCGGGAGGGGATGCTCCAGTTGTATAGGGTGCTGGTGAGGCTTGATGTCGAATAGTTTGTACAGTTTTAGTCTCCTCACTTGAGAAAGGATGTGCTGGCAGTGGAGGGGGTGCAAAGGAGCTTCACAAGATTGATTCCACAATTGAAAATGTTGCTGTATGGGGAGAGATTGAGGAGACTTGGATTGCACTCTCTGAGACTTCGAAGAATGAGGGGTGTTCTAATAGCACCTTTTAAAATGATGAAAGAAATAGATAGGAAAGAAACACGGAAGTTGTTTCCACTGATGGGTGAAATTACAACTAGGCGGCACAGCCTCAAAATAAGGGTGAACAGATTTCAGACTGAGTTGAGGATGAGCTTCTTCATCCAAAGGGTTGTGAATCTGTGGAATTCTCTGCTCAGTGAAACAGTCAAGGTTCCCTGGTTGAATGTTTTAAAGGCCAAGACAGATAGATCTTTGAACAGGAAAGGAATTGAGTGTTATGGTGAATGGGAGGGTAAGTGGAACTGAGTCCGCAAAAAGATCAGCGATGACCTTATTGAATGGCGGAGCGAGCTGGAAGAGACAGATGACCTACTCCTTTATTTCTTCTGTCCATATGTCCTTAGATTGCCATCCTTGTCATTCCTCCTTCCCTGGAATAGGCCAGTTCTGAACGCTGATCAGTAGGTCTTTAAATATCTCCCGCGTATCAAATGCCGACTTGTTCAATCAAAGCTCCTCCCAATTAATACTGCTCAGCTCCTACCTAATACTGATGTAATTTTCCTTCACCCAATTTCGTAGCTTCCCCCAAGGTCCTGATTATTCATAGCTATCTTAAAATGTAAGGAGAGGCGATCACCCCGTTGAAGAAGCTCCTGGTTCAGTGTTTTCCCCCATGTGGGAGTCAACTACAGGTTTTCTTGTTCCAAGGTTGGGGAGGAAATAGCCGAGTGGTATTATTGCTGGACTGTTAATTCAGAGACTTAGATAACATTCTGGGGACCTGTGTTCAAATCCCAGCACAGCAGGTGGTGGAATTTGAATTGAATACAAAAGAAAATCATGAATGAAGAATCTAATGATGACCATGAATCCATTGTCAAATGTCAGAAAAACCCACCTGCTTCACTGATGTCCTTTCGGAAAGGAAACTGCCATCCTTACATGGTCTGGCCTACATGTGACTGCAGACCCACAGCTAGATGATTGACTCTGAACTGTCCCCTGGGCAATTCGGGATGGACAATAAACACTGCCGAGCTAGTGATGTCCTCCTCCCATTAGCAAATAAATAAAATTGGATTCTATGTCTTCCGATTGAAGATCGTTTCTTGTTCTCACAGTAATTTCATCGCTTACAGTCAGTTTCCCTCTTGCCTGTCTTTTTGGAATGTCACGTAGCCCTGCACATTTACCTCCAGTGTTGATCGCCTTATAACCATGTCTTTGTAATAGCTCTCAAATCATGCCCGTCAACCTGTATGTGTGCTATGAATTTGTTGATTTTGTTCTGAATACAATGAGCACGCAAGCAAAGAGTCATTAATTTTGATTTATAACTTTATTTCACCTCTTGACACTATTTACAGCTGTTTTCTGTTTCTACATGCTGTCTTTTCCAGTCCCATGCTGAGTATTGTTATCCCAATAGTTCTTTAATGTCAGTGTGTGTGTATTCCTGGGCGACTATGCTCGTGTGGTCTACGGAGTTGTGGAGGTCACAGTTCTAGGACAGCCATTTCATAGGCCTCTGCTGCAGCTAAGAAGAAAAGACAATCTCTTGCTCTGAGCTCTGCAAACCAGGGCAATGTCAAAAAGGAAACAAGGTCAAAAGAATTTCAACAAGGATCTCAAAATTAACTACTGAATTCACATAAGCATTCCGGGGATCGGCCAATGTAGTGGCCACAACATCCCACTTTCTATTCCTCACAAACAATCCAAAGGCTGAACTATCCGTATCCCTCTTAACTTTTACGTTTTTTGAGCTAATTTCTTGTTTCTAACTTGTGTGTATTTGTGGTGCCTTATGACTTCTTGCATTTAGCAATTGATAAACTCACTTTCTCACTAATTCAGTAAAACCTAGTTTTATAGAATCCCCGGTGTGGAAACAGGCCATTCAGTTCGAGAAGTCCACAGCAACCCTACAAAGAGCATCCCACCCAGACCCATCCCCATTCCCTACTCTAGCCCTGTCAGCCTGCATTTCCCATGGCTAATATACCTAACCTACACGTGTGTGGGCACTGTGGGTAATTCAGCATTCCCAATCCACCGAACCTGCACATCTCTGGACTGGTCAAAACAATGATTCGATTTGAATTAGTTATAATGCAGCTGTTAACAGTAATCCTCCGTCCCTGTGTTGGAGCGAGATTTAACATTCAAGATCAAAAATGAAACACTTGAACAAGGTAGCTCAAATTGAGGTTGTTGACTTGCTCGCCGAGCTGGCTTGTTTTCATTGAGACGTTTCGTCACCATGATTGGTGACATCACCAGCAGAGCCTCCAACGAAACAATGTTACTTTACTCTGTCTGGAATTTATACTGTCCGGTCAGTTACCATGAGTACTGTCATTTCGGGTTTTGATCTGTATGGGTTTGTATGTGCGGTCCAACTGTATCTGTTTGTTGGTTGCATTATGGGTGGAGGATCACGCCACTCATACGGAACTGGGACAAGGTAACCATAGTAGCCCAAGCCAAGTGTAGACACGCAGAGGAATTCCTGGAGGCATGGTTCACCACCCATTCTGCAGGCTCACATTCTTGGTCTCTTCAGTTTGAATATGATCACTTAACCATATCCTTTATGACAAACAACAGAGTCTTACTTCCTAAAATCTTCAAACAGGACTGTCCAGACAGATTCACTTGTTCTCATGATATCGTTTTCTGCTGGAGGGATTCCGAAATGTCTGCATTCTTCCTCAACTGAGCATTCCTTGCGTTCGTGGTTGACAGAGCTCTCGGCCATGTCCAACCCATCTCGTACACTTTGGCCTCACCCCTGATGAGGTACCCTGGTCCTCAATGACCAACCCATCAATATCCACATCTAGAAGAACATCAGCCACGATTTCCAACAAGATCCCACCACCAGGCATATATTCCCCTCCCCTCCCTTGTCAGCCTTCTGCAGGGACCATTCCATCAGGACACCTCGGTCCACTCCTTATCCATTCGCAACACCTCCCCATAACCCGACAGCACTTTCCATGCCACCACAGAAGGCATAACATCTGTCCATTTACTTCCTCCGGCTTCACTATCCAAGGCTTCCAGGGGAAGCAGCGATTTACCCACACTTCACTCAATCTTGTCTACTGTATTCACTGCTCACAATATTGTCTCGCTCTGCATCGGGGAGACGAAACACAGACTGACCAACCACTTGGCTGAACACCTATATTCTGTACATAAAAATGGCCCCAGGTTTCCAATTGCCGATCACTTGAGCACCCCATCATGATCCCTGGTCAAAATCTCTGTCTCAGGCTTGCTGCAGTGCTCCAGTGAGTGCAAGGTAGAAGACAAAAATCTCATGTTTGCTTTGCAGAACACCTCCGCTCGGTTCACAATCAACAACAGCACCTTCCAGTCACCAACCATTTTAACTCCTTTAACTCCCCCTCCCATTCCTTAGACGGCATGTCCATCATGGGCCTCCTGCAGTGCCACAATGATGCCACCCGAAGGGGGCAGGAACAGCAACTCATATTCCGCTTGGGAACCCTGCAGCCCAATGGTATCAATGTGAACTTCACCAGTTTCAAAATCTCCCCTTCCCCTACTGCATCCCTAAACCAGCCCAGTTCGTCCCCTCCCCCCACTGCACCACACAACCAGCCCAGCTCTCCACCCCCCCACCCCACCCACTGCATCCCAAAACCAGTCCAACCTGTCTCTGCCTCCCCAACCGGTTCTTCCTCTCACCCATCCCTTCCTCCCACCCCAAGCCGCACCCCCATCTACCTACTAACCTCATCCCACCTCCTTGACCTGTCCGTCTTCCCTGGACTGACCTATCCCCTCCCTACCTCCCCACCTATACTCTCTCCACCTATCTTCTTTACTCTCCATCTTCGGTCCGCCTCCCCCTCTCTCCCTATTTAAAAAGGTTATGGGATTATGGGATCCTCCACCCATAATGCAACCAACAAAAACCCTCTCCCCATCCCCCTCTCTGATGAAGGGTCTAGGCCCGAAACGTCAGCTTTTGTGCTCCTGAGATGCTGCTTGGCCTGCTGTGTTCATCCAGCCTCACATTTTATTATCTTGGAATTCTCCAGCATCTGCAGTTCCCATTATCTCTGATACTATTTATAACACACCACACTGACTGTAACTCCAAGCTGTGTGTTTCTTCAACAAAATATCTGCAAATAAACAAACATCCTGGATGAAGACTTATTATCTGACACTCCACTCACACCAGTTGTATGATCTTTTGATCTGTCTGCTTATAAATTGTGTGCCTGTGTGTTTTCCTCTCTGACCACACGTGATGAAGGGACTGCACTTCAAAAGCTTGTATGATTTCAAATAAACCTGTCAGATTATAACCTGATGCTATGTGGCTTCTGACTTTGTCCATCCTCGTCCAACACCAGCACCTCCACATTATAAGTGTTTGAAACCAAGTCAGTGCAACAGGTATATGTCGAACATTTGACTTCAGAAGGATGCCTCGTGCTGAAAAGTTTATTAATAACAAAGGATTTCTCCATTATGCCATCTATCATAACATGCTGCGCCTCACAGTCATAATGAAAGGATGCCCACTTTAATTTAGCAGCGCCAAGAACAGTTATGGACATTTTTAGCATGGGAGAAGGCCATTCAACCTATTTTATCTGTACCAGCTCTCTCCCAGAGCAACAAAATTAATCCTTTTCTCGAATTCATTCCACATATTTCACAGGATTGAAATATATAGGTACATAGTTAAGAGATTTTAACATCGAGTGAGCAGTTCTCGCACTTCACCTTGTCACTAACAATTGAAAACGTGACTTAGAAAGAGTGGGTCTTTATTTTGTTCTGTTGTGATGATGAAGAAGATGCAAGTCCAAGTGCTGGAACTGGCCTCTTGAACTTAGAAACATTTAAATGTGTATAAAATGAATTCTGTGCGCATCTATTAAAAGCAGTTTTATGGAAGGAAAAGGTACCAAAGAAGATTTGGTGTATTGTACTTGATGCTATTATACTCCAACCTGTGAAAACAGAACTCTACGACTGTGAGTGTTGAGATCTGAGAGGGTGCTATCTTGTTTGAATTTACATTGCTAAGTCTAGGCCTATTTTCCCAACAGCAAAATTGGTAATGCAGAAAGAAATGGATGTTTCTCGCATTTGTTGGCTGTAAGTGTCTGTTTAAAGTTTGAGTACAGTTTCCTCATATACAGGTGCTTAACCTGCTTTTACAGTTTGAACATTTGTTGTGCCAATGAAAATTGTTTGAATGGTTTCACCTCCAGTTTTCTTCTTTATACATATTTGGTATTTTTTCAGGGTAAGGACTGCCTGCAAAATCTGAGATTGGGCTTTGAAAGACATCAACCTTTGCTTGCGAGAGATAATGGTAACTGCAGATGCTAGAGAATGCGAGATAACAATGTGTGGAGCTGGATGAACACAGCAGGCCAAGCAGCATCTCAGGAGCACAAAAGCTGACATTTCGGGCCTCGACCCTTCATGCGAGAGAACGTAACGTAAGAAAGAAGAACAGGACTAAGTAGTATTATCCTTCAAAGCCTTGTTGAGTTGATTTGTCCTGTTTTGTTCCTTACTTTTACATTTATTAAATCCACTTTTTTAAAAGCATTCTTTCACAGGATGAGGGCACTGCTGGCAAGGCTAACATTCATTTCCCATCCAGGAATGGCTTGGTAGGCCATTTTGGAAGTCAGTAGAGAGTCAGCCATGTTCCTGTGAATTTGAAGTCAGATACCAGAATTGTGAAGGGATGCAGATTCCCTTCCCTAAAGAATAGATTAGTGAATTCAGTTTTCTGTTACAATAATTTATGATAGTTTCATCGTCACTGTTACTTTTAACTCGAGATCTTTATGAATTAAATGTCATTTCCAGCAGATGCTTTTGTATATTATATTTAATATTAGGATTTTAGTTTTAACTTAATTTCTTATTAACATTTAATCATTAATTTCAGGATGTTTCTCAGATTTTATACGCTTCCTCTCCATTAGGTTTTTAAAGAAGAAATTGCCCCAGTCAAACAAGAAGTCAAAATATTAAATGATCTGGCCAGTCAATTATCTCCGCTTGATGTCTCTTTCTCTCCAAAGATTTCTCACCAGCTTGATGACCTAAATATGAGGTTGAAATTTATACAGGTAACAGTGAAAACATTTTCTAAACTAGCCAATCTGTTGAAGAAAGCATGTCCAGATAATTTGGCTTCAAATATATGAGCAAGATAAAGAACCGTTTCAATTGAAGCAAGCAATTAATATTTTATTATCATAGTTTATGAAGTTATCCAATTTTATAATATTACGTCTTCAAAAATACAATGTTCTTGTCTGTAGTCTGCACTTTAGAATGTAATCGCAAAACAAAATCCAAATAGTGAGACATGTGAGCATCCGAACTACAGTCTGAAATGGCTCAGGACTGGAACAATTTGAATATATTCAGGATGAAGCTGCAGGTGGCAGATATTTTTCCCGATCCATCCAAAAGAATTTGGAATTGGACCATTGTGCTCACTGCTGTACACTTCAGTATTATGTATTGTTTCATAATTTAAGTCCCTGAGAAAGGCATACTTTAA
Organism: Stegostoma tigrinum; assembly: GCF_030684315.1. NCBI lineage: Eukaryota > Metazoa > Chordata > Chondrichthyes > Orectolobiformes > Stegostomatidae > Stegostoma > Stegostoma tigrinum. Next base: position 853,321 of record NW_026728674.1, on the reverse strand, counting down.
TGAATTGCAACAAAGATATACTTGATGCATTGAAGGGAAGAATGACATAAAGTTGTATGAACTGCATGTATTTCTTTCAATTGAGCAGATTTTGATTGATGTCAGCAAAGTAGTAGATGAAAGTTTTCTTTATCCCATAAAGCCGCATGAAATGTTTTATTGAGCAAATTATTTCAGTCTTGTTCTGTGTCAGCAGCACGCTTGGCCATATAGCGCAATAAAACTCCTTATCGGTTCTAGCAAGCAGACAAAAACATAAAAAGCACCAGGATCTGGATGTTCTACCTCTTGACCCTACCTCACCATCCGATAAGACATGGCTGACCTGCCCGGGACTCAACTCCTCTTCCATACCAGCTTCTCAGAGCGCTCAACTTCTCTATTTCAAAAATCTTATCTACCACCTTCTTTAAATACTTCCAGTGATCTACCTTTCACAATTCTCTTGTATTCTAAACAATCGCTACCTGCTGAAAGAAGAAATTCCTTTGCATCTCAGGTTTCAATAAATGTTCCCTTCTTCTGTAACTATGTTGCTGAGTTTGAGATTTCCACAATAATGGAAACATTGTCTTCACATCTAGCCTGTCAAAAAATTTTGTGTTTCAGTAAGATCACCCCTCATTCTTCTAAACTTGAATGAATAAAGACCTTCTGTGCAACCATTCTTGATAAATCATGATCCGATGAATCGGCCCAGTGAGTCTCTTTTGAACTGCTTCCTATGGCTGTGTATCCTTTCTTGTATTTCTCCAAGTGTGACCTCCTCAATAGCCTGATCAGTTGCAAAAAAACTTGCCCATTTTTAAACTGAAACCTCCTTACAATAAAGGCCAAAATTCCATTTGCCTTCTAAATTAGTTGCATCACCATCGTCATGGCTCACATCAACTCCAACCTACCAAAGTGCTTTGATCCTTTGCAATTCACCTACCACTGCAACAGGTCTCCAGCTGATACCGTCTCCCTGGCCTGACAGTCATCCCTGGAATGTCTGGATAACAAGGATACCTACATCAGGCTGTTACTTATTGATGAGACCACCACCTTCCACACTGTAATTCCAAACAAACTCCTCTCTGAACTCTGAGACCTCGGCCTCAGCATCCCTCTCTGTAACAGGATTCTCGACTTCCTGACCCAGAGACCACAATCAGTAAGGATAGGTGACAACACTTGCTCCACCGTAAACCTCAACACCGGTGCCCAGCAAAGCTGCCCCTACTCTATACTCCTTATGCAATCATGACTGTGTGGCCCCAACTCCATTTACAAGTTTGCTGATGACGCTTCCATTGTAGGTCGGACCTCAAACAACAATAAGTCAGATTACAGGAAAAGCAATTGAGTGCTTGCTGGCATGATGGAAAGATAACAATCTGTCCATCAGCATAAGCAAAATGGAGGAGCTGGTCATTGATTTCAGGAAGCTTCTGTCTGCAGCAATGGTGCTGAGGTGGAGATGGTTGATAGTATGAAGTTCCTGGGAATGTTGCTCACCAACAATCTGTCCTGGTCAACCCATGTCGACATGATGGTCAAGGAGGCTAAGAAAATTCAGCATGTCCATGAGGACCCTACCTGTTTTTGGAGATGCATCCTATCTGGATGCATCACTGTGTGGTATGGCAGTTGCTGTTCCCAAGACTGCAAGAAGCGAAAGAGAATCATGAGCACAGCCCAATCCGTCACGCAAACTAGCCTTCCATCCATTGACTCCATCTACACTTCCCACTGCCTTGAGAAAGCAACCAACATAATCAAAATACCCCCTCACTCTGATTATACTCTCTTCTGTCGGGCAGAGGATATCAGATTGAAAAAGCGTACAAATAGATTTAAGAACAGCCTCTTTCCTGTTGTGACTTTTGAACGGACCTCTCAAGTGTTAATTCTGATCTCTCTCTCTCAGCCTCTTCTCTGTGGCTGTAACACTATTCTGCACTTTGTACGGTGTGATTTGCCTACACAGCATGCAAATCAACACTTTTCACAGTATCTCAGTACATGTGACAGCAACAAAACAATCATTCACCTGCACGCTAGTATGTGTTTCATGGACGAGAGCATCCAAGTCCCCTACCCTGCATTTTTTTTTAGAGTCTCCCTCTATTTAAGTAAGAGTCTATCTTTTGATTCTTCCTACCAAAGTGTACTTTCCTACATTAAACTCTCTCTACCAACTTTTTTCCGACTTGCTCGACCTGTCTATCCCCTTGCAGATTCTTTCTGTCCTCATGACAACATTCCCTTACTCTATTTTTGTAGCATCAGCAAATTTGGATGAATTTATGCCTTGTCCCCTCCTCTAAGTTATGAATATAGAGAGTAAATAATTCTCGTCCTTGGACTGATCCCTGTGGCACTCCACTAGTTATGGCTTTCCGGCCTGATAAAGATGGTGGTTAGAAAATAACTGGCTGAACCACTGAAATGAAAAATGTGAAAAAATATGCGTTTTCATTGTTTGTGAAATAGTTAAATCAGATTGTAGATAATAAAATATAAATATTACAGTAGTTCTTCATAGTTTATCATTGAGCTTTATGAGAATTCTGAATATAGTTCCTGATTTATGATAACATCAGTTTTCATGCATCTTTGTCTGAGAATTCAGATTTGTTTTGTCAAAAATTGTGCTGTGCCACACATGATATTTGCTAAATCTGTCCTGTCCCAGCAGTTCAACTCGTTCAGTTTTGAGATAACTTTTGTAAGGACCCCACAGTTGAGCTACCTTGCGTTGATAGCTCACTACACACTTCTTGCATTGAAACAAATGCACCTCAGACCACCTGTCCGTCAGCGTTCATCATCTGCTCTGTGTCTACTCTTCCTCTTGGTCACACTGACTTCATTATCTAGTTCCTTACAGGCTGTAGTTATTATCTTGTTACTGCCCACTAACCTGTGCATTTGGCTCCCATCCCCCTGCCACATTACGAGGTCTTACGAGGAAAGGCTGAGGGACTTGAGGCTGTTTTCATTAGAGAGAAGAAGGCTGAGAGGTGACTTAATTGAAACATATAAAATAATCAGAGGGTTAGATAGGGTGGATCGGGAGAGCCTTTTTTCTGGATGGTGACGGCGAGCGCGACGGGGCATAGCTTTAAATTGAGGGGTGAAAGATACAGGACAGATGTCAGAGGTAGTTTCTCGACTCGGAGAGTAGTAAGGGAATGGAACGCTTTGCCTGCAATGGTAGTAGATTTGCCAACTTTAGGTACATTCAAGTCGTCGTTGGATAAGCATATGGACGTACATGGAATAGTGTTGGTTAGATGGGCTTGAGATCGGTATGACAGGTCGACACAACATCGAGGGCCCAAGGGCCTGTACTGTGCTGTAATAGAACATAGAACATAGAACAGTACAGCACAGAACAGGCCCTTCAGCCCACAATGTTGTGCCGACCATTGATCCTCATGTATGCACCCTCAAATTTCTGTGACCATATGCATGTCCAGCAGTCTCTTAAATGACCCCAATGACCTTGCTTCCACAACTGCTGCTGGCAACGCATTCCATGCTCTCACAACTCTCTGCGTAAAGAACCTGCCTCTGACATCCCCTCTATACTTTCCACCAACCAGCTTAAAACTATGACCCCTCGTGCTAGCCATTTCTGCCCTGGGAAATAGTCTCTGGCTATCAACTCTATCCATGCCTCTCATTATCTTGTATACCTCAATTAGGTCACCTCTCCTCCTCCTTTTCTCCAATGAAAAGAGACCGAGCTCAGTCAACCTCTCTTCATAAGATTAGCCCTCCAGTCCAGGCAGCATCCTGGTAAACCTCCTCTGAACCCTCTCCAAAGCATCCACATCTTTCCTATAATAGGGCGCCCAGTACTGGACGCAGTATTCCAAGTGCGGTCTAACCAAAGTTTTATAGAGCTGCAACAAGATCTCACGACTCTTAAACTCAATCCCCCTGTTAATGAAAGCCAAAACACCATATGCTTTCTTAACAACCCTGTCCACTTGGGTGGCCATTTTAAGGGATCTATGTATCTGCACACCAAGATCCCTCTGTTCCTCCACGCTGCCAAGAATCCTATCCTTAATCCTGTACTCAGCTTTCAAATTCGACCTTCCAAAATGCATCACCTCGCATTTATCCAGGTTGAACTCCATCTGCCACCTCTCAGCCCATCTCTGCATCCTGTCAATGTCCCGCTGCAGCCTACAACAGCCCTCTACACTGTCAACGACACCTCCGACCTTTGTGTCGTCTGCAAACTTGCTGACCCATCCTTCAATTCCCTCGTCCAAGTCATTAATAAAAATTACAAACAGTAGAGGCCCAAGGACAGAGCCCTGTGGAACCCCACTCACCACTGACTTCCAGGCAGAATATTTTCCTTCTACTACCACTCGCTGTCTTCTGTTGGCCAGCCAATTCTGTATCCAAGCAGCTAAGTTCCCCTGTATCCCATTCCTCCTGACCTTCTGAATGAGCCTTCCATGGGGAACCTTATCAAATGCCTTACTGAAGTCCATATACACCACATCCACAGCTCGACCCTCATCAACCTTTCTAGTCACATCCTCAAAAAACTCGATAAGGTTTGTAAGGCATGACCTACCCCTCACAAAGCCGTGTTGACTGTATTTGATCAAGCCATGCTCTTCCAGATGGTCATAAATCTTATCCCTCAGAATCCTTTCTAACACCTTGCAGACGACAGACGTGAGACTTACCGGTCTATAATTGCCGGGGATTTCCCTATTTCCTTACTTGAAGAGAGGAATTACATTTGCCTCTCTCCAGTCCTCAGGTACGACTCCAGTGGAGAGCGAGGATGCAAAGATCTTCGCAAGTGGCAAAGCAATTGCATTTCTCGCTTCCCAAAGCAGCCGAGGACAAATCTGATCCGGGCCTGGCGACTTGTCAATCTTAATGTTTGACAAAATTTTCAGCACATCAGCTTCCTCTATCTCTATCCATTCCAGCATGCACACCTGCTCTTCAAAGGTTTCATTCACTACAAAGTTGGTTTCTTTCGTAAAGACAGAAGCAAAAAACTCATTTAGGTCTTCCCCTACCTCCTCAGGCTCCACACACAAGTTCCCTATGCTATCCCTGATCGGCCCTACTCTTTCTTTGACCATTCTCTTATTCCTCACGTAAGTGTAAAATGCCTTTGTGTTTTCCCGGATTCCTTCTGCCAAGCCTTTCTCGTGCCCCCTCCTGGCTCTCCTCAGACCATTTTTGTGCTCCTTCCTTGCCTGCATGTAATCCTCTCTAGCTGAACTTGACCCTAGCTTCCTCCACCTTATGTAAGCTACCTTCTTCCTTTTCACTAGAAGCTCCACCGCTCTCGTCATCCAAGGTTCCTTAATCTTACCCCTTCTTGCCTGTCTCAGAGGGACATATTTACTCATCACTCCCAACAACTGTTCCTTAAACCATCTCCACATGTCTATAGTTCCCTTACCATGGAACAACTGCTCCCAGTCCATGCTTCCTAGCTCATGTCTAATCGCATCATAGTTTCCTCTTCCCCAATTAAATATCCTCCCATTCTGCCTAATCCTCTCCTTCTCCATAGCTATGTAAAATGTGAGGCAGTTATGGTCACTATCACCAAAATGCTCTCCCAATGTTCTGTGTTCTGTGTTTTATTTATTGTTGAATAGCAGCAGGAGGTGAGGAGGCAGAGACTGCAACCCTGAGGTCACGGACGGAAGGAAAAGAGGCTCTTACTTGGAGATTGAGAAGCAGGAGAGGGCACAACCCAGAGGTTTGGGAGTGGAGAGAGGCTGCAAGTTGGAGGTCAAGGTGAGGAGAGGCACCAGTTGATGTTGTAGATTAAATGTAATACAGAAAATTGTGAAGTTTGGTTCGAAAAACAGTACATAAAACAGAAGGAACCATTCTAAATGGGTGCAGAAGCAGACCGGTTTTGCTGTTCTGTGCATAAACCATTCAGTTAAACCACAGCTAGTCTGAGCTTCAACTCTGTTTACCTGCTGAAAAGGCATGTCGACTGAAAACATTAGCTTGCTTTCTCTCCATGGCTGCTGCCTGACCTACTGTGGTCTCCGGCATTTTTTGTCGTCAGTCTGTTTACCTCCCTTTCTTCTATATCCTTTCATAGCCTTAGCTATCAAAAATAATTTCAGTCACACTCATTCTTATTGATCCAGCACCCACATTCTTTTATGAGAGAGTATTTGAGATCTTGACTGTTGTTTGTATTAAGATAAAAGTGCTTCCTGATTTCAGTTCTGAATGGCTTGCCATTGAATCTCATATATTAATAGATAATACTTCTGATAAGAAATGTTTTCAGAGTGTTATAGTGGAAGCTTCTATGTTCTGTGCATCCTCTATCTAGCCACCAGACTCAGAGTACCTGTTGGGACCATCCAAAAATGACTGAACATTTTCACTCATTAAGTAAGTAGATTGATAATAGGACTCTGGTTCTGTGCCACTGTCAGATCATTGCGACTCCAAAAGGTACCAAAGTAAATTCTGGATTCTAGGCAAATATACCTATGTGTTTAGATCTATTTAGATGCATTCATGTAGGCTAAAAATACTTGAAATAATGTATAATTAGGAGTGACAGACAACATCTGTGACATTAAATGAAAAACAAGAACAAAGAACTTTGGTTCATATTTCAGCTTCGACAGGCACTAAACAACTAAAAGCACTGTATAACCAATGAAGTAAGTTTTTGAAGTATGTTTGTAATGTCGGAAACACAGCAACAAATATATGCGCAGAAGGCTTTCACAAACAGAACTGTAAAAATGACCACTTACTTTGTGATATTGATTGAATGCTAAGTGTTGGCCAGAATGTAGACCCACTGAACTGAATACAGGTGGTTTGTGGGTAAGAAAGTCTTAACCCTTTGGACAAACCTAATTTTATTTGTAATTTATTAGCAATAACTGAATTGTGCAGTTTAAGTTCAGAAGTTCCCAATTTTAAGTGGAGTTTTAACAAATTCACCTTTGAAGAGCGTTTGGGCTTGATGAACCCAAGTCTCAACTGAGTTAACTCAGCCTTTTGTGTTAGGGATGTATAAATTATCCATCTTAGGGGAGGCGATGGCCTCACGGTATTGTCACTGGACTGTTCATCCAGAGAGACAAATCATGTTCTGGGGACCTGGATTCAAAGCCCGCTGTGGCAGATGGTGGAATTTGAATTCAATAAATATCCGGAATTCACAATCTGATGATGACCGTGAATCTGTTGTTGCTTGTTGGAAAAGCTCATCAGGTTCACGAATGCCTTTTAGGGAAGGAAACTGTCATCCTTACCTGGCCTGGTCTGCATGTGACTCCAGACCCACAGCAATGTGGTTGACTTTTAACTGCCCTCTGGGTAATCAGGGCTGGGCAATAAATGCTGCCTCGCCAGTGACGCCCTCGACGAGATTGAATCAAGAAAAAAAATTACGATTGCCTTTTCTAACTTCTCAGCCTTCAGTAATTGATTCTCCCAGTGCTAGAGAAGAAGTGGTGACTGTGGCTTATTCTATTCCCAAGGTTTAACATGATGCAACTGATGGTAAAGTTAATAAGCTTTATGAAAACATAAGTAAATATATATAATTAAATAAAAATAGCAAAGTCATTAATTAGAACTCGGCTACAACATGTAAGAGCTCCTGTGTTCCAGTATGGTCTGGTGCAAGCATGTTTGCTGTAAGCACTTAATGTTTGAGTAGCTTGTGTTTATGAGCTGGAGGCTGATCTAGGGATGCTGGGACACATCAGGAGGGGAGCAAGTTACCTGGATTCTTTGCACCAAGAGGCAGTCACAGCCCTTAAGTTTGTGTTTGTCTGATTTGGTCAGTCTTCAGGCGCAGGAGAGGTCGATGGTGGAGGTTCATTACGCTAATACTGGGGAAAGTAGGACTGTCCTGTGGTGAGTTATGGATTCAACTGGGCCTGTGTTCATGAGAGTTTAAAAAGATGAGGGGGGGATCTGATTGAAATATAGAAAGTTGGAACTGAGCCAGATGAACTCAATGCAGGGAAGCTATTTTCCCTGTTTGTGGTGCTGGGACCAGGGATCACAGTCTCAGAATTTGGGGTAGATCAGTTAGGACTAGGATGAGGACAACATCTCGTCATTCAAGCAGAGTGAATCTGTGAAATTTTCAACCACAGAAGACCATGGGAGCCATCACTGAATGTATTCAAGAACAAGACAAGGTGGCTCGGTGGCTCACCACTGCTGCCTCACAGTGCCAGTGACCTGTTTTGATTCCACCCTTGGGTAACTATCCATGTGGAGTTTGTACATTCTCCCTGTGTCAGTGTGGGCTTCCACCAGGTGCTCCGGTTTCTTCCCACAGTCCAAAAATATGCAGGCCAAGTGGATAAGGCATGGTAAATGCATAGTTATGGAGCAAGGATGGAGGGGCCAGTCTTGGACACGATGCACTTCGAAGGGTCAGTGTCGACTTAATCAGCTGAAAACATTTTGCATTGTAGGGATTCTTTGATTTTGTGATAGATTTTTAGATGTTAAAAGATTCAATAAGTATACAGGAAAGTGGGAATATGATATCGAGATGTAAGATCGGCCATGATCTTATTGAATGGTGGACTTGGCTTGAAGGGCTGATTGGCTTATTCCTGCTTCTAGTTTCCATGTTCTTCTGTGACTGAATGAGGCTGATAGCGGAACTAGAATGCATGAGCTTTCGGGTGGATGTGCAAATTGACTATCGCACTGTGGTAAAAAACACACTTTCAAAGGGGCTTGATAAACGCAACGTAGTATAATCAGTGGGATTGACACTATTCTGTGCAGCAAAGAGTGAGAGTCTGTAACTGTGGAAGCCATTGCCACAGAAGACTGCGAAGGCTAAGTCATTGAGTGTATTTAAGACAGAGATAAATAGGTTTGTGGACTAGTAAGTGCATCAAGGGTTACGGGGAGAAGGCAGGAGAATGGGGTTCAGAAGTATGTCAGCCGTGCTTGAATGACAGAGCAGACTCAGTGTGCAGACTGGCCTAATTCTGCTCATATATCTTAGGGTCTTATTTGCTCAGACGGGAAAAGACCTTGCGGTGGGAGGTGGAGAATCCAGACATTGTAGGCAGGACAAAAAAGGAGTTTGTGAATAGTTGTAATGAGGAATTTGGCACCATGAAGCAGAGCCTTCAATGTCACAATCTCTGGATGCATAATGTGTTGGGCAGAAAGGCTTATTTCCATGCAGTGTGCCACCAAGATTCTAACTCCAGACAAACATATCCATCTTCTTTGCGCTCAATCTGACTCCTACGAGCAGGGAGCTTTCCCCCCATTCCCGTTAAAACCAGTTTTGCTCAGTTCCCTGGATGCCACATTTGGTCAAATGTGGCCTTGATGTCAAGAACAATCACTGTCGCCCTCACTCCCTCACCTCTTTTTTGTCCATTTTTGAACCAGGGCATCAATGAGGCCAGGAGCTGGGTGGCCCTGGTAGAAACCCAACTGAGTGTTAGTGAGTAGGTGATGCCTTTATTTTCACCTACTGTAGTCCCAATCATGCAACTCTGTCAATTGCTGCCCCTGCCAAGCGCTGGAAGCCTCCCCAGCGTTATCCAGACAGCAGAAAATTTGTTTCAGGAAGACGAGGACATGCCCTGTCAAATTTCATGTGGATGTGCTGTTGCACATGCACAGAGCGTGATTAAAGGGAGTCAGCATGGCTTTGTGATGGGCGGGACATGCCTTACAAATCTGATTGAGTTCTTTGAGGAGGTCATGAGACAGGTTGACGAGGGGCGAGCAGTGGATGTGGTGTACATGGACATCAGCAAAGCATTTGATAAGGTTCCCCACGGCAGGCATTTTCATAAAGTCAGGAGGTATGGAAATCAGGGTGACTTGGCTGTCTGGATTCAGAATTGGTTGGCTGACAGGAGGCAGAGAGTGGTTGTAGATGGTAAATATTCTGCCTGGAGGTCAGTGCTCAGTGGTGACCCGCTGGGCTCTGTTCTTGGGCCTCTGCTGTTTGTAGTTTTTAGAAATGACTTGGATGTGGAGGTTGAGGGGTGGGTTAGTATGTTTGCTGCTGACACAAAGGTTGGAGGTGCCGTTGATAGTATTGAGGGCTATTGCAGGCTTCAGCGAGACATTGACAGTATGCAGAGGTGGGCTGAGAAATGGCAGATGGAGTTCAACCTGGATAAATGCGAGGTGATGCATTTTGGAAGGTCGAATTTAGATGCTGAATCTAGGATTAAAGGCAGATGCTCGGCAGTGTATAGGAACAGCGGAATCTTGGTGTTCAAGTGCATAGCTCCCTCAAAGTTGCCACACAAGTGGATAAGGTTGTTAAGAAAGCATATGGTGTTTTGGCTTTCATTAACAGGGGGATCGAGTTTAAGTGCCGCGAGGTTATGCTGCAGCTCTACAAAACCCTGGTGAGACCACACTGGAATATTGTGTCCAGTTCCGGTTGCCCTATTATAGGAAAGATGTGGAGGCTTTGGAGAGGGTGCAAAGGAGGTTTACCAGGTTGAGAAGGTTGACTGAGCTTGGACTTTGCTCTCTGGAGAGAAGGAGGAAGAGAGGTGACCTGCTCAAGGTATACAAGGTAATGAGAGGAATGGATAGAGTCGATAGCCAGAGACTTTTCCCCAGGGCAGGATTGACTGCCGCGAGGCATAGTTTTAAGGTGTTAGGAGGAAGGTATAGAGGAGATGTCAGAGGGAGGTTCTTCACCCAGAGAGTTGTGAGTGCATGGAATACTTTGCCAGTGGTAATGGTGGAAGCAGAGCCATTAGTGACATTTAAGCAACTGCTGGACATGCACATGAACAGCAGTGAATTGAGGTGAATGTAAATTAGGTTAGGTTATTTTTGGATTGGGATTATTCCACGGCACAACATGGTGGGCCGAAGGGCCTGTACTGTGCTATACTTTTCTATGTTCTATGTTGTGTGTAAGAGTCAGAAGCCCAGTTGTTAGTGGCTTGGCTCTTTAGCTCAGTAGCTACCCCTTAATTTTTTGATGGCCAAAAGTGGCTGGCAAAGCAGACTTGCAACTTGAAAGCATTATGACATTGGCCAGGATGTGAAGCATTGACCTACATGGTTTTTTGCAGATGTCTATTACTGCATCCATGTCTGTGAATGATTTGCGTAGCAGCCTTGAAGTTTTCACAGAGTCCTTCAGAACTTAGATGTGGACCTTGGCAACTTTAAAGAAGTCTAAAAAATATCAACACACATACATTTTGGCAATGACTGGTATGAACATCGATAGAGAGTGGATAGCCAGAGACTTTTTCCGAGGGTGAATGTAGCTCTTATGAGGAGGCATAGTTTAAAAGTAAGTGGAGGTAGATATCGGGTAAACGTGAGAAGTAGGTTCTTTACTCAGAGAGTGGCAGAAGCGTGGAATGCATTGCCAGAGAGGGGAGTGGAGTCAGCTTCATTAGGAGCATTTAAGCAGCTATTAGACAGGCATATGGATGATAGTATAAGGTAAGGGTGGAGGTTAGCTCGACGTTAGGTTGAGGGTAAAAGCTCAGCACAACACTGTGTGCTGAAGGGCCAGTCCTGTGCTGTACTGTTGTATGTTTGTATGCTCTATGAATCCATCAGTAATTGATCTGCAAGTAGCTGACAGTGTCTTTAAATAACTCTGGCAGAGGGGTTATTCATGTTCCTGGTGATCATACGTTCAGCAATGTGTCATTGAGGGACTTGAAGCATTGAGCTCTGATATCACAGTATTGGCAATATCTTGCCTCCTCGACATCCTTTCATCAGGTATTTGCTGCATGCAACATAGAATTGTCAGAATAGCATCCATGGAAACTTGCATTTGATGTGTGCTCATGAGTCATATATACCATTTCAGATCTCAAAACCCTTTGTGGCCCTGAAAAACCAGGCGGCGAGATTGCAGACTTTACACCAAGCATGATTATCTGAATCTTTTCTCTCCTACTATAAAGCTGACAGTGAGACTTCCGTGAGTTCCACTGTATTCACCAGATGCTGTTTGCCAGTTATGACATGAATTTCATGTAGCTTTTGACCACCTACATGAGGAATGGGTAACAAATGCTGGTCCTGTCAGTGATGTTCCCATCCTTGAAAATATGTGGAAATAAATTGAACCTAGTAGTTATCATTTCCTTTTACTGTGCCTTGTATTCTTCAGCAGATATTTATCCCCCTGTATTCATTGCAGAGTAGTTGAGAATGTGTTCCAATTGAAATGGTTTGTACTAACAGTTAGGAAAAATGTATCTAAAGATTTTTTTGAATGCAGGTGATTTAAACACCGTGCGTTTTTCTGCCTATCGGCCAGCAATGAAGATCCGCCGACTCCAGAAAGCGCTCTGTTGTGAGTACATTCACACATTGCAGAATTTGTAATCTCGTGCTGTGTTTTGTTGTGAGCTTCCTTGCTTGCCTGTTGTCAGATGTCCTTGGTTACAATTAGCTTGGTTTTGCAGTTGTTGAGACATCAGTTCGGCATGACCTTACAACCTTCCACTCAAAGGACGTTTGTCTATAAAGTTGCTGAAAATGCAATCTGATAAGGGCAGCCAGGCATCTTAGACTAGAGTGAATGAGGAAAGCAACAGGATGTCTTCTTAACGATTGGGAAACAACCACATGAAGGACTGAGGAGGACAGTGAATTAAAAGAGGAATGGTTTGTTTCAAATCAGGTATAGCAAAAGAAATTAAGAGAACGTGAGGAAGGTTGAAATTGAAAAGGCAAGTAATGGTTTATGTTCATTGGAAACCATCAACAACAAAAGTACAATGAAGAAAGTATTTGAGAAAATACAGAAGATTTCTTCAAATGAAAGGGAGACACTGTCTTCATGATGCCAATAGCACGGAGTGCAACTTTGGCGTTTAACCACATCATCCCTTGGCCTGAAGTCACTGTACTATTTACCCATTTTATAACAGAAAAATACTTTAATGATGAGTGTCATGGAGAATTTCAGCCCAGAATATAACCATATTCTGAGCAATTGCCACAACAGCTTCTATGACATGACTTTATAAAACATCCCAAAGCATGTCATAGGAGCTTTATAGAGTAAAATTTGATACTGAGTACTGAAAGAGATCCGAAGGTAGATGATTAAAACCACATCAGAGGTAGATTTTAAGGACTGTTTTGAAGGAGGAAAGAACGATGCAGAGGTTCAGCAAGGTAATTCTATAAAGCTTAGGCTCCAAGAAGTTGAATGTAAAGCTGTCGATGATGGAACAGCACAAATTGTGTTGAGAGGCTGGAATTAAAGGCGTAAATGTGCCTAGAGGGGCTATGAGTTGGACATTGTCAGGGGATGTGCATGGGTGTTGCCAGGTCAGGGAGGGATTTGAAAGCCAGGACAGCAATGTGAAAACCAAGGCACTGCTTAACTGTGAGCCATTGTAGATCAGAGTGCGCAGAGAAAGATGGGTGAATGGAACTTGGTGCGTGTTAAGACAGAGTCAATGGACTTTTAAATGATGCCATGTTAAAGAAAAGGAGAACTTGGGAGGCCAACTTGATATTCATCAGAATGGTCATGTTCAGAGTTAATCAATGCGGTCGGGTTTCAAAACTAACGGACTTAACCTGGGGCCAAATGTTGTGGATGTGAAAATAAGTAGACTTTGTGACATCAGGCCTATGTGGCCGGAATTTAAACTCTGGGTCAAAATAACAAAGGGTACAACGAAAACCAGTAGCTAGCAAGCAGACGTCCTTTCAAGGACCAAAGATAATGGCTTCGTTCTGTACCAGATTTAATAGATGGAAACTGTCCGGTTCTGTAGAGACAGTGGAAGAAATGAATGAGGGGGTGGTGAGATAGACCTGGGCATTGCCACCATGTCTGTGGAAAGTGCAGTGCATTCACATGATATTGCTCTGGGGCAGTGTTCAGATGAGAAAAGGAGAGGGATTTTACTGATTTTGGCCAGACCTCGGTGATTCACACCCACGGCCATGCTGTCAAAGATTTGTGGAAGCCAGAAAAACTGAACTTGACTGTTTGCAGTAAATGTACAGCATTTCAGATGTCACTTGATCCTGCAGATTGACTCCCTAGAATCTGCTTGTCAAATGATTTATATGGCTAAAAGGTTCAAGTATGAGTTTGCGCTGTGGAACTCATCTCGCACCGAAACTGGCCAGTTGTTATATCAAGATTTGGAGAAAGTATTAGTTTTTTGAAGAATGTTCTGATACAGAGAGAGACTAATAGTTTCTTGAGAAATCGTGGGACATTGGCCAGGAAGTTAAACAGCAGTGGGGGGGAAAACAAACTTGACCTGAATCCTATGTTAAGTATATAATGGATTGGTTCGAGAGTGAGGATATCAAAAAATATTCCGATTTTTAAGATGAGACACTCGGGACAATTTGGGTAGGATGCACTTCTTGAAGGGACCAGAAAGGTACAGAATTATCCATTGGATGTGAAAAATTTGAAATGAAGACAAAACTTTTTGAGGCTGGGGTGGGGAAGAAATGAAGGTCCGATTTTGCTCATTCAACCTCTCCCATGACAAAATGCACTTGTATAAGATTGGTGACTATAAGATTGTTGACGGCACTTTAATGAAGAAAAATCAACATGGACATTTGTTCTGCTGTATATATAACATTAACATTCAATCTCTTGGCAAGGATAATGTGACAGGGCATTTGAAAAGCCAAGTTATTGTAATTTGAATTAAGAGATCAGGCTGTAGAACCTGAGATCAATCTCAGAATAAAATGTAACAACAGCGATAGATGAGGAACCTCTTCACTCACAGAGAGGTGAACTTTGTAATTCTGTACTCCAGAAAATGTGGCGCCTCAGCCAAGAAGTTTGCTCAGAACGGGGATTGACATGCTGGGGTAGTCAGTGAAGCACTATTAATGTCACAGGATTAGTAATCCGGAGGCCTGGGACAATGCTGTAGAGTATAGGCTTAAATTCCACTGTAACAGCTGATGGAATTTGAATTCAGTTCAATATAATTTTGGGGGTAGGTGGGAATGTGGAGCTGACATTGCAGTCAAGTCAGCCACGGCCTTCTTGAATGGTGAAGCAGGCTTGAGGGGGCCAGTTATCCAACACATGCTGAAATTGATATAATCATAAACAAAGCTGGTCTCAGTGATGGTTACACTGTCACTGTTAAACTATTCACCGTTATAAAAACTTGACTCATTCACTGATGTTCTTTAAGAAAGCAGCTCTGCCATTCTTATTTGATCTCACCTCCATATGACTCCAGATCCACAATAATGTGGTTGACACTTAACTGCACTCTGAAATATCAAACAATTTGGAGGAACTATGGATGGGCAGCAAATACTGTCCTTGCTATTCCTGCTCCTTGTTGCTATGACCGTACATGCTCTAACATATTAACCAATTTCCTCTTTGAATCCGTTTGAGGAGCAGTGTATATTTTGTATTGCTTGGTGATTCTCCAAGTATCTGATGGGTTTTGCAGAGTTCCTTCTACCTTCTAAATGTGAGCTCCTTCCAGTGTTTAACCTTTTAAGGTAGGCAATCGTTCTCAAACCTTTTTGATTGAATGCCTACCTATTAATAGCAATCACTAACCTATCTATTATTAATTGCATATTCATAATACAAAGGGCTACATGTAAAGAAGTGTTCCAATCATCTTTTTAAAAAGCTCCTTCCTGACGCTTATTATGGAGATGAGATTAGATTCCCTACAGTGTGGAAACAGGCGCTTCAGCCTAAGAAGTCCACACCGGCCCTTGCAGCATCCCACCCAGACCCATCCCCCTATCACCGACACACCACCCTGAACACCATGGGAAATTTAGCATGCCCAATCCACCGAGTCAGCGCATCTTTGGACTGTGGAAGGAAACCGGAGCACCCGGAGGAAACCCACGCAGACACGGGGAGAATGTGCAAACTCCACACAGACAGTTACTTGAGGCTGGAATCGAACCCGGGTACTTGGTGCTGTGAGGCTGCAGTGCTAACCCGCTGAGCCACTGTGCTGCCCCGATGTGTGTATTTGCTTCTAACTGTGATATCTGTCAGTCGCTGGACTGGTGTTTGATACGGGCACTCATAATGTATATCCACTTGATCCAAATGCTCTTCTATTGTTAGCCTGATAAATCAAGAAAAGGGCTGGATCCTTTTGTATATTTTTCACATCACATATTCATGATTTACATATAGTTGAGAGTTTCAAACTGCAGTAATTAAACATTCATGACAGATAAAAGCATTCCAGAATTGTTTCGACTTGATGATAAATAGTGAATATCTGTTCTTGACTGCAGCTTTCCAGCCTATCAGTGCAGAAAGGCATTGCTTAGCAAGGTTGGATGAGGAATATTACTGTTCCAATTAGTTACATTTAATTTATCACCATTGAAGCTCGCGTTAGTTAGTATGCTTTTTTCCAATATATTTAATCTAAAGTTATGACAGATGATTTGGTTTGTAGATCTCCAATTACCTGTCTACTGTAGAACCCAGTTTTGAAACAATTGATATAAGGCACTTATTGTACTGTCACTGATGCTGTCATTATACTACCAGAGTATGGCTGTAATGCTGAATTACTTTAGCCTGCCTTCATGAAGCAGTGCAATCTTTCCTAGATAAGGATGAGGGGAAGGTCCACATAAAAGACTGATTGATTTATAAAATTGAGATTCATGGAATATATAGGTCACTATCAAATTTGGTTAAAAAAGATGGCTGAAGGACAGAAGCAGCAAGTTATGATAAATAAATTAGAAGATCGCTATTAGCAGTTTCCCAAGTATTAGGACACTGATTTTTGGAGATAGATACATGATTTGAATTTGGGAATATGGCATACAGAAGGCCCTTCAGCCAATCAAGTCTATGCAAACTTAACTGCACTAATCCCACTTTGCAGCACTTGGAGAATAACCTTTAATTTCATGTGCTCATCCCAGTACTTTTTTACAAGTTGTGAGCTCTCTTGTCTCAACGACCCTTCTGGGTAGTGCATTCCAGATTACCACCACCCTCTGGGTAAAAATATTTTTCCTCAAATCCCCTCTACATCTCCTGCCCTTCACCTCATAATTGTGTCTCCTTGTTATTGACCCTTCAACTAAGGATACAGCTGCTTGCTAACCTTGCCCCTCCTAATCTTCTGCACCTCAGTCACGTCCCTCCTCAGCCTTCTCTGCTCTAAAGACAACAAACTGAGCTTATCCGGCCAGTCTTCATAGCTGAAGTGCTCCGCCCCAGGCAATATCGGAGTGAATAATCTCTGCACCGTCTCCAATTCAATCACATCCTTCCAACAGTGTGGTGATGAGAACTGCATACAGTATTCCAACTTTGGCTTAACCAAAGTTCTATACAATTCCAACGTAACCTTCCAGCTGTAACCATCTGTGCCATGACTGATAAAGGCAAGTTCTGAGTCTGCATTCTTAATCATCGTGTTAACCTGTCCTGCCATCTTCAAGGATAATGGGAACTGCAGATGCTGGAGAATCCAAGATAATAAAATGTGAGGCTGGATGAGCACAGCAGGCCAAGCAGCATCTCAGGAGCACAAAAGCTGACGTTTCGGGCCTTGACCCTTCATCAGAGAGGGGGATGGGGTGAGGGTTCTGGAATAAATAGGGAGAGAGGGGGAGGCGGACCGAAGATGGAGAGAAAAGAAGATAGGTGGAGAGGTAGTGAGGGGATAGGTCAGTCCAGGGAAGACGGACAGGCAAAGGAGGTGGGATGAGGTTAGTAGGTAGATGGGGGTGCGGCTTGGGGTGGGAGGAAGGGATGGGTGAGAGGAAGAACAGGTTAGGGAGGCAGAGATAGGTTGGACTGGTTTTGGGATGCAGTGGGTGGAGGGGAAGAGCTGGGCTGGTTGTGTGGTGCTGTGGGGGGAGGGGACGAACTGGGCTGGTTTAGGGATGCGGTGGGGGAAGGGGAGATTTTGAAACTGGTGAAGTCCACATTGATACCATTAGGCTGCAGGGTTCCCAGGTTCCCTCCTGCAGTGCCACAATGCACCTCCCAGTCGCAAACCATTTCCACTCCCCCTCCCATTCTTTAGATGACATGTCCATCATGGGCCTCCTGCAGTGCCACAATGATGCCACCCGTAGGTTGCAGGAACAGCAACTCATATTCCGCCTGGACTCTTTAATTTTACATCCTCAAAGACATTTAGCAGGGATAGCGTGGATTATAGAGTGAGTTGAGTAGATTGTTTCATTATTAATTCTTTACTAAATTTGATTTATATTACATTTTTAGACCACATCAGGTGACGATGTGTGTGATTTCACCAAGGTGCTGAAAAATAACTTCAGATCAAAGAAGTACTTTGCCAAACATCCTCGCTTGGGTTATTTACCACTACAAACAGTCCTAGAAGGTGAGAACCTTGAGATGTAAGTTTATTGATGTGAGATTTACGAATGTATCAATGCCCATTTGGGGGTTGACAAATATTGCAGCATTATTCATTCTGCAGCTTAGCAGGAGAGTGAGGTTGTCCATTTGCGCATACATCAGAAGTACACAATACAAAAACAAGGGGGGCTTAACTGATATCATTGATCCTCTCGCCTTGAAAGCAGTGTAGTTACTCAGAGTGCATCTGCTGTGGACTTGTTGATACTGTCACTAACGTGCAACCTTCCTTGATATCTTTCTCTGTCCTCCAGTTCTGTCTTTAAAAACTACAATCAATTGCCCTCTCCTCAAAAGAAAAGAACCTTTGGCTGAACGTAGAACAAAGAACAGTCCAGGCCCTTCAGCCCGCAATGTTGTGCCGACCTATTATCCCACTCAGATCAAACTACCCTGCATACCCTTCATTTTACTATCCTTCATGTGCCTATCCAAGAGTCGCTTAAGAGTCTCTAAATGTATCTGACTCCACTCCCACTGCCAGCAGTGCATTCCACACACCCACCACTCTCTGTGTAAAGAACTTAGGTCTGACATCTCCCTTATTCCTTCCTCCAGTCACCTTAAAATTTCTCCCCCTCGTAATAGTCATTTCTGCTCTAGGAAAAAATCTCTGACTATCCACTCCAGCTATGCCTCTCATCATCTTGCATACCTCTACCAAGCCACCTATCATTCTTCTTTGCTCCAATGGAAAAAGTCCTCGCCCCCTCAATGTTTCATCATAAGACGTGCCGTCCATTCCATGCAGCATCCTGCTAAATCTCCGCTACACCCCCTCTAAAGCTTCCACATCCTCCCTATAATGAAGCGACCAAAACTGAAGGCAATATTCCAAGCGCTGCTCCATCCCCACGAACTAATGCTCTATTCCAAATCCCTTTCCTCTTGATGCTTTAAATTCCTTGCAGTCTTTCGTATAATTTCATATTTGAATTCACCTGAACAAATTTCACCTGCAGCCCTGACCCACTAACAGCGACTTGCCCTGCAGCCATGACCCGCTCACAGCGATTTGCCCCCTCTGTCCTGACCCGCTTGCAGCGACTTGCCCCCTCTGTCCTGACCCGCTCCCAGCGACATGCCCCTGCAGTCCTGACCCGCTCCCAGCGACATGCCCCTGCAGTCCTGACCCGCTCCCAGCGACATGCCCTTGCAGTCCTGACCCGCTCCCAGCGACATGCCCCTGCAGTCCTGACCCGCTCACAGCGACCTGCCCCTCCAGCCCTGACCCGCTCACAGCAGCATGACTCTGCAGTCCTGACCTGCTCCCAAGTCAGCGACTTCGATGTTGTGGCCATTTCAGAGACATGGATGGAGCAGGGTCAGGAATGGATGTTGCAGGTTCCAGGGTTTAGATCTTTCATTAAGGTAAGGGGAGGTGGTAAAAGAGGGGGAGGTGTGGCTTTGTTGGTGAAAAACAGATCAGAGTAAACCGGTTGATGTCGTGTATATGGATTTCAGCAAGGCGTTTGATAAGGTTCCCCACAGTAGGCTATTTTACAAAATGCAGAGGAATGGGATTTTGGGAGATATAGCAGTTTGGATCGGAAATTGGCTTGCTGAAAGAAGACAGAGGGCTGCAGTTGGTGGGAAATGTTCATCCTGGAGACCAGTTACTCGTGGTGTACCGCAAGGGGCGGTGTTGGGTCCACCGCTGTTTGTCATTTTTTTAAATGACCTGGATGAGGGCACAGAAGGATGGGTTAGTAAATTTGCAGACGACACTAAGGTCGGTGGAGTTGTGGATAGTGACGAAGGATGCTGTAGGTTGCAGAGAGACATAGATAAGCTGCAGAGCTGGGCTGAGAGGTGGCAAATGGTGTTTGATGCAGACAAGTGTGAGGTGATGCACTTTGGTAGGAGTAACCGAAAGGCAAAGTTCTGGGCTAATGGTAAGATTCTTTGTATTGTAGATGAGCAGAGAGATCTTGGTGTCCATTTACACAGATCCTTGAAAGTTGCCACCCAGGTTGACAGGGCTGTTAAGAAGGAATACAGTGTTTTACCTTTTATTGACAGAGGGATCGAGTTCCGGAACCAAGAGCTTATGGTGAAGCTGTACAAAACTCTGGTGCGGCCGCACTTGGAGTATTGTGTACAGTTCTGGTCGCTGCATTATAAGAAGGATGTGGAAGCTTTGGAAAGGGTGCAGATGAGATTTACTAGGATGTTGCCTGGTATGGAGGAAAGGCTGAGGGACCTGAGGATGTTTTCGTTAGAGAGAAGAAGGTTGAGAGGTGACAATTGAAACATATAAAATAATCAGAGGGTTAGATAGGGTGGATATGAGAGTGTTTTTCCTAGGATGGTGACGGCGAGCACGAGGGGGCACAGCTTTAAATTGAGGGGTGAAAGATATAGGACAGATGTCAGAGGTAGTTTCTTTACTCAGAGAGTAGAACATAGAACATAGAACAGTACAGCACAGAACAGGCCCTTCAGCCCACAATGTTGTGCCGACCATTGATCCTCATGTATGCACCCTCAAATTTCTGTGACCATATACATGTCCAGCAGTCTCTTAAATGACCCCAATGACCTTGCTTCCACAACTGCTGCTGGCAACGCATTCCATGCTCTCACAACTCTCTGCGTAAAGAACCTGCCTCTGACATCCCCTCTATACTTTCCACCAACCAGCTTAAAACTATGACCCCTCGTGCTAGCCATTTCTGCTCTGGGAAATAGTCTCTGGCTATCAACTCTATCTATGCCTCTCATTATCTTGTATACCTCAATTAGGTCCCCTCTCCTCCTCCTTTTCTCCAATGAAAAGAGACCGAGCTCAGTCAACCTCTCTTCATAAGATAAGCCCTCCAGTCCAGGCAGCATCCTGGTAAACCTCCTCTGAACCCTCTCCAAAGCATCCACATCTTTCCTATAATAGGGCGCCTAATAGTATATACTATAATAGTAGTAAGGGAATGGAATGCTTTGCATGCAACGGTAATAGATTTGCCAACTTCAGGTACATTTAAGTCATCATTGGATAAGCATATGGACGTACATGGAATAGTGTAGGTTAGATGGGTTTCAGATCGGTATGACAGGTCGTCACAACATCGAGGGCCAAAGGACCTGTGCTGTGCTGTAATGATCTATGTTCTATGACAGTATAACGGTGGCTGAAAGAACTTTTGAGGAGGACTCGTCTATTGAGGTGGTATGGACTGAGGTTGCCGAGGAAGGGTTATCGACTGAGTCAGTATGGGTGGAAGTTAGGAACAGCAAGGGAGCAGCCACCTCACTGGGGGTGTTCTACAGACCCCCAAATCACAGTAGGGAGATCGAAGACCTCACTGGCCGGCCTATTGTTGAAAAGTGCAAACGTAGCAGGGTTGTTGTTATGAGTGACTTCAACTTTCCCAATGTAGATTGGAACCTCCTTCGTGCAGATGGTTTGGATGGAGCCGTTTTTGTCAGGTGTGTTCAGGAGGGTTTCCTGACTCAGTATGTGGACAGGCCGACGATGGGAGAGGCCATTTTGGATTTGGTGCTCGGCAATGAGCCAGGACAGGTGTCAGATCTCGTGGTGGGAGAACACTTTGGCGACAGTGACCACAACAGCCTGACATTTACCATAGCCATGGAAAGGGAAAGGAGCAGTTACCAGGGGAAGATATTTAACGGGGGAAAAGGAAACTATGACGCTATCAGACAGGAGTTGGGAAGTAGAGATTGGGACCAATTGTTACACAGAAAGGGCACAGCAGACATGTGGAGGCGGTTTAAGGAGCAGTTGTTGCGAGTGATGTATAAATTTGTTCCTCTGAGACAGGTAAGAAGGGGTAAGATTAAAGAACCTTGGATGACGGGTACAGAGGTGCTTCTTGTCAAAAAGCAAAAGGCAGCGTTCGTAAGGTGGAGGAAGCAAGGGTCCAGCACAGCTTTAGAGGATTACAGGCTTGCTCGGAAGGAGCTCCAAAGTGGCTGAGGAGGGCCAGAAGGGGGCAGGAAAAAGGCTTGGCAGGAAGGATGAGGGAGAACCCGAAGGCATTTTACTCATAGGTGAGGAATAAGAGAATGATCAGGGAGAAGGTAGGGCCGATCAGGGATAGCGTAGGGAACTTGTGCGTGGAGTCTGAGCAGATAGTGGAAGCCCTAAATGAGTTTTTTGCCTTGGTTTTCACGAAGGAAAGTTGTGAATGAGAACTTTGAGGAGCAGGAAAACAGGCTTGAACAGATCAAGATTGAGGAAGTTGATGTGCTGGAATTTTGGCCGACATTAAGATTGATAAGTCCCCAGGACCAGATCAGATTTATCCTAGGTTGCTCCGGGAAGCGAGAAAGGAGGTTGCTAAGCCGCTGGCGAAGATCTTTGCTTGCTCATTCTCCATGGGAGTCGTATCGGAAGATTGGAAGGAGGCAAATGTTGTTCCTTTTTGCAAGAAAGGGAATAGGGAAATCCCTGAAAATTACAGACCAGTCAGTCGTCAGTCTTAGGTCTGTGGTCAACAAGATTTTGGAGAGATTTCTGAGGGATAGGATTGATGACTATTTGGAAAAGCCTAGCATGATTAAAGGGAGTCAGCATGGCTTTGTGAGGGGCAGGTCATGCCTTACAAATCTTATTGCATTCTTTGAGGAAGTCACGAGACAGGTTGACGAGGGTCGAGCAGTGGATGTGGTGTACATGGACTTCAGCGAGGTATTTGATCAGGTTCCCCATGGCAGGCTCATTAATAAAGCCAGGAGGTATGGGATACAGGGTGATTTGGCTGTCTGGATTCAGAATTGGTTGGCTGACAGGAGGCAGAGAGTGGTTGTAGATTGTAAGTCTTCTGCCTGGAGGTCAGTGCTGAGTGGTGTCCCGCAAGGCTCTGTTCTTGGGCCTCTGCTGATTGTAGTTTGTATGAATGACTTGGACGAGGAGGTTGAGGGGTGGGTTAGTATGTTTGCTGATGACACAAAGGTTGGAGGTGCCGTTGATAGTATTGAGGGCGATTGCAGGCTTCAGCGAGACATTGACAGTATGCAGAGGTGGGCTGACAAATGGCAGATGGAGTTCAACCTGGATAAATGCGAAGTGATGCATTTTGGAAGGTTGAACTTAAATGCTGAATATAGGATTAAAGGCAGGATTCTCGGCGCTGTGGAGAAACAGTGGGATCTTGGTGTTCAAGTGCATAGCTCCCTCAAAGTTGCCACACAAGTGGATCAGGTTGTTAAGAAGGCATATGGTGTTTTGGCTTTCATTAACAGGGGGATCGAGTTTAAGAGCCGCGAGGTTATGCTGCAGCTGTACAAAACCCTGGTGAGACCACACTTGGATTATTGTGTCCAGTTCTGGTCGTCCTGTTATAGGAAAGATGTGGAGGCTTTGGAGAGGATGCAAAGGAGGCTTTCCAGGAGCTGCCTGGACTGGAGGGCTTGTCTTACGAGGAGAGGTTGACTGAGCTTGGACTTTGCTCTCTGGAGAGAAGGAGGAAGAGAGGTGACCTGATCACAAGATAATGAGAGGCATGGATAGAGTCGATAGGCAGAGACTTTTCCCCAGGCCAGGTTTGCCTGCCTCGAGGGGTCATAGTTTGAAGGTGGTCGGAGGAAGGTATAGAGGAGACGTCAGAGGGAGGTTCTTCACCCAGAGAGTTGTGAGCGCATGGAATAGTTTACCAGTGGTAGTCGTGGAAGCGGAGTCGGTAGTGACATTTAAGCAACTCCTGGACATGCACGTGGACAGCAGTGAATTGAGGGGAATGTAGGTTAGGTTATTTTATTTTTGGATTAGGAATATTCCACGGCACAACATCGTGGGCTGAAGGGCCTGCACTATGCTGTGCTTTTCTATGTTCTATGTAGTTATAATCAGAGGCAGTATAGTTAGGGGAATGAACACTGTTCGTTGTGACTAGGATCGAGAGTCTCGAAAGTAGTGTTGCCTGCCTGGTGCCCAGGTTCAGGGTATTCCATCTCAGCAACAAAGGAACTTGAAGTGGGAGGAGTAGAAATCCAGCTATCGTGGTACACACATGTACCATTGATATGGAAGAAAGAGGAAAGAGGTTCTGCTGAGGGATTATGAGCACTGAGGTGAGAAAGCAGAACCCGAAAGGTTATAATCTCTGGATTCTTATCTGAGCAATTTGGCACGGTGTGAACAAAACTAAAGATGTAAATGCATTGTTCAAATGGTGGCATGGCAGAAATGTGTTTGAATTCATGGGACATTGGCATCGCTTTGGGCAAGGAGGAAGTTGTTCCGGTGGTACAGACTCGACCAGAATCATTTTGGGACAAGTGTCCTAGCAAAAGACATAGCTAGGTCTCGGGGTAGGGCATTAAAGTAAAAAGTGTGGAGTGGGTGAGTTCAGTTGCATGGAAAATTATGGAAAAAGTTAGAAGCTGGTAAGTGCTCAGCAAAGTTTCCAGAGCAAGTAATAGGACAAAAAGTATGGAAATGGTCAGGAGTCTCCTTTCAGGTGCAGCAAACAAGAAGAGTGTCCACCCTGGAAATGCCAGACTGAAGGTCTTGTATTTAATTGCAAGGAGTGTATGAAACAAAGTGAATGAGTTTGTGGTGCCGATTGAAATTGACAGATACATTGTTCTGGGTGTCACAGAGAGGTGGTTGTTAGGGGATACGTTTTGGCAACTAAATATCCAATGATACATGCCCTCTAGAAAGAACAGGCGAATGGACAGAGATGTCAGGGTTGGCTTGTCAGTAAGAAATGAGGTAGCGCTGAAGGAACCACAGCTCTTGAGCTTGTTTATTAATGACTTGGAGGAAAGAGGTGAATGTGCTGTGGCTAAATTAGTAGATGACTCAAAAATATTAGAAAGACAAGGCATGACACAGAAACAGAGATTTACCAGGATGTTACTTGGATTGGAATGTATGAGGTATAAGGAGGCTTTGGTGGAAATGTTGTATAATAATAAATGCAATGAGACCAACCATGATTTCACCGAATGGTGGAGGAAATTCAATGTGCCAAATGACATTTTTAGTGAGTCTTGTTGTTTGACAATGCATTGGTAAAGGTGTTTTTTTTTCTCTCTTGGATGAGATGTAAAAATGAAATGTGCACCCTTCCTTTTGATCTGGAAATAAATAATTGTTCTGAACGATTTCCATTGACTGGTAGCAATCTGACAAGCATGACGATGTAAAGAGATTCTTCGCTTCTTTTTAATTGTAAAGTTATACTTTGGAATTAATTAAGCATATATTAAATTCATCACTGCATCTCCAAAAGTGCTCTTGTATGATAACAACATTTGAAAGAACACTCTTCAATGGTGGTGATTTTCAGTTGCCATAACACACGTGAAATTACATTGTTGGCCAATCTGTCCATGATTATTTCATTATCTTACGTTTCAAACAGACAAGGAAATATTGGTGATGCAATGAAGAACTTGATGATAAAATATAATTGCTGTTAGAGTTTCCTCTTGCAAGAAATATTCGCAACAAATTGACTGGTCAAGGAAATGGGACACTGACTGAGTACTTTGAATGTTGAAGTGATTCCTAAAATGAAAATTATGACCTTGATGATTACTCTTGCATGCAGATTTGAAGAGAATATTTTAAAATATCCTCTAGGTTAGTGGTTCAGGCATAAAAGTGTCACATGTATATTTATGTATATACATGTACATGTGTAATCTGAAAAGAAAATGAATATAAATCACTTGTTACAAGGTGAGAATGAGCTATTCAGATAGTCAGAACTGCCAATGTTCGTGTCTGAGATAACACATTGTAGAGCTGGAGGAACACAACAGGGCAGGCAGCATCAGAAGCTCAAGAAAGTTGAGGGTTTGGGTTAGGACCCTTCCTCCAAAATGGAGGGTGGAAGGGAGCTCAGAAACAAATAGCGTGGAGAGGGAGGAGGTGCTGGGGAAGGTAGGTGGGATGGCGATAAGTGAGTACGATCCAGATTGGAACAGATTTCCCCCAGCAGGTATTGAATACAAATTCCAAATCACTGTCAAAATCTTGGTGACTGTGAACATTCATGTTTTTTGTCTGTGTGTTTCAGTAATTGCATGACAGTTTGAATGGTTCGGTGAGCGTGAGGAACCTATGGACTCTCACACACCAAGATGGAATTTAGTTCGAAGAGTGACTCCTCTTCAAAGTACTTACTTGCTTTTAAAATATTGACCATTTCTGCTGTCTAGTTGAACAAATTTAGCTTAATACTGCTTCAATAGGAATGAGTGTTTAATAGGAACATATTTGTGAAACTTAGAGTTCCTCAAGTTTTAGCATAAACTGGTGGAGACTTTCCGTGCTTGCAAAAAGGCTCACCTCTCCAATAATACCGAAGGAAAATTGGAGTTTAAAAGTACACCCCCTCCACCCTCCTCCTCCTCCTCCCACCTCCCTCCTCCTCCTTTTCCCTCCACCCTCCTCCTCCTCCCCCACCCTCCTCCTCCTCTTCTCCCACCCTCCTCCTTCTTTACCCCCCACCCCCTGCTCCTTTCCTCCCCCACCCCCTGCTCCTTTCCTCCCCCACCCCCTGCTCCTTTCCTCCCCCACCCCCTGCTCCTTTCCTCCCCCACCCCCTGCTCCTTTCCTCCCCGACCCCCTGCTCCTTTCCTCCCCGACCCCCTGCTCCTTTGCTCCCCCGCCCCTTTCCCCCCGCCCCTTTCCCCCCGCCCCTTTCCCCCCGCCCCTTTCCCCCCGCCCCTTTCCCCCCGCCCCTTTCCCCCCGCCCCTTTCCCCCCGCCCCTTTCCCCCCCGCCCCTTTCCCCCCGCCCCTTTCCCCCCGCCCCTTTCCCCCCGCCCCTTTCCCCCCGCCCCTTTCCCCCCGCCCCTTTCCCCCCCGCCCCTCCCCCCGCCCCTTTCCCCCCGCCCCTCCCCCCCGCCCCTCCCCCCCGCCCCTTCCCCCCCGCCCCTTTCCCCCCGCCCCTCCCCCCCGCCCGTTCCCCCCCGCCCGTTCCCCCCCGCCCGTTCCCCCCCGCCCGTTCCCCCCCGCCCGTTCCCCCCCGCCCGTTCCCCCCCGCCCGTTCCCCCCCGCCCGTTCCCCCCGCCCGTTCCCCCCCGCCCCTTCCCCCCGCCCCTTCCCCCCGCCCCTTCCCCCCGCCCCTTCCCCCCGCCCCTTCCCCCCGCCCCTTCCCCCCGCCCCTTCCCCCCGCCCCTTCCCCCCGCCCCTTCGCCCCCGCCCCTTTCGCCCCCGCCCCTTTCGCCCCCGCCCCTTTCGCCCCCGCCCCTTTCGCCCCCGCCCCTTTCGCCCCCGCCCCTTTCCCCCCGCCCCCTTTCCCCCCGCCCCCTTTCCCCCGCCCCCTTTCCCCCCGCCCCCTTTCCCCCCGCCCCCTTTCCCCCGCCCCCTTTCCCCCCACCCCCTTTCCCCCCACCCCTTTTCCCCCCACCCCCTTTCCCCCCCACCCCCTCCTCCATTCCCCCCCAGCCCCGTCCTCCTTTCCCCCCAGCCACCTCCTCCTTCCCCCCCCACCCTCCTCCTTCTTTCCCCCGCCACCCTCCTCCTCCTCTCTCGCACCCTCCCCCTCTCTCGCACCCTCCCCCTCTCTCGCACCCTCCCGCTCTCTCGCACCCTCCCGCTCTCTCGCACCCTCCCGCTCTCTCGCACCCTCCCGCTCTCTCGCACCCTCCCCCTCTCTCGAACCCTCCCCCTCTCTCGCACCCTCATGCTCTCTCGCACCCTCCCCCTCTCTCGCACCCTCCCCCTCTCTCGCACCCTCCCCCTCTCTCGCACCCTCCCGCTCTCTCGCACCCTCCCGCTCTCTCGCACCCTCCCACAGGCAGGCAGAGACAGGGAGACTGGCAGGCAGAGACAGACAGAGGCTGGCAGAGACAGTCAGGCACAAGCAGGCGGACAGTCAGTCAGACGGGCAGAGACAGTCAGGCACAGGCAGGCAGACAGACAGACAGGCAGAGACAGGCAGGCAGAGACAGGCAGACAGAGACAGGCAGACAGAGACAGGCAGGCAGAGACAGGCAGACAGGCAGACAGGCAGGCAGAGACAGGCAGACCGGCAAAGGTAGGCAGAGACAGGCAGGCAGACAGAAACAGACGGAGGCAAGCAGGTGGAGACAGACAGAGGCCAGCAGAGACAGTCAGACACAAGCAGGCAGACAAACAGACAGAGACAGTCAGGCAGGCAGAGACAGACAAACCGGCAGAGACAGTCAGACAGAGACAGGCAGGCAGACAGAAGCAGACGGAGGCAGGCAGACAGACACACAGAGACAGGCAGATAGACAGAGACAGGCAGATAGACAGAGACAGGCAGATAGACAGAGACAGGCAGATAGACAGAGACAGGCAGTCAGACACAGGCAGACTGTCAGACAGATACAGGAAGACAGAGACAGATGCAGGCAGAGACAGATGGAGGCAGAGACAGATGGAGGCAGAGGCAGATGGAGGCAGAGGCAGATGGAGGCAGAGGCAGATGGAGGCAGAGGCAGATGGAGGCAGAGGCAGATGCAGGCAGAGTCAGATGCAGGCAGAGACAGATGCAGGCAGAGACAGAATCAGGCAGAGACAGAATCAGGCAGAGACAGAATCAGGCAGAGACAGATGCAGGCAGAGACAGTCAGGCAGAGACAGATGCAGCTAGAGACAGATGCAGTTAGAGACAGATGCAGACAGAGACAGACAGGCAGAGACAGATGCAGGCAGAGACAGATGCAGGCAGAGGCAGATGCAGGCAGAGGCAGATGCAGACAGAGGCAGATGCAGACAGAGGCAGACAGGCAGAGACAGTCAGGCAGACAGAGACCTTTTTAAAATTAACAAGAATATGTGATTAACACACTTAATAGCTGCGACCGAGTGTGATTTAAAAGAATGCTGATTACCAGAAGTTAAATAGGGGTTGTAAGATCCACTATTTGAAACGATTAAAGAGCCAATTCGATTGTACTTTGGATTTGGGTGCAATGAGAATGCACGTCGGTTGAAAGAGACTGATGTTTTAGTTTAAACTGTTCTGAGTCCTGCTTCATAAATATAAAGGAGGGCTTCATAACTTATAAAGCTGCTGTTCCTCCACCATTGTTCTGCAGAAATTACTGAATCAAACGACAGAGTATGACCAGCATCATAAGATAGGAGTAGAAGTAAGGCCATTCGGCCAATCAAGTCCACTCCGCCATTTAAATCATGGCTGATGGGCATTTCAACACCACTTCCCTCAACTCTCCCTGTAGCCCTTGACTCCTTTGGAGATCAAGAATTTGTTGATCTCTGCCTGGAAGGCATCCAACGTCCCGGCCTCCACTGCACTCTGCGGCAATGTATTCACAAGCCCACCACTCTCTGGCTGAAGACGTGTCATCTCATTTCAGTTTTAAATTTACCCCCTCTAATTTTAAGGCTGTGCCCACGGGTCCTAGTCTCCCCGCCTAACGGAAACAACTTCCTAGCGTCCACCCCTTCTAAACCATACATTATCACTGACGGTTCCCTAGTTAGATTTGACATATTGCATTTGAGAAGGAAATGGCCTGTTTCCATCATTCCAGAGCACTTTTCTTAATCATTGTATTTATTTGTCGGCCCAATAAAGGAATTAATTTTATTTGATAGCTCAATAAGTTGAAACTGTAATCGAAGTTAGTTTTCTTCCTCCTTTGTAGTGGATCTGTTGGAGTTGCACACAGCACAACACGTCTTTGATCGACACAAATTGACACAAAACGAGCAACTTCTAAATGTAACTGAAGTAATCAACTGTTTAACGTCCATTTATGATGGTTTGGAACAAAATCACAAAGACTAGGTCCATGTGTCACTCTGTGTCAACATGTGTCTGAACTGGCTGCTGAACGTCTTTGATACGTATGTATGATTTACACTTGAATGTAGTATGTTTAGATTGTCCTAAGGTGCATTAAACTGCATCCTACATTTTGGATTTTGATCAGTTAAGTAAATGTGAAGATTGTCAACTGATTAAAATCACTCCTAGTATTGTTGACATAAGGTTTCAGTATGTTCTAATTTCATTTCAGTGCAAGTGATAAAGTAGTTGAAAGTTTTAGCGACTTTTGTTTTAAATCATAAAATTGAAACTGATATAGAACATAGAACGTAGAACAGTACAGCACAGAACAGGCCCTTCAGCCCACGATGTTGTGCCGACCATATACTTTTGATTCCATTTGGTCAGATCTGTACAGGATCATGGAGACATCTTGACACTCTGATTGTAATGCTCTTCACGGTGACAAATGTTAGTGCTGGAGAAAGACGTGTATAAAGTACACAATATGAACATCATCCAGTTAATGTCAAGGAATAAACAGCCAGATGCAGAATAAGTTTTTATGTGACCCTCAATCTCGTAGAGTCATACAGCATAGAAACACCATGTCTATGCCTCCCAACAAACACCAAACTACACTAATCTCATTTATCTACACTTGGTCCATAGCCTACTTTGACCTAGCATTTTAAATGCTCATCCCAGATGCTTTTTAAATGTTGAGAATACCTGCCTCAACTACCCTCTCAGGCAGCGTGCTCCATATGTCCACTTTGCTGATGAAAAAGCTTTTCCTCAGACTTCCTCCAAAGCATTTAATCCTCACCTTAAACTTGTGCCATCTGGTCTTAGACACATGTGCCATGGGGAAAGGATTCTCACAATGTATTCTGCCAGGGCCTGTCATAATTTTTTCTGCCTCAATCAGATCCCAACCCCCACCTCAGCTTCCTCTGCTACAAGAAACACAAATCCAGCATACCAGTCTATCTCGTAACTGAGACTTTTTAATCTAGCCAGTATCTTGAAGAGCATTAACTTTGCCATTGTGGTATTTTCCAGACTAATTGTCGTTCAGCTTATCTCAGTCAGATTGTTTAGTCAACTCCATTTCGGAATAATGTGATGCACTTCACTTGGAAATGTATTAAGACTGTGACAGTATATTGGGGAATCCTTGCAAGCGGAGAGATTTTTATTTTCTTTCAGTCCAAGCTGGATATAATTCTAGGATTTGGAGATGAACGTCCAGGGTTAAACCTCCGGTGTCCTTCTATCCACCCCAAATCACCTCCAATTTTCCATTTATATAAAATTGAGCTTTGTTTGCATGAGGTGTGTTCCAATATTAAATCGTTATTGCGACTGTAAATTTTGACATTCTTCATTAGGTACGTACCCTTCATATTGATAGCGGCTCAAGGTGCTTCAGGGTGTCAAAACCAAAATGTTGCATTTTCCAGTGAAATTGTAGACATTGAGCTGAAATTCTCGCGAGGGAGCACTGAACGGCATGCATTATTTCTGAGTACCGCCCTCATTAATACTTATTCCATTTTTGTACCTGCCAGACAGAAACTAGACGCTCAGAATTAGCGAAATGAAATTCTGAGTGGGTGTGTGATGCTTGCACATTGCTCAATGCTCCTCTGGACCTCCAGCTTGGGCAGTAGTCACCAGCATCTGCAGCCACACCCATCAGTAGCACCCCATGTCCACAGTTTTGACATGTGGCATGTTCCAGCCTCAGCACATCATGGCACATCTCAGATCTGCTTTCAGTACTCTTCTGTACTTCATTGCTGCATTTTGGATTGCAGCAGCCCCCCTCATTGCAGTGCTACTGCCAGGGCACTTTTATATGCAGGGACAGGCACCCATTCGTGTATTGGGTCACGTTACACATCAGGACACCTTGCTTGAGCTCTCCACTCTCATTTTGTCCCTGCATGAATGCTAACAGCTCCTCTGCCTTGTCTTCATTTGCTTTGTCTTTTTATGGCTTGCCCCCTCCGCCACATCTCTCAGACTCATAACACTAGTATGTTGATTAACCTTTTGGCATCGAGACAAAGCCAGACAGCTTGTCATGTTTGTCAACAGTCATCAATCAAAGGAGTGGGTGTGTTGCCGTTCAGCACCGTGATATGTTGATCTCACACCTGCAGCATGTGCCAGCTGCAGAAGCACAGAACGCGTTGCATTGTCTCCAACCACATGGTCGTTCTTCAGGTTCTGAGGGGAATGGTCTGTAGTCAAGGGAGGCAGTTCCAGGCAGCAGATCGAGGTAACTCCAGGGCATTGTCTGATATCACTCGAGGGGCTTGGATGCAATCAGTTGGCTGCTCAGGATGATCATGGTCAGGACACTGCCCTCATAGGTTGTGAGAAGTCAAACGTTAGACACCTCACTACCTGTGTTGGCTCTTTCTGCCCTACGGTGGGCTGTTTTTCCTGGAATGAAACAAAGGGAGTGATTGAGTGAGATGAAATGAGCTGGTGCATTTGTTAGTGCTCATGTATGTTTGGGAAGGGAGGTGAGGTCTCCTGGGTGAGAGCAAGAGGCACAGAGAACATAGAGGATTAATAGCCTTGGGCCCTCAAGTAGGCGAGAGCAAGTGAAGACAGACATTGAATGCTTTGGTGAGAATGGTATTACATGAGCTGTGCTGAAGGGTGGTGCAGAATTAGAGAGAGTGTGAACGTGAGGTAGCACAGACCAATGATACCAGTCACGGTTGGACGTAGAGCAGTTTTTCCGCCGTCTTCGCCTCCATGCCTACTTCTTCAACCGGGAACCTAACCCTCCTTCCACTGACCCCTTCACCCGCTTCCAACACAAGTCCTCCTCCTGGACACCACCCCCAGGCCTCCTACCCTCCCTCGACCTCTTCATCTCCAACTGCCATCGAGACGTTAACTGCCTCAACCTCTCCACCCCTCTCACCCACTCCAACCTCTCCCCCGCAGAACGGGCAGCCCTCCGCTCCCTCCGCTCCAACCCCAACCTCACCATCAAACCCGCAGACAAGGGTGGCGCAGTGGTAGTATGGCGCACTGACCTCTACATCGCCGAGGCCAGACGCCAACTCTCCGACACCACCTCCTACCGCCCCCTCGATCATGACCCCACACCCACATGACCAAACCATCATCTCCAACACCATTCACGACCTCATCACCTCAGGGGACCTCCCACCCACATCCTCCAACCTCATTGTTCCCCAACCCCGCACGGCCCGTTTCTATCTCCTTCCCAAAATCCACAAACCTGCCTGCCCTGGTCGACCCATCGTCTCAGCATGTTCCTGCCCCACCGAACTCATCTCCACCTATCTGGACTCCATTTTCTCCCCTTTGGTCCAGGAACTCCCCACCTACGTCCGTGACACCACCCACGCCCTCCACCTCCTCCAGGACTTCCAATTCCCTGGCCCCCAACACCTCATATTCACCATGGACGTCCAGTCCCTGTACACCTGCATTCCGCATGCAGATGGCATCAAAGCCCTCTGCTTCTTCCTGTCCCGCAGGCCCGACCAGTCCCCCTCCACCGACGCTCTCATCCGCCTAGCTGAACTCGTCCTCACCCTCAACAACTTCTCTTTTGACTCCTCCCACTTCCTACAGACTAAGGGGGTGGCCATGGGCACCCGCATGGGCCCCAGCTATGCCTGCCTCTTTGTAGGTTACGTGGAACAGTCCCTCTTCCGTACCTACACAGGCCCCAAACCGCACCTCTTCCTCCGGTACATTGATGACTGTATCGGCGCCGCCTCTTGCTCCCCAGAGGAGCTCGAACAGTTCATCCACTTCACCAACACCTTCCACCGCAACCTTCAGTTCACCTGGGCCATCTCCAGCACATCCCTCACCTTCCTGGACCTCTGTCTCCATCTCAGGCAACCAGCTTGTAACTGATGTCCGTTTCAAGCCCACCGACTCCCACAGCTACCTAGAATACACCTCCTCCCACCCACCCTCCTGCAAAAATTCCATTCCCTATTCTCAATTCCTCCGCCTCCGCCGCATCTGCTCCCACGATAAGACATTCCACTCCCGCACATCCCAGATGTCCAAGTTCTTCTAGGACAGCAACTTTCCCCCCACAGTGATCGAGAACGCCCTTGACCGCGTCTCCCGTATTTCCCGCAGCACATCCCTCACACCCCGCCCCCGCCACAACCGCCCTAAGAGGATCCCCCTCGTTCTCACACACCACCCTCCCAACCTCCGGATACAACGCATCATCCTCCGACACTTTCGCCATTTACAATCCGACCGCACCACCCAAGACATTTTTCCATCCCCACCCCTGTCTGCTTTCCGGAGAGACCACTCTCTCCGTGACTCCCTTGTTCGCTCCACACTGCCCTCCAACCCCACCACACCCGGCCCCTTCCCCTGCAACCGCAGGAAATGCTACACTTGCCCCCACACCTCCTCCCTCACCCCTATCCCAGGCCCCAAGATGACATTCCACATCAAGCAGAGGTTCACCTGCACATCTGCCAATGTGATATACTGCATCCACTGTACCCGGTGCGGCTTCCTCTACATTGGGGAAACCAAGCGGAGGCTTGGAGACCGCTTTGCAGAACACCTCCGCTCAGTTCGGAACAAACAACTGCACCTCCCAGTCGCAAACCATTTCCACTCCCCCTCCCATTCTCTAGATGACATGTCCATCATGGGCCTCCTGCACTGCCACAATGATGCCACCCGAAGGTTGCAGGAACAGCAACTCATATTCTGCCTGGCAACCCTGCAGCCTAATGGTATCAATGTGGACTTCACCAGTTTCAAAATCTCCCCTTCCCCTACTGCATCCCTAAACCAGCCCAGTTCGTCCCCTCCCCCCACTGCACCACACAACCAGCCCAGCTCTTGCCCCCCACCCACTGCATCCCAAAACCAGTCCAACCTGTCTCTGTCTCCCTGACCAGTTCTTCCTCTCACCCATCCCTTCCTCCCACCCCAAGCCGCACCCCCATCTACCTACTAATCTCATCCCACCTCCTTGACCTGTCCGTCTTCCCTGGACTGACCTATCCCCTCCCTACCTCCCCACCTATACTCTCTCCACCTACCTTCTTTACTCTCCATCTTCGGTCCGCCTCCCCCTCTCTCCCTTTTTATTCCAGTTCCCTCTCCCCATACCCCTCTCCGATGAAGGGTCTAGGCCCAAAACGTCAGCTTTTGTGCTCCTGAGATGCTGCTTGGCCTGCTGTGTTCATCCAGCCTCACATTTTATTATCTTGGAATTCTCCAGCATCTGCAGTTCCCATTACCTCCAATGAGGCTCCTCTTCTGTTGGAGCAGAGGTCACTGATCTTGCAGCACTGCTGTATGGCTCTTTTGGTGGTTGAGACTGCATTGACACTGGACAGACTCAGATGAGTCTGGCCGAGTCTTGTGTCGTGGCCTCCTGTGCTTGTCTTTGGGAAAGAGGACAGTCCTCCACTGCACCAGTCCATCCACCAGGATTTCCAGGTCTCCAACTGTAAAGTAAGGTGCTAATTTCCCCTTTCCTGCCCTGTCTGGGACAAATGCTATGAACTGTATAAGGCAGTTCTGGATTCTGGGCATTTAACTGGTTCACAATAGCCTTTAAACATGGCACTAGTGCCAGTAATACCGGGATGTTTCAGTGGTGGCAAACACTTGCAGTTATGATGAGTGGAAAACTAACGAGCCTCAGCTGAGAGAGGCACAACAGGAGCATTGTTGCTGGTTATTGAAAAGGTTTGCAACAACAGAGTGAGAAAATTTGTTAGGTGTTTTGGAGAGATACTGTCCTTGCAGTGCAATAAAAATAACACTGAACTGATTCACTCCAGTGTTTTGGACCTTCAGATTTCAGAACAGAATTAGACCATTCAGCCCATTGAGTGGGATCTATCATTCTCAACCTCCTGTGTCCTTACTAAGCAAGAACATGTCTATCTATGCCTGAAATCAACTCTGACTTGGCTTCCACAGCTTTCTGCATCAATGAGTTCCACAGATTCACAACTTTCTGACTGAAGAAATTCTTCCTCAACTCCATCCTGAAGGGTGGTCCCTTTGACTCTGAGGCTGTGCCCTCAGGTCCTGGTCTCTCCTACTTGTGGAAACATCATCTCCATGTCCACTCTATCCAGGCCTGAATTACCTTCAGTGTGACCCCCTTCATCCTTCTGAACTCCATCAAGTACAGGCCCAGAGTTCTCAGCCACTCCTCACTTCATCCCCAGGATAATGTTTGAGAACCTCATCTAGACCCTGACAAAGGCCAGCACATCCTTCCTTAGATAGATGGCCAAAAACTGCTCTTAATATTCCAAATGCAATATGACCAGAGCCTTACACAGCCTCAGCAATACATCTCTGCTCTTGTATTTTTGCCGTCTTGAAATGAATGCTGACATTGCATTTGCCTTCCCAACTGCCAACTGAAACTGCATGTTAAAAGAATCCTGAATTGGGTCATCTTTGTGCTTCAGATTTCTGAAGCCTTTCCCAATTTAGAACATAGTCTATGCCTGTACTTCCACTTCTCCACAGACTCTCTGTGACCTCCCCACTTCCTCAACACTACTTGCCTCTCCACCTATCATAGAACATAGAACACAGAAAATAGAACAGTACAGCACAGAACAGGCCCTTCAGCCCACGATGTTGTGCCGACCATTGATCCTCATGTATGCACCCTCAAATTTCTGTGACCATATGCATGTCCAGCAGTCTCTTAAATGACCCCAATGACCTTGCTTCCACAACTGCTGCTGGCAACGCATTCCATGTCCTCACAACTCTGTGTAAAGAACCCACCTCTGACATCCCCTCTCTACTTTCCTCCAACCAGCTTAAAACTATGGCCCCTCGTGTTAACCTTTTCTGCCCTGGAAAATAGTCTCTGGCTATCAACGCTATCTATGCCTCTCATTATCTTGTATACCTCAATTAGGTCCCCTCTCCTCCTCCTTTTCTCCAATGAAAAGAGACCGAGCTCAGTCAACCTCTCTTCATAAGATTAGCCCTCCAGTCCAGGCAGCATCCTGGTAAACCTCTTCTGAACCCTCTCCAAAGCATCCACATCTTTCCTATAATAGGGCGACCATAACTGGACGCAGTATTCGAAGTGCGGTCTAACCAAAGTTTTATAGAGCTGCAACAAGATCTCACGACTCTTAAACTCAATCCCCCTGTTAATGAAAGCCAAAACACCATATGCTTTCTTAACAACCCTGTCCACTTGGGTGGCCATTTTAAGGGATCTCTGTATCTGCACATCAAGATCCCTCTGTTCCTCCACACTGCCAAGAATCCTATCCCTAATCCTGTACTCATCTTTCAAATTCGATCTTCCAAAATGCATCACCTTGCATTTATCCAGGTTGAACTCCATCTGCCACCTCTCAGCCCATCTCTGCATCCTGTCAATGTCCCGCTGCAGCCTACAACAGCCCTCTACACTGTCAACGACACCTCCGACCTTTGTGTCGTCTGCAAACTTGCTGACCCATCCTTCAATCCCCTCATCCAAGTCATGAATAAAAATTACAAACAGTAGAGGCCCAAGGACAGAGCCCTGTGGAACCCCACTCACCACTGACTTCCAGGCAGAATATTTTCCTTCTACTTGTCTTTCTGTTATGCCCCGAGGGAAAAAGCAATGAAAGTGCCGCTAATTTTTTGCACGGCGAGCTGCTGAATATTAACCAGTCTCTCACCATTGCCATCACCTTGCCCTTGTGAAGACAGACATGGATAAAGTTCTCAAAGCTGATAGAAAATTGAAAGCCCTCACATCCTGTGACGATGGTAAGTTTCCTTTGTTGAAAAAAAAATGCTTGCAGTTTAATTGGCATAATAAAGACCACAGTGGCTCTGGTTAACACTGCTGCCTCACGGCACCAGCAACTTGGGTTCACTTCCACCCTTTGGTGTGTGTGGAGTTTGCACGTTCTCCATGTGTCTGCATGGGTTTTCTCCGGGTGCTCCAGTTTCCTCCCACAGTCAAAAGATGTGCAACATAGGTGGATTGGTCATGCTAAATTTCCCAAGGTGTTCAGTGATGTGTATGTTAGATGAGTTATAGGTGGATGGGTCTGGGTGGGATGCTGTGAGGGGCAGTGTGGACATGTTGGGATGACGGACGTGTTTCCACGCTGTAAGGATTCTCTGATTCATGATTCTATGATCTTACTGAGCGCAAAGGTACAATATTGGCTGGTCATATTTGTCTCACCTCTTCACACATGGACAGTAAAGCTTTAATTTCAGTTTCTATGTTTTTGCAACGTGTCTGCTGTCTATAACAAGGCTGACTATATCTCCTTCTCTAATGCGCATCTCCTGTCCCCTAACACCAGGAGGTGACACTTGCTTTTCACTTAGTACAATCAGTAAAACAATAGCCTCCATATCACATCCAGCGGCTTCTCTTAACGCTCACATACTGTTCTTTTTTAGCTCCAGGTATTGACTGCTCGTCATTTCTTATTCCTCATCTCATCTCTCTCTCACACACTGTCTCTCTCGCTCTCTGTCTGTATCTCTCCTCTCCCTATTCT
The DNA here is from genome assembly GCF_030684315.1 of Stegostoma tigrinum. Classification (NCBI taxonomy): domain Eukaryota; kingdom Metazoa; phylum Chordata; class Chondrichthyes; order Orectolobiformes; family Stegostomatidae; genus Stegostoma; species Stegostoma tigrinum. The sequence goes on along the minus strand of NW_026728674.1, from coordinate 814,678 downwards.
CCCCCAACACTTGACTCAGGCACAAACAGAAGTTCACGGTCACACTATGTTGCACATGCATATCCTATCCCTCATGCACAAACGTACTATCCACACACAGACACAGACACACACACACAGAGGCACACACGCACGCACAGGCACACAGTCACATTCTCACTCATTCATAGTCCATACTGTCACATAATCATGCATGGTCTTGCACACATTCCGTGGCACACTTGCATGCCCTGTCGTAGGATCTTTTGCCAATGTTCATACTATCAACACACAGACACACGCACACTCCCACAAAACTCTCCCTCACAAACTTCGGCTTACAAGTTCACTTCCTCTCAAGCTCACTCGCTCTCACAGACACACTCACTCCCTCATGCATGCTGCAACACTCCCTTTTGTGCTGACTCTCGTTTACACACTCTCGAGCACAGTCACTGGCGCACACATTCTGTTGTGCGCACGCTCACACTTTCATGCACTGTCTTTGCACTCTTGAACACAATCATATGCTCACCTCTCTCTTGCACACAGTCAATTTGATTTGAGTCATCATTATCACATGTGCCTAGGTACAGAGAAAAGTTTTGTTATGCACGCAGTATAGACAGATCATACCATACAAGGTGCATTAGTGAAATGGAACATAGTGACAGCTACAGAGAGCGAGATCAAAATTAGATTTAAAATTTTAAGTGTTCTACTCAGATGTGCAGGAACAGCGGTGAAGAAGCTGTTCTGGGATCTGTTCACACGTGAATACTAAGTTTTTGACATCTTCCCTTCAGAAAAGGGTAGAAGAGAGTGTAATTGGGGGGTGAGAAAGGCCTTTGATTATGTCAGTTGCTTTCCTGAGGCAGCGGTAAGTATAGGTGGATTCAATGAATGGAAGGCTGATTTGCATGGTGGACTATGTTATTTTCATGACTCTGGAGTTTGTTGTTTTCTTCGGAAGAGCAGCTGCCATACCATGCTGTGATATGCATCCAGATAGGATGCTTTCTCTGGTACATCAATGAAAGTTGCCCTTTATATTTGAATTGCCTTAGCCTCCTGGGAAGTAGACACATTGGTGTGCTTTTTTGCCCATTGCGACAATCTGGGTGGACCAGATTTTTCACAGTCATTGATGTGACTCCATTATGGCGTGTTAACCAGGTCAACCATGTCATTTAGCGTATCCTGAAGGAGGAGGACCGTAAGACACAGCTCAATGTACACATTGGTAAGATGAGTGATGAGGTCTTGCATCAAGCGTTCCGAGAGCTAGGCAGTGGGTTAAATAGCAGGACCTGTAAAGTTGTAATCTCTGGATTATTCCTGGTGCCACATGCTGAGAAGGCAAGAAAAAGGGGAAGAAAACAGATGAATGCTTGGCTCAAGTGTTTGTGTTTGGGGGGGGATTTAGACACTTGGATCTGAAGGACAATTTGTGGGGATGGTATATCCTCTACAAGTGGGCTAGTCTGCAGCTGAACCAGAAAGGAACCAAAATCCTTGCACGAGGGTTTGCTAATGTGGTGAGGAATTTAAGCGAGAGGCCTGCAAGCAGTGGGCAATGGAAGAGCAGGTAATTCACTGAGGGGTGAGAAACTAATAAAATAAAGATTATATTAGGGGATTTGAACTTCACAACATTAATTGAGATAACATAAAAGTTTGACTTGGGAAATAATTCTTTAAATACATTTGAGAGATGATTTAACATCAACATGTAGACGAGCTTGTAAGGGACAGTGCAATGCTGGACCTATTTCTGGGACACAAAGCCAGTGTTCAGGGTGACAGTGGCGAAGTGCATAAGTCCCTGTGACCATGACAACAGACTTTTCAACATGGGAGAGGAGATCTGTTTAAAAAAAATGTTTTTGGCTGAGGGTAAGGCATATTTTATTGAAACCAGGCAGGATCTGGGTAAAATATTTTGGGAAGTGACTTGCGGGCGAATCTACAGCTGTATAGTTGGATACGTCCAGAAAAGGAACTGGGAGAGTAAAGGCCAGTTATATTCCGTTTTGGGTGAAATTTATGATCAACAAGCCTGGAGAACCCTGGATCTTGAGGAATGTTCAGGACATGTTTATGACAAGTGCAAAGGGAGCAAATGAATGGATGACTAGTGACGTATAAAAATGAAGCGTGAAGAAACGGTGGTGGCCAAGATTGGAAAGAATATCAAGATATTCTACAGGCATATCAAGCAGGAGAATAACCAGGGAAAGAGTAGGGCCAATTAGAAACCGTGGTGTACGAGGGGTGATGGGGCAATCTGTGTTTGGAACTGAAGGGCATTGATACAGTAGACAAGTGCCTCCCATCTGTCCTCCCTTCAAGGAGGAGCATTGAATTGTATAAAGCAGGAAGATGCAGTGTGAAATTGAAATTATTGGCTGGTTTAAAAGTGAACAAATCCCCAGTTGTTTCCAAGACTGCTGTGGGAGAAGAGAAAGAAAATCTCTTCAGAGATAGTAGGAACTGCAGAGGTAGCACAGAACAATGAGGCTCTTCCTCTGTTGGAGCAGAGGTCATTGATCTTGCAGCACTGCTGGATGGTTCTTTCGGTGGTTGAGACTGCATTGACACTGGACAGCCTCAGATCAGTCTGGCCGAGTCTTGTGTCGTGGTCTCCTGTGCTTGTCCTTGGGAAAGAGGACAGTCCTCCACTGCACCAATCCATCCACCAGGACCTCCAGGTCCCTAGCTGTAAAATAAGTTGCTAATTTCCCCTTTCCTGCCCTGTCTCATACAGTTCATAGCATTTGTCTAAGGCAGTTCTGGATTCTGAGCATTTTACTGGTTCACAATATCCATTAAACGTGGCACCAGTGACAGTAATACCGGGATGGTCCAGTTACGATGAGTGGGAGAACTAACTAGCGTCGGCTGAGAGAGGCACAACAGGAGCATTGTTGCTAGTTATTGAATAGGTTTGCCACAACAGAGTGAGAAAATTTGTTAGGTGTTTTGGAGAGATACTGTCCTTGCAGTGCAATAAAAATGACACTGAACTGATTCATTCCAGTGTTTTAGATCTGAAGATTGAAGAACAGAATTAGACCATTCAGCCCATTGAGTGGGATCTATCATTCTCAATCCCATTCTCCTTTGTCCATACTAAGCAAGAACATATCTATCTATGCCTGAAATCAACTCTGACTTGGCCACCACAGGTTTCTGCATCAACGAGTTCCACAGATTCACAACTTTCTGACTGAATAAATTCCTCCTCATCTCCATCCTGAAGGGTGGTCCCTTTGACTCTGAGGCTGTGCCCTCAGGTCCTGGCCTCTCCTACTCGTGGAAACCTCATCTCCATGTCCACTCTATCCAGGCCTAAATTACCTTCAGTGTGATCCCCTTCGTCCTTCTAAACTCCATCGAGTACAGACCCAGAGTTCTCAGCCACTCCTCACATGACAGTGCCTTCATCCCCAGGATTATGTTTGAGAACCTCCTCTCGACCCTGACAAAGGCCAGCACATCTTCCTTAGATAGATGGCCAAAAACTGCTCTTAATATTACAAATGCAATGGGACCAGAGCCTTACACAGCCTCAGCAATACATCTCTGCTCTTGTATTTTTGCCGTCTTGAAATGAATGCTGACATTGCATTTGCCTTCCCAACTGCCAACTGAACCTGCATGTTAAAAGAATCCTGAACTGGGTGATCTTTGTGCTTCAGATTTCTGAAGCCTTTCCCCATTTAGAAAATAGCCTATGCCTGTACTGCCACTTCTCTACAGACTCTCTGTGACCTCCCCACTTCCTCAACACTACTTGCTACTCCACCTATCGAAATGTCATCTGCAAACTTCGCAACAACCCCCTGTGGAGAACAATACCATCAGTTCCATTGTCAAGATTGCTAATGTATAACGTGAGTGGCTGTAGTCTGAACTCTGATGACTGCGGAACTCCTGTAGTTGCTGGCTGCCATCCTGAAAAAGACCCTTTTATTGCCACTCTCTGCATTCTGCCAGTTAGCCGATCCTGTATCCATGCCAGTGCCCACTCCCTAACACCATAAGCTCATTTTTTTTTTATTTTGAAGCCTCCTGTGTGGCACCTTGTCAAAGGCTTTCTGGAAATCCAAACAGATAAAGTTCAATGGCTCTCTTTTGTTTTTCACTCACTGGTTACCTTCTCAAAGAATCTAACAGAGACCTTCCCTTGACAAAGTTGTGTTTTCTCAGCCCAATTTAGCATGTATTTCCAAGTATTACCATGTCCTTCCAAGTACTTTCCGGTCTCATCCTTAATAATGGATTCTAAAATCTGACCTAATGACCAGTGCTAGGCTAACAAGTCTATAATTTCTCACCTTTTGCCTCCCTCCATTTTAAACAGGGGTGTTATATTTGCCATTTTGTACTCCTTTGGGACCCACCCTGACTCCAGTAGTTCCTGAAAGATCATCAATACCTGCGTGGTCTTCTCACTGAACTCCTTCAGAACTCTGGGGGGCAGTCCATCTGGTCCATGTAATTTACCGTCTTCTCGGAATTATAGAATTCCGACAGTGCGGAAAGAGGCCATTGGGTCTGTACCATCTCCGCAAAGAAAATCCCACCAAGACCCAGCCCTGTACTGTTTCCCCGCAAGCTCGCATTTGCCATGGCTGATCCACCTTGCCTGCACATATTTGGACTGTGGAAGGAAATCAGAACACCTGTCCGAGACGCGTGCAGACATGGGGAGAATGTACAAATTTCACACAGACCCTTTAGCTTCCCCTGTACCTTCTGCTTTGTGATGGCCACCACACTCACTTCTGCTTCAGACTCCCTTAAAGTTCTACTACTGGTGCCTTCCAACCTGAAGACTGATGCAAAATATTTGTTCAGTTCCTCTGGCATTTCTTTGTTTCCCAACGCTACTTATTTGGCCCCTCTTGAAATTTTCTTTGGATTTTCAGGGGTGTTTTACAATAAGAATATCTACTTTATTGTGTTGACAAATGGATTGTTTAGATCATCACAGAAACAATAAGCAAAATTCATCAGTATTCTCATTTAACAATCATATATATATTAATATCACAATCAATGCATTTCCATCAGGTAAGCACGTAGCTGGAACTTTCTAACCCGGCAGTTTTCACTTTTCATTTCTCAGATTTCACTCTGGGACAGAATAGTTGATGTTGACACACTGTTCATTAAAAATAGCATCCATTGTATTTTTCCCCATGTTGTAGCTCGTGGATTTGTGTAACCTTAACACATTGAGTCCATTTTCATTTTTTATTACTTTAGTGATTTCAGGTGTTACGTTCAGAAGGGTACCATGCTGCAATTCTAGCCTGCTGTTTGCAGAGTAATCCCAATGTGGAAGATTTTGAAAAGGATGTAAATTTCCCTAATTTACCTGTCTTTTAGATCCAAACTGATGGAGACCACAGTCCAGATTTCTGTTCTTAACAAGAATGCCTATTTATGACAACTGCATAGATTCTAGCTACAGACAGATATTTATAAACATTGGACACATAGCTGTACAAATTAAAGCTGTAAGCCCCCTGTAAACTCATCTTGCTGCAAACGAACATCGATGGTAGAGGGATAAAACATGGAAATTATAGGTGTAAAAAAAGCTTAAGTAAGCTGTTCAGTGGGCCCTGTTCACAGGATTTGTGAAGATGATCTTGAGAATATCAAGCAAATGAATAAATATCCCAGAGTGCCTTATTATCTATTAAAACATGTGTTGATGATATGGCATTGCTATGATCATAACAGAGAACATTGTCCAATTTCCTATGAACATTACCATAGTTTTCATTTGTATTCTCCATGTCGGGAACATACTTAATTGGTACTTTACTGACTAAGTGACCTTTGCTCATCTACAGTGTTCAGTTGCAAACAGCCAATATTTTATTATTCTAATTTCGTAACTTTGGTTTGGAATTTTGTCATAGGAAATGTATTTCACTTATGTTACTCTGCGAAATTGTAGCCAATCCTCCATTGGCAAAGAAACACACAACGACAGAAGTTAATAAAAGAAAGAACTGCATTTATGTAGCACATTTTATGGACTCGGGCATAAAATGTACTTTATACGCAGCTGAAGTGCTTTTAAAATGTCGTCACTGATGTAGCATAAGAAAACATGTCGTATTTAAAATAGTCAGAAGCAAAGAAATATGACATAATAAAGAAATAACAAATAGTAAAATATGAAATTATGAATATAAAGAAATATAAAATCTTCAGCCCCTTGTGAGTGGAGACATAGAATCAGGAGATGCAGGGTCAGTATGGAGCCCACCAGGGAGGAGGCAATTCTGGATCTGGTGTTGTGCAAAGAACCGGATTTGATCAGAGACCTTGAAGTAAAGAAGCCATTAGGAAGTAGTGACGATAATATAATAATTTTTAATCAGCAATTTGAGACGGAGAAGGGAGAATCGGAAGTGTCAGTATTGTATGAACTATGGAGCTATGAGGGTGGAGCTGGCCAAAGTTCAATGGTTCAATACCGTAGCAGGGATGGCAGTGGAACAACAATGGCAGGTATTTCTGGATATAATGCAAAAGGTGCAGGATCAGTCCATTCCAAAGAGTAAGAAAGATCCTAAGGGGAGGCAGGGGCGGCCGTGGCTGACGAGGGAAGTTAAGGACTGTATAAAGATAAAAGAGAAGAAGTATAACAGAGCAAAGATGAGCGGGAAGCCGGAGGACTGGGAAGCTTTTAAAGAGCAACAGAAGATCACTAAAAAGGCAATACGCAGAGAAAAAAATGAGGTACGAATGAAAACTGACCAAAAATATTAAGGAGGATAGTAAGGATAACAAAGTGTGGAGCTGGATGAACACAGCAGGCCAAGCAGCATCTCAGGAGCACAAAAGCTGACGTTTCGGGCCTGGGTGTAGGGTCTTGGCCCGAAACGTCAGCTTTTGTGCTCCTGAGATGCTGCTTGGCCTGCTGTGTTCATCCAGCTCCACACTTTGTTATCTTGGATTCTCCAGCATCTGCAGTTCCCATTATCAAGGAGGATAGTAAAAGGTATGTGGGAAAAAAAATGGTTAAGACTAGAATTGGGCCCTTGAAGACAAACGAGTGAATTTATTATGGGGAACAAGGAAATGGCAGAAGAGTTGAATTGGTACTTTGGATCTGTCTTCACTCGGGAAGACACAAGCAATCTCCCAGATGTAATAATGGCTGAAGGACGTAGGGTAATGGATGAACTGAAGGGTATTTATATTCGGCAGGTAATGGTGTTGGATAGACTGTTAGGTCTGAAGGCTGATAAGTCCTCGGGACCTGATGGTCTGCATCCCAGGGTACTTAAGGAGGTGGCTCTAGAAATCGTGAACACATTGGTAATCATTTTCCAATGTTCTCTAGATTCAGGATCAGTTCCTGCGGATTGGAGGGTGGCTAATGTTGTCCTACTTTTCAAGAAAGGAGGGAGAGAGAAAAGAGGAAATTACAGACTGGTTAGCCGGACGTCAATGGTGGGAACGATGCTGGAGTGAATTATAAAAGATGAAATTCCAACTCATTTGGATAGCCGTAACAGGATAGGTCAGAGTCAGCAAAGATTTACAAAGTGGAAATTGTGCTGGACGTATCTTCTGGAATTTTTTGAGGATGTAACTATGAAGTTGGACAAGGGAGAACCAGTGGATGGAGTGGACCAGGACTTTCAGAAAGCCTTTGATAAAGTCCCACATATGAGATCAGTGAGCAAAATTAGGGCACATGGTATTGGGGGCAAAATACTGGCTTGGACTGAAAAATGGCTGGCTGACAGGAAGCAAAGAGTAGTGATAAACGGGTCCCTTTTGGAATGGCAGGCGGTGACCAATAGGGTACCACAAGGTTCAGTGCTGGGACTGCAGCTGTTTACAATATACATTAATGATATAGATGAAGGCTCGAAAAGTAATATTAGCAAATTTGCCAATGACACAAAGCTGGGCGGCAGTGTGAAATGTGAGGAGGATGTTATGAGAATATAGGGTGACTTGGACAGGCTAGGTGAGTGGACGGATGCCTGGCAGATGCAGTTTAATGTGGATAAATGTGTGGTTATCCACTTTGGTGGAAAGAGCAGGAAGGCAGATTACTATCTAAATGGAGTCAAGTTAGGTAAAGGGGAAGTACAACGAGATCTAGGTGTTCTTGTACAGAAATCAATGAAAGCAAGCATGTCGGTACAGCAGGCAGTGAAGAAAGCTAATGGCATGCTGGCCTTCATAACAAGAGGAATTGAGTATAGGAGCAAAGAGGTCCTTCTGCCGCTGTACAGGGACCTGGCTCAGAAGGATGAGAGTGGGTCTGATTGAGATGTATAAGATTATTAAAGTTTTGGACACTCTGGAGGCAGGAAGCATGTTTCTGCTGATGGGTGAGTCCAGAACCAGAGGACACAGTTTAAAAATAAGGGGTAGGGCATTTCGAACAGAGTTGAGGAAAATCTTCTTCACCCAGACAGTGGTGGATGTATGGAATGCACAGCCCCAGAAGGCAATGGAGGCCCAAGTCTCTGGATACTTTCAAGAAAGAGATGAATAGAGTTCTTAAAGATAGTGGAATCAAGGGTTATGGGGATAAGGCAGGGACAGGATACTGATTGTGGAGATCAGCCATGATTATAATGAATGGTGGTGCTGGCTCGAAGGGCTGAATGGCCTTATCCTGCACCTGTTGTCTGTTGTAAAAGTTAATTGTTTAAGAATGATTAAGACGGTCCCATATTTCTGGTGTTGGCAGCTTGTTCAGATAGGGAAAACATGGTTGATCTTGATTCCGCTCCTATTTGTTACACAGAAGCCTCTTCGAGCAACAATTCTTGAATGTTGATGGGACGTTGAAACACAGGTAGATAATCGTGATCACTTGTTGAAAATGGATAGCAGCTAGTAGTTCACTTTCCTCTCAACCAGTGACCAGTAGGCAATGGTCAAACAGTACCTAACCCAGAGGCCACAAGCTCCCCTAAGACATGATGTCAGTTAAGCCTCATGAATAACTACCTGCAGATGGACTATCTGTAGATTAGACATGGTATTAAATCTCACATATACTACTCTCAACCATTTCAATCGAAGTGTTTATCACTCGTTGCATCGAAACAGATCACACAAACTGAAATGGCATATGCACAAATACCAACATACAAGTTCTATATCGTGGCATTTTGTTCAAAGTTGTATTTATAAAATGATAGGGTGAAGTCTAATCTTCACATCATATTAAGATGCTATAGAAATCTATGGAAGTGAGAAATTTGTTTTTTGATTCAATACATGTCTGACAAATGACAATTCAAAGAGATCTTTGTTTCAGCTGGAGTGGGTAGTGGAGTCGGCCTCATTGGGGGCATTGAAGTGACTATTAGACAGGCATATGGATGGTAATATAAGATAGGGGTGGAGGTTAGATGGACCTGAGGTTTCGGATAAAGGTTCGGCACACCATCGTGGGCTGAAGGGCCTGTACTGTTCGATGTTCTATGTATCTTATGCTGTATTCAAATGAGTAAAGTCAGTCAGTGACATTCTGCACCTTCCTTTTCCAGGGGTATGAGTGGAAGAATCAGAGTGCTTTCTTTGAAAATTTGTCTTGATGTGTCGATCCAAGGGTCATCTGGAAGAAAAATACAAGTGTCAGTACTAAATCTGTCATTGCTGATACACATGTAAACTGTAGGTTTAACTGGAGGTAAACTTTGTTTAACAAACTAGCACACTCAATAAACTGACAAAAATTATACACTAGATGTTTACTGTATTCTCCTAATCTCTGTGATGTCTGGTGAGGGTGCACGTGAGAAGGCTCTCTGCCAGTAAGTTTGAGTTAAGGCAAAGTTGCATCATTACTGAAGTTATTTATGCTGCAGATGAAGTATAACAATGATGTGTATATCCCATGCATCATGTTCCTATTATTGAGTGTGTGTTTTTTGTGTGTGTGGACCGATTGATCAAATGGAATTGTTGATTATTCAGCACATTCCTGGGACCACAGGTGCTGTTTAACAAAAGGTTTGCTGTATTAGTATATTTCTGTATTTAGTCACTGCCACGATGAATGTTAAGTCATAACTTGGTCTGTGCAGAATCTGCACAGTGCATTCCTGCTGGATAAATGATGCACTACATATGTATGATGCCATTGCTTCTCAACGACACCAACTTAGCAGCTGTTTTTGTGACCAATAATGTTTTCATCATTAGAATACTGGGAAAAGTATTTGGAAGTGTTGTATGACTCTACTGCTCACTTGCAGCAGTGATAACACTTAATGTGAGGTCATGTTTTTGCCCACTTGTTGTGCTGTTTGTCAACAATGCATCTCACAAACTAATGGGCATATTTTTTTGAAAGCTGGTACGTACAGGTATGGTCCAAGGAAGAACTGATTAGTTTTTGCCAGATCCAAATTTATTTCTCTGTTTTTTAAAGCATCAGTTAAAATTGGTCGGATAGGCAAATGATCATCTTTCTGGAATATTGTTGATTGATTTCGAATGTTGTGGATTGTGTCAGCCCTGACAGTAGAATTTGTCATAACTATCAAAACATGAGCAGATTTTTGAGAGCAGATTATCAAATTGGCCTGAAGCTTTCTCAGTGAGGTAGAAGCTTCTAATAAAAGGATTTATTTTATCGGCCTTGCATTTACAAAGAATCAGTCAAGTGGAGAAATGCCTCCTAGAAAAGTTGTGTAATTCTAGACTCAAGGATATTTTTTGCACAGGAGGAGGCCGTGCGGTCTGTCGTTACTGCACTGCTCAACAAAGATCTGTCTACATTGAACTCAGAGTACATTGATTTCCTTTTTGATTGTTTGGCCCATAGCCCTGGAGCCTGTGGCAACACAAGTGAACATCTAAATACTGCTTAAATATTCAGACACTTTCTGAATCAGTCACACTTGTTCAGTCAGTGAGCTCAGGACTCCCACCACACTGGGAAAATAGGTTCTCCTCAACTCCCCTCCTCGCCTTTTACCTGTGAACTTCAATCTGTGTCCCCTGTTTACTGACATGTCTACGAATGGAAAAAGCAGCTTCCAGTTATCCTTTCTATGCCCTTCAAAATCTTAAAAACCTTTACCAGGTCCCCTTGTCTGCTCCAATCTTGGCATCGGTCAAACGGGCAGGTCAGTGGCAGATTGATATAGCCTGAAGAAGGAATAATATAAGAGAGACTTAATGTGGCAAAACCTGTCGTGCCGGATGGAGGTCAGCAACGGCAGCCAGCAGTGAAGTCTACTGGCAAGGATGGGCAGGCCTCAGCCCAGCACAGGGGAACACAAACCGTCACGGGGGAAGCCTCGTTCAGAGTGTCTGCAAATTCGTGGCTTCAGAAAGGACTGTAATGTTTGACTTTTTAAATTTTTGTTTTTATTTTTGTACTGTTATACTAAGAAGACTGTCGTGCTGAACTTTTAAACTTATTCATTTATTTTTATAACATAGAGCATGGAACGGTACAGCACAGTACAGGCCCTTCAGCCCACGATGTTGTACCGAACTTTTACCCTCATCCTAACGTCTATCTAACCTCCACCCCTACCTTATAATGTCATCCATGTGCTTGTCTCATCGCCGATGAAATGCCCCTAATGAGGCTGACTCCACGACCCTCTCCGGCATTGCATTCCACTCCCCTAAGACTCTGATTAAAGAAAGATGGATAAATTTTCTACTTCTGCAACTAAAATTTCATACCTCGGGACTTTGTCCCTGAGGTGGCACCGTCTGAGGTGGCATTGTACTCTTGTACGCTGTATTGAATACATGTGATAATAAAACCTAAATCTCAATCTAATGCATAGCAGGACACTGGGAAGCTTAGAGGAGAAAAGGGATCCTGGGGTGATTGTTCATGAATTCCTGAAGGGGTCAGGTCAGGCTAGTAAGGGTTGTTACAAAGACATATGGGACATCTCCCTTTATCATTCGTGGCATAGATTGTAAGAACGGGGAGGCCACTTTGGAGCTGTTTCAAAGTTTGGTTAGGCCACAGCTGGAGTCGTGAGTGGCGTTTTGGTCACCACCCATTAGGAAGGATGTGATTGCACTGGAGGGAATCAAAAGTATGTTGCATGTGTTGGAGCATTTTAGCTGTGAAGAAAGGCTGGAAAAAGTCAGATTATTTTCTGTGAAGCAGAGAAGGTTTGCGGGTTGAGTGGAGGTCCTGATAGAGGCATATAAGAATATGAGAGGGATAGATAGGTTGAGTAGAAAGCATTGTTCCCCTTAGTTAAAGCATCAATAACAACAGGGCATAATTTTAAAGACAAAGACGGGAAATTTAGAGGAGGTTTGAGGAAAATCATTTTCATCCAGAGTGTGGTGAAGGTCTGGAATGCATTGCCTGGGAGGGAAGTTGAAACAGGAAACCTCACAACTTTTGAAAAGTACTTGGATGAGCACTTGAAATGTTGTAATATTTAAGAGAATGGTCCAGTGTGTAAAAATGGGACTAGTATATGTCGCAGTGTATTTTCAGAGGTACATCCTTAGTGGGCCGTGGGACCTCTTCTGTGCTGTATGATTCCATGAGGACCCCCAGCCCAGGCAGCATCTTGGTTTTTCAGTAATCTCCAGGATCACACCCTTCATAGTGTGATCCCCTGCCTTGTTAGCCCTCCCAAGTTGGTTAGATCACACTTTTCCTGCTTGAGTTCCAATTGCTGTGCCCAGCTGACCAGTCTGTTGATCTCCTCCTGAAGTTTATCCTTCCTGTCTGTCAACCAATTTTGGATCCAGTGTGCCACTTTGCCTTTGATCCCATGGCTGTTATTTACATGACCATTCCATCGATATCCTCCTCACTAAATTAGTCATTCGCTAGCGACACGGTCATACACACTGTGTTTAAGCCCAAACGATGAATCTAGTTGACAAATTTCAAGGGTCCTTGTGGCAAGCCCTGCACAAGCCCAATCAAAGCACACATCCTGTCACATAGATATCCCTTTACCATCAATCACCCTGTGCTCTCTGCCTCAGCCAGTTTTGGCTCCAGTGTGCCTCTTTGCCTTTGATTCGTTGACTGTTGTTTTCTTGATCAGTCTGCCAAGGGGTCTTTACTAAGTCCACATCGAATGCATAAGCTCATCAACTTTCCAACATCTCCTCAAAAAAGGATCAAATTTCTGAAATATGACCTCATCTTAACAAATCCATCCTGACTATCCCTGATTAATTCATGCAAGTACATTCTACCCCTAAGAATGCCTCTTTGTCGCTTCTCCAGTGCTGAGATTATTCTGACTGGCCTTTAATTTGCTGGTTTGTTCCTCTCTCTGTTTGTTAATAGTAGAACAATGTTCATAGACCTTCATTACTTCATTTCTGATTGGCAAGGGTTTGAAAATTGCTGCCAGGGGCCCAGATATCTCCTCCCTCACTTCCCTTGCGAGCTGGTATACATTTCAGTTAGGCCTGCGGATGTATCCACTTGTAAAGTTGCTAAACCAGCTGCGTCTCCCTGTGTCTTTACCTCTGATGTTCCTAGGTCCTCTGCCCTGATATCTATACTTGCAGTGTCCTTTTCCATTGTAAAGATTGACACAAAATATTCATTGAGGGCAGTGCCCATGTTTTCCAGGTCCACACAAACTGTACATCTCTGTGAAACGAATGAGGAGATATTCGAGAGGTTTGAGATTTATTATCAAGAAAGAAATTGACCAAATGACTTCCTTGGACAACATACATTGTCCATTGTTGTAAACAAACAGAAGTTTTTGTTTCCACAGTTGTTTGCAAATAGCCAATCAAGATCATAAAATAATGTTTTAAGATAATTTACAAAGCAAGGCAATTGAGGAAGATGTATTGGATGTTTTGAACTCTCAACTACCTCTCTTAAGTTTAGGAATATCAATATTTTTCTTCTGAATAACTTTTGCAGATCTCTTCAAACAAGTAGCTGAACCCACAGATTTATGTGACCAACGAAGCCTGAGCCTTTTGCTTCACAATGCAGTCCAGATCCCTCGGCAGCTCGGTGAGGTACCTTCATTTGGAGGCAGAAACATTGAACCAAGTGTCTGCAGTTGCTTCCAACATGTAAGTGTGCTCTGCGCCAATTCAATAGGTCAAGCGGGTCTACTTGCCAGTGTGAATTTTGTGCTCATTTTCGGTTTGAATTAGTTCCAGAGGCCAACATGTACCACGACTAATCCAAGGCTATCATGTTTATAAATAGTCAATGTTTTTATTAAATTAATGATTAAAAACAATGTCAGAAACCCCAGTGATAGTGTATTAGATATCACTGAGGATAGCGGATGTAAACTTGACATAATTAGTCATGCAGCTGATCTTTTATTTCCCTCTCGGGCCAGAACAAAAACAGAGATTGATATTAAACACTTTGTAGAGTGGATGAGATTGGAGCCTCGATCCATGGTCTGGCTGCCTGTTCTACACCATGTGGCAGCTGCTGAAACTGCAAAACATCAGGCGAAGTGTAACATCTGCAAAGAGTACCCATTCGTAGGTTTCAGGTGAGATGTGCAAACCAGCAGAAAGTTAGTGGGAGTTAGTTTTTAAAGAAAGCTTTAACTTTAGATGTTCTATTAGAAACTCGATCAGTCAACAACACAACTGAAATCATCAAAAATCCCAACAAACTCATGGACCAGAGAAGTAATTAGGACAAATTAAGTATCAACTTCTTTAACTTAATTTTTTGTGAGAGGTGAGTGCTGCATGCTTTTGGTATTTTGTTCACCGTTGCATTGATCACAGACACTGTGGCTCAGAATGGATTGTGACTTGACTTCCGGTTGGTTCTGTAATTTGCAATTATTGAGAATTTACAGAAAGGCCTTTTTATTAGTCCTGTAATCAGTGTGTGTGCATCCTATGAAAGTGATTGCTGTGTTGTTGCTAAATGATCGATAAAACTTCTTGTCCATAATTAGTAAATTAAATTGCATATTTGGACAGGATTTCTAGGGGGTAAATTGACCCTTTTCAGTTAACTATTCTCCTACATTTCTAAGATTGGCCAACTTGGAGAAGGTGCGTGTTACTGCCATTGATCTGATCAAACAACTCCCTGTCTAAGAAGAACTGGAGTGAGACCCCAACTGTGGATGAAACTATGACTGCCATAACTAAGTAAAGAGCAACAGCGACCCGGAGTCAATTGAATTCCATCTGAAGCTTGAGGAATGGTGACCTAACTCTGAAGGCCAAGATCTGTTAGCTTTTCATGGACTATGAGGAACAGGGCAGGATTTCACAAAATCTTTAAGATGCCATATCTTATACAAAACTGAAAGAGAAATGTCAGATTGCTCAAAGAACCATGGGATCACCAGCCTTTCCATTGCTGGGAAGATTCTGGCAAGCTTACTTCTGAATAGGTTTATACCACCATGGCGAATGAAAACCTTCCATGCGAAGGGAACTTTGTGAAAATGTTGGAGGCAGAGCAGGACCAATTTACAATAATGATTCCAGGGTTGAGATATCTCATTATGAAAATTGATTAGAGGAATTGGGACAGCTTTCCTCGAAGATGCTGAGACTTAGAAGAGATTATTTTGAATCTTGCAAAATCATTTGAAGTCTGGTCAGAGTAGACGAGGGGAAGACTTTCCTACTTGTGACAGAATTGAGAATAAGATGCAGAGGTTTGAAGTGATTGACTACAGAAGTAACTGCAGTGTAAGAAATAGCTTTATCACAGTCTATAGAATGCATTACCTAGAGGAGGCAGTTTCAGTAAAAGATGCAAGAAAGCGTTAGTTGATTAATTAAAGAGAAATAATGTGCAGGTTAAGGAAAAGGCACTAATTTGTGACATGTATTTGGAGAGCTAGTTCAAACATGATGGAGCAAATGGCTTCCTTTTACTGTGATTTGAACTTAAAATTCATTAAAAGTAAAGTGTATTTGGCTCTGGGACACGGTGGAAAAGGATAAGGTAAACAGGACATGAGTGATCGGAGACTTGATAGTTGGAGGGGCAGATAGGAGATTTTGTAGCCGCAATCAGGAATCCAAACACAGAACTTGCATGAATGAACAAAGAAGAGGAATCGATTCAGTTGCCTCCAGTGAAGACTGTGACCACACCTTCACCCGCTGTGGGAGAATCTGCCTGATATGAATGAACCAACCACCAATAGGTCCGCAACCAATAAACACAAGTTTCCTCGAGTGTTCATCCATTGAGAAGCACCAAGAGGAAGGCAGCCTTTTTCCTACATTTTGTCAGCTTGACCATTTGGGAAGAGAGCCCCCCTTCTCTGACATTCTGTTCTATAAAGATCAAATGTATTGGTTCCTGATGTTGCGTGAGGCCAGTGAACTTCCACAATTCTACCACACTGTTACTTCCAAATCTATTTCTTTCCTTAACATCTCCTCAATGTTTCATCTTCTCAATCTACCGTCTGTCTGTATTTCTTCCGACTGTTGTTCAGAAAAGTAATTCCTTTCATCCCTTTCACTTCCAAATTATGTTTGTTCCTCACGGAAACTGGTATTCTGCTTCAGTTTATCTATTGCCTCGAAAATTCTGGACTAATCTGTAATTGACAGTGAGTTTCCTGTTAGCAGTGCTATTTATAAGAGGATTAACTGAACTTAACCACTTCAGTGCGTAATTTAATATTGCCTTGCATAGCTCCAAAAATTTTAAGAGCCTGCTGTTTGTACTTTTATGTTGGTTTTCATGGCTATTTAGTTTCTGCTCAAACATTTATGACTGCTTGCTGAGTCTCAGAGTTTGGCTTCATGACAGGAATCTGAAGGCAATATTCTCTGTTTTGCACCATCTCATCATATTGATGACCTGCATTCTGTCTGCAGTTCCATCCATTCATCTGTTGATAATTTCACACGACATTGATCAAGTCCTTCCATTTCATTATGACATTTTCCATTCTTGCAAGGGATTTGGCTATCACCGGTGAAGTTATCATTTGTTGTCCTTCGCTAATTGCCGTTGAACTGAGTGGATGGCTGGGCGGGTGGTTCAGAGCTACCTACATTGCTGTGGCTCTGCAGCCACATGTAGATCAGATGGGGTAAGGATGATCGAATACTCCCCGAAAGGATATGAGTGGATCAGATGGATTTTTACCAACAATTGTTGATAGTTTCATGATAGCGTTACTGGAAATGACTCTTAGTTCTGGGTATTTTTTTAATGAAATGTAAATTTGACCAGCTACAGTGTTTGAACATGAACCTACATTCTCCAGAGCATCAGCCTGGGTCTCTGGATTTTTAGTTCAATGTATTTGCCACTTGCCCACTGTCTCTCAGCCATTATTACAGTTAATTTCTTGACTTTTTTTTCTCTTTGCTTGGAGAACTTCCCTTCTGCAGTCTGAGCTGAAAATGTGTATCCTCCTCGTTTATTGTGGCCTTTACAGCTTCACATGTTACAATCGCTGCTCGTCAGATTGACCTTTTCCAGGAAGATTCTGGCAAGGTTACTTCTAAATAGGTTTATGCCACCGTGGCAGATGAAAACCTTCCATACAATGGGAACGTTGTGAATACGTTGGATGCAGAGCAGAAGCAATTTACAATAATTCCAGGGATGTGATATCCCATTATGAAAATCGACTGGGGGAGTTGGGACAGTTTTCCTCG
Source organism: Stegostoma tigrinum (assembly GCF_030684315.1). Classification (NCBI taxonomy): domain Eukaryota; kingdom Metazoa; phylum Chordata; class Chondrichthyes; order Orectolobiformes; family Stegostomatidae; genus Stegostoma; species Stegostoma tigrinum. Next base: position 797,083 of record NW_026728674.1, on the reverse strand, counting down.
ACTTTGCTAGCATTTGTTTCTCCCCACATAATTTGCCGTTTCTTCAAAATAAAAAAAAATACATAATTTAACTACTTAACTTGCATTCCTTCGATGGTTAAAAATATCCAAACAAAAATGAACATTTCTCTTACTACTTGTTCTTCCTTTATAGGTACCGCAGCCTCAAACACTTGAATTATGACATGTGCCGAAGCTGTTTCTTTTCGGGGCGCACGTCAAAGGGGCACAAGTTACATTACCCAGTGGTGGAGAACTGCACTCCAGTGAGTAATATATTATTCCACTTGATAGAATTGTTCCAATCTGTCGAAACTTAGGGATTTTACCATTTAAATACAATCTTCCCTCAAAGTTGAAGTAGTTTGCTAAAATGATAAAAGGCCAACAGCTTAAATCAGGCTTCAATACCAGGAATACAATATTGTGCAGAACCTCTTTGATGTCAAGTTGAGGCTCAAGGAGGGATATGTCATCATGCCCACCCTTTTCTCCAACTTTGTCACCACCATTCTTAATCTCATCAAGAACAAGCTTCCCAGTGACTTGGATAGGATGGATGGAAAACCTTTTCACCTCAACCAGTTAAAATCACGGAAGAAAATGACACTGACCTCGCTTATGGAGCTTCAGTATGTGGTTCACAATGTCATTTCCACTCTCAGAAGTCTTCAAATCTCCCTTCAGGCTTTTGCAAAAGTATACTGAAGAATTAGCCTCAACCTTAAATTTGCCACCCAGTTTGATGGGGTTGTTAAGAAGGCATACGGTGTGTTAGGCTTCATTGGTAGAGGGATTGAGTTTCGGAGCCATGAGGGCATGTTGCAGCTGTACAAAACTCTGGTGCAGCTGCACTTGGAGTATTACGTACAGTTCTGGTCGCAGCATCATAGGAAGGATGTGGAAGCATTGGAAAGGGTGCAGAGGAGATTTACCAGGATGTTACCTGGTATGGAGGGAAGGCGTTATGAGGAAAGGCTGAGGGACTTGAGGCTGTTTTCGTTCGAGAGAAGAAGATTAACAGGTGACTTAATAGAACCATACAAGATGATCAGAGGATTAGATAGGGTGGACAGTGAGAGTCTTTTGGCTCGGATGGCCATGTTTGACACGGTCAGGGGGCATAGCTTTAAATTGAGGGGTGATAGATATAGGACAGAAGTCAGAGGTAGGTTCTTTACTTGGAGAGCAGTAAGGGCATGGAATGCCCTGCCTGCAACAGTAGTAGACTTGCCAACTTTAAGGGCATTTAAATGGTCGTTGGATAAACATATGGATGATAATGGAATAGTGTAGGTTTGATGGGCTTCAGGTTGGTTTCACAACATCAAGGCCGAAAGGGCCTGTACTGGGCTGTTATGTTCTATGTTCGAACCTCAAGATGACTCAAATCCTTTACCAATCTCAAGTTGTGGCCCATTTTTTCATCAAAATTAATGGAGAAATCCTCCCAAATGTAGAACATTTCCCTTACATGGGTCACTCTCTCTCTTTTAAGGCTGACATCGATACAGAGGTTCTAACATTACGTCCAATCTGCGAGTGGCACCTTTGGCCTCCTAAGGATGAGAATGCTCAATTGTGACATCTGTGCTGATCGCAAGATCCTTGAGTTCAAGGCATGCATCGTTCATCCTCTCCTATATGACTGTGAAACCTGGATAACATCCAGCTGCCACTTCAAGACCCTTTCAGCACAGTTTTGTCATGGATTCTCCACATGAGCTAGGAGGAAAAACCTCCTAGCATCAGCATTGACGCCATGATGATTTGAAACAAACCCCATTGGGCTGGCCATGTACTTTGGATGCCTAAGTTATGACTACCAAAGTAAATTTTTGCCAACTGATTTCAAAGACCTTGAAATGTTCCTTCAAGAAATACTACATCGAGGTCAAAGTATGGGATATCCCCATTCAGAAGAAACCAACTTGGGGGAATCTCCTGTCTAAAGACACATAATTCTTTATGAACACAGGCAAGAAGTTGAAGTGTGGGAAAGGAACTGGAGAAAGGAATGCTAGTGTTCTCAAGGCCAAGACCACTTCCATCACCCTGAAAGACCTGCTAAACGTGTGGCTCTAGTTCAGGCTAATCAACCCGCACAGAGCTCATGACCCGTGATACGGAATTTCCTAGCTGGGCAATCATACTCATCAGCCAGTGATGGCTCTTAATATTGTGCAGAATATAATTTGATCTCAAACAAGTACTGTATGTAGCTTTGAGCATTGCTATGGAAAGACCAGGTTTTATAGAATAATCAGAATGGTGCTGCATGAGAAACTGGAATTAAGAGGAGGTAGGTGATACTTAATTTTTATTTGTTTCTGGGCCACTGGCATCGCTAACTGGGGCAGCATTTATTTGCCATCCTTAGTTAGCCTTGTAATTGTTGAATCATTGTAGTCCATGTGCTGTAGGTAGACTCAGTCAGTCAGGGGTGAATTTCCAGGACTTTGACCCAGTGATAGTGAAAGAACAGCAATATATTTCCAAGTTGAGATGGTGAGTGGCTTAGACACAGGGTCTTGTTGGTGGTGCTGTTCTCATATATCTGTTACACTTGCCCTTGCAGCTGAAATTTGTCATAGGTTTGGAAAGTCCGATCTCAGGATCTTTTGCAGATTTCTCAGTGCATCTCATAGATGGTACACACTGCTGCTAATGAGCACTGGAGGGAGTAGGCTGCTTTTTACTGGATGGTGTTGAACTTATTGAGTGCTTTTGTATCTGCACCCATCTAGGCAAGTGGGGATTATTCCATCATTCTTCTGACTTGTTCCATGTAGCTGGTAGACAGGCTTGGGGAATCAGGAGGTGAGTTACTTGATGCAGTAATCCGAGCTTTGGGCCTGCTCCTGTAGCCACTGCATTTAAATAGGAAGTCCAGTTGAATTTCTGTTCACTGGTAAAACCCGGGATTTTGATAGCGGACAATTCAGTGATGGTTACACCATTGAATGTCAAGGGACAATTAATAGATTTTCTCCTACTGGAGATGGTCATTACCTGGTATTTGTGTAGTATAATTGCGACTTGCCACTTAGCAGCCCAAGCCGAGATATCGTTCTGGCCTTGTTGCATTTGGACATGGACAGGTTCAGTATCTGAGCAGTGGTGAATGATGCTGAATATTCTGCTATCACTGGTGAACATCCCCACTTCTGATCTTATGATGGAGACAAGGTCATTGATAAAGCAGCTGAAGATGGTTAGGCTTAGGACTGTACCTTCAGGACCTCCTGCAGCTGACCTCCAACAACCAAAATGCCTCCCATTAGGAGAGGCGATGACCTAATGGTATTATGACAAGACTATTAATCCAAGCACTCAGGTAATGTTCTGAGGACCTGGTTCAAATTCCACGATGGCACATAATTCCAGATTTTCATTGAATTCAAATTCCATTAAGAGTCTAATGATGATCGTAAATCCATTGCCAATTGTTGGAAAAACCCATCTGATTCACTTATGTTCTTTAGGGAAGGAAACTGGGCTAGGCCTGGTGTGGCCTACATGGAACTCCAGATATCAGTCAGGCAATTTGGGATGGGCAATAAAAGCTGGTCTAACCAGCAATGCCCTCTTTCCCATGAAAGAATGAAAAAGCATCGTCCTCTGTGCAGATATTATTCGAACCAGTGGTGAGTTTCTGCTGGATTCCCATCAGCTCCAGTTTTGGTAGCGCTCCTTGATGCCACACTCGGTCAAATGTAGCCATCCTTAGCTCACCTCCGGAATTCAACTCTTTTGACCATGTTTGAACAACAGCTGTAATGAAGTCAGGAACTGGTGAGGTAGCAGAATTGAGTATTTTGTATAGGGATCTGAGGGATGTGGCAAATCGAGATTTCCAGAAAGAATTTGACCAGTTGCTGCATAAAAAAGTGAACCAGAAGGTTAGATCCAAGGGGATGAAGGGTAGAATATTGGTTTGAATAAAGGCCTGGCTAACTGACAGATAGCTGAGGGTCAGGATAAATGAGTCTTTGTCCGGATGGTGAATTGTTACGAGTGGGGTGCTGCGGGGTTCAGTTCTCTGACCTCAACTATTTGTCTCTGCTTACATATCATTTGTATATGTTACAAAGTGTAATGTAACAGAATGCATGGATGATTCTGAAAGAGGTGGGAAAACAGCCTGTGATGTGAAATAGAACATACACAGCTGAATATTGATAGGCGAGGAGAATGGACCAGAATCTGGCAGGTGGTTAATGTGGATAAGCATGAGGCTTGCCTATTTTGTCCAGGAAAAAAAGGGCAAATTATTATTTAAATGGAGGGAAGATTCAAAGTGTGTCAGTGCAAACTTGTCTGGCTGTCTTTGTGCATGAATAGCTGAAAGTTGGTATGCGGGTTAGGCATAGCACAAGGAAGGCAGATGGAACTCTGGCATTTATCACAAAAGGACTGGATCATTAAAGTAACAAAGTGTTTTTCCGAACACATTGGGTGTTGGTGAGACCAGAGTCTTGTGTCCAGTTTTGATCCCCTCACTGAGGATGAATGCGTTTGCACTGGAGGCAGTTCGGAGGAGGTTGAACTGATTGATTCCAGGGATGAAAGGGCTGTCATCTGAGAAGTGGCTGAGTAGCTTGGGCTTGGACTTGCTGGTGTTGGAAAGAATGAGCGGGGTGGTTCTGATTGAGGTATATAAAATAGTAAAGGGGATTGAAAAGATTGGCATTGAGCAAATGTTCTGCATTGTGGGACATTCTTAAACAAGAAGCTGTAGCTATCGAGTGAGGCATGGCATGTACAAAATAGAGACGAGGAGTGGGTTGTGAATCTATGGAATTCATTGCCCCTGAATGCAATGGAGGCAGCACCAATCGACCGATTCAAGAAAGAAATAAATATGTTTCTGATGAAAAATAGGGAGAAAGGGCCATGGGGAGCAGGCAGGAGAGTGGAGTTGAGATCAGGAAAAGATCAGCAACCACGACTAACAAGATAAGTCAAGGACAGGATGAAAGCAAAAGAAAAAGCATAAAATGTGTTGCGGTTAGTGGGAAGCCAGTGAATTGGGAAGCCTTTCGAAAACTAGCAGCGGACAGGTAAAAAGGTAATAAGGGGGAAGATGATGAAATATGAGGGCAATATTAATGAGGGTAATATTAAAAAAAATTGCAGGAGTTTCTTTCAGCTATAAAAGGTAAGAGAGAGGCAAGAGTACAAATAAAGAGAACAAAGAAAATTACAGCGCAGGAACAGGCCCTTCGGCCCTCCGAGCCTATGCCGATCGAGATCCTCTGTCTAACCTGCCATCTATTTCCTAAGGGTCTGTGTCCATTTGCTCCCCGCCCATCCATGTACCTGTCCATAAGACCATAAGACATAGGAGTGGAAGTAAGGCCATTCGACCCATCAAGCCCACTCCGCCATTTAAATCATGGCTGATGGGCATTTCAACACCACCTCCCCGTAGCCGTTGATTCCTTCCGAGATCAAGAATTTGTCGATCTCTGCCTTGAAGGCATCCAACGTCCCGGCCTCCATGCACTCTGTGGCAATGAATTCCACAAGCCCACCACTCTCTGGCTGAAGAAATGTCGTCTCATTTCAGTTTTAAATTTACCCCTCTAATTTTAAGGCTGTGCCCACGTGTCCTAGTCTCGCCGCATAACGGATTCCTAGCGTCCACCCCTTCTAAACCATAGATTATCTTGTAAGTTTCTAAATCTCCCCTCAACCTTCTAAACTCTAACGAGGACAATCCCAGGATCCTTCGCCGTTCATCATACGTTAAACCTACCATTCCAGGGATCATCCGTGTGAATCTTCGCTGGACACGAACCAGGGCTAGTCTGTCCTTCCTGAGGTGTGGGGCTCAAAATTGGATACAATATTCTAAATGGGGTCTAACTAGAGCCTTATAAAGCCTCAGAAGCACATCGCTGCTTTTATATTCCAACTCTCTTGAGATAAACGACAACATTACATTCTCTTTCTTAATTATGGACTCGACCTTCAAGTTAACTTGTACAGAATCCTGGACCACACTCCCAGATCCCTTTGCACTTCTGATTTGCGAATTTTCTCACCGTTTAGAAAATAGTCCATGCCTGTATTCTTTTTTCCAAAGTGCAAAACCTCACATTTACTCACATTCAATTTCATCAGCCATTTCCTGGACCACTGTTCCAAACTGTCGAAATCTTTCTGCAGCTTCCCCACCTCCTCAGCACGGCCTGTCTGTCCACCTATGTTCGTATCATCGGAAAACTATGCCAGAATGCCCCCAGTCCCTTCATCCAGATCATTCATGGCAATTATAGACCGGTAAGTCTCACGTCTGTCGTCTGCAAGGTGTTAGAAAGGATTCTGAGGGATAAGATTTATGACCATCTGGAAGAGCATGGCTTGATCAAATACAGTCAACACGGCTTTGTGAGGGGTAGGTCATGCCTTACAAACCTTATCGAGTTTTTTGAGGATGTGACGAGTAAGGTTGATGAGGGTCAAGCTGTGGATGTGGTGTATATGGACTTCAGTAAGGCATTTGATAAGGTTCCCCATGGAAGGCTCATTCAGAAGGTCAGGAGGAATGGGATACAGGGGAACTTAGCTGCTTGGATACAGAATTGGCTGGCCAACAGAAGACAGCGAGTGGTAGTAGAAGGAAAATATTCTGCCTGGAAGTCAGTGGTGAGTGGGGTTCCACAGGGCTCTGTCCTTGGGCCTCTACTGTTTGTAATTTTTATTAATGACTTGGACGAGGGAATTGAAGGATGGGTCAGCAAGTTTGCAGACGACACAAAGGTCGGAGGTGTCGTTGACAGTGTAGAGGGCTGTTGTAGGCTGCAGCGGGACATTGACAGGATGCAGAGATGGGCTGAGAGGTGGCAGATGGAGTTCAACCTGGATAAATGCGAGGTGATGCATTTTGGAAGGTCGAATTTGAAAGCTGAGTACAGGATTAAGGATAGGATTCTTGGCAGCGTGGAGGAACAGAGGGATCTTGGTGTGCAGATACATAGATCCCTTAAAATGGCCACCCAAGTGGACAGGGTTGTTAAGAAAGCATATGGTGTTTTGGCTTTCATTAACAGGGGGATTGAGTTTAAGAGTCGTGAGATCTTGTTGCAGCTCTATAAAACTTTGGTTAGACCGCACTTGGAATACTGCGTCCAGTTCTGGGCGCCCTATTATAGGAAAGATGTGGATGCTTTGGAGAGGGTTCAGAGGAGGTTTACCAGGATGCTGCCTGGACTGGAGGGCTTATCTTATGAAGAGAGGTTGACTGAGCTCGGTCTCTTTTCATTGGAGAAAAGGAGGAGGAGAGGGGACCTAATTGAGGTATACAAGATAATGAGAGGCATAGATAGAGTCGATAGCCAGAGACTATTTCCCAGGGCAGAAATGGCTAGCACGAGGGGTCATAGTTTTAAGCTGGTTGGTGGAAAGTATAGAGGGGATGTCAGAGGCAGGTTCTTTACGCAGAGAGTTGTGAGAACATGGAATGCGTTGCCAGCAGCAGTTGTGGAAGCAAGGTCATTGGGGTCATTTAAGAGACTGCTGGACATGCATATGGTCACAGAAATTTGAGGGTGCATCCATGAGGATCAATGGTCGGCACAACATTGTGGGCTGAAGGGCCTGTTCTGTGCTGTACTGTTCTATGTTCTATGTTCTATGTTCTATGGTGAACAGCTGTGGCCCCAACACTGAACCCTGCGGGACACCGCTCGTCACTGGTTGCCATTCTGAAAAAGAGCCTTTTAACCCAACTCTCTGCCTTCTGTCAGACAGCCAATCCTCAATCCAAGCCAGTAGCTCACGTCGAACACCATGGGCCATCACCTCGTTCAGCAGCCTCCCGTGAGGCACTGTATCAACGGCCTTTTGGAAGTCTAGATAGATCACATCTACTGGGTTTCCCTGGTCTAACATACTTGTTACCTCTTCAAACAATTCTAATAGGCACGACCTCCCCTTACTAAATCCATGCTGACTTGTTTTAATCTGACCCTGCACTTCCGGGAATTTAGAAATGTCATCCTTGACAATGGATTCTAGAATTTTACCAACTACCAAAGTTAGGCTAATCGGCCTATAATTTTCCATCTTTTGCCTTGATCCTTTCTTAAACAAGGGGGTTACAACAGCAATTTTCCAATCATTTGGGACTTTCCCTGACTCCAGTGACTTTTGAAAGATCACGACCAAAGCCTCCGCTATTTCCTCAGCCACCTCCCACCGAACTCTAGGATGTAGCCCATCGGGGCCAGGAGATTTATCAAATTTTAGACCCTTTAGCTTTTCTAGCACTTTCTCTTTTGTAATGCCTACCGTATTCAACTCTGCCCTCTGGCTCTCCCTAATTGTTGACATACTACTCATGTCTTCCACTGAGAAGACTGACGCAAAGTACTTATTAAGTTCTTCAGCTATTTCCTTATCTCCCGTCACAGGCCTTCCTGAATCAATTTGGAGCGGCGCAATATCTACCCTTGCCTCTCGTTTGTTTCTTATGTATTGAAAGAAGCTTTGACTATCATTTCTAATAATACGAGCTAGCCTACCTTCATATATGATCTTCTCCTTCCTTGTTGCTCTCTTTGTTATCCTCTGTCTGTTTTTGTAGCCTTCCCAATCTTCTGATTTCCCAGTGCTCTTGGCCACTTTATAGGCTGTCTCTTTTTCTTTGATATATTTCCTGACTTCCTTTGTCAGCCATGGCTGTCTAATCCCACCCCAGATAATCTTTGTTTTCTTTGGGATGAACCTCTGCCCTGTGTCCTCAATTACACCTATAAACTCCTGCCATTGTTGGTCTACTGTCTTCCCCGCTAGGCTCTGCTTCCAGTCGATTTTCATCAATTCCTCTCTCATGCCCCTGTAATTACCTTTATTTAACTGTAATACCATTCCATCCGATTTTGCCTTCTCTCTTTCAAACTGCAGACCGAACTCTACTGTATTATGATCGCTGCCTCCTACGTGTTCCCTTACTTTAAGGTCTTTTATAAAGTCTGGTTCATTACATAGCACAAAGCCCAGAATAGCCTGTTCCCTTGTGGGCTCCATCACAAGCTGTTCCAAAAAGCCACACTGCAAACATTCCATGAATTCTCTTTCTTTGGATCCACCAGCAACATTATTCACCCAATCCACCTGCATGTTGAAGTCCCCCATGATCACCGTGACCTTGCCTTTCTGACATGCCCTATTTATTTCTCGGTGCATCTTGCGCCCCGGTCCTGATCACTGTTAGGAGGTCTGTACATAACTCCCATTCCAGTTTTTTTTGCCTTTGTGTTTCCTCAATTCCGCCCACACAGACTCCACATCTTCTGACCCTGTGTCGTTTAGTGCCGTAGATCTAATTCCATTCTTAACTAACAAGGCAACCCCACCCCCTCTGCCCACCTCCCTGTCTTTTTGATGTGTTGTGAATCCTTGGATATTTAACTGCCAGCCCTGAGCTCCCTGCAACCATGTCTCTGTGATGCCTACCACATCATAATCATTCAAGAGGATTTGTGCTGTTAATTCATCTACTTTGTTGCGAATGCTAAGAGCATTTAGATGAAGTGTCTTAATGCTAGCTTTCTTATCATTATGAGAGAGGTTGGAAATCCCAAGATGTCTTAAGTTATCCTTCCTTTTTGCTGTATTCCTAGTCTGCCTCGAGCTTAAATCCACCTGTACTCATGCTATCCTGTTGCTTATCTTTCCATTTAACTCCATACTCCCTGTCTCTTTCACTTCCCCTTCCCCCCGACTCACGAGTTTAAAGCCCTACTGACCACCCTATTTATCTTTTTCGCTAGAACACTGGTTCCAGATCGGTTCAGGTGGAGACCGTCCCAACGGTACAGATCCCCCCGGTTCCAAAACTGATGCCAATGCCCCATGAAATGAAATCCCTCTTTCCCACACCAATCCCTTACCAATGTGTTGACTTGCCTAACTTTCTTTTCCCTACACCAATTGGCACGTGGCTTGGGCAGTAATCCGGAGATTATGACCCTTGAGGACCTGTACTTCAATTTCTTTCCTCGTGTTTCATAATCCCTGAACTGGTCCTCTACCCTAGCTTTGCCCATGTCGTTAGTCCCAACGTGGACCACAACAACTGGATCCTCCCCCGCCCGCTCTAATATCCTTTCAACCCGGTTGGAGATGTCCCGCACCCTGGCACCGGGCAGGCAACACACCATGCGGGTCTCCCGATGCGGCTTGCACAGGATACTATCTGTCCCTCTAATTATAGAATCCCCTATAACACCTACCTGTCTTTTTGCTCCCCCCCCCCTTGAATGACCTTGTGCCCCACGGTGCCATGGTCAGCTGGCTCATCCTGTCCACAGTCCATTCCCTCAACCGTACACGGAGCAAAAATCTCATACCTGTTGCAGTTGTCTGTCCGGACAGATCTGAAAAGATACTGACGTGTCTGCGTCTACCACCTCCGCTGGCACCGCGTTCCAGGCACCCACCACCCTCTGTGTAGAGAACTTTCCACACATATCTCCCATAAACGTTCGTCCTCTCACTCTGAACTCATGACCCCTAGTAATTGAGTCCCCCACTCTGGGGGGGAAAAAGCTTCTTGCTATCCACCCTGTCTATCCCCTCATGATTTTGTAGACCTCAATCAGGTCCCCCCTAATCACCATCTTTCTCATGAAAATAATCCTAATCTACTCAACCTCTCTTCATAGCTAGCATCCTCCATACCAGGCAACATCCTGGTGAACCTCCACTGCACCCTGTCCAAAGCGTCCACGTCCTTTTGGTAATGTACACAGTACTCTAAATGTGGCTGAACCAAAGTCTCATACAACTGTACATGACCTGCCAACTCTTGTCCTCAATACCCCGTCCGATGAAGGAAAGCATGCCGTATGCCTTCTTGACCACCCTATTGACCTGGCTTGCCACCTTCAGGGAACAATGGACCTGAACACCCAGATCTCTCTGTTCATCACTTTTCCCTAGGACTTTACCATTTACTGCATAGTTCACCCTTGAATTAAATCTTCCAAAATGCATCACCTCGCATTTGCCCGGATTGAACTCCATCTGACATTTATCTGCCACACTCTCGAGTCTATTTATATTCTGCTGTAATCTCTGACAGTCCCCCTCACTTTCTGCTGCTCCACCAATCTTAGTGTCATCTGCAAACTTGCTGATCAGATGACCTACACCTTCCTCCAAATCATTTACGCATATCACAAAACAACAGTGGTCCCAGCACAGAACCTTGTGGAACACCACTGGTCACAGGTGTCCAATTTGAGAAAATCCTTTCTACCACTGCTCTCTGTCTCCTGTTGCCTAGCCCATTTATTTTTGTGTCCGTCGAGCGAGCGCACCCTTGACCCCATGCGACTTGACTTTCCCCATCAGCCTGCCATGGGGAACCTTATCAAACGCCTTACTGAAGTCCATGTAAATGACGTCTACAGCCTTTCCCTTTCAATCAACTTTGTCATGTCGTCAAAGAATTCTATAAAGTTGGTAAGACATGACCTTCCCTGCACAAAACCATGTTGCCTATCACTGATAAGCTGATGTGCTTCCAAATGGGAATAGATCCTATCCCTCAGTACCTTCTCCAGTAGCTTCCCAACCACTGACGTCAGTCTCACCGGTCGATAATTACCTGGATTATCCTTGCTACCCTTCTTGAACAAGGCGACAACATTAGCAAGTCTCCAGTCCTCCGGGACCTCACCCGTGTCTAAGGATGCTGCAAAGATATCTGTTAAGGCCCCGGCTACTTCCTGTCTCGCTTCCCTCAATAACCTGGGATAGATCCCCACCTTAATGCCTTTTAGGAGACCCAACACTTCCTCCTTCCTTGTGTCAACTTGACCTAGAGTAAGCAAATGTCTATCCCTCACATCACCATCTGTCATGTCCCTCCCCTTCATCAATACCGATGCAAAGTATTCGTTCAGAATGTCACCCATTTTCTCTGACTCAGTGCATAACTTTCCTTCTTTGTCCTTAAGTGGGCCAATCCTTTCTCTAGTTACCCTCTTGCTCTTTATATATGAATAAAAGGCTTTGGGATTTTCCTTAACCATGCTTGCCAGCAATATCTCATGTCTTCTCTTCGCCCTCTTAATCCCTTGTTTCAGATGCGCTCGAAATTCCCCGTGTTCTTCCAAAGCTTCATCTCTCTTAAGTCGCCTCTAATCTATGCTTCCTTTTTGCACTTGGCTAGTCTCACAATTTCACCTGTCATCCATGGTTCCCGAATCTTGCCTTTTCTGTTGCTGATTTTCCCAGGAACATGTCTCTCCTGCATACTAATCAACCGCTCTTTAAAAGCCTCCCATATATCAAATGTGGATTTACCTTCAAACATTTTCTCCTGATCTAAATTCCACAGATGCTACTGAACCTTGGTATGGTTGGCCTTCCCCCAGTTTAGAACTCTTCCTTTAGGACCACTCCCATCCTTGTCCATGAGTATTGTAAAACTTAGGGAATTGTGGTCGCTATTTCCAAAGTCGTCCCCTGCTGTAATTTCAACCACCAGGCAGGTTCATTCCCCAACACCAGGTCCAGTATGGCCCCTTGCCGAGTTGGACTACACACACACTGCTCTAGAAAACCCTCCTGGACACACCTTACAAATTCTGCTCCATCTTGCCCCCTAGTTCTGAGTGAATCCCAGTCAATGTTGGGATAATTAAAATCTCCCATCACCACCACCCTGTTTCTCCAACACCTTTCCATTATCTGTTTACATATTTGTACCTCTATCTCACGCTCGCTGTAGGGAGACCTGTAGTACAGCCCCAACATTGTTACTGCATCCTTCCTATTTCTGAGTTCTACCCATATTGCCTCAATGCTTGAGCCCTCCATGGGGCCCTCCTTCAGTACAGCTGTGATATGGTCTTCGACCAGTATTGCAACTAACATTAAATAGTAGACAGTAGATCACTGGAAAAGGAGGCTGAAGAATCAGTATGAGGAATGAAGAAATGGAAGAGGAACTGAACAGGTACTTTGTATCAGACTTCATGGTGGAAAACACCAATCGCATACTAGAACTTTGAGAGTTAGGGGCAGTGGTGAATATAATAGCCGTAACTAAGGAAAAGGTGCTGGGGAAGCAGAAAAGTCTGAAGGTGGACCAATCACCCCTGGACCAGATGGACTGTACTGTAGACTTCTGAAGGAGATAGCTGAAGAAATTGTTGAGGCATTAGTGGTGATCTTTCAGGAATCACTGGTGATAGGGAGGATCTTGGGGGCTTGGAAAATGGCTAAAGCAACACCCCTGTTTAAGAAAAGAGAGAGACAGAAGAAGGGAAATTATAGGTCAGTTAGCCTGACCTCAATCATTGGTAAGTTTTTGGAGTCCGTTCTTAAGGTTGAGATTGCAGAGACCTTGGAAGTAAATGACAAAATCGGGCTGATTCAGCATAGCTTCATCGAGGGGAAGTTATACCTGACAAATCTGTTAGAATTCTTTGAGTAGAAAGTGGGCAAGTTAGACAAAAGGGAGCCAGTGAATGGGATTTGTTTGGATTTCCAGAATGCTGTTGAGAAGGTATCAAATAAGATGAGAGCCCATAGTGTTTGGGCAAGTTACTGCCATTGACATTGAGCATTGGCTGACTGGCAGAAGGCAGAGAGTGTAGATAAAGGGGTCTTTTACAGGATGGCAGCTGGTGACGAGTAGAGTCCCACAGGGATCAATGTTGGTACCACAACAGTTCATGTAATACATTGATGATATGGATGAAGCAACTGAGACATTTTTGCTGAGTTTACAGTTGGCACAGTGACAGATGGAGGGAGAGATAGCAGTGAGGAAGTTGCAGAAGGACTTGCATAGACTCTGAGAGTGGGCAAAGAAGTGGCAGACAGAATACTGTGTGGGACACTGTGAGGTTATGTGCTTTGGTAGTAAAAATGGAGGCATAGATTATTTTCTAAATGAGAAAGGGCATTTGAAGTCTGAAGCACAACTGTCCCTCGTTGCCTTTGAGAAGGTAGTAGTGAGTTTCCTTCTTGAACTGCTACAAGTACATTTGCTCAAGATAGATACAATGCCACTAGGGAGGGAATTTTGGATTTTGACCCAGCGTGTTATCAGCTGAGCCTGAACATTGTCCAGGTCAATCTGCACAAAACAACCCTTTTTTTACCCCTGGAATTAACATTGTGAACGTTCTGAAAACCGCTGTTGTAAGCATATCTTAATAGGCTTAATAGACCAAAACTGTAAGCTTGTTCAAAGTCCTCTTCAGGTTAACATGCAGGTTCAGTTGACAGTTAGGAATGTAAATGCAATGTTAGCATTCATTTCAAGAGGGCTGGAATACAAGTGCAGGAATGTACTGCTGAGGCTGTATATGGCTCTGGTCAGACCCTATTTGGAACATTGTGACCAATGTTTGGCTCCATATCGAAACAAGGAGTCTGCCAGTTCTTTGCCCACTCACCTAGCCTGTCCAAGTCCTTCTGCAGCTTCCCCACTTCCTCACTACTATTTGTCCCTCCATCTGCTGACATTGGAGGGAGTCCAGAGGAAGTTGGCAAGAATCATTCTGAGTATGACGAGCTTGTCTTACGAGGAGTGGTTCAGGACTCTGGGTCTGTACTCGGTGGAGTTTAGAAGGATGAGGGGAGAATGTGGAGAGGCCTGGAGAGACATGGATGTGGGGAAGATGTTTCCATGAGTAGGAGAGACTTAAATCTTTGGGCACACCCTCAGAGTCGAATGGATAACCCTTTAGAACTGAGATGAGGAATTTCTTCAGCCAGTGGATGGTGAATCTGTGGAATTCATTGTTGCGGAAGGCTGTGAAGGCCAAGTCATTGAGTCTGTTGAAGATATGAGTTGGATAGGCTCTTGGTTAGTAAGGGGATCAAGAGTTAGGGGGAGAAAGCGGGAGATTGGATGGTGGAGCAGAGAGTCAGTTGCAACTGCTCAAATATTGAGGCTGGGATTTCAGCAAAGGTAATGTTGAGGGGGGACGGTTAGATGCTCACTTGTCGGAGATGGTCATTATCTGTCACTTATATGGACGTTTTTTTTTGAAAACTCTGTTGTGGATGTGGGCATCACTGGCTCGGCCAGCATTTATTATCTGTCCCTAGTTGCCCTTAGGAAGGTAGTGGTGAGCTGCCTTCTTGAACTGCTACAAGTACATTTGCTTTCGGTAGATACAATACGATTAGGGAGGGGATTTCTGAGAACGCTGTTGTAAGCATATCCTAGCTTAATAGACCAAAACTGTACGCTGTGCACCTTGAGTGGCGTCACCAGTCTTGTGTGGAAAGATTTTCACTCCTCCCCTCCTTGAAATAAAGATTTGCACCTCACGTGCCTTCTAAAATACATGCTGTGCATAGAAGCTAAATTTTTGTGCTTCATGTACATGCCTCTTGCTGCGTTCTGCTGGGATCTTTTAAGAATCTAGAAAAGATTACAGCCAATACATCCATTTGGGCAGCACGGTGACTCAGTGGTTAGCTCTGCAGCCTCACGGCGCCAGGGGCCCGGGTTCGACTCCAGCCTCGGGTAACTGTCTGTGCGGAGTTTGCACATTCTCCCTGTGTCTGCATGGGTTTCCTCCATGTGCTCCAATTTCCTCCCACAGTCCAAAGATGTGCAGGCGAGGTGGATCGGACATGCTAAATCGCCGGTAGTGTTCAGGGGTGTGTGTGGGTTATAGGGGTGGGATGGGATGCTGCAAGGGGCGAAGTGGACTTGTTGGTCCGACGGACCTGTTTCCACACTGCAGGGAACCGAATCTCATCTAATGTCTGCAGTCAACTCTTATAATCCTCCATGTTATCATCTAATTTAGTCTGAAGGGATGCCTGACAACTAATGAAGTGAGGGAACAGGTTTTATGTCTGTATTAATTGAGGATGAATTGATTGTGAGTTGGCTGTATAAATATGGGAGCTAGTAATTAGGGGTTGACGTTTATGGAGTATTTTTAAAAGAAATAAAGCTCTGATGGTACGATGTTGGGTTGGACTCTTTGCATACCTGGAATCCAATTCTTCAGGTCCAGGGAACCTATTAACTTAGTCTTCTCAGTTTTCCTCAATGTTTTCTTGAGGATTTCCTTCTCCCTTTCGCTCCCTACTTTTCGCCCATTGGTTTTTTTTTGTATGTTTTCTACTGTGAAATCAGATAGAAAATATTGGTTCAAAGCTTGTGCCATTACCTTCATTTCCCCAGTCTCACCCTCTCATGAGCCATTATTCACTGTATTTACTCTTTTCCTTTTTATAGATTTGTGGAAGCTTTTACTGTATTTGTATTAATGTCTCCCTCATTATTATTTTGGTCATCTTTTGTTCACATCTGAAATAGTTTCAGTTCCACAATTTTCCAATCTTTCTTTCAATTTATACTATCTTTAACTTTCTTAGATAGCAACAGATGGCACCATGGTGCATTCTAGCTGTACATCCTTTCATTCTAAATTGACAATATTTTTGTTCAGAGTTATGAAATATCCCCTGAAACATCTGCCATTGCTTCTCTATGGTCTTTTAAACTATTTTCCCAGTTCAACTCTGCCTTTATACTCCTGAGTTATCTTCAATGAAAGTTAAAGATATTAAACAGTTTCAGACCAAATTCTCATCCTCGTCCTTGATGTAAAATTCTACCACATCCTGATCATTCTTATCCAGAGAATCCTGTACTATGTTATGGTTGATGAGTTGTATCGCAAAACATACTACCAGGTCTAAAATATCTTAAAACTGTGCCACTGGAACCAAGCAGGGATTAAGACTCCAAATGCACTCTATGAATATATCCTGAGGGGTAGATAACTGTTCTTAACATCAAGGTGCCATTCAACCAAATATGACATCAAGGAGCCGTCGCAAAGCTGCAGTCAGTAAGAATCAGGTGAAAAACCCTCTGCCGGCTGGAACCTTACCATAAAGGAAGTGGTTGTGGTTGTTGGAAGTCAGTTGCCCCAACTCCAAAGCATCACTGCGGGGGTTACGTAAATTTGTGCCCTGAGCTCAACCATCTTCAACTGTTTCATCAAATGCCAAATGCCATCCCTCCGTCAGAATGCCATACGTGGGGATGTTCTCAGTTGATTGTGCCATGTTCAGCACCACTCATAGCTCCTCAGATGCTGAAGTAGTCCATGTCCACAGAACATAAGTGATGAGAAGCAAGTGGTAGTTGTGCTGTGCAACTTACGGGCAATGAACGTCACCATTAAGGAGAATCTAACCATTGCCCCATGACTTACACTCCTTTACTGCCAATATGCTGAGGCTTATCAGGTTTCCAGAAACTGAATTGGACCAAACTTGTAATTATTGTGACGACAAGAGCAGGTCAGAGGTTAAGAATTCTGCAGTGAATAATGAGCCCCCTACCTACACAAAGCCTGTCCACCATCTATAAAGCCCAAGTCAGGAATGTAATCTCCACTGGTCAGGACTGGTGCAGCTCCATCAACACTCAGGAAGCTTGAATCATATGGACAAAGCAGCCTGTTGGATTGGTACCCCACCCACCACCTTCAACATCTGTTCTATCATCAGTAATGTATAATTAGTGCCCCATGCAAGTTTCCCTCCAAGCCACACACACTATCCTGACTCGGAACTATATCGCTGTTCATTAATAGTCATTGAGTGAAGATTCTGGAGCTTCTTTCTGAACAGCACTACTCTAAGGACTGCAGTTATTCAAGAAGGCAGCTCACCACCACCTTCTCCAGGGTAATTGGGCTTAGCCAGCAACATCCACATCCCGTGAATAAAAAAGAATCTTCCAGGCTATCTGTGCCAATTGGGTTCACAGTTTATGATCACATCTTTCTTACAAGATCCCATTACTTCTTGGTCTATCGACTGTATGCTATCCTGGACTGTACCTTCTGTCAGGGGATCTATGAATCTGAAACTGTCACAGCTGTGACTTCTTTCCTTTGCTGTTCCTTATCTCTACCCAAACTGATTGTCTATTTTGCCTGGGAGCCAGTTGGCTGGTTTGTAATTCAGAGTGATACCAACAGCCTGGGATCCGACACTGTCTGAAGTTACAATGAAGGAATCTTCTTCTCAACCTCTCTCCTCATCTGAGGTGTGGTAACCTTCAATTTCAACCACCTCCAGTTATCTCTCTCGACTGTGAGAGCAGACCTGTGGTCCCAACTGGGACTATAGTGACTTTGAATCTCCAAACCAAGATAATTTCTCACCAATGTATTGATCTCATCTTTGACACAAGACAAAAAAACAAACAAATTAAACCCAATGAGATGAATTTTGGATCACTGGATTACATGGCATAATTGGACAACGAAATGCACTATTGTTAAAATAATTCGGAATTCAACCAGAAAGGCCACTAATGTGAATCCTGGATCTGTGTATCATTTGAAATTATTTAATTGGATAGTTTCAGTATTTGGCCACAGGATGGAGAAATCTGCTGAGGTGATGTACCCAGAAGATAGAAAGATGATAGAAATGTTTGGAGAGATATGGGCCAAGCACAGGCAGGTGGAACTAGTTCAGTTTGGGATTGTGATCAGCATAGGCTGGTTGGACCAAAGGATCTGTTTTCATGCTGTATGACTCTATGAAACTCAAGCTTAATTGTCCGAAACTCACATTCAGACATATCTAACCTTGATCATAATCTTACAGAAAGATAGCCGACTTTATCCCTCAGAGTTGCAGACTCTTCAATTTTACATCCTCAAAGACATTTAGCAGGAATAGCATGGATTATAGAGTGAGTTGAGTAGATTAGTTCATTATTAATTCTTAACTAAATTTGATTTATTTTACATTTTTAGACAACATCAGGTGAAGATGTGCGTGATTTCACCAAGGTGCTGAAAAATAACTTCAGATCAAAGAAATACTTTGCCAAACATCCTCGCTTGGGTTATTTACCACTACAAACAGTCCTAGAAGGTGAGAACCTTGAGATGTAAGTTTATTGATGTGAGATTTACTAATGTATCAATGCCCATTTGGGGGTTGACAAATATTGCAGCATTATTCGTTCTGCAGCTTAGCAGGAGAGTGAGGTTGTCCATTTGCGCCGATATCAGAAGTACACAATACAAGAACAAGAGGGGCTTAACTGATAGCATCGGTCCTCTCGCCTTCAAAACAGTGTAGTTACTCAGAGTGCATCTGCTGTGGACTTGTTGATACTGTCACTAACGTGCAACCTTCCTTGATATCTTTCTCTGTCCTCCAGTTCTGTCTTTTAAAAATTACCCTCTCCCCAAAAGGAAAGAACCTTTGGCTGAACAGAGAACAAAGAACAGTACAGGCCCTTCGGCCCACGATGTTATGCCGACCTATTATCCCACTCATATCAAACTACCCTGCATACCCTTCATTTTACTATCCTTCATGTGCCGATCCAAGAGTCGTTTAAAAGTCTTGAAATGTATCTGACTGCACTACCACTGCTAGCAGCGCATTCCACACACCCGCCACTCTCTGTGTAAAGAACCTACCTCTGACATCTCCCCTATTCCTTCCTCCAGTCACCTTAAAATTTCTCCCCCTCGTAATAGTCATTTCTGCCCTGGGAAAAAAAATCTTACTATCCACTCCAGCTATGCCTCTCATCATCTTGCATACCTCTATCAAGTCACCTCTCATTCTTCTTTGCTCCAATGGAAAAAGTCCTCGCCCCCCCTCAATGTTTCATCATAAGACGTGCCGTCCATTCCATGCAGCATCCTGCTAAATCTCCTCTGCACCCTCTCTAAAGCTTCCACATCCTTCCTATAATGAAGCAACCAGAATTGAACTCAATATTCTAAGCGCTGCTCCATCCCCACAAACTAATGCTCGATTCCAAATCCCTTTTCTCTTGATGCTTTAAATTCAATGCTGTCTTTCGTGTAATTTCATATTTGAATTCACTGGTCCTGAGCCGCTCGCGGCGATGTGCCCCCGCGGTCCTGCTACAGTGCTTTGAGATGGAAACAAACATGACTGATGAAGGTCCACCAGTTGATGTAGTACGTTTAGATTTCAAAAAAGCATTTGATAAATTACAACTCATAAGGTGACTCAAAAGAAAGCAGCCCATGGGTTCAAGGGTAGTATATTAGGATGGACAGAGGACTGCATCGCAAACAGAAGTAGAGAAGGGGCAGCAGGATGGTAACTTATAACTGGTGTCCGGCCACAGGGCCCCTGCTGCGGAGGCCGTACACCTAATGTTGCCTGGGTTGATTTCGGAAATGGAGGAGGGGATTGCCATGCTTAGGAATGTTGGGCGGATGGGATTTATAAGATTGAGAGAAATCTTATTTTTTCAGCATTTAAGATTCTTAAGAGGCTTGATAGTGTATATCCGTAGAGAATGCTCCCATTTGTGAAATATTTTATGACCAGAGGCCACATTTTCATATTAGTTGCCTGTTAATTCAGGGGAAGAATTACTTCTTTCAGGTGGTAGCAATCTATTCAACACTTTAGCAGAGAAGGTTTTCGAGGTAATGCCATCAATTATATGCTAGGCTGAGATGGCCCGTTTAATTTTCAAATCAAGAAACAACAATAATGAGGAAAGGGTAGTCTTCACAGTGGAAGATACTTCAAGGATCCCCTTATCCCTGTATTCTTTAGTAATGAATTAAATACATCACTACCACACCATCACTACCATTACAGAAGTAGTAGTAGACAATCTAATGGAGTAAAAGCAGATCAGACTCTTTGCCCTGATGGTTTACTTTCTATGATTCCAAACAAAGGAGCTTCAGAGTTGGTGTATGCATTGATTGTAATTTCTGAAAAAGGTTTCGATTCTCGAGAAGCATCTGAGGGCTGGAAAACTGCCGATGTGACATCCCTATTTAAAAAGGAGAGAGGCAAATTGTTGGAAATATGTGGCAATCAACTGTGAAGAAAATAATAGCAGGACATTTGGAAAATCAGAATCTAATCAAACAGAATCACCATAGCCTGACGAAAGAGAAATTATGTCTGGCTAATTTGTTTGGGTTTTTCGAGGAAGTCCCAACCAGAATTAGTAGAGGAAAACCAGTAAATGTGTTGTATTTGGACTTTGAGCAAACATTTGAGAATGTACTCAAAAGTAATAAGCTAAGAGCTGAGGTTTTGAAGGTAGTATATTGCTATGGATCAGTATGCTTTGCATGGCCAGGAAGGAGAGATCACATCTACAGTGAAATGCACCAAGTGAATAGATATTTTGGGGAATTTGGTGGCAATGTGGTAAGTCAGTGCAGAGGGTAAGAGGTGCTATTTGCTTGCTTTTTTTGCCTGATAGTTGGTCAGCTTTTTTTTTTGAGACAGGACAAATTGAAGCCAGAAGCGGGGACCCAGAAGGTGAACCCGGTTCATTGGTTGGTGATAGCTACTGGTTTAAGAATCTATTATCGGTAATTTTCAGATTGAAAGTAAATCGGAGAAATATATACAGGCTACAAACTAATGTTTTTAAATCAAATTAAGATTTAAGTAATTGAAATGGAGATGCCGGGCCAATGATGATTTAAACCTCCATGACGGGGGAGTGGTCAGACACCATACTCCAGCTCAGGGTTGATGAACTGGAATCTCAGTTTCGACCAATCAACAAATCATGCGGGGGAGAGTTACCAGGGAATGCTCTGTTTCCGGAGGCAGTCACACACCTTAGATTAACTACCTGAAGCTCGGTCAGTGGCCAGGGACGTGAGACTGTGACTAAGGACAGGGCAGGTGGAAGGATCCAGGATGTCGTGCAGAAGGAACCTTGGCCTTTGATCTTATCGAACAGGTTTGAGATTCTTTCTTCCTGTGTGGATGAGAGGTCAGGGTATATGGAAGATGAGTAAACTGACTATAGCACGGTGGTACAGGGGGACATTCAAGAGGGGATAAAAAGTGAAATGTAGTTATAATCAGAGGTAGTATAGTTAGCGGAATGAACATTGTTGGTTGTGACTAGGATCGAGAGTCTCGAAAGTAGTGTTGCCTGCCTGGCGCCCAGGTTTAGGATATTCCGTCTTGGCTACCAAGGAATTTGAAGTGGGAGGTGTAGAAATCCAGCTATCGTGGTGGACACAGGTACCATTGATATGGAAGAAAGAGGAAAGAGGTTCTGCTGAGGGATTATGAGCACTGAGGTGCTGAGTGAGAAGGCAGAACCAAAAGGTAATAATCTCGGGATTCTTATCTGAGCAATTTGGCACAGTGTGAACAAAACTGAAGATGTAAATGCATTGTTCAAATGATGGCATGGCAGAAATGTGTTTGAATTCATGGGACATTGGCATTGGTATGGGGAAGGAGGGAGTTGTTCCGGTGGCATAGGCTTGATGAGAATCATATTGGGACAAGTATCCTGGCAAAAGACATAGCTAGGTCTGGGGGTAGGGCATCAAAGTGAAAAGTGTGGAGCGGGTGAGTCCAGTTGCATGGAAAATTATGGAAAAAGTTAGAAGCTAGTAAGTGCTCAGCAAAGTTTCCAGAGCAAGTAATAGGACAAAAAGTATGGAAATAGTCAGGAGTCTCATTTCAGGTGCAGCAGATAAGAAGGGTGGCCATAAATGCCAGACTGAAGGTCTTTTATTTAATTGTAGGGAGTGTATTAAACCAAGTGAATGAGTTTGTGGTGCAGATTGAAATTGACAGATGTATTGTTCTGGGTATCACAGACATGTGGTTGTAAGGGGATAAGTGTTGGGAACTAAATATCCAATGATACATGTCCTATAGAAAGAACAGACAAATGGACAGAGATGCCAGGGTTGGATTGTGAGTAAGAAATGGGGCAACGCTGAAGGAACCACAGGTCTTGAGCTTGTTTATTAATGACTTTGAGGAAAATGTGAATGTGCTGTGGCTAAATTTGTAGATGACTCAAAAATATTTGCAAAGACAAGGCATGGCACAGAAACAGAGATTTACCAGGATGTTACTTGGATTGGAATGTATTAGCTTTCAGGAGGGCTTGGTGGCAATGTTGTACAATAATAAATGTAATGAGATCAACCATGATCTCACCGAATGGTGGAGGAAATTCAATGGGCCAAATGACTTTTTGAGTGAGTCTTGTTGTTTGACAATGAATTCGTAAAGGTGTTTTTTTTTGTCTCTTGGATGAGATGTAAAAATGAAATGTGTACGCTTCCTTTTCATCTGGCAATAAATAATCGTTCTGAACGATTTCCATTGACTAGTGGCAATCTGACAAGCATCACGATGTAAAGAGATTCTTCGCTTCTTTTTAATTGTCAAGTTATTCTTTGGAATTAATTCAGCATATATTTTTGCATCTCAGGAATTATATTCATCACTGCATCTCAAAAAGTACTCTGTTGTATGATAACAGCATTTTAAAGAACACTCTTCAATGGTTGTGATTTTCAGTTGCCATAACACACATTAAATTACATTGTTGGCCAATCTGTCCATGATTATTTCATTGTCTTACATTTCAAACAGACAAGGAAATATTGGTGATGCAATGAAGAGTTTGATGATAAAATATAATTACTGTTACGGTTTCCTCTTGGACGAAATATTCTCATCAAATTGACTGGTCAAGGAAATGGGACACTGACTGTGAGTACTTTGAGTGTTTAAGTGATTCCTAAAATGAAAATTATGACCTTGATTTCTCTTGCATGCAGATATGAAGAGACTATTTTAAAAATCCTCTCGGTTCATGGTTCAGGCATAAAGGTGTCACATGTATATTTATGTATATACATGTACATGTGTAATCTGAAAAGAAAATGATGATAAATCACTTGTTACAAGGTGAGAATGAGTTATCCAGATAGTAAGAACTGCCAAAGTTGGTGTCTGAGATAACACATTGTGGAGCTGGGGGAAAGCAGGCAGCATCAGAGGCTCAAGAAAGTTGATGTTTTGGGTCAGGACCCTTCCTCCAAAATGGAGGGTGGACGGGAGCTCAGAAACAAATAGTGTGGAGAGGGAGGAGGTGCTGGGGAAGGTAGGTGGGATGGTGATAAATGAGTACTATCCAGATTGGAACAGATTTACCCCAGAAGGTATTGAATACAAGTTCCAAATCACTCTCAAAATCCTAGTGACTGTTAACATTCATGTTTTTTTTGTCTGTGTGTTTCAGTAGTTGCATGTCAGTTTGAATGGTTCATTGAGAGTGAGGAACCTATGGACTCACACACACCATCATGGAATTTAATTCAAAGAGTGACTCCTCTTCAAAGTACTTAGTCGCTTTTAAAATCTTGACCATTTCTGCTGTCTAGTTGAACAAGTGTAGCTGAATACTGCTTCAATAGGAATTAGTGTTTAATAGGAACATATTTGTGAAACTTACAGTTCCTCAAGCTTTAGCATAAACTGGTGGAGACTTTCGGCGCTTGCAAAAAGGCTCACCTCTCTTAATACTGAAGGAAAATTGGAGTTTAAAAGTAAGTTCATCCGGTGTCAGGGAATGAAATGTTAATGTTGACTTGAATATAATTTTTTAAAAAGTAATATATTTGTGTAGCACTAAACTCAAATTAAAATTTGGATATGCCAGTTGACTCCTGTTTGACACTGTATGGAATGGCGGTGACATCAGATTCAGTGATGATTGAGAATCTAAAGAATATGAGGATAAGATTTAACATCCAAATATCATTGAACTCTTCAAGGAATGTATTACTGGAAAAGGGGGAAAGCATGTATGTCTATAAGAATTGAATACACTCTGAAGGCGGTGGCACAGATGAAACAGACCTGTGTGCTAAAACTTATCACAAATTTCACATTGAATGGAGCAGTTTAAACAGGCTGGAGGAAGCAGACATGCCAGCGCAAACTTTTGAATTTGTGCATTCTGTTCATAAACATCAGCAAAATTGTGGGAACCTGTTTATTCTTTCTCTTTTATTGCACAGAACCATACGATTACACTAATTTTGATTAGGAATTTAAAGATTATGAGCCCTGTCCGTTTGACTCGCAGTTTGGTACCATAGGTTGGTACGATCTTCGTTCAAGAAGGAAGAGGGATGTTCCAGACACAGAAAATCGTCAAACCATTTACTACAAAGTCTGTTTCTGCTTAGTATTAATTAATGCAGTTAACATTTTCAGATCGACATGATTGCAGAATGGAGTCAATAAAACAAATTCCATCTGATATTCAACATAAATTTTAAGTTTGGAATAACAAGCTCACAAGAAAGATGACCTGGTTTTAGATATCACTTGGGACCACAGACTAACAGACAAAGGAACAAAGCAAAACGACTCTGCGATTTGATGTAGAAACTCCTGACTCCGAAGCCTGCAGCCGCCCTCCAATTCTCAAGTCAGAAGTGTGTCAATGATGGTGCAGATCCAACAACACTGGAAACGATCTTGAGTCTAGACCAAAGCAGCCCCTTGATTGGCACCGTATCCATTCTCTCCACAACCAACTCCAAGACACAATAATGTGTCCATATACAAGATGCACTGCCACATTTTTTTCCAACTATTCTTACACCCGCCTTTCCAGACTTAGAAAACTCATCTTCAAGGTCAAGGACATCAGACATGGTAGCACTAATCCCAGTAAAAATCACCTCCAAGCTACTCTCAAACTGATTTGGAAATGAATGATTGTTCCTGAGTCAATATTAGTAATCTCTTTTGGAACAGCATTGTGGGTCTGTGTACAGCAACATGAAGCTGTTCAAGAAGTCAATTTGTGCTGGACAATTAGCAACAGCTATGTCTCATTAAAGAATAAATAAATCGGAAAGAAATCCATCTGAGAGTCACAAGCAAATGGGTAACTTTTTTTTGTTCACTCTGCAGCTCGTGGGCTATTACCAATTTTGACAATGACAAATGAAGCTTTTGTTTGGTTTGCTATTGATAGCAGCTGTCCACAAAATAAAAACAATTGGCATCAGAGATAATGGGAAGTGCAGATGCTGGAGAATCCAAGATTACAAAGTGTGGAGCTGGATGAACACAGCAGGCCAAGCAGCATCTCAGGAGCACAAAAGCTGACGTTTCGGGCCTAGACCCTTCATCAGAAAAGAGGGAGGAGGAGAGGGCTCTGAAAGAAATAGGGAGAGGGGAAGGCAGATTGAAGATGGATAGAGGGGAAGATAGGTGCAGAGGAGACAGACAAGCAATAAGGAAGGAGAGGATCAAATACGAAGGTAGGCTAGCTAGTCATATCAGAAATCATAGTAACAGCTTCTTTCAATACATAAGAAACAAACGTGAGGCAAAAGTAGACACTGGGCCACTCCAAATTGATGCTGGAAGGCAAGTGGTGGGAGATAAGGAAGTAGCTGAAGAACTTAATAAGTACTTTGCGTCAGTCTTCACAGTGGAAGACATGAGTAATATGCCAACAATTAGGGAGAGCCAGGGGGCAGAGCTGAGGATGGTAGGAATTACAAAAGAGCAAGTGCTAGAAGAGCTAAAAGGTCTAAAAATTGATAAATCTCCTGGCCCCGATGGGCTATATCCTAGAGTTCTGAGGAAGGTGGCTGAGGAAATAGCAGAGGCTTTGGCTATGATCTTTCAAAAGTCACTGTAGTCAGGGAAAGTCCCAGATGATTGGAAAATTGCTGTTGTAACTCCGTTGTTTAAGAAAGGATCAAGGCAAAAGATGGAAAATTACAGGCCGATTAGCCTGACCTCGGTAGTTGATTAAAATTCTTGAATCATTGTCAAGGATGAGATTTCGAAATTCCTGGAAGTGCAGGGTCAAATTAGAACAAGTCAGCATGGATTTAGTCAGGGGAGGTCGTGCCTGAAAAACCTGTTAGAATTCTTTGAAGAGGTAACAGGTATGTTAGACCAGGGAAACCCAGCGGATGTTATCTATCAAGACTTCCAACAGGCCTTTGATAAGGTGTCTCACAGGAGGCTGCTGAGCAACGTGAGGGCCCATGGTGTTCGAGGTGAGATACTGGCCTGGATTGAGGTTTGGCTGTCTGACAGAAGGCAGAGAGTTGGGATTAAGGGCTCTTTTTCAGAATGGCAACCAGTGACGATGGTGTCCCGCAGCGTTCAGTGGTGGGGCCGCTGCTGTTCACCTTATATGTTAATGATCTGGATGAAGGGACTGGGGGCATTCTGGCGAAGTTTTCCGATGATACGAAGATAGGTAGACAGGCAGGTAGTACTGAGGAGGTGGAGAGGCGGCAGTAAGATTGAGACAGTTTAGGAGCGTGGTCCAGGAAATGGCTGATGAAATTGAATGTGAGTAAATGTGAGGTTTTTCACTTTGGTAAAAAGAATAGAGACATGGAATATTTTCTAAATGGTGAGAAAATTCGTAAAGCAGAAGTACAAAGGGATCTGGAATTCTTGGTCCAGGATTCTCTAAAAGTTAACTTGCAGGTAGAGTCCATGATTAAGAAAGCGAATGTAATGTTGTTTATCTCAAGAGGGTTGGAATATAGAAGCAGTGATGTGCTTCTGAGGCTTTATAAAGGCCTAGTTAGGCCCCATTGAGAATACCGTGTCCAATGTTGGGCCCCACACCTCAGAAAGGACATACTAGCCCTGGAGCGTGTCCAGCGGAGATTCACACGGATGATCCCTGGAATGGTAGGCTTGACATACGACGAACGGCTAAGGATCCTGGGATTGTACTCATTAGAGCTGAGAAGGTTGAGGGGAGATCTAATAGAAACTTACGAGATAATGTGTGGCTTAGAAGGGGTGGACGCTAGGAAGTTGTTTCTTTTAGGCCAGGAGACTAGGACCCGTGGGCACAGCCTTAAAATTAGAGGGGGTAAATTTAAAACGGAAATGAGACGACTTTTCTTAAGACAGAGAGTGGCGGGCTTGTGAAATTCATTGCCACGGAGTGCAGTGGGGGCCGGGACGTTGGATGCCTTCAAGGCAGAGATCAACAAATTCTTGATCTCACAGGAATCAAGGGCGACGGGGAGCGTGCAGGGAAGTGGAGTTGAAATGCCCATGAGCCATGATTTAAATGGCGGAGTGGACTTGATGGGTCGAATGGCCCTACTTAGACTCATATCTTATGGTCTTAAGTTAAAGGGTCGGACATGAAGCCAATAGAGGTGAGTGTAGGTGGGGAGAGGTCAGTCTGGGGAGGACAGACAGGTCAAGGGGGCGGGAAGCGGTTAGTAGGTCAGGAATGGGGGTTTGGCTTGAGCTGGGAGGAGGGGATCGGGGAGAGGAAGAGCAGATTAGGAACGTGGGGACGAGCTGGGCTGGTTTTGGGATGCAGTGGTGGGAGGGGAGATTTTGAAGCTTGTGAAGTCCACATTGATACCATTGGGCTGCAGAGTTCCCAAGTCTCAGTTAAGGAAGGACAATAAACACTGGTCAGTCAGTCATACATCGAACAAAAAAAGTTTATTTTTTAAAAAAAATAGGATGCATCTGTCAATCAAGTGGCAAAGTATTATCGAGTTTTGAGAAGATTTTTAGCTCAGGATTGAGGTTTTGGATGTAAGATTGCTCACTGAGCTGGAAGGTTAGTTTTCAGATGATTCGTCACCATTCCAGGCAAAATCATCAGTGAGCCTCCAGTGAAGCGCTGGTGTTCGGTCCCGCTTTCTATTCAAGTGTTTAGGTTTCCTTGGGTTGGTCATGTTATTTCCTGTTCTTTTTCTCTGAGGATGGTAGATGGATTTGGAGCCAATGTGTTCTCCCTAGTGTAGTTTGTGTATGGAATGAACTGCCAGAGGAGTGCCAGAGGCTATTATAATCACAGTATTTAAAAGTCACCTGCATGGACACATGAATAGGAAGGGTCTGTAGGGATATGGGCAACATGCTGGCAAATGGAACTAGTCATTTATGATATCTGGTCAGCATGGAGGAGTTGGACTGAAGGGTCTGTTTCCCTGCTGCACAACTCTACGACTCTGTCTTCGTCTCTTTGTGTCTCTCTCTCTCGCCTTCGCTCCCCCCTCCCATTTTCTCCAAACCCACCCCTCGCCACACACACAATCTCTGTCTCTCCATCTTTCTGTGTGTGCCTCACTCTGTGTCTATGTCTCTCTCTCTCTCTCTGTTGTCTTGTCTCTGCCACCTCGCTGTGCACTTCTGTCTCTCTTTCTTTCTCTTTCACTCTGTCTCTTGTGTGTGTGTGTGTGTGTGTGTGTGTGTGTGTGTGTGTGCGCGCGCGCGCGCGCTCCTCTCTGTCTCTCGTCTTGTCTCTGCCTCCCTCTGTGTGTGTCTCTGCCGTTGTCTCTCCCCTGTCTCTCCGTCTCTCCGTCTCTCCCTGTGAACTTCTCCCTCTCCCCTGCCCCCACCCCCGGCGCTCTGTCTTTCTCTGTGTCTCTCTTCCTCTCACCGTGTGTTTATCTATCCGTGCATCTCCACCCGCTCAGCAGGGAGCATTGAGTTTTTTTTTAAAAAGTTTAAAAATCTGTTTAAACCCAACCCATCCGCAATCAGACTGCATTTCTAATTCTCTCTCTCACACACACAGTCTGTCTCTTTCTCCCTCTCAGTCAATCCCCTTCCTCTCCTGTTCCTACTCATGCCTTTTCCCCCCACTCTGCCTCGGTGACGAGTCCACTGTCTGGAACCCTTTTCGCGGGAGGGGACTGAGGACCCAGCTGTTCTGCATCGGGATCAGCGTACCACTATCCCGGAACCCTACAGCCTCCAGCATGACCACTGGGCGAGGAGCAGGCATCCAGGCTGCTGGAGCGCTCGCTGCTCAGTGGCTCGGCCCTGCGCCGCCTTGGCCGGGAGCGGGGATCCGAGGTGGGAGAAGGCCTCTTCGCCCGGCTCCTGGGCACAGCTACCTGCCTGAACAATAAAATGTGAGACTGGATGAACACAGCAGGCCAAGATCTTGGATTCTCCAGCATCTGCAGTTCCCACTATCTCTGGTACCTGCCTGAACAGCTGCCTGGCACCGAACCCACCCCCTCTCCTCCCCTCCTCTCTCCCCGCCCCCTCCTCCCTTCCCCACCCGCCCCTCCTCCTTCCCCCCAACCGCCCCTCCTCCTTCCCCCCAACCCCCTCGTCCTACCCCCCGCCCCCTCCTCCTGCTCCCTCCCTCCATTCATCCATTCCTTCCTCCTGTCAGTCCTCGCTCCCTCCCTCCAGCCATCCATTCCTCCCTCGCTCGCTCCCTCCAGCCATCCATTCCTCCCTCGCTCCAGCCGTCGCACCCTCCCTCCCTCACTCCAGTCAGTCAAAACAACAAAGAAAATTACAGCACAGGAACAGGCCCTTCAGCCCTCCAAGCCTGCGCCGACCAAGATCCTCTGTCTGACCAGTCACCTATTTTCTCACGGTCTGTGTCCATTTGCTCCCTGCCCGTCCGTGTACCTGTCCAAATATATCTTAAAAGATGCTAATGTGTCTGCGTTGCCCACCTCTGCTGGCAATGCGTTCCAGGTGCCCACCAACCTCTGTGTAAAGAACTTGCCATGCATATCTCCCCTAAATTTTCCTCCTCTCGTCCACGTCCTTTTGGTAATGGACACAGTACTCTAAATGTGGCCGAACCACAGTCCTATACAACTGCAACATGACCTGCCAACTCTTGTACTCAATACCCTGTCCAATGAAGGAAAGCATGCCATATGCCGCCTTGACCACCCTATTGACCTGCATTGTCACTTTCAGGGAACAATGGACCTGAACACCCAGATCTCTCTGTTCATCAATTTCCCCCAAAACTTTTCCATTTACTGTTTCGTTTGCCCTTGAATTTGATCTTCCAAAATGCATCACCTCGCATTTGCCTGGATTGAACTCCATCTGCCATTTACCTGCCCAACTCTCCAGTCTATCTCTGTTCTGTTCTGTAATCTCTGATAGTCCCCTTCACTATCTGCTTCTCCATTCCTCCCTTGTAGTGCGATTAGGCAAGACTTAGGAGGCATAGAATGGGTTAGCAAAATGCAGGGGATGGGGACAATTGAATTGTGGAGCTGGTTTAAGGAACAGATATTGCATGTCCTTGAGAGGTACGTCCCTGTCAGGCAAGGAGGAAGCAATAAGCTAAGGGAACCGTGGTTTACTAAAAAAATTGTATCTCTTGTTCAGCAGAAGAGGGAGGCTGATGTGACGATGAGACCAGATGGTTCAGATGAGGTGATGGAGAGCTACAGATTAGCTAGGGAGGATTTAAAGAGAGAGTTAAGAAGAGCAAGGAGGGTACATGAGCAGACATTGGCTGGTAAATAAAGGAGAGCCCTAAAGCTTTCTATAGGTATGTGAGGAATAAGAGGATGACTGGGCTAGGCAAAGGGCCAGTCAAAGACAGAAGTGGGAAGTTGTGTGTGGACGCTGTGGAGATTGGAGAGGTGCTAAATGAATATTTCTCATCTGTTTTCACTGAGCGACAGGAGAATATTGCAGAGGAGGTGACTGAGTTACGGGCTACTAGAATTGAAAAGGTTACGGTTAGTAAGGATGAAGTGTTATCAATTCGACAACGTGTGAAGGTAGATAAAACCCCTGGGCCTGATGGGATTTTTCCGAGGATTGTCTGGGAAGCTAGGGAGGAGGTGGTGGAGCCTTTGGCCTTGATTTTGGAGTCCTCATTGTCTACAGGTTTCGTACCAGAGGACTGGAGAAGTGCAAATGTTGTACCCTTGTTCAAGAGGTGCAGTAAGAATGACCCAGGCAATTAAAGACCTGTGAGCCTTACGTCTGTTGTAGGAAAAATTTTGGAAAGGATTATAAGAGATAGGATTTATAATCATCTAGAAAGCAACAATGAGATTGGAGATAGTCAACATGGATTTGTCAAGGGCAGGTCGTGTCTCACAAACTTCATTGAGTGTTTTGAGAAGGTGACCAATCATGTGGATGAGGGTCGGGCAGTTGGCGTGGTGTACATGGACTTGAGTAAAGCCTTTGATAAGTTTCCCCATGGTAGGCTATTGGAGAAAATACAGAGGCACGGGATTGAGGGAGATTTCGCCATTTGGATTAGAAACTAGCTTTCAGTAAGAAGGCAATGAGTGGTGGTTGATGGAAAATATTCAGCCTGGAGTCTGATTACTAGTGGTGTGTCTCAAGGATCTGTTTTGAGACCACTGCTGTTGTCATTTTTATAAATGACTTGGATGCAGGCATTGGTGGATGGGTTAGTAAGTTTGCAGATGACACTAAAGACAATGGAGTGGTGGACATTGTGGAAGAATGTTGCAGGTTGCAGGGAGACTTGGATAAACTGCAAAATTGGGCCGAAAGGTGGCAAATGCAGATTGATACGGATAAATGTGAGGTGATTCACTTTGGGAGGAATAATAGGAAGGCAGGACACCGGGTCAACAGAAAGATTCTTGGTAGTGGAGATGAACAGAGGGATCTTGGTGTCCATGTACATAGGTTCCTGAAAACTGCCCCCCAGGTTGATAGTGCTGTTCAGAAGTCTGATGGTGTTTTAGGTTGCATTGGTAGAGGGATTGAGTTGCGGAGACGTGATGTCATTCTGCAACTCTACAAAACGCTAGTGCGGCCTCGCTTTGAATATTGCATGGTCGCTCCATTACAGGAAGGATGTGGAATCGTTGCAACAGGTGCAGAGGAGATTTACCAGAATGTTGCCTGGTCTGGAGCGAAGGTCTTATGAAGAAAGGCTGAGGAACTTGGGTGTGTTCTCATTGGAGAGAAGGAGGCTGAGAGGGGAT
The DNA here is from genome assembly GCF_030684315.1 of Stegostoma tigrinum. NCBI lineage: Eukaryota > Metazoa > Chordata > Chondrichthyes > Orectolobiformes > Stegostomatidae > Stegostoma > Stegostoma tigrinum. The sequence continues at coordinate 764,528 of NW_026728674.1, read as the reverse complement.
TTAGTAGAGACATACAAGATGAACAGTGGATTAGATAGGGTGGACAGTGAGAGTCTTTTTCCGAGGATGATGACTTCAGCTGGTACAAGGGGGCACAGCTACACATTGAGGGGTGATGGATTTAAGACAGATGTCAGAGGCAAGTTCTTTTCTCAGAGAGTGGTACGGGGGTGGAATGCTCTGCCTGCCAATGTAGTTAACTCAGCCACATGAGGGGCATTTAAACAGCCCTTGGATAAGCAAATGGATGCTGATGGGATAGTGTAGGGGAATGGGCTTAGATTAGTTCACAGGTCAGCGCAACATGGAGGGCCAAAGGGCCTGTTCTGCGCTGTGTTGTTCCATGTACTATTACAGTTCACAAATCACATTTAACACTAAAATGAGTGGTAGAGTAAAGAGGATAATGAAAATCTGCAGATGGACACAAAGTTGAAGTGAATGGACAAGGGTCTTGCAGATGGAGTGCAATGATGGTAAATGTGAGGCTATCCATTTTGGTAGCAATTAGGGCAAAATGGAGTATTACTTAAATGGTGAAAAATTGTAGCATGCTGCTATGCAGAGGGAGCTGGGCAACCTTGTGTATGAATCACAGAACGTTTGCAGATGCAGCTGGTAATTGAGGCAACAAATGGAATAGTGTCCCTTATAGCTCGAGTGATGCAGTTTAAAAATCGGGAGGGGATGCTCCAGTTGTATAGGGTGCTGGTAAAGCTTGATGTAGAGTAGTTTGTACAGTTTTAGTCTCCTCACTTTAGAAAGGATGTGCTGGCACTGGAGGGGGTGCAAAGGAGCTTCACAAGAATGATTCCAGAATTGAAAATGTTGCTGTATGGGGAGAGATTGAGGAGACTAGGATTGCACTCACTGAAACTTCGAAGAATGAGGGGTGTTCTAATAGCAACTTTTAAAATGATGAAAGAAATAGATAGGAAAGATACACGGAAGTTGTTTCCACTGATGGGTGAAATAACAACTGGGGGGCACAGCCTCAAAATAAGGGTGAACAGATTTAAGACTGAATTGAGGATGAGCTGCTTCATCCAAAGGGTTGTGAATCTGTGGAATTCTCTGCTCAGTGAAACAGTTGAGGTTCCCTGATTGAATGTTTTAAAGGCCAAGACAGATAGATCTTTGAACAGGAAAGGAATTGAGGGTTATGGTGAATGGCGGGGTAAGTGGAGCTGAGTCCGCACAAAGATCAGCCATGACCTTATTGAATGGCGGAGTGAGCTGAAAGAGACAGATGACCTACTCCTGCTTTATTTCTTATGTCCGTATGTCCTTAGATTGCCATCCTTGTCATTCCTCCTTCCCTGGAATAGGCCAGTTCTAAACGCTGATCAGTAGGTCTTTAAATAACTCCCGCGTATCAAATGTCGACTTGTTCAATAAAAGCTCCTCCCAATGAATACTACTCAGCTCCTACCTAATACTCCTTCCCCCAATTTAGTAGCTTCCCACAAGTTCCTAATTGTTCATAGCTATCTTAAAATGTAAGGAGAGGCGATCACCCCGTTTGAAGAAGCTCCTGGTTCAGTGTTTTTCCCCATGTGGGAGTCAGCTACAGGTTTTCTTGTTCCAAGATTGGGGAGGAAATGGCCCAGTGGTGGTATTGCTGGACTGTTAATTCAGAGAGTTAGATAACATTCTGGGGACCTGTGTTCAAATCACAGCACAGCAGATGGTGGAATTTGAATTGAACATAAAAGAAAATCATGAATGAAGAATCTAATGATGACCATGAATCCATTGCCAAATGTCAGAAAAACCCAACTGCTTCACTGATGTCCTTTAGAAAAGCAAACTGCCATCCTTACGTGGTCTGGCCTACTTGTGACTGCAGACCCACAGCCATATGATTGACTCTGAACTGTCCCCTGGGCAACGAGGGATGGACAATAAACACTGCGTAGCTAATGATGTCCTCCTCCCATTAACAAATAAATAAAATTGGATTCTACATCTTCTGATTGAAGATTGTTTCTTGTTCTCTCAGTAATTTCATCGCTTACAGTCAGTTTCCCTCCTGCCTGTCTTTTTGGAATGTCACGTAGCCCTGCACATTTACCTCCAGTGTTGATCTCCTTAGAGCCATGTCTTTGTAATAGCTCTCAAATCATGCCCGTCAACCTGTATGTGTGCTCTTAATTTGTTGATTTTGTTCTGAATACAATGAGCACGCAAGCAAAGAGTCATTAATTTAGCTTTATAACTTTATTTGACCTCTTGACACTATTTACAGCTGTTTTCTGTTTCTACATGCTGTCCTTTCCAGTCCCATGCTGAGTATTGTTATCCCAATAGTTCTTTAATGTCAGTGTGTGTGTATTCCTGGGCGAATATGCTCGTGTGGTCTACGGAGTTGTGGAGGTCGCAGTTCTAGGACAGCCATTTCATAGGCCTCTGCTGCAGCTAAGAAGAAAAGACAATCTCTTGCTCTGAGCTCTGCAAACCAGGGCGATGTCAAAAAGAAACAAGGTCAAAAGAGTTTCAACAAGAATCTCAAAATTAACTGCTGAATTCATATCAGCATTACAGGGATCGCCCAACTTAGTGGCCACAACATCCCACTTTCTATTCTTCACAAACAATCCAAATTCTGAACTATCCGTATCCCTCTTAACTTTTATGTTTTTTGAGCTAATTTCTTGTGTCTAACTTGTGCATATTTGTGGTGCCTTATGACTTCTTGCATTTAGCAATTGATAAACTCTCTCTCTCTTGAATTGAGTAAAACCTAGTTTTATAGGATCCCCAGTGTGGAAACAGGCCATTCAGTTCCACAAGTCCACAGCAACCCTACAAAGAGCATCCCACCCAGACCCATCCCCATTCCCTACTCTATCCCTGTCCGCCTGCATTTCCAATGGCGAATATACCTAACCTACACATCCGTGGGCAATGTGGGTAATTCAGCATTCCCAATCCACCTAACCTACATGTTTCCGAACTGGTCAAAACAATGATTCGATATGAATTAGTTAGAATGCAGCTGTTGACTGTCATCTTCCATCCCTGTGTTGGAGCGAGATTTAACATTCAAGATCAAAAATGAAACACTTGAACAAGGTAGTTCAAATTGCGGTTGTTGACTTGCTCGCCGAGTTGGCTTGTTTTCATTGAGACGTTTCGTCACCATGATCAATGACATCATCACTAGAGCCTCCAACAAAACAATGTTACTCTACTCTGTCTGGAATTTATACTGTCCGGTCTGTTACCATGAGTACTGTCATTTCCGGTTTTGATCTGTATGGGTTTGTATGTGGGGGCCCAATTGTATCTGCTTGTTGGTTGCATTATGGGTGGAGAATCACGCCTGTCATACAAAACTGGGACAAGGTAACCATAGTAGCCCAAGCCAAGCATAGACATGCAGAGGAATCCTAGAGTCATGGTTCTCAACCCATTCTCCAGCCTCACATTCTTGGACTCTTCTATTTGAATATGATCACTCAACCATATCCTTTATGACAAACAACAGAGTCTTACATCACAAAATCTTCAGACAGGACTGTCCAGACAGATCCACTTGTTCTCATGATATCATCTTTTGCTGGAGGGATTCCGAAATGTCTACATTCTTCCTCAACTGAGCATCCTTGCGTTTGTGGTTGACAGATATCTCAGCCATGTCCAACCCATGTCCTACACTTTGGCCTCACCCCTGATGAGGTACCCTGGTCCTCAATGACCAACCCATCAATATCCACATCGAGAAGAACATCAGCCACGATTTCTAACAAGAACCCACCACCAAGCATATATTCCCCTCCCCTCTCTTGTCAGCCTTCCGCAGGGACCATTCCGTTGGGACACCTCGATCCACTCCTTATCCATTCTCAACAGCTCCCCATAACCCAACAGCACTTTCCATGCCACCACAGAAGGCATAACATCTGCCCATTTACTTCCTCCTGCTTCACTATCCAAGGCTTCCAGGGGAAGCAGCGATTTACCCACACTTCACTCAATCTATTCTACTGTATTCACTGCTCACAATATGGTCTCCTTCTGCATCGGGGAGACGAAACACAGACTGACCAACCGCTTGGCAGAACACCTATATTCTGGCCGTAAGAATGGCCCCAGGTTTCCAATTGCCTGTCACTTGAGCGCCCCATCATGATCCCTGTCCAAAATCTCTGTCTCAGGCTTGCTGCAGTGCTCCAGTGAGTGCAAGCTAGAAGAAAAAAACCTCATGTGTGCTTTGCAGAACACCTCCGCTCGGTTCGCAGTAAACAGCAGCACCTCACAGTCGCGAACGGTTTTAGCTCCCCCTCCCATTCCTTAGACGACATGCCCATCATGGGCCTCCTGCAGTGCCACAATGATGCCACCCGAAGGGTGCAGAGGAACAGCAACTCATATTCCACTTGGGAACGCTGCAGCCCAATGGTATCGATGTGAACTTCACAAGCTTCAAAATCTCCCCTCCCGCCACTGCATCCCAAAACGAGCCCAGCTTGTCCCGCCTCCCTAACCTGTTCTTCCTCTCACCTATCCTCTCCTCCCACCTCACGCTGCACCTCCATTTCGTACCAACTGACCTCATCCCATCTCCTTGACCTGTCTGTCCTCCCTGGACTGACCTATCCTCTCCCGACCTTCCCACCTATACTCTCCTCTCCACCTATCTTCTTTTCTCTCCATCTTCGGTCCGCCTCCCCCTCTCTCTCCCTATTTATTTCGGAACCCTGTCCCCATCTCCCTCTCTGATGTAGGGTCTCGGCCCGAAACGTCAGCTTTTGTGCTCCTGGGATGCTGCTTGGCCTGCTGTGTTCATCCAGCTTCACACTTTGTTATCTTGGATTCTCCAGCATCTGCAGTTCCCTTTGTCTCTGAATAAAGGAGAAGGTAGGTGAAGAGGAGACAGACAGGTTAAAGAGGCGGCGGATAGAGCCAGTAAAGATGAGTGTATGTGGGCAGTTAGGGAGGGGATCGGTCAGTCCAGGGAGGACGACCAGGCCAAGGGGGTGGAGCTGAGGCTGGTAGGTAGGAGATGGGGGTAGGGCTTGAGGTGGGAGAGTGGATAGGTGGGAGGAATGACAGGTTAGGGAGGTGGGGATGAGCTGCGCTGGTTTTGGGATGTAGGTGGGGAGGGGAAATTTTGAAGCTTGTGAAGTCCACACTGGTACAAGTAGGCTGCAGGGTTCCCAAGCAAAATAAGTGGTACTGTTCCTGCAACCTTTGAGTGGCATTGTTGTGGCACTGCAGGAGGCCCAGGATGGGCAGATGGAATTATGGTGTTGAAGGTGGAGATGTGGTCAATAAGTAGGAGCTTGACGTAGATGCCCTTGTTATCTGGACGTTCCAGAGATGTGTGTAAAGCCAAGGAGAGGGCATCTGCCATGGATCTGCTGCATCAGTAGGTGAATTGCAGTGGATCAAGGTAATGTGGGAGGCTGGAGTTGATGTGACCCATGACCAACCTCTCAAAGCACTTCATAGTGATAAATATGGATGTCAGAGCCACTGGGCAGTCGTCATTGAGGCTTTTGAAAAAAATTGCTGACATTCAGTGCGGGGATCTTAAAGCATTCGCACGAACATCAGAAAATTGGAGAAGCCTCGAGCATATGAGCACAGGTAGCTGAGGGTAGGGAGGGCGTGAATTACAGAAATCAAAGAGGGCAAGATACAGAGAGAGAGAGAGAGAGAGAGAGAGACAGAGATCATAGTGAACAAATGATTGGCCTGGTAGGCAGTGGAAAATACATGATTTTACATGGAACATGCAGATATCTTCGAAAAACAGGACATTGAGTTTTGGAAATTAGCGTTATAGTTGATTTGGAGTGAACCAAGTTACTGTTCAGTTTGGTTGTGGCTTTTGATGAAGGGATGGTCCATCTGAGATGGAAATTGGAGGAAGATTTCAGGATTTTTTCATGTTCTTGTCTTTCTGTTATGCCCCGAGGTAAAAAGCATTGGAAATGCTGTTAATTTTTTGCACGGCGAGCTGCAGAATATTGACCAGTCTCACACCATTGCCATCACCTTGCCCTTGCAGATGCGGATAAAGTTCTCCAAGCTGACAGAAATTGAAAGCACTCGCATCCTGTGACGATGGTAAGTTTACTTTCTTAAAAAAAAATGCTTGCAGCTTAATGAGCATAATAAAGAGCACAGGGGCTCTGGTTAACACTGCTGCCTCATGGCACTAACAACTTGGGTTCAATTCCGCCCTTAGGTCACTGTCTGTGTGGAGTTTGCACATTGTCCATGTGTCTGCATGGGTTTTCTCCGGGTGCTCGAGTTTCCTCCCACGGTGAAAAGATGTGCAAGTTAGGTGGATTGGCCATGCTAAATTTCCCAAGGTGTTCAGTGATGTGTAGGTTAGGTGAGTTATAGGTGGATGGGTCTGGGTGGGATGCTTTGAGGGGCAGTGTGGACGTGTTGGGCTGACGGACCTGTTTCCACATTGTAAGGATTCCCTGAATCATGATTCTATCATTTTACTGAGCGCAAAGGTACAATATTAGCCGGTCATATTTGTCTCACCTCTTTACACATTGACAAGAAAGCTTTAATTTTAGTTTCTATGCATTTGCAAAGTGTCTGCTGTCTCTAACAAGGCTGACTATATCTCCTTCTCTAATGGGCATCTCCTGTCCCCTAACACCAAGAGGTGACACTTGCTTTTCGTTTCGTACAATCAGTAAAACAATAGCCTCCATATTACAGCCAGCGGCTTCTCTTAATGCTCACACACGGTTCTTTTTTTCCTCCAGGTATTGACCACTCATCATTTCTTATTCCTCATCTCATCTCTCTCTCACGCACTCTCTCTCTCTCTCTCTCTCTCTCTCTCTCTCTCTCTCTCTCTGTCTGTCATTATCTCTCCTCTCCCTGTTATCCCCCATCACTTGACTCACAGGCACAAACAGAAGTTCACAGTCACACTGTGTTGCACATGCATATCCTATCCCTCATGCTCAAACATACTATCCATACACACACAGAACCAGGAACACAGTCTCTCACTCACACATTCTGTCACATTCTCACTCATTCATACTCCGTACTGTCACACAGTCAAGCACGGTCTTGCACACATGCTGTGGCATACTTGCATGCACTGTCGCAGGATCTTTTGCCAATGCTCATACTCTCAAGTACGCACAGACACACACCCCCCCCCCCCCGACAAATCTCTCCCTCACACACTTATGCTTGAAAATTTGCTTGCTCTCAAAGTCACTCGCTCTCACAGACACTCTCACAGCCTCATGCATGCTTGTAACACTCCCTCCTTGTGCTAATTCTTTTCACACACTCTCAAGCACAGACACTGGCGCACACATTCTGTCGTGCGCACACTCACACTTTCATGCACCATCTTTGCACTCTTGAACACAATCATATGCTCACCTCTCTCTCGCACACAGTCAATTTGATTTGAGTCATCATTGTCACTTGTGCCTTGGTACACTGAGAAGTTTTCTTATGCATGCAGTACAGACAGATCATACCATACAAAGTGCATTCGTGAAATGGAACATTGTACATCTTCTCTGTAGCTGTCACTGAGAGCGAGATCCAAGTTAGATCCAAAGGGCCTGTTCTGTGCTGTACTGTTCTATGTTCTATGTTCTAGATTTAAAATTTTAAGTGTTCTATTCAGATCCCCAATAACAGCGGTGAAGATGCAGTTCTTGAATCTTTTCACACATGTATACAAACTTTTTTACATCTTCCCTTCAGTCAAAGGTAGAAGAGAGTGTAATTGTTGGGTGAGAAGGGCCTTTGATTTTGTCAGTGGGTTTCCCGAGGCAGTGGGAAGTACAGGTGGAATCAATGAATGGAAGGCTGGTTTGCATAATGGACTATGCTGTGTTCACGACTCTGTAGTTTCTTATGACCTGAGGAAGAGCTGTTGCCAAACCATGCTGTGATAGGTTGCTTTCTATGGTACATCAATAATTGTTGTCCTTGTGGACACACTGAATTGCCTTAGCCTCTTGGGGAAATGGAGACATTGGTGTGCTTTTTTGCCCATTGTGACGATCTGGGTGGACCAGGAGAGATCGTTGGTGATCAACACTCTCAACTATCTCCACCTCAGCAACATCTCTCTCACTGTCTGATGCAGGCGCGCTCACACTCACATTCTGTCGCCCATTCTGTCTGTCTGTCTGTCTCTCTCTCCCTCATCGCCCACCTCTCTCGCTCTGTCTGTCGCGCGCTCGCTCTCTCCAATTCTGCCTGGAAGAAGAAAGGCAAGAGCCATAATAAATAGGGATTGTTCAGCTAGAGGAACCATGCTGTGATATGCATCCAGATAGGATGCTTTCTCTGGTACATCAATGAAAGTTGTCTTTGTGGACACACCAAACTGCCTTAGCCCCCTGGCAAGTAGAGACAAATGGTGTGCTTTTTTGCCCATTGCGACGATCTGGGTGGACCAGATTTTGCACAGTCGTACCTGTGACTCCATTGTGGCATATTAACCAGGTCAACAATGTCATTAAGGGGATCCTGAAGGAGGAGGACCCTAAGACACAGCTCGATGTACACATTGGTAAGATGAGTGATTTGGTTTGGGGTAACGCTTGCACCAAGCGTTCTGAGAGCTAGGCAGTGGATTAAATAGCAGGACCTGTAAAGTTGTAATCTCTGGATTATTCCTGGTGCCACATGCTGAGAAGGCAAGAAAAAGGAGAAGAAAACAGATGAATGCTTGGCTCAAGTGTTGGTGTTTGGGGAGGGATTTAGACTCCTGGATCTGAAGGAGAATTTGTGAGGATGGTATGTCCTCTACAAGTGGGCTGGTCTGCAGCTGAAGCAGAAAGGAACCAAAATCCTTGCACAAGGGTTTGCTAATGTTGTGAGGAATTTAAGCTATCGGCCTTGCAAGCAGTGGGCAGTTGAAGAGCAGGGAATTCACTGAGGGGTGAGAAGCTAATAAAATAATAATTATATTCTGGGATTTCAACTGCACAACATTAATTGAGATTAGACAAAAGTTTGACTTGGGAAATAATTCTTTAAATACATTTGATAGATTATTTTACATGAACATGGAGATGAGCTTGTAAGGGACAGTGCAATGCTGGATCTATTTCTGGGACACAAAGCCAGTGTTCCTTTGGCCCTCGATGTTGCGCCGACCTGTGAACTAATCTTAACCCATCCCCCAACACTATCCCATCATCATCCATATGCTTATCCAAGGACTGTTTAAATGCCCCCAATGTGGCTGAGTGAACTACATCAGCAGGCAGGGCGATCCTTATCGCTCTCCGACTAAAGAACCTGCCTTTGACATCTATCTCAAATCTATTATCGCTCAATGTGTAGCTCTGCCCCCTCAGACAAGCTGATGCCATCATCCTCAGAAAAAGACTCTCACTGTCCACACTATCTAGTCCACTGATCATCTTGTATGTCTCTATTAAATCCCCTCTGAACCTTCTTCTCTCCAATGAGAACAGACCCAAGACCCTCAGCCTTTCTTCCTCAGACCTTCGCTGCAGAGCAGGCAACATCCTGGTAAATCTCCTCTGAACCTTTTCCAATGCTTCTACATCCTTCCTGTAATTGGGTGACCAGAAATGCACGCAGTATTCCAAGTAAGGCTGCACTAGCTACATCTTTTAATTTACTAGCACAGAGTACATCGCGTGCAGGATACCTATTGACCTTTAGCCCCATTAGTTTCCCTAGCACCTCTTCTCTGGTGATATTTCCTGTCTTCTTTTTGCCCCTTGTTAATTAAGTAATTTTGAGATGCTATTTGTGTCTTTTGCTGTGCAGACTGGTATAAAGTATTTATTTGTCTCATTTGCTATTTCCTGATTCCCCATTATTATTTTTGCCGCCTCCATTCTTTAAGGGATCTGCTTTCACTTTGGCCTCTTCCTTCATTTGTTTAAATAAGCTCTTATTGTCTGTTTCTTTTCTATTTCTCGGCTTTGAAATCTTTCCTTATTTCTGGTTTTCTACTAACCTTGGGCACTGACTGTTGAATTGGCAGAACATTGGAGAGAATGCTTAGGATATGAAATTTTTGGTCTGATAAATAGTACTCGACATGGTGCTGTTGCCTCCGCTCCTGCTCAGGTCTCTCCCAGTTGAAATGCCAAATGTGAGCCTGCCCATGCTCTTCACAGCTGCCCTGCAGCATTAAATGGCTGGAGGCAGGACAGCGGGCACCCTCTTGGATGGAAGTTCTACCTTGTAGAACTCCTGGCCACTTAGAGCCCAGAAGAGTCTGAAGTTGCTGATGGCTGGATGGCGGGTCCCCGAGGGTTGTTAGGGGTTTTTAAAAGGTTGGATGAGAGTTTAAGGGCATGAAGTGCCTAGGATCAGGCCAAGGGGCCTGTGAACGATGTTCCCCTACCAACTCACTTTTTCTCGACTGGATTGTGCATGTAAAGCTGACTGTCTTTCTGATTGACATCTATCTCCTGACACAACAGAGGGGATCCCTTAAATTGCCATCAATTAGTCTCAGGAGGTCAAAGGATAGACAGGCTGCTTGACAGTTCCCCAGAACTTTCACACATGTACGCACAGTGCCCTCCAGATTTTGTGTGTTCTTCCCACCTTCGTATCTGTGGGATGGGGCTGTATAATCGAGCTCATAAGAAGTTATCCTGAGCCTTGAAATAGGACTGGAATGATGCAGCCAAATCTGGTGACGAAACTTCAAGACTAATAATTTTGGTAGTCTTGAATAATAATAATGAAATTTACCCAACTTGTTTTAAGAATGTGACATTTTATCATCAAATTTAGCTAATGCTGTTTTCATTGGAGTACAGGGGATTAATAAGTAGTTAATCGAGACATTAGGGATTACGATAGGTTGGGATAAGATAAACGTGGAAAAGCTGTGTTCCCATGGCTAATGGATGATGATACAAGGAGAAGGGAATGCATTCATGTTTTGGGGAAAAGATGTAGGGGGGTGTCAAGAGGAATTTTTTTTTAAAGCAGTGAATGTTTCTGCCTGGCATTCGATGTTTTGACAATGTTTGCCAGATTTTGTTGGCATCTTGTGAACTAACATTGAATTGATACTTGCTTAACTACTAATTGTTTTTGGTAGACACTGTAGAACATACCATATGTATGGCAAAATAGCAAAATTACAAGAGAAATCTAGTTCAAAACCTAGGTAACAGAGCACCTTTTTAAACTTAACAAGAACGTGTCATTAACACATTTAATAGCTGCGACATAGTGTGATTTAAAAGAATGCTGATAACCCGAAGTGAAATAGGGGTTGTAAGATCCACTGTTGGAAACAAGTGAAGAGCCAATTAGATTGTACTTTGGATTTGGATGTAATGAGAATGCACGCCGGTTGAAAGAGATGGATGTTTTAGGTTAAATTGTTCTGAGTGCTGCTTCATAAATATCAAGGAGGGCTTCATAACATATAAAGCTACTGTTCCTCCACCATTGTTCCACAGAAATTACTGAAGCAAACAACAGAATATGACCAGCATCACTGACGGTTCCCGAGTTAGATTTGACATTTTACATTTGAGAAGGAAATGGCCTGTTTCCATCATTCCAGAGTACTTTTGTGAATCATTGTATTTATTTCTAGGCCAAATAAAGGAATTAATTTTGTTTAATAGATCCAATAAGTTAAAACTGTAATCAAAGTTAGTTTTCTTCCTCCTTTGTAGTGGATCTGTTGGAGTTGCACACAGCACAATGTGTCTTCGATCAACACAAATTGACACAAAACGAGCAACTTCTAAATGTGACTGAAGTAATCAACTGTTCAACGACCATTTATGATGGTTTGGAACAAAATCACAAAAACTAGGTCAATGTGCCACTCTGTGTCGACATGTATCTGAACTGGCTGCTGAACGTCTTTGATACGTATGTATGATTTACACTTGAATGTAGTATGTTTAGATTGTCCTAAGGTGCATTAAACTGCTTCCTGCATATTGGATTTTGATATATGCATGATCAGTTAAGTAAATGTGAAGATTGTCGACTGATTAAAATCAACCCTGGCATTAGAACATAGAACATAGAACATAGAACAGTACAGCACAGAACAGGCCCTTCAGCCCACAATGTTGTGCCGACCATTGATCCTCATGGATGCACCCTCAAATTTCTGTGACCATATGCATGTCCAGCAGTCTCTTAAATGACCCCAATGACCTTGCTTCCACAACTGCTGCTGGCAACGCATTCCATGCTCTCACAACTCTCTGCGTAAAGAACCTGCCTCTGACATCCCCTCTATACTTTCCACCAACCAGCTTAAAACTATGACCCCTCGTGCTAGCCATTTCTGCCCTGGGAAATAGTCTCTGGCTATCGACTCTATCTATGCCTCTCATTATCTTGTATACCTCAATTAGGTCCCCTCTCCTCCTCCTTTTCTCCAATGAAAAGAGACCGAGCTCAGTCAACCTCTCTTCATAAGATAAGCCCTCCAGTCCAGGCAGCATCCTGGTAAACCTCCTCTGAACCCTCTCCAAAGCATCCACATCTTTCCTATAATAGGGCGCCCAGAACTGGACGCAGTATTCCAAGTGCGGTCTAACCAAAGTTTTATAGAGCTGCAACAAGATCTCACGACTCTTAAACTCAATCCCCCTGTTAATGAAAGCCAAAACACCATATGCTTTCTTAACAACCCTGTCCACTTGGGTGGCGATTTTAAGGGATCTATGTATCTGCACACCAAGATCCCTCTGTTCCTCCACGCTGCCAAGAATCCTATCCTTAATCCTGTACTCAGCTTTCAAATTCGACCTTCCAAAATGCATCACCTCGCATTTATCCAGGTTGAACTCCATCTGCCACCTCTCAGCCCATCTCTGCATCCTGTCAATGTCCCGCTGCAGCCTACAACAGCCCTCTACACTGTCAACGACACCTCCGACCTTTGTGTCGTCTGCAAACTTGCTGACCCATCCTTCAATTCCCTCGTCCAAGTCATTAATAAAAATTACAAACAGTAGAGGCCCAAGGACAGAGCCCTGTGGAACCCCACTCACCACTGACTTCCAGGCAGAATATTTTCCTTCTACTACCACTCGCTGTCTTCTGTTGGCCAGCCAATTCTGTATCCAAGCAGCTAAGTTCCCCTGTATCCCATTCCTCCTGACCTTCTGAATGAGCCTTCCATGGGGAACCTTATCAAATGCCTTACTGAAGTCCATATACACCACATCCACAGCTTGACCCTCATCAACCTTACTAGTCACATTGTTGACAGAAAGTTTCAGTGTGTTCTAATTTCATTTCAGTGAAAGAAATAAAGTAGTTGAAAGTTTTAGCGACTTTTGTTTTAAATCATAAAATTGAAACTGATATACTTTTGATTCCTTTTGGTCAGATCTGTACAGGATCATGTAGACATCGCGACACTCTGATTGCAATGCTCTTCACGGTTACAAATGTTAGTGCTGGAGAATGACGTGTATAATGCGCACAATATGCACATCATCCAGTTAATGTCAAGGAATAAACGGCCAGATGTTGAATAAAATTTTGTGACCGTCAATCTCGTAGAGTCATACAGCATAGAAACACCATATCTATGCCTACCGACAAACACCAAACTGCACTAATCTCATTTATCTACACTTGGTCCAGAGCCTACTTTGACCTAGCATTTTAAATGCTCATCCCAGATGCTTTTTAAATGTTGAGAATACCTGCCTCTACTTGCCCTCTCAGGCAGCGTGCTCCATACGTCTACCAGTTTTGACATGAAAAAGCTTTTCCTCAGACTTCCTCACCTTAAACTTGTGCCATCTGGTTTCATCCTCACCTTAAACTTGTGCCATCTGGTCTTAGACACATGTGCCGTGGGGAAAGAATTCTCACAATGTATTCTGCCTGTGCCTGTCATAATTTTCTATGCCTCAATCAGATCAGAGGAATTGAGTATAAGAGCAAAGTGGTCCTTCTGCAGCTGTACAGGGCCCTGGTGAGACCACACCTGGAATACTGTGTGCAGTTTTGGTCTCCCAATTTGAGGAATGACATTCTTGCTGTTGAGGGAGTGCAGCGTAGGTTCACAAGGTCAATTCCCGGAATGGCGGGACTATCATATGTTGAAAGATTGGAGCGACTGGGCTTGTGTCCTCTCGAGTTTAGAAGGATGAGAGGGGATCTGATTTAGGCGGATAGGATTATTAATGGATTGGACACTGTGGAGGCAGGAAGCATTTTTCTGCTGATGGGTGAGTCCAAGAGGGAGAGAGAAAACAGGAAATTGTAGACCGGTTAGCCTGATGTCAGTGGTGGGAACGATGCTGGAGTGAATTATAAAAGATGAAATTACAACTCATTTGGATAGCCGGAACAGGACAGGTCAGAGTCAGCATGGATTTACAAAGGGGAAATTGTGCTTGACGAATCTTCTGGAATTTTTTGAGTATGTAACTATGAAGATAGACAAGGGAGAACCAGTGGATGTCGTGAACCTGGACTTTAAGAAAGCCTTTGATAAAGTCCCACATCGGAGACTAGTGAGCAAAGTCAGGGCACATGTTATTGGGGGCAAAATACTGACTTGGATTAGAAATTGACTGGCTGACCGGAAACAAAGAGTCGTGATGAACGGGTCACTTTCGGAATGGCAGGCAGTGGCCAGTGGGGTACCACAAGGTTCGGTGCTGGGACCACAGCTGTTTACAATATCCATTAATGATAGAGATGAAGGCATTAAAAGTAATCTTAGCAAATTTTCCAACGACACAAAGCTGGGTGGCAGTGTGAAATGTGAGGAGGATGTTATGAGAATACAGGATGACTTGGATTGGCTCGGTGAGTGGACGGATGGCTGATAGATGCAGTTTAATGTTAATAAATGTGTGGTTATCCACTTTTTTGGTAGCAAGAACAGGAAGGCAGATTACTATCTCAATGGAGTCAAGTTGGTAAAGGGGAAGTACAATGTGATCTTGGTGTTCTTGTACATTAGTCAATGAAAGCAAGCATGCAGGTACAGCAGACAGTGAAGAAAGCCATTGGCATGCTGGCCTTCATAACAAGAGGAATTGAGTATAGGAGCAAAGACGTCCTTCTGCAGCTGTACAGGGACCTAGCTTAGAAGGATGAGAGGGGGTCTGATTGAGATGCAGAAGATTATTAAAGGATTGGACACTCTGGAGGCAGGAAGCATGTTTCTGCTGATGGGTGAGTCCAGAACCAGAGGTTCTGTTTAAAAATAAGGGGTAAGCCATTTAGAACAGAGTTGAGGAAAACCTCCTTCACTCAGAGAGTGGTGGATATATGGAATGCTCTGCCCCAGAAGGCTGTGGAGGCCAAGTCTCTGGATAGTTTCAAGAAAGAGATGGATCGATCTCTTCAAGATAGTGGAATCAAGGGTGATGGGGATAAGGCAGGGACAGGATATGGATTGTGGATGATCAGTCATGATTATAATGAATGGTGGTGCTGGCTTGAAGGGCCGAATGGCCTACTCCTGCACCTGTTGTCTGTTGTAAAAGTTAATTGTAGAAGAATGATTAAGATGGTCCCATATATATGGTGTTGGCAGCTGGTTCACATTGGGAAAACAACATGGTTGATCTTGATTCTACTCCTACTTGTTACACAGAAGCCTCTTCGAGCAACAATTCTTGAATGCCACAATGATGCCACCCGAAGGTTGCAGGAACAGCAACTCATATTCAGCTTGGGAACCCTGCAGCCCAATGGTATCAATGTGGACTTCACCAGCTTCAAAATCTCCCCTTCCCCCACCGCATCCTAAAACCAGCCCAGTTCGTCCCCTCCCCCCACTGCACCACACAACCAGCCCAGCTCTTCCCCTCCACCCACTGCATTCCAAAACTAGTCCAACCTGTCTCTGCCTCCCTAACCTGTTCTTCCTCTCACCCATCCCTTCCTCCCACCCCAAGCCGCACCTCCATCTCCTACCGACTAACCTCATGCCACCTCCTTGACCTGTCCGTCTTCCCTGGAATGACCTATCCCCTCCCTACCTCCCCACCTATACTCTCCTCTCCACAAACTATCTTCTTTTCTCTCCATCTTCGGTCTGCCTCCCCATCTCTCCCTATTTATTCCAGAACCCTCACCCCATCCCCCTTTCTGATGAAGGGTCTAGGCCCGAAACATCAGCTTTTGTGCTCCTGAGATGCTGCTGGGCCTGCTGTGTTCATCCAGCCTCACATTTTATTATTCTTGAATGTTGATGGGACGTTGAAATGCAGGTAGATTATCGTGATCACTTGTTGAAAATGGATAGCAGCTAGTAGTTCTCTTTCGTCTCAACTAGTGACCAGTAAGCAACGGTCAAACAGTACCTAACCCAGAGGACACAAGCTCCTCTGAGACATGATGTTAGTTGATTCTCATGAATAACTACCTGCAGATGGACTATCTGCAGATAAAGCATGGTATTAAATCTCACATATACTGCTCTCAACCGTTTTAATCAAAGTATTTATCACTCGTTGCATAGAAACAGATCACAAAACTGAAATGGCATATGCACAAATGCCAGCATAGAAGTTCTAGACAGTAGCATTTTGTTTAAAGTTGTATTTGTAAAATAAAAGGGTGAAGTATTAACTTTCACAAATC
Source organism: Stegostoma tigrinum (assembly GCF_030684315.1). Classification (NCBI taxonomy): domain Eukaryota; kingdom Metazoa; phylum Chordata; class Chondrichthyes; order Orectolobiformes; family Stegostomatidae; genus Stegostoma; species Stegostoma tigrinum. The sequence goes on along the minus strand of NW_026728674.1, from coordinate 747,968 downwards.
ATATTAACATGCTGTAGAAATCTGTGGAAGTGAGAAATTTGTTTTTTGATTCAATACATGTCTGACAAATGACAATTCAAAGAGATCTTTGTTTCAGCTGCAGTGGGTTGTGGAGTCGACCTCATTAGGGGCATTTAAGTGACTATTTGACAGGCATATGGGTGTTAATACAAGATAGGGGTGGAGGTTAGATAGACCTGAGGTTTAGGGTAAAAGTTCAGCACGACATCATGGGCTGAAGGGCCTGTACTGTTCAATGTTCTATGTATCTTATGCTGTATTCAAATAAGTAGTCAGTCAGTGGCATTCTGTCACTTCCTTTTCCAGGGGTAGGAGTGGAAGAATCAGAGTGTTTCTTTGAAAATTGGCTTGATGTGTCTGTCCAAGGGTCATCTGGAGGAAAAAATACAAGTGTAAGTACTAAATCTATCATTGCCGATACACATGTAAACTGTAGATTTAACTGTACGTAAACTTTGTTTAACAAACTAGCCCACTCAATAAACTGACAAAAATTACACACCAGATGTTTACTGTATTCTCATCATCTCTGTGATGTCTGGTGAGGGTGCAAGTGAGAAGGCTCCCTGCCAGTAAGTTTGAGTTAAGGCGAAGTTGCATCATTGCTGAAGTTATTTATGCTGTAAATGAAGGAGAACAGTAATGTGTATATCCCATGCGTTATGTTCCTGTTATTGAGTGTGTGTTTTTTGTGTGTGTGGGCCTATTGATCAACTGGAATTTTTGATTATTCAGCCCATTCCTGGTACCACGGGTACTGTTTCACAAAAGGTTTGCTGTCTTAGTATATTTCTCTATTTAGTCACTGCCACTATTAATGTTAAGTTAGAGCGTGGTCTTTGCAGAATCTGCACAGTGTATTCCTGCTGGATAAATGATGCACTACATCTGTATGATGCCATTGCTTCTCAACGACACCAACTTAGCAGCTGTTTTTGTTACCAATAATGTTTTCATCATTAGAATACTTGGAAAATATTCAGAAGTGCTGTATGACTCGACTGCTCACTTGCAGCAGTGATAACACTTAATGTGAGGTCATGTTTTTCCCCATTTGATGTTGTGTTGTCAACAATGTATCTCACAACTAATGGGCATATTTCATTGAAACCTGGTCTGTACAGGTATGGTCCAAGGAAGAACTGATTAGTTTTTGACAGATCTAGATTTATTTCTCTATTTTTTAAAAACACCAGTTAAAATTCGTTGGATAGGCAAATGATCATCTTTCTAGAATATTGTTGATTGATTTAGAATGTTGTGGATTGTGACAGCCCTGATAGTAGAATTTTTCATAACTATCAAAATATGAGCAGAATTTTCAGAGCAGATTATCAAATTGGCCTGAAGCTTTCTCAGTGAGATGGAAGCTTTTAATAAAAGGATTTATTTTGTCGGCCTTGCATTTACAAAGAATCAGTCAAGTGGAGAAATGCCTCAAAGAAAAGCTGTGTAATTATAGAGTCATGGATGTTTGTTGCACAGGAGGAGGCCGTGTGCACTGTCGTTACTGCACTGCTCAACAAAGATCTGTCTACATTGAACTCACAGTACATTGATTTCCTTTTTGATTGTTTGACCCATAGCCCTGGAGCCTACAGCAACAGAAGTGAATATCTAAATACTGCTTAAATATTCAGACACTTTCTGAATCAGCCACACTTTCCGTCAGTGAGTTCATGTCAACTAATGGAAAAAGCAGCTTCCAGTTATCCTTTCTATGCCCTTCAAAATCTTAAACACCTTTTACCAGGTCCCCTTGTCTGCTCCAATCTTCTCGTCGGTCAGATGGGCAGGTCAGTGGCAGATTGATATAGCCTGAAGAAGGAATAAGATAAGAGAGTACTTAATGTGGCAAAGCCTGTCGTGCCCGATGGAGGTCAGCAACGGCAGTCAGCAGTGAAGTCCACTGGCAAGGATGGGCGGGTTTTAGCCCAGCGCAGGGAATACAAACCATCACGGGGGAAGCCTCGTTCAGAGTGTCTGCAAACTCGTGGCTTAGGAAAGGACTGTAATAGAACATAGAACATAGAACCGAACAGGACAGCACAGAACAGGCCCTTCAGCCCACAATGTTGTGCCGACCATTGATCCTCATGTATGCACCCTCAAATTTCTGTGACCATATGCATGTCCAGCAGTCTCTTAAATGACCCCAATGACCTTGCTTCCACAACTGCTGCTGGCAACGCATTCCATGCTCTCACAACTCTCTGTGTCAAGAACCCGCCTCTGACATCCCCTCTATACTTTCCACCAACCAGCTTAAAACTATGACCCCTCATGCTAGCCATTTCTGCCCTGGGAAATAGTCTCTGGCTATCAACTCTATCTGTGCCTCTCATTATCTTGTATACCTCAATTAGGTCCCCTCTCCTCCTCCTTTTCTCCAATGAAAAGAGACCGAGCTCAGTCAACCTCTCTTCATAAGATAAGCCCTCCAGTCCAGGCAGCATCCTGGTAAACCTCTTCTGAACCCTCTCCAAAGCATCCACATCTTTCCAATAATAGGGCGACCATAACTGGACGCAGTATTCCAAGTGCGGTCTAACCAAAGTTTTATAGAGCTGCAACAAGATCTCCTGACTCTTAAACTCAATCCCCCTGTTAATGAAAGCCAAAACACCATATGCTTTCTTAACAACCCTGTCCACTTGGGTGGCCATTTTAAGGGATCTCTGTATCTGCATATCAAGATCCCTCTGTTCCTCCACACTGCCAAGAATCCTATCCTTAATCCTGTACTCATCTTTCAAATTCGATCTTCCAAAATGCATCACCTTGCATTTATCTAGGTTGAACTCCATCTGCCACCTCTCAGCCCATCTCTGCATCCTGTCAATGTCCCGCTGCAGCCTACAACAGCCCTCTACACTGTCAACGACACCTCCGACCTTTGTGTCGTCTGCAAACTTGCTGACCCATCCTTCAATCCCCTCATCCAAGTCATTAATAAAAATTACAAACAGTAGAGGCCCAAGGACAGAGCCCTGTGGAACCCCACTCACCACTGACTTCCAGGCAGAATATTTTCCTTCTACTACCACTCGCTGTCTTCTGTTGGCCAGCCAATTCTGTATCCAAGCATCTAAGTTCCCCTGTATCCCATTCCTCCTGACCTTCTGAATGAGCCTACCATGGGGAACCTTATCAAATGCCTTGCTGAAGTCCATATACATCACATCGACAGCTCGACCCTCATCAACTTTTCTAGTCACATCCTCAAAAAACTCGATAAGGTTTGTGAGGCATGACCTACCCCTCACAAAGCCGTGTTGACTGTATTTGATCAAGCCATGCTCTTCCAGATGGTCGTAAATCCTATCCTTCAGAATCCTTTCTAACTCCTTGCAGACGACAGACGTGAGACTTACTGGTCTGTAATTGCCGGGGATTTCCCTATTTCCTTTCTTGAAGAGAGGAATTACATTTGCCTCTCTACTCTCCACTGGAGTCATACCTGAGGACTGGAATGTTTGACTTTTTAAACTTTTGTTTTTATTCTTCTACTGTTCTAATAAGAAGACTGTAGTGCTGAACATTTTAACTTATTCATTTATTTTTATCACATGGAGCATGGAACGGTACAGCACAGTACAGGCCCTTCAGCCCACGATGTTGTGCCGAACTTTTACCCTAATCCTGTGGTCAATCTAACCTCCGCCCCTCCCTTATACTATCATCCATGTGCTTGTCTAATAGCCGATGAAATGCCCCTATTGAGGCTGACTCCACTACCCTCTCCGGCATTGCATTCCACTCCCCTACGACTCTGAGTAAAGAAGGATGGATAAATTTTGTACTTCTGCAACTAAAATTGCGTACCAAAGTACTTTGTACCTGAGATGGCACCGTCTAAGGCAACTTTGTACTCTTTTCTTTGTACTCTTGTACCCTGTATTGAATGCATGTGATAATAAAATCTCAATCTAATGCATAGCAGGACACTGGGAAGCTTAGAGGAGAAAAGGGATCCTGGAGTGCTTGTTCATGAATTCCTGAAGGGGTCAGGTCAGGCTAGTAAGGGTTGTTACAAAGACATATGGGACACCTCCCTTTGTCAGTTGTGGCATAAATTGTAAGAGTGGGAAGGTCACTTTGGAGTTGTTTAAAAGTTTGGTTAGGCCACAGCTGGAGTCGTGTGTGGCATTTTGGTCACCACCCATTAGGAAGGATGTAATTGCACTGGAGGGAATGAAAAGGATGTTGCATGTGTTGGAGCATTTTAGCTGTGAAGAAAGACTGGAAAAAATCACATTATTTTCTGTGAAGCAGAGAAGGTTTTGTGGGTGAATGGAGGTCCTGACAGAGGCATATAAGATTATGAGAGGTATAGATGGGTTGAATAGAAAGCATTGTTCCCCTTAGTTAAAGCATCAATAACAATAGGGCATAATTTTCAAGAGAAAGACGGGAATATTTTAGAGGTTTGAGGAAAATCGTTTTCATCCAGAGTGTGGTGAAGGTCTGGAGCGCATTGCCTGGGCGGGAAGTTGAAACAGGAAACCTCACAACCTTTGAAAAGTACTTGGATGAGCAGTTGACATGTCGTAATATTTAAGAGAATGGTCCAGTGTGTAAAAATGGAACTAGTATATGTTGCAGTGTATTTTTAGAGGTACAGCCTTAGTGGGCCATAGGACCCCTTCTGTACTATATGATTCCATGACAACCCCCAGCCCAGGCAGCTGTTTTTTTCAGTCATCTCCAGGATTACACCCTTCGTAGTGTGATCCCTTGCGTTGTTCGCCCTCCCAAGTTCATTAGCTCACACTTTTCCTGGTTGAGTTCAATTGCTGTGCTCAGCTGACCAGTCTGTTGATCTCCTCCTGAAGTTTATTCTTCCTGTCTGTCAACCAATTTTGGATCCAGTGTGCCACTTTGCCTTTGATCCCATGGCTGTTATTTACATGGCCATTCCATCGATATCCTCCTCACTAAATTAGCCATTCGCTAGCGATACAGTCATACATCCTGTGTTTAAGCCCAAATGATGAATTAACTTGACAAATTTCAAGGGTCCTTATGGAAAGCCCTGCACAACCCCACTCAAAGCAAACATCCTGCCAAATAGATATCCCTCTACCATCAATCACCCTGTGCTCTTTGCCTCAGCCAGTTTTGGCTCCAGTGTGCCTCTTTGCCTTTGATCCCATGGCTGTTGTTTTCTTGCTCAATCTGCCAAGGGGGACTTTACTAAGCCCACATCAAATGCATAATGTGACCTCATCTTAACAAATCCATAGTGTTTATCCCTGATTATTTCTTGCAAGTACATTCTACCCCTAAGAATGCCTCTTTATAGCTTCACCAGTGCTGAGATTATTCTGACTGGCTTTTAATTTCCTGGTCTGTTCCTCTCTCCGTTTGTTAATAGTGGGGCAATGTTAATAGTGTTTCATTACTTCACGTGCGATTGACAAGGTTTTGAAAATTGCTGCCAGCGGCCCAGATATCTCCTCCCTCACTTCCCCCGCTAGCTGGTATACATTTCAGTTCGCCCTGTAGATGTATCCACTTTTAAAGTTGCTCAACCAGCTGCATCTCCCTGTCTCTTAACCTCTGATGCCTCGAGGTCCTTTGCCCTGATATCTTACTTGCAGTGTCCTTTTCCATTGTAAAGATTGACACAAAATATTCATTGAGGACGGTGCCGATGTTTTCCAGGTCCACACAAAGATTACCTCTGTGAAATGAACGAGGAGATATTAGAGAGGTTTGAGATTTACAATCAAGAAAGAAATTGACAAAATGACTTCCTTGGAGAATCATACAACATCCATTGTCCATTGTTGTAAACAAACAGAAGTTTTTGTTTCCACAGTTGTTTGCAAATAGCCAATCAAGGTAATAAAATAATGTTTTAAGATAATTTACAAAGCAAGGCAATTGAGGAAGATGTATTGGATGTATTGAACTCTCAACTACCTCCCTTAAGTTTAGGAATGTCAGTATTTTTCTTCTGGATAACTTTTGCAGATATCTTCAAACAAGTAGCTGAACCCACAGATTTATGTGACCAACGAAGCCTGAACCTTTTGCTTCACGATGCAGTCCAGATCCCTTGGCAGCTGGGTGAGGTAGCTTCATTTGGAGGCAGCACCATTGAACCAAGTGTCCGCAGTTGCTTCCAACATCTAAGTGTGCTCTGCACCAATTCATATTGTCAAGCGGGTCTACTTGCCAGTATGAATTTTGAGCTCATTTTCGTTTTGTTCACCTGCACATCTGCCAATGTGGTATATCGTATCCATTGCACCCGGTGTGGCCTCCGCTACATTGGGGAAACCAAGCAGAGGCTTGGGAACCACTTTGCAGAACACCTCCGCTTGGTTCGCAACAAACAACTGCACCTCCCAGTCGCGAACCATTTCAACTCCCCCTCTCATTCCTCAGACGACATGTCCATCATGGGCCTCCTGCAGTGCCACAATGATGCCACCCGAAGGTTGCTGGAACAGCAACTCATATTCCGCTTGGAAACCCTGCAGCCCAATGGTATCAATGTGGACTTCACAAGCTTCAAAATCTCCCCTTCCCCCACTGCATCCCAAAACCAGCCCAGTTCTTCCCCTCCCCCCACTGCATCTCAAAACCAGCCCAGCCTGTTTCTGCTTCCCTAACTTGTTCTTCCTCCCACCCATCCCGTCCTCCCATCTCAAGCTGCACCTCCTTTTCCTACCTACTAACCTCATCCCACCTCCTTGACCAGTCTGTCTTCCCTGGACTGACCTATCCCCTCCCTACCTCCCCACCTGTACACTCCTGTCTACCTATCTTTTTTATCCATCTTCGGTCCGCCTCCCCCTCTCTCCTTATTTATTCCAGTTCCCTCTCCCCATGCCCCTCTCTGATGAAGGGTCTAGGCCCGAAATGTCAGCTTTTGTGCTCCTGAGATGCTGCTTGGCCTGCTGTGTTCATCCAGCTCCACACTTTGTTATCTTGCACTATTGATATGGACTGGTTTGTCACTAGAATTTATGACCCAGGCAAAGTGTGTCACGACTTCAGTTGATCTGAGCTCTTATCAGCAGATGGAGCCTCTAGTTAATGCCTCTTCTGAATGCTGGCATCTCCGACAATCCAAATTCCTCAGTACTTCATTGAAGTATTACCCTAAAAATTATGCTTAAATATAAATTACAGCTTGAAGCCATAGCCTTCTAATTTATTGTTGAGAGCTCTACTAGTTTATGACAGAACTAGAACAGACCTGGAATGGATACGGGATGGTTTTCTTGAGCAATATGTTGAGGAACCAACTGGAAAGCAGTGCATCTAAGACTGGGTGCTGTGTAATGAGAAGGGAATCATTGCCAATCTAGCTGTGCAAGATTTCTTCGAGATGAGTGGCCGCAACATGATAGAATTTTTTCAATCAAGATGGAGAGTGTCAGAGTTGATTTGGAGACCAGGGTGCTGCATCTTAATAATGAAAGCTGAAGATATGAGGCATGAAATTAGCCTTGATAGATCACAAAGAGTTGCTTAAAGGGATGACAGTGGATACGCAATGGCAAACATTTAAGGAGCACGTGGGCGGACTGCAACAACTGTTTATTCCTGTCTGGCATGAAAGCAAAATGGGTAAGAGGACCAATCCATGACCTAACAAAGGCAATTAGCGATAGTATCTGATCCATGGAAACAACATTTGAGGATTGGCAGCATAGTAGAATTTAGCAAAGAAGGACCAAGGGATTGATTAAGAAGGGGTAAATGCAGTAAAGTAAGCATACAGGGAACATAAAGACTGACACAGCGTTTCTATAGATACGTGAAGAGAAAGAGACTGGTAAAGACAAATGTTAGGAAGGGGGTTGACCAGTCAAGGGAAGACAGACAGGTCAAGGAGGCAGGGCTGACGCTGGTAGGTAGGAGGTGGGGTGGGGTTAGGGTGTAACCCTAACCCGAACTCTCACCCTAATCTCCACCCCACCTCCTACCTACCAGCATCATCCCCTCCTCCTTGACCTGTCTGTCTTTCCTTGACTGACGAACCTCCATCATAACTCCCCAACAACACTCACCTTTACTGGCTCCAGCGCCGCCTCTTTGATCTGTCTCCACCTATCTTCTCCTCTATCCATCTTCTATCCACCTCCCCTTCTCTCTTTATTTATTTCAGAATCCCCTTCCCCTCCCCCACTTCTGAAAAAGGGCCCAAACCCGAAACGTCATCTTTCCTGCTCCTCTGATACCGCTTGGCCAGCTGTGTTCATCCGGCTTCACACCTTGTTATCTCAGATTCTCGAGCATTGGCAGTTCCTCCCATCTCTGAAATGGTCTGTTGGCCTTCGTTCTGAGAGGTTTCGAGTACAGAAGCCGGAATGTGGTGTTGCAGTTACGCAGCACCTTGGTGAAGCCGCACCTAAAATAGTGTGTGCAGTTTTGTGCTCCTTTTCTGCGGAAGGATGCTGTTGCTCTCATAGTTTATCAGTGCAGCGCATGTTTATCAGCCTGTTTCCGGGAATGGCAGGTCTGATGTATGATCAGAGATTGACTCGGTTAAGATTGTTTTCGCTGGAATTCAAATGAATGAGGTGACTTATAAAATTCGAACAGGACTGGACAGGATAGATGCAGTTCCCAGTGGTGGGTGTGTCCAGAACCAGGGGTCACAGTATGAGGATTCAGGATAGACGATTTCGGAGGTATTTCTTCACCCAAAGAATGGTGAGTCCGTGGAAATCATTACCAAAGCAAGCAGTTCATGTCAAAACATTGAACGTATTCAAGATATGGCTAGATATAACACTTGGGGTGAATGGGATCAAGAGTTATGGAGAGAAAGCAGGATTAGGCTGTTGAGTTGGATGATCAGTCATGATCATGAAGAATGGTGGAGCAGGCTGAAAGAGCCATTTGGCCTCCTCCCTGCTCCTAGCTTCCATGTTTACAATAGTCACTCTCTGAAATGCAAATCTTGAGCAATTGTGCAACTTTGAACTGGGTGCTGGTAGTTTGGTCAGTAACGAAGTTAGGTAAGGCTCAGCAGGACAGTGCTCATTGTTGTTTCTAACATTTTCACCGTGTAGGACTTAGTCCTTGCTCTGCTTCAAGCGAAGAAGTGAGCTAATTGGAGATATCTACAACTTGTTAAGGTTCCAAAGGTTTAAAGTGATGTGGGGATGTGTGGTATTGTTCATAAAGTACATCATGAAGATAAATAAGATAAAAGATAAAAGAATGACGAGAGTAAGATGAGGGCCAATCAAGGACAGTAGTGGGAAGTTGTGTGTGGAGTCAGAGGAGATAGGGGAAGCACTAATTGAATATTTTTTGACAGTATTCACTCTGGAAAACGACAATGTTGTCGAGGAGAATACTGAGATACAGGCTACTCGACTAGCGTTTTGTACAGTCACGGGATTTATAGGGATTGACTTCCGGAGCCATGATGTCATGCTCCAACTGTACAAAATGCTAGTGCGGCCTCATTTGGAATATTGCGTGCAGTTCTGGTCGCCCCATGACAGGAAAGATGTTGAAGCATTGGAAAAGGTGCAGAGGAGATTTACCAGGATGCCGCCTGGTCTGGAGCACAGGCCCTATGAAGAAAGGCTGAGAGACTTGGGTTTGTTCTCATTGGAGAAAAGGGGGGATTTAATAGAGACATATAAGATGATCAGAAAATTAGATATTGTGGACAGTGAGAGTCTTTTTCAGAGGATGATGATTTCAGCTTGTACAAGGGGGCATAGCTACAAATTGAGGGGTGATAGATTTAAGACAGATGTCAGAGGCAGGTTCTTTACTCAGAGAGTGCTATGGGCGTGGAATGCCCCGCATGCCAAAGTAGTTAACTCAGCCACATTAGGGGCATTTCAACAGTCCTTGGATAAGCATATGGATAATGATGGGATCGTGTCAGGGGAGGGGCTTAGATTAGTTCACAGGTCGGCGCAACGTCGAGGGCCGAAGGGCCTGTTCTGTGCTGTATTGTTCTATATTCTATGTTCTATAATGGATATCACAAGTAGATGACTGATGTGTATAGTGTGCATTGTCAAATGGTTCAAATTTTAGAACTGAAAAGTGCCTGGTCTACCTCAAATTGCCATGGAAAACCAAAGCTTCTCAAAAGTTTGAGCTTAAGCAAGTAAATCATGCTGCTGCTGTATAGTGGTTATGTGAATGGTATTTTCCCCTAGCAGTATGCTGTTGTCAGTCCAAAAATAATTCTCATTGCATTGACCAACATTGTCTATGAAATTTGCAGCCAGTCTTATGCCAGACATATAGGTCATATGTGATAATGATTGGCCGACTGAAAACTGCTTGTTTGTAATGAGCAGAGCACACCGCACCGGCATGTGTGAGATGCTTTCTCTTTTCCACAACCAAGGACCCCAACATGGTTCGCAGAACTTTCACTTTGATCCATTTCACAAAATTCGGCCCTCATCCATTCCACCTATCCCAGAATCATAAATTCTCCTTATTCTCAGCTTGTCCCTCCATCAACCTCTGCGTTCAGCAGATTATCTTCCAGCATCTTCACCAGTATCCCCTTTCAGCATTCCAAAGTGACCATTCCCTCTGTAGTCCACTCCTCAGTCACCAAGCAAGGTCCCAAATACACTTGTAAAGTGAAACAGCGATTTACCCGTACTTCATCTGTTCAAACATACAGGTATATTCAATTTTTCCAGTGTTTTCTCTGCAAAGGGGAAATGATACATTGATTAGGTGATTATCCTGCGGTACACCCTCATTCAGTCCACAAGCATGACCTGAGTTCCTGTTCCTTGCTGTTTTCATTTTCTATTTTGCTCCCACTTGGACCTTGGCTGTTCATCCTTCCCCTGAAGAATTTCATGCAATTTCATGAATATTCACTACATTCTCCAAATTCCCAAAGCTACCTCAACCACACTTCCACACATATTGTTTCTTGTAAGGTCTCCCTTCCATCTTCCCTGATTCTTGGCCTCTATCACATCTGTCCTGACAAACAAACAAGCCTTCACTTGCAGAAGTCCAAAGTGAAACACCTGCTATTAGCAGGGGCTGTTCAGTCATGACCAGTTTAAGATAAACAGTTGAACTTTTAACGGGGCTCATTTGCACCTGCTAGAAGTGACATACATTGACAGTTCTATTTATGTCTCTAAGTTATATTTATTCACTGCTTCACAGTGGAAGGACACAGTGGAAGGATGGCAAAATGGTCAACTCAAGGATGAATCTTGGGGATGTTTACTAATAATTGCACAGTGTTTAGCATCAACAGCAAGATGTCGATAATACTCGGGCTTGGACTGATGAGTGCCAAATAATGTTTGCACCACAGAGGTGCCAGGCAATGATCATCTCTAACAAGAGAGAATCTCACCATCTTCCTTTGTTGAGTTTCAACACTGAAATTCTGTTATCAACTTCATGGGTGTTACTACTGACTTGAACCTGCATGAGATAAGCCATATCAATACTGTGGCTACAAGAGCACGTCTGGGAATCATGTGGTTAGTATCTCCTCTCCTTTCTCCCCAAAGCTTGTCCATCTCTGACAAGGCAAAGTTGGGAGTGTGATGGAATATGATTGCCTGGATGCCGCAGCTCCAGTAACACTCAAGAAGCTTGATGCCATCCATGCTTGATTGGCACCATTTCCATCACCTCAACATTGATGTTTGTCTACTGCTGATAGACAATGGGGGCATTGTGTACCATCTACAAAATGCACTGCAATAACTCATCTGACAGCAGTTCCCACTAGAAAAACAAGGGTAGTTCACCTGTATTGGGTACGTGTGACTACAATAAATCAAATAAATCAGATCAAATGCTGGGCCAGAATCCTGGCCATTCCTATCTATCAGCCTTGTGCAGGGTATCTATCCCAGATGAACACTTGCGGTCCATGAAGTTAGTTCAGTGCCTTTGCAACAGTGATAATGTGTGACCAATGTATGCTGGCCTTGCGCAGGACCAACAGAGAGCCATACAAATGATATAAACCAGAAGGGAGCCATTCAGCCATCTTTGTCCATGCTGACCCATAGACATCTGATGCCTTTTTTCATCCCAAATTGTTACAAACGTACATGGACCTGCAGCACTTAAAGTGCAGATCCAGGTACTTCTTAAAAGAGTTTAGAATCTCTTAGTCCAACACCAATTCAGGCAGCAAATTCCTGACACCCATCACCCTCTGCATAAAACGGATTTTCCCACATCCCCTCTAACCCTTCTGCCACTTAGCTTGACTCTGTAACTGCTGATTTTTGAATTCTCTGCCAAGGGAAGCAGCTTCCTCCTGTCTACACTAACTCTACCCTATCGCTGCCCTTCACTGTTTTGTATACCTCAATCATGTCATCCCTCAGACTTTTCTGTTCCAAGGAAAACAGCCTTATATTTACAATTCTCCAGCTTTGGCAATATTTGAGTAAATCTTTTCTGCACTGTCTCCAGAGTTATTATATACTTCCTGGATTGTGATGAACACAACTGCACACACTACTCCAGTTGTGGCATCATCAGTATCCTGTACAGTTTTATCATGATGTCCTTACTTTGGTAATCTACACTTTTCCCAATGAGGCAAAGCATTCCCTGTGCCTTCGTCAGAACATTACTGACCTGTAGTGCTACTTTTAGGAACCTGTTCACTTCCATGCTTAGATCCCCCACTTCATCTACCCCTCTCAGTATGTTCCTATTTATTGTGTATTCCCTTTATGTCCTCATGAAAAGCAATGCATCACACTTGTCAGAGTTGTGCTCCATCTGTCGCTTTCCTGCCTTCTCCGCCAACCCATCTAATATCATTTTGGAACTTGGAGCTATCCTCTGTCCTATCCACCTTACATCCAATTTTTCAGTTGTCTGCCAATTTACCAATTGTGCCCCCCATGTTCAAGTCTGAATCGTTCATCTATAAAATAAATTAAAGGGGCCCCAAAATCAAGCCCTGTGAAACACCAATGGAAATTGCTTTCCGTTCATAAGCACAGCCATGAACAATTACCCTTGTTTCCTGCCACGAAGCCGATTAGTCAACACATTACTCCGTATCCCATGACCCATGAGCTTTCACTTTTTTGCACTTCTCAGGTGGGACGTTATCATTTGCTTTGCTAAAATCCATGTCGACAAATTCATTGCGCAACCCTCATCGATCCTCCTTGCCACTTTCTTAAAGAATTCAACTAAATTTGTAAGTAATGACCTTACCTTGACAAAGCCGTGCTGACTACCCATGACTAGTCCATGCCTTTCTCAGTTAGTTTATTTGATCTCTCAGATCGATTTTAAAATTTTCCCACCACTAACATAAGACAAGCAGGCTTTTAATTGTTTGGCATTTCCTTCGTACCCTTTATAAACAATGGAACCACATTTATATTCCTTCTCTAATTGATTTAAAACAAAATTTGCCCTGAGGATGATTAGTTTAGTCTTGCATGTGCTGGTGCTACCCTCCTAATGGAGGAAGGGGGACTTTTCATCCAAATTCCCTACTTGTTTCCTTTGTTTTAATTTTCTTTTCTTGTAAATATTTCACCCAGTTCCCTTTTAGGTGAAGCACTAGATTTTGCTTGAATAGTCACTTGCAGTAAAAGCATTCCCTATTCCATTATATGGAAACTTTTCCTCTAACTTTCCCATCATTGTTGTGTGAACAAATCCTGGCCTGAATCACAAGAAACAAACTGTGTCTCTTCAGAATTTTTTTTTGTTTGTTAGGGGTCTTACCTCATGAAAAAACAAAAATCAAGCTCTGTTTTTCTGAAACTGGAACAGCAACATTAGAAGCTGCAAGTTCTTCAGTATGTTTGGGAGATCTAGAGTGAATTGTCCCGGTAACCAGATGTTCCACAACATGGTTCTGTACTCGTGACCATTGGCCTTGAGATTGGTCTCATCTGTCCAGTATTGGAGAATCAGCCTTTGCCTGCTAGAATAGACCAATCATAAAGTCACCAATTGTAAGAGATGCAGTGTTTACCTTCTCTGCATTTGACCTTACTATTGAAATTTTTTTTACAATTATGTGGCTTCTGTCAGATGCTAGTAACTATTTGGAGCCACAGGTGAGAGCTGGTGAAGGTGAGGATGAACCCAGCATGAGCTGCTCAAAAAAAAAGTGAATCAAACAATTTTTTTTGCCCTCTCTCTTAGTCACTCCAAATCCTCTTGAAGCATCTTTGTATCTTCCTCTCAATTCTCATTTCCAACCAGTGATGTGATTTGTCAGTCACGGTGTTTTTCTGTAAATATGCCCATCTTCATCCTTTGTCCCCATCCACAGATTAGCACATTTAATATGAAGAACATAATATGAAAAACATATAGACCACATCAGATGAATTTCCCTCTTCAACACTTCTGATATCTGATAAATAGAGGCCTTCTAATGGGCATTAACATGTTGTGTCAGCATTGCTTGACTGATGCTTAAGGTTGCGGTGGTAATTAGTCTTTCTGCATTAAATATACTTTCAATATTAGAAACTTAAGTGATTGACTACTTCATTGGAACCTAATACAATTATCAGTGTTCTTTTTTTTTGACAGTGCTGATTGATTGGATTTATTAAATGGAAATGTACAGTGTTGCTTTCAAATGGTGATAATTTCTTAATGGAATTTCACGTGCAGGCACTCAGACATGAACTAATGGATAAGGAGGAGACAATCATAACTGCTTTGGATTCAGCCCATAGAAGGGCCAGAGGAGTCGCGCTGACACCTTCATGTTTAAACAGGTCAGCCACTTAATCTATTGCAGGAACAACCACTTTTCTGCAGAACACTTGGCTTTATAGAGCAGTAAGAGATTAGAAATAAAGTAATGCTAAACTGGAGAGTGAGAAATAATGCAGGGACTCGTATGTTATTTAAAGAAACATGTTACAGCGCATGACAGAAGATTCTGTGACAGTTACTTAGAATTGTATGTTGTGGGAACAATTGAAAATGTTTCCACTCACCTAGTGATTGTGGTAACTTCAAATTATTAGAAAATTTATAGATCAGCATCTTGAAATATTTTTTTTTCATTTTCACAAAACGTTACATGACTTTACGTTCTGCAATGTGTTCTTAATTACCATATTCAAAAGCAAAAAGCATGTGTTTACTGTCCTACCATATTTTGGTGATGTATTGATGTGTCTCATTTTCAGAGGACACTTTTCTGCGTGCCACTAGATGTATATCAGCCATACCAAAATGCTGCCTTTGCCTGAGACAGGGAAGATGAAATGACTTTGGGGAAATGGAGAATCATTCATGAATCCAGTTACTTTCTGATCTGACAGCTTTGTGGCATCTGAATGGATAACAATTTGATCTGGTAATCTCAATTGATAGAGTGCAAATGTGTAGTGATGCATTTTGGGAGCTCTGGTAAGTGAAAGATGTTCACAATGACTAGTAGATCCCTAGAGAGCACTGAGAAACAAAGGGACCTTGGTGTCCAAAAGCAAGAGTTCATGCCCTCTGCTTCTGGCCTTTCAGGCAATGTTGGATCCAACACTCCACTGAGCCTTAGATCCCATGAGCTCTTGTTTTGTTGACCAGTCTGCTATCACTGACCTTATCAAAAACATATAGACC
This sequence comes from Stegostoma tigrinum, assembly GCF_030684315.1. Taxonomy (NCBI): domain Eukaryota; kingdom Metazoa; phylum Chordata; class Chondrichthyes; order Orectolobiformes; family Stegostomatidae; genus Stegostoma; species Stegostoma tigrinum. The sequence continues at coordinate 732,377 of NW_026728674.1, read as the reverse complement.
ACATCAGATGAATTTCCCTCTTCAACACTTCTGATATCTCCTCAATAAAAATTAGATAAAATTTGCAAACCATGGCATTACCTCAACAAAGCCATGCTGACTATCCCCGAACATTCCATGTTTCTCCAAGTGCAGCGACATTTTGTCCCTTAAAATTCTTTCTGATAACTTCCCTACCACCAAGGTTAGACTGGCTTGTAACTTCTGGATCTGTCCTTTCTTCTTTTATATAAAAGTATGAGCGGTCCTCTGGCACCTTAGCTGTGGCCAGAAATGACTTGAAAAATCTTTGCCAGGACCTTTGATATCTCCTCCCCTGCTTCATAAAGTCATGCAGTATAGAAACAGGCTCACTTGATCAACATCAATGCCAACTAACAAACATCAAACTACTGATCCCATTTACCTGCACTGAGTCATTACCTACCATACCCTGGCCCTTTAAATGCTCATCTGTTGCTTCTTTAATATTGCAAGCGTATCTGCCTTCTCCACCTTGTCAGGCAGCATATTACATGTTTGTATCGCTTTTGGTGAAAACACTTGCCTCAGATCCCCTCTAAATAGCTGACAGTTCACCTGAAATCTATGCCCCCTGACTTAAACTCGTCTACTGGTTCTCACAATCAATCTATGCCTCCTCATAATTTTGAATACGTCGATCAGATTTCCCCTCAGCCTCCTCTGCTGCATGGAAAACGCACTTAGCCTACCAGTTTCTCCTCATAAAACTTGCATTCAATCACAAAACAACACCCTGAAACATATACTATCAACCAACCTGGCCAACATCTCTGTCTCCGGCTTGCTACAGTGTTCCAGTGAAGCCCAGCACAAGCAGACAGAACAACACCTCATTTTCTACTTGGGGACCTGACAGCCCTCCAGACTTAATATTGAGTTCTGCAATTTTAGGGCCTAAACTCTCCCATATCCCAGCGCCCCCACCCCACACACCAGGCTTTGTTACCACGCAGCCTGCCACTACACACTCCCTGTTGTTAGTGACTAACAGTCCCCATTGACAACTTCCCAGCCTGATCGTTAGCAACTCCTTTATCTGTCCACCTGTCTTTCTCTCTCTTTGGGCTCTATCCTATTGTTTACTCCCTCCCCACCCTCCTCCCTATTTTCGGCATAGAAACTGATGTTTTCCCAGCCACCATCAGTTCTGAGGAAGGGTCACCGGACTGGAAATGTAAACTGTTTTTTCCTCCAACATATGTTGCCACACCTGCTGAGCTTTTCCAGCAACTTTGTTTTTGTTCGTTGTTTACAGCATCCGCAGTTCTTGTGGTTTTTATCACTAAACCTGTCAGACTCATCAATGCTCTCTAATGCTCCAACTTGTTGCTCAAATTGCTCCAATAAGAGGCACCTGCTGTACACATGGTCATGCAGACCAGCAGGAGCACTCAGCATTTGACATGTAGCGTCGGATGTACCAATCATGGGTCAGATCTTAATTCCAGGCATACCTTAGCTCAACAGAACACGGATCTTTGCTTTTAATTTACTCATTCTCCTGCTTAATTGTAGGGGACAAAAACCAGTGTTCACTCTCAGGTCTCTGCTGGTATGCCTGCTTTTCAGGGAGAGCCTTATCTCACCCACTCCTCTCAATAACATTCTCTGACTGTCACTGGGCCAACCCTCTGCTCTCAGTAACACTGTCTGCCCGTCACAGGGCCCTCACCCCCTCCTCTCAGTAATACTGCCCGTCACAGGGCCCTCGCCCCCTCCTCTCAGTAATACTGCCCGTCACAGGGCCCTCGCCCCCTCCTCTCAGTAACACTGCCCGTCACAGGGACATCACCCACTCCTCTCAGTAATACTGCTTGCCACAGGGCCCTCACCTGCTCCTCTCAGTTATGCACTGACTGACTGTCACAGGGCCCTCACCCCCTCCCCTCAGTAACACACTCCGTCACAGTGCCCTCAGACTGTCACAGAGCGCTCACCGCTCCGCTCAGTCACACTGCCAGTTACAGGGCCCTCACGCGCTCCTCTCAGTAACACTGCCTGTCACAGAACCCTCACGCGATCCTCTCAGTAACACTGCCCGTCACAGGGACCTTACCCGCTCCTCTCAGTAACACTGCCCGTCACAGGGACCTTACCTGCTCCTCTCAGTAACACTGCCCATCACAGGGACCTTACCGCTCCTCTCAGTAACACTGCCCGTCACAGGGACCTTACCCGCTCCTCTCAGTAACACTGCCTGTCACAGGGCCCTCACCCGCTCCTTTCAGTAACACTGCCCGTCACAGGGACCTTACCTGCTCCTCTCAGTAACACTGCCCGTGACAGGGACCTTACCTGCTCCTCTCAGTAACACTGACTGTCACAGGGCTCTCACCCGCTCCACTCAGTCGCACTACCTGTTACAATGCCCCTACCCGCTCCTCTCAGTAACACTGACTGTCACAGGACCCTCACCCGCTCCTCTGTTACACTGACTGACTGTCACAGGGCCCTCACCCGCTCGTCTCAGTAACACTGACTGATTGGAAAGGGCGCTCACCCACTCCTCTCAGTAACATCCCCTGACTGTCACTGGGCCCTCACCCGCTCCTCTCAGTAACACTGCCCGTCACAGCGCCCTCACCCACTCCTCTAAGTAACACAACTGTCACAGACCCCTCACCCACTCCTCTCAGTAACACTGCCTGTCACAGGGCCCTCACCCGTGCATCTCAGTAATACTGCCTGTCACAGAGCCCTCACCCACTCCTCTCCGTAACATTGACTGCCTGTCACAGGGCCCTCACCCTCTCCTCTCAGTAACATTGACTGACAGTACAGGGCTCTCACCCCCCCCTCCTCTCATTAACACTACCTGTCACAGACCCCTCACCCGCTGCTCGCAGTAACACTGACTGACTGTCACAGGGCGCTCACCCCCTTCCTCAGTAACACTGTCCGTCACAGGGCCCTCACCCACTCCTCTCAGTAATACTGTCTGCCACAGGGCCCTCACCTGCTCCTCTCCGTTACACTGACTGACTGTCACAGGGCCCTCACCCCCTCCTCTCTTTAACACAGTCCGCCACCGTGCCCTCACCCCCTCCTTTCAGTAACACTGCCAGTCACAGGATCCTCACCCGCTCCTCTCAGTAACATTGACTGACTGCACAGGGCCCTCACCCCCTCCTCTCAGTAACACTGACTGCCTGTCACAGGGTGCTCACCCGTTGCCCTCAGTAACACTGACAGACTGTCACAGGGCCCTCAGCCGCTCCTCTCAGTAACACTGCCCATCACAGGGCCGTCACCCGCTCCTCTCAGTAACACTGCCCGTCACAGGGACCTTAGCCGTTCCTCTGAGTAAGACTGCCTGTCGCAGGGCCCTCACCCACTCCTCTCAGTAACACGGCCCGTCACAGGGCCCTCAACTGTTCCTCTTGGTAACTCTGACTATCTCCCGGCCCTAAACCCCTCCTCTCAGAATCACTGACTGACTGTCACAGGCCTCTCACTCCCTCCTCTCAGTAACACTGCCTGTCACAGAGCCCTCATCCGCTGTTCTGAGTGACACTGGCTGACTGTCACAGTGCCCTTACCTTGCCCACTTATCTGAATTAGAGACAATATCAATGTGGTTGCTTTATCAAGAACAAATACGGAGAGAAATTAATGTCACAATCAAAGTGAACTTGATTGGTAAGAGAATGTGATGGAATGTCTTTATTTATTTAATATAAGTATGTTATGACTGATTTTATGACCTGAAGTCACAGCCGTATTCAATCAGCTTCCCTGTCTATATTTGCAACTCATTGATATAAAGTATTTAGTGACGTTCAAAATTGATCCCAATGTTTCCTAATCAGATTTTTTGAAAAGCCAGTGCCAGACTTTGTGAATAACAATACCTGACACCAGGTTTATAGCCAAAACAAAAGATTTTACAGTTTATGAACAATATAGTATCTTTTTTAAAAAAAGTTAAGCAAAAAGGTATTCTGACGAACGCCTATGACTTAAACATCATCTTCTTTGATTCTAGCCCCAATTCTAGCAAAGACAGAAAGACACACAAACAGATATAATTAAGGAATGTATCAAAGGGAAAAAACTAAATCAAGTGTAACTGGCCAGTTTACTTAACCAGACTGCATGATCTTTAAAATGGAAAGAACTGTGGATGCTGTAAATCAGGAACAAAAACAAAGCTGCTGGAAAAGCTCAGCAGGTCCAGCAGCATCTGTGAAGGAAAAAAAGAAGTAAGATTTCAGATCTGTCAACCCTTCTTCTGATCAGCTCTGAGGAAGGGCCACCAGATCTGACATCGTACCTCTTTTTTGCCTTCACAGATGTTTTCAGACCTGCTGAGCTTTTCCAGAAATTTTGTTTTTGTCCATCATCTAAATTCTCACAGTCAGATGAGATTGTATGTTAAGTTAAAATCTGAACAATCTACAGATGCTGTAAATCAGAAACAAAAACAGAAGTTGCTGTAAAAAACCAGCAGATCTGGCAGCATCTATGGAGAGAAAACAGAGTTAACATTTTGGGTCGTATTACCTTTCCTCAGAATTCCTTATTTCTAAGTGTCACAGGATCTGAAATGTTAATTCTAACTTCTGTCCATAGATGCTGCCAGACTCGCTGAGCATTTCCAGTAATTTTTGAGCTTCTGTCTTGGTTTCTGAAAACATTGAGCGATGCAAATACCTTTCAGTAGGCTTTGGGGGATATTTAATTATTACTTGTAACAGAGGACCTCTTAACTTAGAATAAGTTGATCATGGGAGGACAACCAGTTGGCAATCAAACGTCTGTCCTGTAGCTTTTGCAGGGACAATCCTTCTGATTTAAAGACAGTTCAATATTGGTTTCTCTTTGCTCGTGACTCATCAACAGAGTTTTCTTGGAAGAAGAATTGACCTGCAATTAACCTCCAGACCTAGCCTCATAAACAAATATCAAATTGTTTCTTCTTTTTTCACATAAGCTGCTGCTCACAGTCCAAAGGTCACTCTCAGCTCACAGTTCACAGCTCCAAACCAAAAATGATAATGAACTTAAGTACTAGGAGGAGTAAGACAGTTCAGCTCCTCGAGCCCCGCTGTTTGATATGATTGTGGGTGATCTTATCTCTGCTGCAACTTTAGTTTCCTACCTGCTCTCCATAATTCTTGAACCCATTATGAACTCAAAAATCGTTCTATCTCCTCTTCAAATTTGCTCCATGTCACAGCCCTCCAATGCCTTCTCAGGGAGTGAATTCCTGAGATTCATGACCCTTCCGGTGTAGAAATTTTTCATCATCCCTTTAAACCTTCTTTCCCTATGCTAAAACTATGACCTCTTGTTCTATTGCCCACATGAGGAACCATCCTTTCCACGTCAACTTTATCAATCTGCTTGAACATATTATATCCCTCAATTAGATCCCTTCTCATTGTTCTGAACACCTGAGAATGTAGGCCGAAACTACTCTGTCTGTCTTAAGACGCATTCTCGTCTCTGGAATCATCCTGGTGAACCTCCACTGGACTGCCTCCAATACAATGACACCTCTCCTTAAGTAAGGAGACCAGAACTGTACACAGGGCTCCAGGTGTGGACTCACTAATGCCTTGCATAGTTGCAGCAACCTTCTTTTGTATTTGTATACTCTCTTTCTTGAGCAACAAATGCCAAAATTCCATTTCCCTGCCTTAATACCTGCTGTACCTGCTTACTGAGTTTCTGTGATTCATAAAACTAAAAAAAATGAAGGTTTCAATGCTGTTAAAATGAAATCCATCCAAGTAAAATTAAAATAATGATAAGAGGACATTAATAGAAAATGAAAACATTTTTCTCTCTCTGGAGAGCAATATTGAACAGGCTTCACATAATAATGTTATTTGTGAGCTTGGATTCTATACTGGAGGAATGCTGCGCAAGTTTTAAGTTTGAATTGTACACCTATACCGTGTGTAGTGAGAAGGACAAGACGTGGGTTTTAATCTAATAATTTTCTGTGTTCTTCTGTTATAAATATACATAGGCATCCGCTTGTGAGCATTTTCAGTAATTGAATACCACAGTAAAGAGAATGAAAATTTATCTCACCCTGGAATCTGAATTGTCCAGTATCACCATCAACTGGGATCATTACACTTGTCATTTCAAAGGCCAAACCTGATATTACCACTCGATTCCTCAACTAAAATGGAATTTGATTCATTCAATTGTCATACATGAATGACCTTGATAGTGTGTTGTAAATTATAAAGTGAAACAAAATAGCCCTTCACCATTTTTCTTGTAAAGCAAATCCATCATATTCGATTGTTGTAGTGGTATAAAACACTAGTAAGTCACACATTGCAAAGTCCTCCTGAATGTGAGCCAGACATTTACATAGATCTGTGGTTAACCTCAAGAGGCAACCCAATCTTGTATTTGTTTCCTTTTTAGGCCACTTTTCTGACAACAAAGACTTCACCAGTCTCCTTAAACAGCTGAGATCAGACTAATTACAAAGCTCTATTTTGTCCATAACCTACCCTTGATCAATGCTAAAGAAGATAGACTAGCATTTAAATAAAATTGTATCTATAGAGTCATAGAGTGATACAACACGAAACAGACCTTTCAGTCCAATTAGTCCATGCTGACCATAATCCCAAACTAAAGTAGTCCTGCCTGCCTCCTGCGCTCGGCCATATCCCTCCATTCATGTACTTACCTGGATGTCTTTTAAATAGTGAAACTGTACCCGCATCCACCAATTCTTCTGGAAGTTCATTCCACATATGAACAATCCTCTGTATAAAAATATTGCCCCTCATTTCCTTTTTAAATCTTTTTCCTCTCATCTTAAAACTATGCCCCATAGTTTTGAAATCCTCCACAGTAGGGAAAAGACATTTGGCGTTCACCTTATCTAGATCCCTCATTATTTTATAAACATTCATCGGGTGACCCCGAAACCTCCTAAGATCCAGTGAAAAAAGCCCCAGTCTATTCTCACCTTAAATCTCAAAACCTCCATTTCTGGCAACATCCTGGTAATTCTTTTCTGAACCCTCTCCAGCTTAATAATATCCTTCCTTGAACACCGACCAGAATTGGACACAACAGTGTAGAAGAGACCTCACCAATATCCTGTACAACTTCAACATGGCATTCCAACTCTTCTCCTCAAAGGTCTGAGTCATGAAACACCTTCTTAACTACCGAAAGAACTACAGATGCTGTAAATCACGAACAAAAACAAAGTTGCTGTCAAATCTCAGGAAGTCTGGCAGCTTCTTTGAAGGAAAAAACAAAGTTAACGTTTCAGGTCCGGTGACCTTTCCTCAAAACTGGCATTTCCCCTCTTTGCTGTGCACTGTACCACCGATTTTGGTATCATCTGCAAACTTAATAACCAGGCCTTCTATATTCTCATCTAAATCATTTGTATAAACGACAACCAAAAGCAGACCCAGCAATGATCCCTGTGGAACACCGCTGGCAACAGGCCTCCAGTATGGAAAACTTCCTTGCATCACCACTCTCCATCTCCTGCCTTTTATCCAATTTTGTTTAGTTTCTACTTAATTAATATTCCAGTAATAAACATCCCTGATGATCTGCGGAACGGTCACCGCACCCGAAACGTTAACGCTGTTTTTGTTTTCCGTCACAGATGTTGCCAGACCCGGTGAGCTATTCCAGCAACTTTGTTTTAGTTCCTGATGAGCTGCGACTTTGTACTTGACTGATTTCCAACATCAAAAGTTCTAAATGTTGGAAGAGATTGGTTTACCTTGACTTCCTAGCTTGAAAATGTGCCTTTTATGCAAAGAAACTGTACTCTGGGACAGTGGTTTTGCAGATTTACCTGCAGGTCCAGCTGTGAATCGGAGTTGAAGTAGTTGCAAGCACTGATGAATAGGCAGCTATTTAGCCTCTGGATGTAATCCTGTGGAAGCGACGAGGGTCTAGGCCATTGACTCGAGAACTGATGAGGGAACGGCTTGCCCCAACCAGCTTCCCTTCAGGGGAACGCCAGCCTCAGGTCGCTCCCCTCAAGGGGTACATCATCCTGACCTTGCTCCTCTCATGCGTAGGCAGCTACATCTTTCTCCCCTCTGGCACATAATAGACCGGCGGCAAACCTGGTGGGATGCCACTTTCCATGAGCGGTTGGCTAACCAGAACCCAGCAGGTGTAGTAAGCAGCAGTGTCACTTGGGAGGTGATGATCTCTGTTACCATTGGCAACCAACCTACGATTATTGCTCGATCTCGGGCCAGGATTGAGTGAAACACCATTAGCACGCCACTTCCCCTTCTTGATGTTGCACATTGAATGCCTTTGAAAGCCTGTTACATTTCTTAATGGTGACACCCCTGCCCACTGTTGAGTCAATACCAGTTGTTGTGGGATGATGTATGTGTACGTCAGTTGCTCAATTGGGGACTTTAACTCGCAATGAAGTTGGGAAGTTATGCACAAGTCTTCTCACCATGGATTTAATCTGGCTCTAAGCAGAATTGTAGGTGGTGCCATCCTTCCACCTGATTAAATGTCCTCCATTTTCAAACTTGCCACAAGGGAAAGTACAAAATCCCGCTGTTTTTGTTATCAATTCATGGTTTTTAATTTTGCAATCAGTGTCGTAAGCAGCAGATTAGTTCAGTCCTTGTGAAATTGAAGGCAATGCAACACTTTAATTGGTCACTTTTTAACATGGTAGGTTCTCAGACTGAGGAAATGGTGAATGTTGTTGATCTTTAATGCAATATAATGGAGGAGAGAAAAATCTGGACTACAGAGCCCACAGGAAGAAAATTATAATCTGTCAGTGCTGCCTCCATTAGAACAATGCCAAGTAAATACCCGTCCCCAAAGCGAACAATGGAAGTTTCCTGCATATCAGAACATACCCATTGAGTGGGGAACTGATGAATAATGCAGGAGCACCATCGGATTGAAATACTTTTATTCTAAGAATTTCAGAACATGCTGGGATTTTTATAGCAAGCAATACTTGTGATGGAATATTCTTTTAATGTCAAAATACTGCAACAGTTTGCAAGAACCAATATTAAATGGATATTATTGCAGATAATATATGTGAATTAAATAAAATTGTTTGCTTAAAGTATTTTGTAATTCAAATTGAATGTCGCATTTTTGTTGTATCTTAGTTGTCTTCTGTTTCTACTTTTTCTTATTTTTATAGAGCAGGTATTGTCCTGGTCACTTGTAATGCTGCCAATTCAAGATTAACTACATGGATGGTCTCTATCAGTTGCTTAATCCCCGATGTCAGTTTGCAATCCTGAATCCAAGATTGTCACTTCATCTTTCAATTCTGTGTTTAATCAAAGTCTGAGATCAACAGCTTTCATTTTACTATCTGGAAGTCAATCAGTGCAGATTTTGTTTGTAAACCAGCGTTCTGTCTGTAAAACTGCTTCGTTTAATTAGATTAGTTAGTTAAGATTCATTTTAATGAAATGAATCATAACTAAGCTTCATCTCTTCCTCATTCTGAACACATGGTATGTCACGCAATGGCAATTCAATTTTGCATTGGTGCCGGTTCAAACCATGTGTATTCCAACTACAGATTGATACAGATGAAATTGTACCATTTCCTTTTTAGTACCATTCTCACCATACAGTGTTTCTGTTCATTACGTTTCTGTGTACAGTTCTGAACCAGTCCCCTTGCCCCTGAGCTTGCCAAATGTCTCAATGTTGTCGTGACATTGTCAAAGAATTCATTTCTTGGTAGATTCAGAGATAAATTAATGTAAACTAGTATGTGTTAATGCCTCTGCTGTAATCGGGCGAAACACTCAGGCCATTGTCTTAATTTTTCTCTCTTGTATTTATATTGAAATGTTGACCATGCCATTTGCGCCACTTACTGGAATTGGACTTGTTACAGAAGTGCTGAACGTCAACTTGCCAAATACAATTGGATGAAAAGTATGAGGCCAATCAGTCTCTTGAAACACTTTCTCTATGCAATCAACATTCATTGACAATGAAAAATTACGTACGTGCTTAAGAAGATTAGATTTGAAACAGAGATTTGTGAATATGAATGGAGCTATATATGTCCCCATCTCAGGCACCCACCTCAAGTTCACCTGGACTATCTACAACACCTCTGTCACCTTCCTGGACCTCTCTGTCTCCATCTCAGGTAACCACCCAGAAACCGATATCCATTTCAAGCCCACCGACTCCCACAGCTACCTAGAATACACCACCTCCCACCCACCTTCCTGCAAAAATTCCATCCCCTATTCCCAATTCCTTCACCTCCGCCTCATCTGCTCCCAGGATGAAGCATTCCATTCCCGTACACGTCAGATGTCCTCGTTTTTCAACGACCGCAACCCCCCACCCCCCACCCAACCACACACAGTGGTCAAGAACCATGTCTCCCACATTTCCTGCAACTCATCCCTCACACCCCATCCCCGCAATAAGCACCAAAAGAGAACCCCCTCATCCTCTCATACCACCCTACCAACCTCTGGATACAACGCATCATCCTCCAACACTTCCACCATCTGCAATCTGACCTCACCACCAAAGACATTTTTCCATCCCCACCCTTGTCTACTTTCTGGAGAGACCACTCTCTCCATGACTCCCTTGTCGGCTCCACGCTTCCCTCCAACCCCACCACACCCGACATTTTCCCTGCAACTGCAGGAAGTGCTACACGTGCCCCCATACTTCCTCCCTCACCCCCATCCCAGGCCCCAAGAAGACTTTCCACACCAAGCAGATGTTCAACTGCACATCTACCAATGTGGTATACTGCATCCGCTGTACCCGCTGTGGACTCCTCAACATCGGGGAAACCGAGGAGAGACTTAAGTGTTCTGCAAAGCAGTCCCTATGCTCGGTTCACAACAAACAACTGCACCTCCCAGTCGCGAACAATTTCAACTTCCCCTCCTATTCCTTCGACGACATGTCCATCCTGGGCCTCCTGCAGTGCCACAACAATGCCACCCGAAGGTTGCAGCAACAGCAACTCATATTCTGCTTGGGAATCCTGCAGCCCAATAATATCAATGTGGATTTCACAAGCTTCAAAATCTCCCCTCCCCCTACTGCATCCCAAAACAAGCCCAGCTCGTCCCCGCCTCCCTCACCTGTTCTTTCTCCCACCTATCCCCTCCTCCCACCTCAAACCACACCCCCATTTCCTTCCTACTAACCTCACCCCTTGACCTGTCCGTCCTCCCTGAACTGTCCTACCCCCTCCCTACCACCCCACCCACACTCACCTCTACTAGCTCCACCTCTTCAACTTGTCTGTCTCCTCTCCAACTATCTTCCCCTCTATCCATCTTCGATCCACCTCCCCCTCTCTCCCTATTTATTTCAGAATCCTCTCCCCCTCCCCCTTTTCTGATGAGGGGTCTCGGCCCAACATGTAAGCTTTTGTGCTCCTAAGATGCTGCTTGGCCTGCTGCGTTCATCCAGCTGCACACTTTGTTATCTCTGTATCATGTAACAACCTCATTGAGTGAGTTCTAGAGCGAATTGTGCAGGGTAGACTTCGGGTTTATCATTCTAACTTGCCAGTCCTGAAAGATGAAACTTGGTTTGTGTTGGATGTTTGTTTTAATAGCTATGAAAGATATCCTGAAAGGATATGTCAAATCTTTTGTTGAGAATTTTACCCATTTAGTCACTCTAATCTTTTTCCTTTTTTAAAGTTTCCTTGGTAGTCATAAATTTCAAATATCTGCACAATTTTATTTGGCTTTGTATTGGTTCTCTGAGATTCTCTGTTAATGGCTCCGTGACCTGCTAGCTCATTACAGAATTTATCATTGATGTGCCTGTAACAAAATCTTTAGTCTTATACTATATATTCCCAATTTCAGGCTAAAGTCCAGAGAGACCTTTTAAAGGAAAGGGGTTTCGAAAGAAAACTTCAGTTCCATCGATCAAAGTCATGAATAGTTGATAAATTATTTGCATTTCATATTTCCAGAACCTAACCCGGAAGAGAGAGCCCAGAGAATTGCCAAAGCTGTCCTCAAACAGTCAATAGAAGTGAAGGAAAATTGGGAGCAATTGAAAACCCATGCAAGCAACTGGCAGAAACAGGTGGAAAAGGCATTGGAGAAACTTCAAGAACTGCAGAAAGCTCTGGATGATCTTGAGGCTCGTGATAACAGCTGAGGGGGTCCACACTGATTGGCAACCTGTGGGTGACCTGCTTATTGACTCATTGCAGGATCACATTGATAAAACCAGACTAAGTGCAATTACATTACACTTCACTTATGAACAGATGTAACCGCAATGTTGTATCGAGACGATCAGTAATATGAGTACTTAAGTAATATTGATTGAATGGTTGTTAACTTAATTTGAAAATTAAAACTTAGTTGAGCATGCCTTCTGATGATATCACATCGGTAATATTAGTATAATTGAGGATTCTATTAGTCAGTGACATCAGCTGAGTTATCTGCTTGTTGCTATGTTATCAGGATTAAAGGTAAAGTCTTAGCACGCCATTTGGACACTCCTTAGAGAGAGACAACTGGTTATGATTTAACCTGAAGATCACCATGCCTCGGGCAAGTAGAGGGGTTGAGGCAAAGATCCTTTGTGGTCAGCTCACTGGTGTGGCAATTGAGCCCTCTCTGCAGGGCATCACTTTGCATCACAAACCAACCGTTCAGCCAACTGAATTTGAATGGAGTTTAGGATTGTAGAGTAATCCATGCAATTGTATTTTTTTGAATGAATGTTTCTAACTGGGACTCTCTCACTGGCAAACTTTTTAAAAGCCAGCTCAGCCATACAGGTTAGATAAGTTCCTGATCTCAGCTGAATTTTTTGATCTGGGGTGGGTCAGCGTTAGGAGTTCAGTGATTGGAATGAATTCTCATTAAATTAGCGAGAGGGATACTACACGTGAATAGACCGATGTTTTGAAAAGAGGATGAGATACGAGCAAAAGTTTAATTGATGGAGAAGACCAGCCACAATCATCATCAACGGTGGAGCAGGCTTGAGCAGCCATGCAACATTGTGCTGCCGCTATTTGACTTGCTCCGTGAAGAGGAAGGAAAAGGGTCAAAGTTTCAAAAATGCTGAAGACCACATCATTCTACAACCTCAAAATTTGATTGTGTTCAGCATATTATCAGTACTGGTACCCCTCTTTCCTGGTCTATCATCTCAGCAGCTCTACTCTGCCCAAAAGCTGGTTACCAGTGACATTTTTGAAGGCTCTTCCCAAGTCTGAAAATCATTTTTGTTACGTAGAATCAGAGTTGGCGTGTGGAAGGAGGTCTTCTGGCATATCACAGCTCTTTGAAATAACTCCCCAATTCATCCCTGTCTGCTGTGCAATGTCTTCAACCACTTTATATCTCTTTAATGGAGGCAAAGTTTTGAAGGCATCTGAAAGGAGTATTAACGATCCCAGAATACAACTGAGCCTTATTAAGTTCTTAGTTCTGATGATCAAGAGCTTGATCAAAGAGGATTGTTTTAAAAAGTGCCTTAAAAGAGGAAAGGTACAGCGGCTAAGAGGTGGAGGAAGTCTCTTGTTGGGTTTGACGCCTACACAATTAAATGTTTGACAACCAGTCGTGGGCCATTTAAAATCAAGAGTGGGCAAGAGGACATAATTAGACGAGTGCAGATATCCTGAAGTATGGTTGGACTGGTGGAGATTACCAAAATAGCGATAGGCGTAGCCAAGGAACGATGTGTAAACAAAAATGAGAATTTAATAAAATTACTGTTAATAGTATCAGTGAGTTAGAAAGTACGGAGAATAGGATTTGTTTCAAGATGAGACTCAGGCAGTGGAGTTTTAGATGACCTCATAACACTCTTGGTCACCTGTAGAGAGTTATTATCTGACACTCCACTCAGGCCAATTCTATGATCTTTTGATCTTTCTGCTTATAAATTGTGTGTCTGTGTGGTCACCTCACTAACTGCACCTGGTGAAGGTGGCTGCACTCCAAAAGCTTGTGTGATTTCAAATGAACCAGTTGGACTACAAGCTGGTGTCATGTGACTTCTGACTTCAAACAGTTATAGAATATGTTTTCAATCCTACCTTGACTTGATAATAAGACATCTTCCTAAAATTTATAAAATGAGAAGTATGTCTAACCCTGAGCCTTAGAGTGTTTTAGATGCCATGGGCAAATGTGGGACTCCAGCAGGGAATGCATTGGAATTGTCAGGTCCAGAAGTGAAGTAGTTCCAGATGAAGGTTTCACTGCTAATGAGCCAAGACAAGAGACAGGTAGGCAGTATTAAAAAGATGTAAAGAGACAGCTTTAGGGATTGCATGAATGTGTGGTCGGACCACAAACAGTGGTCTTACCAGTTTTAAATTGTTGTCTCCACATAGTTCCGCAACTTCATGTTCTGTTCAAAGGGCATTACTGACAAGAACGCAGAAGTTAGCTTGTCAATATATCTTGATTTTCCCACCATGTTCTCCAATTATGAACACCACATGTGCACTGTACAAAGTGAACCATTCAAACCTTAAAAGGAAATGTTCAAATTGTGGAATATAAAGTTAAATTTATTTTATTGAAAATTTAAATAAATTACATGAGGGTTTGACCAAGACCGAAAGGAATTAGATGGAACACCAGCTGAATAAAACAAGCAGTAGTAAGGTGGTATTAGCTGGATGTTCCTGAAGAAAGAGAACGCAGCCAACCTTTCTTCCATCAGGGGGATTAATTGTGTGGTGTCAGACACAGTTGACTAAATCATTCCTTCTGTCTTTACTGTCTGACTGTACTATGGTTGTAATATTTCCTTTTTAAAAGGCTCAGGGTTAGACATATTTCTCATTTTATAAATTTTAGGAAGTTGTCTTATTATCAAGTCAAGGTAGGATTGAAAACATATTCTATAACTGTTTGAAGTCAGAAGTCACATGACACGAGCTTGTAGTCCAACAGGCTCATTTCAAGTCACACAAGCTTTTGGAGTGCAGCCCCTTCATCAGGTGCAGTTAGTGAGGTGACCACACAGACACACAGTTTATAAGCAGAAAGATCAAAAGATCATAGAATTGGCCTGAGTGGAGTGTCAGATAATAACTCTCTACAGGTGACCAAGAGTGTTAGAGGCAAGTAAAGTGTTTATAAAGTCAATGTCAGTGCTGTGCTGTCATGATAATCAGGCAGCGCAACAGGAATGCACAAAAGGTGACATCTCGGGTCAGACTCTGACTTGTAGTTTAGAGGCTTGTGTTCAGAATCTGTCTTAGAGTTTTAAGCTTTATTTCCAAAGCAGGAATTTATAAGATACCACACTGACTGTAACTACAAGTTGTGTGTTTCTTCAACAAAACATCTGCAAATAAACAGACATCCTGGATGAAGACTTATTATCTGACACTCCACTCACACCAGTTGTATGATCTTTTGATCTGTCTGCTTATAAATTGTGTGTCTGTGTGTTTTCCTCTCTGACTGCACCTGATGAAGGGACTGCATCCCAAAAGCTTGTGTGATTTCAAATAAACCTGTCAGATTATAACCTGATGCCATGTGGCTTCTGACTTTGTCCATCCCAGTCCAACACCAGCACCTCCATATTGTAAGTGTTTGGAACCAAGTCAGTGCAACAGGTATATGTCGAACATTTGACTTCGAAAGGATGCCTAGTGCTGAAAAGTTCATTAATAACAAAGGATTTCTCCATTATGCCATCTATCGTAACATGCTGCGTCTCACAGTCATAATGAAAGGATGGCCACTTCAATTTAGCAGGGCCAAGAACAGTTATGGACATTTTTAGCATGGGAGGAGGCCATTCAGCCTATTTATCTGTACCAGCTCTCTCCCAGAGCAACAAAATTAATCCTTTTCTCGAACTCATTCCACCTATTTCACAGAATTGAAATATATAGGTACATACTTAGGACATTTTAACATCAAGTGAGCAGTTCTCGCACTTCACCTTGTCACTAAAAATTGAAAACGTGACTTACAAAGAGTGAGTTTTTATTTTGTTCTGTTGTGATGATGAAGAAGATGCAAGTCAAAGTGCTGGAACTGGCCTCTTGAACTAAGAAACTTTTAAATGTGTATAAAATGAATTCTGTGCGCATCTACTAAAAGCAGCTCTATGGAAGGATAAGGTGCCAAAGAAGATTTGGTGTATTGTACTTTACCCTATTATACTCCAACCTGTGAAAACAGAACTCTACGACTGTGAGTGTTGAGTTCTGAGAGGTTGCTATCTTGTTTGAATTTACATTGCTCAGTAGAGGCCTATTTTCCCAACAGCAAAACTGGCAATCCAGAAAGAAATGGATATTGGTTTCTCGCATTTGTTAGCTCTAAGTGTCTGTGTAAAATTTGAGTACAGTTTCCTTATGTACAGGTGCTTAACCTGCTTTTACAGTTTGAACATTTGTTATGCTAATGAAAATTTTTTGAATGGTTTCACCTCCAGTTTTCTTCTTTATGCCTATTTGGTATTTTTTCAGGGTAAGGACGACCTGCAAAATCTGACATTGGGTTTTGAAAGACATCAGCCTTTATTTTAGAGAGATAATGGGAACTGCAGATGCTAGAGAATGCGAGATAACAACGTGTGGAGCTGGATGAACACAGCAGACCAAGCAGCATCTCAGGAGCACAAAATCTGACGTTTCGGGCCTCGACCCTTCATCAGAAAAGGGGGAGGTGGAGAGGGTTCTGAAATAAATAGGGAGAGGCGGGAGGGGAATTGAAGATGGATAGAGGAGAAGATGGTGGAGAGGAGAGTATGGGTGGGGAGGTAGGGAGGGGTTAGGTCAGTCTGGGGAGGCTGGACAGGTCAAGGGGGCGGGATGAGGTTAGTAGGTAAGAAATGGGGGTGCAGCATGAGGTGGGGGGCGTGGATAGGTGAGAGGAAGAATAGGTTAGGGAGGCAGGGACGAGCTGGGCTGGTTTTGGGATGCAGTGGGAGGACCGGAGATTTTGAAGCTTGTGAAATCCACATTGATACCATTGGGCTGCAGGGTTCCCAAGCGGACGATGAGTTGCTGTTCCTGCAACCTTCGGGTGGCATCATTATGGCACTGCAGGAGGCCCAGGATGGACATGTCATCTAAGGATTGGGAGGGGGAGTTGAAATGGTTCGTGACTGGGAGGTGCAGTTGTTTCTTGCAAACTGAGCATAGGTGTTCTGCAATGCAGTCCCCAAGCCTCCGCATCGTTTCCCCAATGCAGAGGAAGCCACAACGGGTACAGCGGATGTTTTGGATGTTTCTTAAGCATTGATTTTCATTCAAAGTTGGTTGGATTTTGCTGAAGCAATAGACATAACTCACTCTGACGTAGACAATGCCAGAGATAACGTTTCGGGTCCTGTGACCCTTCCTCAGATCTCACTCTTCACTGATGCTGCCAGACCTGCTGAGCTTTTCCAGCAACTTCTGCTTTTGTTCCTGATTTACAGTGCCCACAGTTCTTTTGTTTTTTATGACACAGACAAAACTTGATCTCTGCAGGTAGCATGATGCTGCATTCTCCAACTTCCCTGTCTTTTTGTGATGTAATATTGTCTTTTTAGGGCAGAAGTGGCTTTTTTTTTGTTTGTTTTAACTTCTGCACAGACTTTCTTTGCAGGTTAAAAGTCTACACCTTTTTCAGTTCACTGCAGTGCTGCATAATGAAGACATTCAACATTCTTTTTTTAAAAAAGCAGAAAATCAGTGTTGTTTGTTTTCCAAAATGTGATGTGCAAGTGCAACACTTAACAGTGTGTTCATCAAACTATTGTTTCCTTTGATATTTGTGTTGCAGAAATTTCTAGAACCATTTCATATATATTTTTCTTGATATATTTTAGCAGCTTTCCTGGAGCAAGTCTGTTTTCCTCAGGATGAGATGACTTTCAGACGTACTTCCTTTATTGTGAGATTTAATTGGGGTAAAATGAGGAGGATTTTTATTCACTGAGACACACATGACTATATATTGAAAGCATTGGAAAATGCATCCTGTTAGGACTGTCATGTTATCTGGTGTTTGTACCAGGCTTTCTGATTAACTGCAAGTGATTAAGGATGCTAATGGATGCTATATGTTATTACAAAAGGAAATGAACATACAAGTAAGGATTTTATGCCACAGTTATACATAGCATTGAAGCCGTACCTCAATTATGGCATATAATATAAGTTGCCTCATTTAAGGAGGCAGTTCAGATTTAGGTTTACAAGAACAATACTTGTAATTAATGGGTTGTCTTATGAAGTAAGATCAGAAGGACTGGGAAGGATTAGAAGGACCTCCTCACCTATACTCTCCTCTCTACCTATCTTCTTTTCTCTCTATCTTCAGTCTGCCTCCCCCTCTCTCCCTATTTATTCCAGTTCCCTCCCCCCATCCCCCTCTCTGATGAAGGGTCTAGGCCCGAGACATCAGCTTTTGTGCTCCTGAGATGCTGCTTGGCCTGCTGTGTTCATCCAGCTCCACACTTTGTTATCTTAGAAGGACTGGACTTGTTTTTGCTGAAATTGAGAAGAGTAAGGAGGTGATTTCCTTGAACTATATATGATTCTGAATGGTCTTCACAAGGAATATGTAGAAAGATTTTTCCTATACTTTGGCGAGCGCAGAACGAGGGACACATGCAAAATTTGAAGTTGCCACTCAAGGACAGATGAGCAGAGCATTTTTTCTCTGATAGTTGTATGACATTGGAAGTAGCTGCCTCCTAAGATGATAGAGTTGGGGTCATTGAATATTTTAAGGTGGACTTCGATTCTTGTAAGGCAGGGAAAAGGCCTCTATTAGTTGTAGTCATACCAAGCACAAAGGAAAACTTTTGTGGTTGTTAGACATAGTCATCTCACCTCCAGGACATCTCTGTAGGAGTTCCTCAGGGCAGTGTCCAGGGCCAAACATCTGTGCTGCTTCAGCTTCCTTCTATAAAGTCAGAAGTGGGAATGTTTGCTGATGACTGCACAATGTTCAGGACCATTTCCAACTCCATAGACAATAAAGCAGTCCATGTTCAAATGTGGCAAGACCAAATATATTATCCAGGCTTAGGCTGATACAGTGCTAGGTAACATTTGCACCACACAAGTGCCAAGCAATGGCCATCTCCAACAAGGGAGAATTTAGCCATCATCTCTCGACATTTAATGCTGTTACCACCGCTGAATCCCCCACCATCAACACCACGGGTGTTACTGTTGACCAGAAACTGAACAAGATCAGCTACATAAATACTATCGATTCAAAAGCTGGCCACCTTGTTGTGTGCAGATGATTTTCATCACTCCATTTTTACCAAGATTTAACAGTGGAAATTTGGGATTTGCCATATTTCTGAAGAGTCAAACGGCAGCATGCTTTTCTTTTCGTGAATTCTTTGCAATTTATTGCATTAAAAACTCCTATTGCCAGAAAAAGAAATTATGTGGCTAAGCGACTTTCTTCCAATGTCTTGTGAGAAGTGCCATTCAGAGGTGGTTACATTCTTACCTTGTGATCAGTCGGGATCAGTCGGGCTGGATATGAGATGAGGCTGGTGGTGGGAAGATTTTGAAGCAGGTACTTCAGAGAAGGCAGCCCCAACCCATTCAGCCTCTCCCTACAGTCAGACTCTCCAACCCTGGCAATGTTCTTGTAAATCTTTTCTGAACCCTTTCAAATTTCACGACAACTTTGCAAAAGCAAGGAAACCTGAATTGAGTGCAGTATTCCAAAAATGGCCAAACCAATGTCCTTTGTAGCTGCAACGTGACTTCCCAACTTCTATATTGAGTGCTGACCAACAAAAGCAAGCATATTAAACGCCTTCTTCACTACCTGCAACTCCACTTTCAAGGAACTCTGAACCTGCACCCCAAGTTTGTTTGGCGACACTGCCGAGGACCTTACCATTAAGTGTATAAGTTCTGCCCTGATTTGCCCAACCAAAACCTAAAACCCTTTCCACATTAAACCTAATTGTCTGCTATTTGCTTGGTGGTATATAAAAAAAGGGAACAATTTATGCTTGTTCAGGCAACCCATACCCGACATCCAGAGGTTGATTTCCTAATGGCTTGAATTGGAACTGGTTAACAGATTGAGTTTTGGGATGCCTCAGGATGTCTTTATATATGCTGTGCCTCAGGCAGGTGTCAAATTGTATTTTCAAATACAGTTCTGCATATGGATAGCATAACATAAGAAGAACAGGACTAAGTAGAATTATCCTTCAAAGCCTTGTTGAGTTGATTTGTCCAGCTTTTTTTAAAGCATTCTTTCACAGGATGAGGGCACTGCTGGCAAGGCTAACATTTGTTTCCCATCCAGGAATGGCTTGGTGGGCCATTTTGGAAGTCAGTAGAGAGTCAGCCATATTCCTGTGAATTTGAAGTCAGATACCAGAATTGCTCAGGAAAGCAGATTCCCTTCCCTCAAGAATAGATTAGTGAATTCAGTTTTCTGTTACAACAATTTGTGATAGTTTCATCGACACTGTTACTTTGAGCTCGAAATCTTCATTAATTGAATGTCATTTCCAGCAGATGCTTTTGTATTTTGTATTTAATATTAGGATGTTAGTTTTAACTTAATTTCTTATTAACATTTAATCATTAATTTCAGGACGTTTCTCAGATTTTATATGCTTCCTCTCCATTAGGCTTTTAAAGAAGAAATTGCCCCAGTGAAACAAGAAGTCAAAATATTAAATGACCTGCCCAATCAGTTATCTCCACTTGATGTCTCTTTATCTCCAAGGATTTCTCACCAGCTTGATGACCGAAATATGAGGTGGAAATTCATACAGGTAATGGTGAAAACATTTTCAAAGCCAGCCAATCTGTTGTAGAAAGCATGTACAAATAATTTGGCTTCAAACAGATGAGCAAGATAAAGAACCCTTTCAATTTAAGCAAGCAATTAATATTTTATTATCATGGTTTATAAAGTTATTCAATTTTATAATATTTCTTTTTCAAAAATACAATGTTCTGGTCTGCAGTCTGCACTTTAGAATGTATTCGCAAAACAAAATCCAAATAGTGAGAGATGTGAGCATCCAAACCACAGTCTGAAATGGTTCAGGACTGGACAATTTGAATATATTCATAATGAAGCTGCAGGTAGCAGAGATTTTTCCCGATCCATCTAAAAGAATTTGGAATTGGACCATTGTGATAACTGCTGTGCACTTCAGTATTATGTATTGTTTCATATATTTTAAGTCCCTGAGAAAGACAAACTTGAATGAATTACAACAAAGATATACTTGATGCATTGAAGGGAAGAACAACATAAAATTTTATGAACTGCATGTATTTCTTTCAATTGAGCAGATTTTGATTGATGTCAGCAAAGTAGTACATGAAAATTTCCTTTATCCCAAAAAGCCTCATGAAATGTTTTATTGAGCAAATTATTTCAGTCTTGTTCTGTGTCAGTAGCTCGCTTGGCCATGTAGCACAATAAAACTCCTTACTGGTTCTAGGAAGCAGACAAAAACATAAGAAATAGCACCAGGATCTGGATGTTCTACCTCTCGACCCTGACTCACCATCCAGAACATGGCTGACCGCCCCAGGACTCAACTCCTCTTCCATACCAGCTTCTCAGAGCCCTCAACTTCTCTATTTCAAAAATCTTATCTACCACCTTCTTTAAATACTTTCAGTGATCTACCTTTCACAATTCTCTTGTATTCTAAACAATCACTACCTGCTGAAAGAAGAAATTCCTTTGCATCTCAGGTTTCAATAAATGTTCCCTTCTTCTGTAACTATGTCGCTGAGTTTGAGATTTCCACACTAATGGAAACATTGTCTTCACATCTAGCCTGTCAAGCCCTCTCAAAATTTTGTGTTTCAGTAAGATCACCCCTCATTCTCCTAAACTTGAATGAATAAAGACGTTCTGTGTAACCATTCTTGATAAATCATGATCCGATGAATCAGCCCGGTGAATCTCTTTTGAACTGCTTCCCATGGCTGTGTATTCTTTCTTGTATTTCTCCAAGTGTGACCTCCTCAATAGCCTGATCAGTTGCAAAAAAGCTTCCCCTTTTTTGAACTAAAACCTCCTTACAATAAAGGCCAAAATTCCATTTGCCTTCTTAATTACTTGCATCACCATAATCATGGCTCACATCAACTCCAACCTACCAAAGTGCTTTGATCCTCTGCAATTCACCTACCACTGCAACAGGTCTACAGCTGATCCCTGGCCTGACAGTCATCCTTGGAATGTCTGGATAACAAGGATACCTACATCAGGCTGTTACTTATTGATCAGAGCTCCACCTTCCACACTGTAATTCCAAACAAACTCCTCTCTGAACTCTGAGACCTCGGCCTCAGCATCCCTCTCTGTAACAGGATTCTCGACTTCCTGACCCAGAGGCCGCAATCAGTAAGGATAGGTGACAACACTTCCTCCACCGTAAGCCTCAACGCCGGTGCCCAGCAAAGCTGCATACTCAGGCCCCTACTCTATACTCCTTATGCAATCATGACTGTGTGGTCCCAACTCTATTTATAATTTTGCTGATGACGCTTCCATTGTAGGTCGGACCTCAAACAACAATAAGTCAGATTACAGGAAAAGCAATTGAGTGCTTGCTGGCATGATGGAAAGATAACAGTCTCTCCATCAACATAAGCAAAATGAAGGAGCTGGTCATTGATTTCAGGAAGCTTCTGTCTGCAGCAATGGTGCTGAAGTGGAGATGGTTGACAGTGTCAAGTTCCTGGGAATGTTGCTCACCAACAATCTGTCCTGGTCTACCCATGTCGACGCAATGGTCAAGGTGGCTAAGGAAATTCAGCATGTCCATGAGGAACATACCTATTTTTGTAGATGCATCCTATCTGGATGCATCACTGTGTGGTATGGCAGTTGCTGTTCCCAAGACTGCAAGAAGCTGAAGAGAATCATGAGCACAGCCCAATCCATCACGCAAACTAGCGTTCCATCCATTGACTCCATCCACACTTCCCACTGCCTTGGGAAAGCAACCAACATAATCAAAATACCCCCTCACTCTGGTTATACTCTCTTCCGTCCTCTTCTGTCAGGCAGAGGACATCAGTTTGAAAACGCGTACAAATAGATTTAAGAACAGCCTCTATTCTGTTGTGACTTTTGAACGGACCTCTCAAATGTTAATTCTGATCTCTCTCTCTCAGCATCTTCTCTGTGGCTGTAACACTGTATTCTGCACGTTGTACGGTATGATTTGCCTCTACAGCATGCAAATCAACACTTTTCACAGTATCTGAGTACATGTGACAGCAATAAATCAATCAGTCACCTGCATGCTAGTATGTGTTTCATGGACTACAGCATCCAAGTCCCCTACCCTGCAATTTTTTAGAGTCTTCCCCCTATTTAAGTAATAGTCTATCTTTTGATACTCCCTACCAAAGTGTACTTTCCTACATTAAACTCTATCTGCCAACTTTTTCCGACTTGCTCAACCTGTCTATCTCCTTGCAGATTCTTTGTCCTCATGAGAACATTCCCTCCCACTATTTTTGTAGCATCAGCAAATTTGGATGGATTTATGCCTTGTCCCCTCCTCTAAGTTATGAATGTAGATAGTAAATAATTGTAGTCCTAGGACTGATCCGTGCGGCACTCCACTAGTTATGGCTTTCCGGCCTGATAAAGATGGTGGTTAGAAAATAATTGGCTGAACCATTGAAATGAAAAATGTGAAAAAAAAATGCATTTTCATTGTTTGTGAAATTGTCAAATTGTCGATAATAAAATATAAATATTACTGTAGTTCTTGATGAATACAGTTTATCATTGAGCTTTATGAAAATTCTGAATATAGTTCATGATTTATTATAGCATCAGTTTTCATGCATCTTTATCTGAGAATTCAGATTTTTTTGTCAAAAATTGTGCTGTGCCACACATGATATTTGCTAAATCTCTCCTGTCCCAGCAGTTCAACTTGTTCAGTTTTGACATTACTTTTGTAAGGACCCCACAGTTGAGCTACCCTGCGTTGATAGCTCACTACACACTTCTTGCAGTAAAACAAATGCTCCTCAGACCAAACTTCGGAACCCCGCCCACGGCCGACGGAACCCCGCCCATGGCCGACGACCTCATTGCTCCGCCCACAACCTCCACAGCCAGCAACCCCAGAGGAGACAGCCACACCGAGCCCTGCCGCATCTTCACCTTCCCCCCAGACCTCCCACTGACTGAGGACGAACGGTCAGTCCTCAGTAAGGGGCTCACCTTTGTCCCCCTACAACCACACATCAACGAATACTAGTCACAGTTGGACATAGAGCAGTTTTACCGCCGTCTTCGCCTCCATGCCTACTTCTTCAACCGGGAACCTAACCCTCCCTCCACTGACCCCTTCACCCGCTTCCAACACAAGTCCTCCTCCTGGACACCACCCCCAGGCCTCCTACCCTCCCTCGACCTCTTCATTTCCAACTGCCGTCGAGACATTAACCGCCTCAACCTCTCCACCCCTCTCACCCACTCCAACCTCTCCCCCGCAGAATGGGCAGCCCTCTGCTCCCTCCGCTCCAACCCCAACCTCACCATCAAACCCGCAGACAAGGGTGGCGCAGTGGTAGGATGGCGCACTGACCTCTACATCGCCGAGGCCAGACGCCAACTCTCCGACACCACCTCCTACCGCCCCCTCGATCATGACCCCACACCCGAGCACCAAACCATCATCTCCAACACCATTCACGACCTCATCACCTCAGGGGACCTCCCACCCACAGCCTCCAACCTCATTGTTCCCCAACCCCGCACGGCCCGTTTCTATCTCCTTCCCAAAATCCACAAACCTGCCTGCCCTGGTCGACCCATCGTCTCAGCCTGCTCCTGCCCCACCGAACTCATCTCCACCTATCTGGACTCCATTTTCTCCCCTTTGGTCCAGGAACTCCCCACCTACGTCCATGACACCACCCACGCCCTCCACCTCCTCCAGGACTTCCAATTCCCTGGCCCCCAACACCGCATATTCACCATGGACGTCCAGTCCCTATACACCTGCATTCCGCATGCAGATGGCCTCAAGGCCCCCGCTTCTTCCTGTCCCGCAGGCCCGACCAATCCCCCTCCACCGACACTCTCATCCGCCTAGCTGAACTCGTCCTCACCCTCAACAACTTCTCTTTTGACTCCTCCCACTTCCTACAGACTAAGGGGGTGGCCATGGGCACCTGCGTGGGCCCCAGCTATGCCTGCCTCTTTGTAGGTTACGTGGAACAGTCCCTCTTCCGCACCTACACAGGCCCCAAACCCCACCTCTTCCTCCGGTACATTGATGACTGTATCGGCGCCGCCTCTTGCTCCCCAGAGGAGCTCGAACAGTTCATCCACTTCACCAACACCTTCCACCGCAACCTTCAGTTCACCTGTGCCATCTCCAGCACATCCCTCACCTTCCTGGACCTCTCAGTCTCCATCTCAGGCAACCAGCTTGTAACTGATGTCCATTTCAAGCCCACCGACTCCCACAGCTACCTAGAATACACCTCCTCCCACCCACCCTCCTGCAAAAATTCCATCCCCTATTCCCAATTCCTCCGCCTCCGCCGCATCTGCTCCCATGATAAGACATTCCACTCCCGCACATCCCAGATGTCCAAGTTCTTCAAGGACCGCAACTTTCCCCCCACAGTGATCGAGAACGCCCTTGACCGCGTCTCCCGTATTTCCCGCTACACATCCCTCACACCCCGCCCCCACCACAACCGCCCTAAGAGGATCCCCCTCATTCTCACACACCCCCCTACCAACCTCCGGATACAACGCATCATCCTCCGACAATTCCGCCATTTACAATCCGACCCCACCACCCAAGACATTTTTCCATCCCCACCCCTGTCTGCTTTCCGGAGAGACCACTCTCTCCGTGACTCCCTTGTTCGCTCCACACTGCCCTCCCTCTCAACTTATGACGGTGAGTTCACTGCAATGCTTATTTCAGTGAGAGAAGCGCTTCAGAAGACAAAAATCTCAACTTTACCAAACAAATAAACTTTTGATGCTGGCTTCACTGAAATGCTTATTTCAGTGAGATGAGCCCATCAGAATACCAAAATCTAAACTTCACCAAACCACTCAAATTTCGATGCTGGGTTTACTGAAGTGCTTATTTCAGTCAGATAAGCACATCAGAAGTCCAAAATCCCACCTTCACCAAACCACTAAACTTATGATGCTGGGTTCACTGAAGAGCTTATTTCAGTGAGATAAGCACTTCAGAAGGACAAAATCCCAACCTCAGCAATCGACTCAACTTTTGATGCTGGTTTCACTGAATTGCTTATTTCAGTGAGATAAGCACTTCAGAAGACCAATATCAAATCTTCACTAAACGACTCAACTTTTGATGCTGGATTTTCCCAAATGTATAATTCAGTGAGATAAGCTTTGCAGAAGACCAAAATCTAAACTTCACCAAACCACTCAACTTTCCATGCTGGGTTGTCTGAAGTGCTTGTTTCAGAGTGATAACCACTTCAGAATGCCAAAAGCCGAACCTCACCAAACGACTCAACTATTGATGCTGGTTTCACTGAAATGCTTTTTCCAGTCAGATAAGCACTTCGGAAGGCCAAAATCTCAACTTCACAAAACCACCCAACTTTTGATGCTGGTTTCACTGAATTGCT
This sequence comes from Stegostoma tigrinum, assembly GCF_030684315.1. NCBI lineage: Eukaryota > Metazoa > Chordata > Chondrichthyes > Orectolobiformes > Stegostomatidae > Stegostoma > Stegostoma tigrinum. Next base: position 705,760 of record NW_026728674.1, on the reverse strand, counting down.
TATTTCAGTGAGATAAGGACTTCAGAAGGCCAAAATCTAAACTTCACTATACGGCTCAACTTTTGATGCTGGAATAACCCAAATGCTTATTTCAGTGAGATAAGCACATCAGAAGAAAAAAATCTAAATATCACCACACCACTCAAATTTCGATGTTGTTTTCAAGGAAGTGCTTATCTTTGTGAGATAAGCTCTTCAGAAGGCCAAAATCCCAACCTCACCAAACGACTCAACTTTTGATGCTGAGTTCACTGAAATGCTTATTTCAGTGAGATAAGCACTTCAGAAGGACAAAATCCCAACCTCAGCAATCGTCTCAACTTTGGATGCTGGTTTCACTGAAGTGCTTATTTCAGTGAGATAAGCACTTCAGAAGACCAGTATCAAAACATTACTAAAAGACTCAACTTTTGATGCTTGATTTATCCAACTGCTTATTTCAGTGAGATAAGCTTTTCAGAAGACCAAAATCTAAACTTCACCAATCGACTCAACTTCTGATGCTGGTTTCACTGAAATGCTTCTTTCAGTCAGATATGCACATCAGAAGGCCAAAATCTCAACTTCACCAAACCACCCAACTTTCGATGCTGGGTTCACTGAAGTGCTTATTTCAGAGAGATAAGCACTTCAGAAAGCCAAAATCACAACCTCACCAAACGACTCAACTTTTGATGCTGGGTTCACTGAATTGCTTATTTCAGTGAGATAAGCACTTCAGAAGACCAAAATCTAAACTTCACCAAACCACTCAAATTTTGATGTTATTTTGAATGAATTGCTTATCTCTGTGAGATAATCTCTTCAGGATGCTAAAATCCCAACCTCATCGAACGACTCAACTTTTGATGCAGGTTTTATTGGAATGCTTCTTTCAGTCAGATAAGCACTTCAGAAGTCCAAAATCCCAACTTCACCAAAACACAAAACTTATGATGCTGGGTTCACTGAATTGCTTATTTCAGTCAGTTAAGCACTTCAGAAGGCCAAAATCACAACTTCACAAAACCACACATCTTTCGATGCTGAGTTCACTGAAGCGCTTATTTCAGTGAGATAAGCACTTCAGAAGACCGATATCAAATCTTCACTAAACGACTCATCTTTTGATGCTTGATTTACCCAAATGCTTATTTCAGTGAGATAAGCTTTTCAGAAGACCAAAATCTGAACTTCACGAAACCACTCAACTTTCGATGCTGGGTTCACTTGAAGTGCTTATTTCAGTGATATAAGCACTTCAGTACGCCAAAATCCCAAACTCACCAAACGACTCAACTTTTGATGCTGGTTTCACTGAATTGCTTATTTCAGTGAGATAAGCACTTCAGAAGACCAAAATCTAAACTTGACCAAACCACTCAACTTTCTATGCTGGGTTCACTGAAGTGCTTATTTCAGTGAGATAAGCACTTCAGAAGTCCAAAATCCCAACTTCACTAAACCACAAAACTTATGATGCTGGTTTCACTGAAGGGCTTATTTCAGTCAGATAAGCACTTCAGAAGACCAAAATCTAAAGTTCACTAAACGACTCAACTTTTGGTGCTGATTTGACTGAAATGCTTCTTTCAGTCAGATATGCACATCAGATGTCCAAAATCTCAACATCAACAAACCACGCAACTTACGATCCTGGATTTACCCAAATGCTTATTTCAGTGAGTTAAGCACTTCAGAAGACCAAAATCTAAACTTCACCAAACCACTCAACTTTCGATGCTGGGTTCACTGAAGTGCTTATTTCAGAGAGATAAGCACTTCACTACGCCAAAATCCCAACCTCACCAAACGACTCAACTTTTGATGCTGGTTTCACTGAATTGCTTATTTCAGTGAGATAAGCACTTCAGAAGACCAAAATCTCAACTTCACCAAACCACCCAACTTTCGATCCTGGATTTACCCAAATGCTTATTTCCGTGAGATAAGCACTTCAGAAGGCCAAAATCTAAACTTCACTAAACGACTCAACTTTTGATGCTGGTTTCACTGAAATGCTTCTTTCAGTGAGATAAGCACTTCAGATGGCCAAAATCTCAACTTCACCAAACCACCCAACTTTCGATCCTGGATTTACCCAAATGCTTATTTCAGTGAGATAAGCACTTCAGAAAACCAAAATCTAAACTTGACCAAACCACTCAACTTTCTATGCTGGGTTCACTGAAGTGCTTATTTCAGAGAGATAAGCACTTCACTACGCCAAAATCCCAACCTCACCAAACGACTCAACTTTTGATGCTGGTTTCACTGAATTGCTTATTTCAGTGAGATAAGCACTTCAGAAGGCCAAAATCTAAACTTCACTAAACAACTCAACTTGTGATGCTGATTTCACTGAAATGCTTCTTTCAGGCACAGGCAGGCAGGCAGACAGAGACAGGCAGGCACAGGCAGACAGTTTAACAGAGACAGTCAGGCAGGCACAGGCAGAGAGACAGAGACAGTCAGGCAGACAGGCCGAGACAGTCAGGCAGAGAGGCAGAGCCAGGCAGGCAAGCCGACAGGCAGTCAGACACAGACTGTCAGACACAGATGCAGGCAGACGGAGACAGGCAGGCACACAGGCAGAGACAGTCAGGCATACACAGTCAAGCAGAGACAGTCCGGCAGGCAGGCAGGCAGGCAGACAGACAGTCAGGCACAGGCAGTCAGACAGGCAGGCGGAGACAGGCGGAGACAGCCAGGCAGAGACAGTCAGACGGAGTCAGACAGAGACAGTCAGGCAGGCAGGCAGAGACAGGCATACAGACAGACAGAGACAGTCAGACACAGAGAGACAGAGTCAGAGTCAGACAGAGACTGGCAGGCAGACACAGACTGTCAGACAGATATAGGCAGACGGAGACAGTCAGGCAGACAGACAGACAGGCAGGCAGAGACAGTCAGGCAGACAGAGACAGTCAGGCAGACAGAGACAGTCAGGCAGACAGAGACAGTCAGGCAGGCAGGCAGAGACAGTCAGGCAGGCAGGCAGACAGACACAGGCATACAGACAGGCAGAGACAGTCAGGCAGGTAGAGACAGGCAGACAGGGACAGACAGGCAGACAGGCACAGGCAGACCGGCAGAGACAGTCAGGCGGACAGGCAGGCAGGCAGGCAGAGACAGGCCGAGACAGTCAGGCACAGGCAGGCAGGCAGACAGGGACAGACAGGCAGAGACAGTCAGGCGGACAGGCAGGCAGGTAGAGACAGACAGACAGGCAGGCACAGGCAGAGACAGTCAGGCGGACAGGCAGAGGCAGTCAGGCAGCGACAGACAGGCAGGCAGAGACAGGCCGAGACAGGCAGACAGAGACAGTCAGGCAAGCAGACAGAGACAGGCAGGCACAGGCAGACAGTCAGACAGACAGAGGCAGGCAGGCACAGGCAGAGGCAGGCAGGCAGAGACACACCGAGACAGGCAGTCAGAGACAGTCAGGCAGGCAGGCAGGCAGGCACAGGCAGACAGTCAGACAGACAGAGACAGGCAGTCAGACACAGGCAGACTGTCAGACAGAAGCAGGCAGACAGAGGCAGTCAGACACAGACAGACAATCAAACCAACACGGGCAGACGGAGGCAGGCAGACAGACAGAGACAGGCAGTCAGACACAGGCAGACTGTCAGACGGAGACAGGCACGCGGAGGCAGGAAGGCGGAGACAGACAGAGAGAGACAGTCAGAGACAGGCATGCAGAGACAGGCAGGCAGACAGAGGCAGTCAGATACAGACAGACAGTCAAACCGATACAGGCAGAGACAGACAGGCAGACGGATGCAGGCAGATGCAGGTGGAGGCAGGCAGGCAGACAGAGACAGTCAGACACAGGCAGAGGCGCAGCCGGAGATAGGCAGAGACAAACAGACAGAGGCAGGCAGGCAGACAGATAGACAGACAGGCAGAGACGGTCAGACAGACAAAGACAGGCAGGCAGTGAGACAGTCTGACAGGCAGACAGACAGAGGCAGGCAGGCCGCGGCAGACAGAGGCAGGCAGACAGGGACAGGCAGAGACAGTCAGGCAGGCGGAGGCAGGCAGACAGACAGTCAGACACAGACAGGCCGAGAGGCAGGCAGACACCGACAGGCAGAGACAGGCAGGCAGGCACACAGAGGCAGACAGAGACAGAGAGGCAGGCAGACAGAGACCGGCAGGCAGGCAGAGACAGTCAGACAGAGACGCAGAGAGTCAGGCAGAGACGCAGGCAGTCAGATAAACAGAGGCAGAGAGTCAGGCAGGCAGGCAGGCAGACAGAGACAGTCAGGCCGAGGTAGACAGAGGGAGGCGGGCAGACAGAGACAGTCAGAAGGCAGTCAGTCAGACAGAGGCAGGCAGAGACAGTCAGACAGACAGAGACAGACAGACAGTCAGACAGAGACCGCCAGTCAGGCAGGCAGAGACAGTCAGACAGAGACAGACAGTTAGACAGGCAGAGGCAGACAGAGATAGAGAGGCAGGCAGACAGAGGCAGGCAGAGAGTCAAGCACACACGCAGAGAGTCAGACAGACGTGCAGGCAGGCAGACACGCAGTCAGTCAGGCAGGCAGAGAGAGACAGTCAGACAGAGACAGGCAGAAGGCAGACAGGCAGCCAGACAGAGACAGGCCGCCAGACAGTCAGACAGGCAGAGACAGGCAGATAGACAGACAGTCAGACAGAGACAGGCAGGCAGAGACAGTCAGAAGACAGACAGAGGCAGGCAGACACGGACAGTCAGATAGACAGACAGACAGACAGACAGAGACAGTCAGGCAGGCAGGCAGAGACAGTCAGAAGACAGACAGAGGCAGGCAGACACGGACAGTCAGATAGACAGACAGAGAGACAGACAGAGGCAGTCAGTCAGGCAGACAGACAGACAGACAGACAGAGACAGTCAGTCAGATAAACAGAGGCAGAGAGTCAGGCAGGCAGGCAGGCAGACAGAGGCAGTCAGGCCGAGGCAGACAGAGGCAGGCGGGCAGACAGAGACAGTCAGAAGGCAGTCAGTCAGACAGAGGCAGGCAGAGACAGTCAGACAGACAGAGACAGACAGACAGTCAGACAGAGACAGACAGTTAGACAGGCAGAGGCAGACAGAGATAGAGAGGCAGGCAGAGAGTCAGGCACACACGCAGAGAGTCAGACAGACGTGTAGGCAGGCAGACACGCAGTCAGTCAGGCAGGCAGAGAGAGACAGTCAGACAGAGACAGGCAGAAGGCAGACAGGCAGCCAGACAGAGACAGGCCGCCAGACAGTCAGACAGGCAGAGACAGGCAGATAGACAGACAGTCAGACAGAGACAGGCAGGCAGAGACAGTCAGAAGACAGACAGAGGCAGGCAGACACGGACAGTCAGATAGACAGACAGACAGAGACAGTCAGTCAGGCAGACAGACAGACAGACAGAGACAGTCAGTCAGGCAGACAGACAGAGACAGTCAGGCAGGCAGAGACAGTCACACAGAGACAGGCAGGCAGACAGAGGCAGGCAGAGACAGTCAGACCGAGATAGGTTGGCAGAGACAGTCAGATAGAAAGACAGTCAGATAGAAAGACAGTCAGATAGAAAGACAGTCAGACAGAAAGAGGCAGGCAGGCAGACAGACAGGCCAAGGCAGAGAGAGACAGGCAGACAGAGACAGTCAGAAGGCAGGCAGACAGTCAGTCAGACAGAGGCAGGCAGAGACAGACAGTCAGACAGAGACAGGCAGGCAGGCAGGCAGAGACAGTCAGACAGAGACAAACAGACAGAGACAGGCAGGCAAACAGTCAGACAGAGACAGGCCGACAGTCAGACAGAAACAGGCAGGCAGGCAGAGGCAGTCAGACACAGACACCCAGTCAGACAGAGACAGAGAGACAGACAGGCAGGCGGCACCAGGCAGGCAGGCAGAGACAGTCAGACACAGACAGGCAGGCAGGCAGACAGAGACAGGCAGGCAGGCAGAGACAGTCAGACAGAGACAGGCAGGCAAACAGTCAGACAGAGACAGGCCGACAGTCAGACAGAGACAGGCAGGCAAACAGTCAGACAGAGACAGGCCGACAATCAGACAGAGACAGACAGGCAGGCAGGCAGGCAGGCAGGCAGACAGAGGCAGGCAGGCAGAGGTAGGCAGGCAGACAGACTGACAGAGACAGACAGACAGAGGGAGGCAGACAGAGACAGATAGACAGGCAGGCAGACAGACAGACAGAGGCAGGCAGTCGGAGACAGACAGACGCAGACAGACAGACAGTCAGAGGCAGGCAGGCAGAGACAGACAGGCAGACAGAGACCTTTTTAAAATTAACAAGAACATGTGATTAACACACTTAATAGCTGTGACCGAGTGTGATTTAAAAGAATGCTGATTACCAGAAGTTAAATAGGGGTTGTAAGATCCACTATTTGAAACGAGTAAAGAGCAAATTCGATTGTACTTTGGATTTGGGTGTAATGAGAATGCACGTCGGTTGAAAGAGATTGATGTTTTAGTTTAAACTGTTCTGAGTCCTGCTTCATAAATATAAAGGAGGGCTTCATAACTTATAAAGCTGCTGTTCCTCCACCATTGTTCTGCAGAAATTATTGAATCAAACGACAGAATATGACCAGCATCATAAGATAGGAGTAGAAGTAAGGCCATTCGGCCAATCAAGTCCACTCCGCCATTTAAATCATGGCTGATGGGCATTTCAACGACACTTCCCTCAACTCTCCCTGTAGCCCTTGACTCCTTTGGAGATCAAGAATTTGTTGATCTCTGCCTGGAAGGCATCCAACGTCCCGGCCTCCACTGCACTCTGCGGCAATGAATTCACAAGCCCACCACTCTCTGGCTGAAGACATGTCGTCTCGTTTCAGTTTTAAATTTACCCCCTCTAATTTTAAGGCTGTGCCCACGGGTCCGACTCTCCCCGCCTAACGGAAACAACTTCCTAGCGTCCACCCCTTCTAAACCATACATTATCACTGACGGTTCCCTAGTTAGATTTGACATATTGCATTTGAGAAGGAAATGGCCTGTTTCCATCATTCCAGAGCACTTTTCTTAATCATTGTATTTATTTGTCGGCCCAATAAAGGAATTAATTTTATTTGATAGCTCAATAAGTTGAAACTGTAATCGAAGTTAGTTTTCTTCCTCCTTTGTAGTGGATCTGTTGGAGTTGCACACAGCACAACACGTCTTTGATCGACACAAATTGACACAAAACGAGCAACTTCTAAATGTAACTGAAGTAATCAACTGTTTAACGTCCATTTATGATGGTTTGGAACAAAATCACAAAGACTAGGTCCATGTGTCACTCTGTGTCAACATGTGTCTGAACTGGCTGCTGAACGTCTTTGATACGTATGTATGATTTACACTTGAATGTAGTATGTTTAGATTGTCCTAAGGTGCATTAAACTGCATCCTACATTTTGGATTTTGATCAGTTAAGTAAATGTGAAGATTGTCAACTGATTAAAATCAATCCTAGTATTGTTGACATAAGGTTTCAGTATGTTCTAATTTCATTTCAGTGCAAGTGATAAAGTAGTTGAAAGTTTTAGCGACTTTTGTTTTAAATCATAAAATTGAAACTGATATAGAACGTAGAACGTAGAACAGTACAGCACAGAACAGGCCCTTCAGCCCACGATGTTGTGCCGACCATATACTTTTGATTCCATTTGGTCAGATCTGTACAGGATCATGGAGACATCTTGACACTCTGATTGTAATGCTCTTCACGGTGACAAATGTGAGTGCTGGAGAAAGACGTGTATAAAGTACACAATATGAACATCATCCAGTTAATGTCAAGGAATAAACAGCCAGATGCAGAATAAGTTTTTATGTGACCCACAATCTCGTAGAGTCATACAGCATAGAAACACCATGTCTATGCCTCCCAACAAACACCAAACTACACTAATCTCATTTATCTACACTTGGTCCAGAGCCTACTTTGACCTAGCATTTTAAATGCTCATCCCAGATGCTTTTTAAATGTTGAGAATACCTGCCTCAACTACCCTCTCAGGCAGCGTGCTCCATATGTCCACTTTGTTGATGAAAAAGCTTTTCCTCAGACTTCCTCCAAAGCATTTAATCCTCACCTTAAACTTGTGCCATCTGGTCTTAGACACATGTGCCATGGGGAAAGGATTCTCACAATGTCTTCTGCCAGGGCCTGTCATAATTTTTTCTGCCTCAATCATATCCCAACCCCCACCTCAGCTTCCTCTGCTACAAGAAACACAAATCCAGCATACCAGTCTATCTCGTAACTGAGACTTTTTAACCTAGCCAGTATCTTGAAGAGCATTAACTGTGCCATTGTGGTATTTTCCAGACTAATTGTCGTTCAGCTTATCTCAGTCAGATTGTTTAGTAAGCTCCATTTAGGAATAATGTTATGCACTTCACTTGGAAATGTATTAAGACTGTGACAGTATATTGGGGAATCCTTGCAAGTGGAGAGATTTTTATTTTCTTTCAGTCCAAGCTGGATATAATTCTAGGATTTGGAGATGAACGTCCAGGGTTAAACCTCCGGTGTCCTTCTATCCACCCCAAATCACCTCCAATTTTCCATTTATATAAAATTGAGCTTTGTTTGCATGAGGTGTGTTCCAATATTAAATCGTTATTGCGACTGTAAATTTTGACATTCTTCATTAGGTACGTACCCTTCATATTGATAGCGGCTCAAGGTGCTTCAGGGTGTCAAAACCAAAATGTTGCATTTTCCAGTGAAATTGTAGACATTGAGCTGAAATTCTCGCGAGGGAGAACTGAACGGCATGCATTATTTCTGAGTACCGCCCTCATTAATACTTATTCCATTTTTGTACCTGCCAGACAGAAACTAGACGCTCAGAATTAGCGAAATGAAATTCTGAGTGGGTGTGTGATGCTTGCACATTGCTCAATGCTCCTCTGGACCTCCAACTTGGGCAGTAGTCACCAGCATCTGCAGCCACACCCATCAGTAGCACCCCATGTCCACAGTTTTGACATGTGGCATGTTCCAGCCTCAGCACATCATGGCACATCTCAGATCTGCTTTCAGTACTCTTCTGTACTTCATTGCTGCATTTTGGATTGCAGCAGCCCCCCTCATTGCAGTGCTACTGCCAGGGCACTTTTATATGCAGGGACAGGCACCCATTCGTGTATTGGGCCACGTTACACATCAGGACACCTTGCTTGAGCTCTCCACTCTCATTTTGTCCCTGCATGAATGCTAACAGCTCCTCTGCCTTGTCTTCATTTGCTTTGTCTTTTTATGGGTTGCCCCCTCCGCCACATCTCTCAGACTCATAACACTAGTATGTTGATTAACCTTTTGGCATCGAGACAAAGCCAGACAGCTTGTCATGTTTGTCAGCAGTCATCAATCAAAGGAGTGGGTGTGTTGCCGTTCAGCACCGTGATATGTTGATCTCACACCTGCAGCATGTGCCAGCTGCAGAAGCACAGAACGCGTTGCATTGTCTCCAACCACATGGTCGTTCTTCAGGTTCTGAGGGGAATGGTCTGTAGTCAAGGGAGGCAGTTCCAGGCAGCAGATCGAGGTAACTCCAGGGCATTGTCTGATATCACTCAAAGGGCTTGGATGCAATCAGTTGGCTGCTCAGGATGATCATGGTCAGGACACTGTCCTCATAGGTTGTGAGAAGTCAAACGTTAGACACCTCACTACCTGTGTTGGCTCTTTCTGCCCTACGGTGGGCTGTTTTTCCTGGAATGAAACAAAGGGAGTGATTGAGTGAGATGAAATGAGCTGGTGCATTTGTTAGTGCTCATGTATGTTTGGGAAGGGAGGTGAGGTCTCCTGGGTGAGAGCAAGAGGCACAGAGAACATAGAGGATTAATCGCCTTGGGCCCTCAAGTAGGCGAGAGCAAGTGAAGACAGACATTGAATGCTTTGGTGAGAATGGTATTACATGAACTGTGCTGAAGGGTGGTGCAGAATTAGAGAGAGTGTGAATGTGAGGTAGCACAGACCAATGATACCAGTCACGGTTGGACATAGAGCAGTTTTTCCGCCGTCTTCGCCTCCATGCCTACTTCTTCAACCGGGAACCTAACCCTCCTTCCACTGACCCCTTCACCCGCTTCCAACACAAGTCCTCCTCCTGGACACCACCCCTAGGCCTCCTACCCTCCCTCGACCTCTTCATCTCCAACTGCCGTCGAGACGTTAACCACCTCAACCTCTCCACCCCTCTCGCCCACTCCAACCTCTCCCCCGCAGAACGGGCAGCCCTCCGCTCCCTCCGCTCCAACCCCAACCTCACCATCAAACCCGCAGACAAGGGTGGCGCAGTGGTAGTATGGCGCACTGACCTCTACATCGCCGAGGCCAGACGCCAACTCTCCGACACCACCTCCTACTGCCCCCTCGATCATGACCCCACACCCACATGACCAAACCATCATCTCCAACACCATTCACGACCTCATCACCTCAGGGGAGCTCCCACCCACATCCTCCAACCTCATTGTTCCCCAACCCCGCACGGCCGTTTCTATCTCCTTCCCAAAATCCACAAACCTGCCTGCCCTGGTCGACCCATCGTCTCAGCCTGCTCCTGCCCCACCGAACTCATCTCCACCTATCTGGACTCCATTTTCTCCCCTTTAGTCCAGGAACTCCCCAGCTACGTCCGTGACACCACCCATGCCCTCCACCTCCTCCAGGACTTCCAATTCCCTGGCCCACAACACCTCATATTCACCATGGACGTCCAGTCCCTATACACCTGCATTCCGCATGCAGATGGCCTCAAAGCCCTCTGCTTCTTCCTGTCCCGCAGGCCCGACCAGTCCCCCTCCACCGACACTCTCATCCGCCTAGCTGAACTCGTCCTCACCCTCAAGAACTTCTCTTTTGACTCCTCCCACTTCCTACAGACTAAGGGGGTGGCCATGGGCACCCGCATGGGCCCCAGCTATGCCTGCCTCTTTGTAGGTTACGTGGAACAGTCCCTCTTCCGTACCCACACAGGCCCCAAACCGCACCTCTTCCTCCGGTACATTAATGACTGTATCGGCGCCGCCTCATGCTCCCCAGAGGAGCTCGAACAGTTCATCCACTTCACCAACACCTTCCGCCGCAACCTTCAGTTCACCTGTGCCATCTCCAGCACATCCCTCACCTTCCTGGACCTCTCAGTCTCCATCTCAGGCAACCAGCTTGTAACTGATGTCCATTTCAAGCCCACCGATTCCCACAGCTACCTAGAATACACCTCCTCCCACCCACCCTCCTGCAAAAATTCCATTCCCTATTCTCAATTCCTCCGCCTCCGCCGCATCTGCTCCCACAATAAGACATTCCACTCCCGCACATCCCAGATGTCCAAGTTCTTCTAGGACAGCAACTTTCCCCCCACAGTGATCGAGAACGCCCTTGACCGCGTCTCCCGTATTTCCCGCAACACATCCCTCACACCCCGCCCCCGCCACAACCGCCCTAAGAGGATCCCCCTCGTTCTCACACTCCACCCTACCAACCTCCGGATACAACGCATCATCCTCCGACACTTTCGCCATTTACAATCCGACCAGACCACCCAAGACATTTTTCCATCCCCACCCCTGTCTGCTTTCCGGAGAGACCATTCTCTCCGTGACTCCCTTTTTCGCTCCACACTGCCCTGCAACCCCACCACACCCGGCACCTTCCCCTGCAACCGCAGGAAATGCAACACTTGCCCCCACACCTCCTCCCTCACCCCTATCCCAGGCCCCAAGATGACATTCCACATCAAGCAGAGATTCACCTGCACATCTGCCAATGTGGTATACTGCATCCACTGTACCCGGTGTGGCTTCCTCTACATTGGGGAAACCAAGCGGAGGCTTGGCAGACCGCTTTGCAGAACACCTCCGCTCAGTTCCGAACAAACAACTGCACCTCCCAGTCGCAAACCATTTCCACTCCCCCTCCCATTCTCTAGATGACATGTCCATCATGGGCCTCCTGCACTGCCACAATGATGCCACCCGAAGGTTGCAGGAACAGCAACTCATATTCCGCCTGGGAACCCTGCAGCCATATGGTATCAATGTGGACTTCACCAGTTTCAAAATCTCCACTTCCCCTACTGCACCCCTAAACCAGCCCAGTTCGTCCCCTCCCCAAACTGCACCACACAACCAGCCCAGCTCTTGCCCCCCCCCCCCACCCACTGCATCCCAAAACCAGTCCAACCTGTCTCTGCCTCCCTAACCTGTTCTTCCTCTCACCCATCCCTTCCTCCCTCCGCAAGCCGCACCCCCATCTACCTACTAACCTCATCCCACCTCCTTGACCTGTCCGTCTTCCCTGGACTGACCTATCCCCTCCCTACCTCCCCACCTACACTCTCTCCACCTATCTTCTTTACTCTCCATCTTCGGTCCACCTCCCCCTCTCTCCCTATTCATTCCAGTTCCCTCTCCCCATCCCCCTCTCCGATGAAGGGTCTAGGCCCGAAACGTCAGCTTTTGTGCTCCTGAGATGCTGCTTGGCCTGCTGTGTTCATCCAGCCTCACATTTTATTATCTTGGAATTCTCCAGCATCTGCAGTTCCCGTTATCTCCAATGAGGCTCCTCTTCTGTTGGAGCAGAGGTCACTGATCTTGCAGCACTGCTGTATGGCTCTTTTGGTGGTTGAGACTGCATTGACACTGGACAGACTCAGATGAGTCTGGCCGAGTCTTGTGTCGTGGCCTCCTGTGCTTGTCTTTGGGAAAGAGGACAGTCCTCCACTGCACCAATCCATCCACCAGGATTTCCAGGTCTCCAACTGTAAAGTAAGGTGCTAATTTCCCCTTTCCTGCCCTGTCTGGGACAAATGCTATGAACTGTATAAGGCAGTTCTGGATTCTGGGCATTTAACTGGTTCACAATAGCCTTTAAACATGGCACTAGTGCCAGTAATACAGGGATGTTTCAGTGGTGGCAAACACTTGCAGTTACGATGAGTGGAAAACTAACGAGCCTCAGCTGAGAGAGGCACAACAGGAGCATTGTTGCTGGTTATTGAAAAGGTTTCCAACAACAGAGTGAGAAAATTTGTAAGGTGTTTTGGAGAGATACTGTCCTTGCAGTGCAATAAAAATAACACTGAACTGATTCACTCCAGTGTTTTGGACCTTCAGATTTCAGAACAGAATTAGACCATTCAGCCCATTGAGTGGGATCTATCATTCTCAACCTCCTGTGTCCTTACTAAGCAAGAACATGTCTATCTATGCCTGAAATCAACTCTGACTTGGCTTCCACAGCTTTCTGCATCAATGAGTTCCACAGATTCACAACTTTCTGACTGAAGAAATTCTTCCTCAACTCCATCCTGAAGGGTGGTCCCTTTGACTCTGAGGCTGTGCCCTCAGGTCTTGTCTCTCCTACTTGTGGAAACATCATCTCCATGTCCACTCTCTCCAGGCCTGAATTACCTTCAGTGTGACCCCCTTCATCCTTCTAAACTCCTTCAAGTACAGGCCCAGAGTTCTCAGCCACTCCTCACTTCATCCGCAGGATTATGTTTGAGAACCTCATCTAGACCCTGACAAAGGCCAGCACATCCTTCCTTAGATAGATGGCCAAAAACTGCTCTTAATATTCCAAATGCAATATGACCAGAGCCTTACACAGCCTCAGCAATACATCTCTGCTCTTGTATTTTTGCCGTCTTGAAATGAATGCTGACATTGCATTTGCCTTCCCAACTGCCAACTGAAACTGCATGTTAAAAGAATCCTGAATTGGGTCATCTTTGTGCTTCAGATTTCTGAAGCCTTTCCCAATTTAGAAAATAGTCTATGCCTGTACTTCCACTTCTCCACAGACTCTCTGTGACCTCCCCACTTCCTCAACACTACTTGCCTCTCCACCTATCATAGAACATAGAACACAGAAAATAGAACAGTACAGCACAGAACAGGCCCTTCAGCCCACGATGTTGTGCCGACCATTGATCCTCATGTATGCACCCGCAAATTTCTGTGACCATATGCATGTCCAGCAGTCTCTTAAATGACCCCAATGACCTTGCTTCCACAACTGCTGCTGGCAACGCATTCCATGTCCTCACAACTCTGTGTAAAGAACCCGCCTCTGACATCCCCTCTCTACTTTCCTCCAACCAGCTTAAAACTATGACCCCTCGTGTTAACCTTTTCTGCCCTGGAAAATAGTCTCTGGCTATCAACGCTATCTATGCCTCTCATTATCTTGTATACCTCAATTAGGTCCCCTCTCCTCCTCCTTTTCTCCAATGAGAAGAGTCCGAGCTCAGTCAACCTCTCTTCATAAGATAAGCCCTCCAGTCCAGGCAGCATCCTGGTAAACCTCCTCCTGAACCCTCTCCAAAGCATCCATATCTTTCCTATAATAGGGCGACCATAACTGGACGCAGTATTCCAAGTGCGGCCTAACCAAAGTTTTATAGAGCTGCAACAAGATCTCACAAAGCTTAAACTCAATCCCCCTGTTAATGAAAGCCAAAACACCATATGCTTTCTTAACAACCCTGTCCACTTGGGTGGCCAGTTTAAGGGATCTATGTATCTGCACACCAAGATCCCTCTGTTCCTCCACACTGCCAAGAATCCTATCCTTAATCCTGTACTCAGCTTTCAAGTTCGACCTTCCAAAATGCATCACCTCACATTTATCCAGGTTGAACTCCATCTGCCACCTCTCAGCCCATCTCTACATCCTGTCAATGTCCCGCTGCAGCCTACAACAGCCCTCTATACTGTCAACGACACCTCCAACCTTTGTGTCATCTGCAAACTTGCTGACCCATCCTTCAATCCCCTCATCCAAGTCATTAATAAAAATTACCAACAGTAGAGGCCCAAGGACAGAGCCCTGTGGAACACCACTCACCGCTGACTTCCAGGCAGAATATTTTCCTTCTACTACCACTCGCTGTCTTCTGTTGGCCAGCCAATTCTGTATCCAGACAGCTAAGTTCCCCTGTATACCATTCCTCCTGACCTTCTGAATGAGCCGACCATGGGGAACATTCTCAAATGCCTTGCTGAAGTCCATATACACCACATCCACAGCTCAACCCTCATCAACTTTTCTAGTCACATCCTCAAAGATCTTGATAAGGTTTGTGAGGCATGACCTGCCCCTCACAAAGCTGTGTTGACTGCATTTAATCAAGCCATGCTCTTCCAGATGGTCTTAAATCCTATCCCTCAGAATCCTTTCTAACACCTTGCACACGACAGACGTGAGACTTGTTCTATTGAAATGTCATCTGCAAACTTAGCAGCAACCCCCTTTGGACGACAATACCATTAGTTCCTTTGTCCGGATTGCTAATGTATAACGTGAATGGCTGTCGTCTGAACTCTGATGACTGCGGAACTCCTGTAGTTGCTGGCTGCCATCCTGAAAAAGACCCTTTTATTCCCACTTTCTGCATTCTGCCAGTTAGCCAATCCGCTATCCATGCCAGTACCTATTCTCGAACACCATAAGCTCATTTTTTATTTTGAAGCCTCCTGTGTGTCACCTTGCCAAAGGCTTTCTGAAATTCCAAATAGGTAAAGTTCAATGGCTCTCTTTGGTTTTAACTCACTGGTTACATTCCCAAAGGATCTAACAGAGACCTTCCCTTGACAAAGTTGTGTTTTCTCAGCCCAGTTTACCATGTACTTCCACATATTCTCCGGTCTCATCCTTAATAATAGACTCTAAAATCTGACCCACTGACCAGTGCCAGGCTAACAGGTCTATAATTTCTCGTCTTTTGCCACCCTCCATTTTAAACAGGGGTGTTATGTTTGCCATTTTGCACTCCTTGGGACCCACCCTGACTCCAGTAATTCCTGAAAGATCACCAATGCCTGCATGGTCTTCTCACTTATCTCCTTCAGAACTCTTGGAGGCAGTCCATCTGGTCCATGTAATTTACCATCTTCTCGGAATTATACAATTCCTACAGTGCGGAAAGAAACCATTGGGTCTGCACCACCTCCGCAAAGAACATCCCACCAAGACCCAGCCCTGTACTGTTTCCCCGCAAGCTCACATTTGCCATGGCTGATCCATCTTGCCTGCACATCTTTGGTCTGTGGATGGAAATCAGAGCACCTGTCCGAGACCCGTGCAGACATGGAGAGAATGTACAAATTCCACACAGACCCTTCAGCTTCCCCTGTACCTTCTCCTTAGTGATGGCCACCACACTCACTTATGCTTCAGACTCCCTTAAAGGTCTAATACTGGTGCCTTCCAACCTGAAGACTGATGCAAAATATTTGTTCAGTTCCTCTGCCATTTCTTTGTTTCCCAACACTACTTATTTGGCCCCTCTTGAAATTTCCTTTGGATTTTCAGGGGTGTTTTACAATAACAATATCTACTTTATTGTGTTGACAAATGGATTGTTTAGATCATCACAGAAACAATAAGAAAAATTCATCAGTCCTCTCATTTAACAATTATATATATATATATATTAATATCACAATCAATGCATTTCCATCAGGTAAGTACATAGCTGGAACTTTCTAACCTGGCGTTTTCATTTTTCATTTCTCAGATTTCACTCTCAGACAGAACAGTTGATGTTGACACACTGTTCATTAAAAATAACATCCACTGTATTTTTCCCCATGTTGTAGCTCGTGGACTTGTGTACCCTTAACGTATAGAGTCCATGTTCATTTTCAAGGAAGTTATTACTTTAGTGATTTCAGGTGTTACATTCAGAAGGGTACCATGCTGCAATTCTAGCCTGCTGTTTGCAGAGTAATCCCAATGTGGAAGATTTTGAAAAGTATGTAAATTTCCCTAATTTACCTGTCTTTGCAATCCAAACTGATAGACACCACGGTCCAGATTTCTGTTGTTCACAAGAATGCCTGTTTATGACAACTGCGTAGATTCTAGCATCAGACAGATATTTACAAAGATTGGACACATATCTGTACGAATTAAAGCTGTCAAACCCCCTGTAAACTCATCTTGCTGCAGACAAACATCGAGGGGAGAGGGATAAAACATGGATATTATAGGTGTAAAAAAAAGGCAAAGTAGGCTGTTCACTGGTCCCTGTTCACAGGATTTGCGAAGATGATCTTGAGGATATAAAACAAATGAATAAATATCGCACAGTGACTTATTATCTTTTGCAACAAGTGTTGATGATATGGCATTTCTGTGATCATAAAATAGAACATTGTCCAATTTCCTAAGAGCATTACCGCAGTTTTCATTTGTATTCTCCATTTCGGGAACATACTTAACCGGTACTTTACTGACTAAGTGACCTTCGCTCATCTACAGTGTTCAGTTGCAAACAGCCAATATTTTATTATTCTAATTTAGTAACTTAGGTTTGGAATTTTGTCATGGAAATGTATTTCACTTATGCTACTCTGCGTAAACACACAACTACCGCAGTTAATAAAAGAAAGAACTGCATTTATGTAGCACATTTTATGGTCTAAGGCATACAAAGTACTCTATACGCAGCTAAACTACTTTTGAAATGCCGTCATTGATGCAGCATAAGAAAATGTGTAGTGTTTAAAATAGTCAGAAGTAAAGAAATATGAAATGAAGAAATCATAAATAGTTAAAAAAATGAAATTATGAATATGAAGAAATATAAAATCTTCAGTCCCTTGCGAGTGGAGACATAGAATCAGGAGATGTAGAGTCAGTATGGAGCCTATCAGGGAGGAGGCAATTCTGGATCTGGTGTTGTGCAATAAACCGGATTTGATCAGGGACCTCAAAGTAAAGGAGCCATTAGGAGGTAGTGACCGTAATATGATCATTTTTAATCAGCAATTTGAGAGGGAGAAGGGAGAATCGGAAGTGTCAGTATTGTAGGAACTATGGAGCAATGAGGGAGGAGCTGGCCAAAGTTCAATGGTTCAATACCGTAGCAGGGATGGCAGTGGAACAACAATGGCAGGTATTTCTGGATATAATGCAAAAGGTGCAGGATCAGTTCATTCCAAAGAAGAAAAAAGAACCGAAGGGGAGGCAGGGGTGGCTGTGGTTGACGAGGGAAGTTAAGGACTCTATAAAGATAAAAGAGAAGAAGTATAACAGAGCAAAGATGAGTGGGGAAGCCGGAGGACTGGGAAGCTTTTAAAGAGCAACAGAAGATAACTAAAAAGGCAATACGCAGAGAATAAAATGAGGTACCAAGGAAAACTGGCGAAAAATATAAAGGAGGATAGTAAAAGCTTTTTTTAGGTATGTGGAAAAAAAATGGTTAAGACGAGAATTGGCCCTTGAAGACAGAAACGAGTGAATTTATTTAATGGGAACAAGGAAATGGCAGAAGAGTTGAATAGGTACCTTGGATCTGTCTTCACTCGAGAAGACAGAAGCAATCTCCCAGATGTAATAGTGGCTGAAGGACGTAGGGTAATGGATGAACTGAAGGGTATTTACATGAGGCAGGAAATGGTGTTGGATAGACGGTTGGGTCTGAAGGCTGATAAGTCCCCGGGACCTGATGGTCTGCAATCCAGGGTACTTAAGGAGGTGGCTCTAGAAATCGTGAACACATTGGTAATCATTTTCCAATGTTCTCTAGATTCAGCATCAGTTCCTGCGAATTGGAGGGTGGCTAATGTTGTCCCACTTTTCAAGAAAGGAGGGAGAGCGAAAACAAGAAATTATAGACCGGTTAGCGGGACGTCAGTAGTGGGAAAGATGCTGGAGTCAATTATAAAAGATGAAATTACTACCATTTGGATAGCAGTAACGGATAGGTCAGAGTCAGCATGGATTTACAAAGGGGCAATCATGCTTGACTAATCTTCTGGAATTTTTTGAGGACATAACTATGAAGATGGACAAGGGAGAACCAATGGATGTCGTGTACCTGGACTTTCAGAAAGCCGTTGATAAAGTCCCACACAGGAGATTATTGAGCAAAATTAGGGCACATGTTATTGGGAGCCAAATACTGAGTTGGATTGAAAATTGGCTGGCTGACAGGAAGCAAAGAGTAGTGATAAATGGGTCCCTTTCGGAATGGCAGGCGGTGATCAGTGGGGGACCGCCAGGTTCAGAGCTGGGACCGCAGCTATTTACAATATACATTAATGATATAGATGAAGGCACTAAAAGTAATATTCGCAAATTTGCTCCTGACACACAGCTGGGTGGCAGTGTGAAATGTGAGCCGGATGTTATGTGAACGCAGGGTGACTTGGACAGGCTCGGTGAGTGGATGGATGCATGGCAGATGCAGTTTCATGTGGACAAATGTGTGGTGATCCACTTTGCTGGCAAGAACAGGAAGGCAGATTACTATCTAAATAGAGTCAAGTTGGTAAAGGGGAAGTAAAACGCAATCTAGGTATTCTTGTACATGAGTCAATGAAAGCGAGCATGCAGGTACAGCAGGCAGTGAAGAAAGCTAATGGCTTAGAAAGATGAGAGGAAGTCTGATTGAGACGTATAAGATTATTAAAGGATTGGACACTCTGGAGGCAGGAAGCATGTTTCTGCTGATGGTTGAGTCCAGAACCAGAGGACACAGTTTAAAAATAAGGGGTAGGCCATTTAGAACAGAGTTGAGGAAAATCTTCTTCACCCAGAGAGTGGTGGATATGTGGAATGCTCTGCCCCAGAAGGCAGTGGAGGCCAGGTCTCTGGACAGTTTCAAGAAAGAGATGGATAGAGCTCTTAACCGTTGATTCCACTATCTTTATGGGGATAAGGCAGGGACAGGATACTGATTGTGGATGATCAGCCATGATTATAATGAATGGTGGTGTTGGCTCAAAGGGCCGAATGGCCTACTCCTGCACCTGTTGTCCATTGTAAAAGTTAATTGTATAAGAATGATGACGACTGTCCCTTTATATATGATGTTGGCAGCTTGTTCAGAGAGGGAAAACAACATGGTTGATCTTGATTCTGCTCCTATTTGTTACACAGAAGACTCTTCGAACAACAATTCTTGCATGTTGATGGGACGTTGAAACACAGGTAGATTATCGTGATCACTTGTTGAAAATGGATAGCAGCCAGTAGTTCTCTTTCCACTCAACTAGTGACCAGTAGGCAATGGTCAAACGGTACCTAACCCGGAGGCCACAAGCTCCCCGAAGACATGATATCAGTTGAGCCTCATGAATAACTACCTGCAGATGAACTATCTGCAGATAAAGCATGGTATTAAATCTCACATATACTGCTCTCAACCGTTTTAATCAAAGTATTTATCACTCGTTGCATAGAAACAGATCACAAAACTGAAATGGCATATGCACAAATGCCAGCATAGAAGTTCTATACAGTAGCATTTTGTTTGAAGTTGTATTTGTAAAATAAAAGGGTGAAGTATTAACTTTCACAAATCATATTAACATGCTGTAGAAATCTGTGGAAGTGAGAAATTTGTTTTTTGATTCAACATTGCCACTGTTACAACTGCCATTGTTGCTTTTTTGAGTGCGAGCAGCAGCGGAGGCAAGACGGACCCGGAAGACTGCAGCTAAGGTAAAGCAGTTTATTTTTAAAATTACTTACCGGTAGCGGGCAGCGGTGTTTTTTTTTTCCCTCTTTCAGAGAAGGAGCGGGAGCATCAGAGGAAGTGACGAGGACCAGAGGGGCAGCCGGGAAGGAAAGCAGTGAGTATAAATACTCACCCTTCGGCACCAACGGCCTTTTTGAGTGCGAGCAGCAGCGGAGGCAAGACGGACCCGGAAGACTGCAGCTAAGGTAAAGCAGTTTATTTTTAAAATTACTTACCGGTAGCGGGCAGCGGTGTTTTTTTTTTCCCTCTTTCAGAGAAGGAGCGGGAGCATCAGAGGAAGTGACGAGGACCAGAGGGGCAGCCGGGAAGGAAAGCAGTGAGTATAAATACTCACCCTTCGACACCAACGGCCTTTTTGAGTGCGAGCAGCAGCGGAGGCAAGACGGACCCGGAAGACTGCAGCTAAGGTAAAGCAGTTTATTTTTAAAATTACTTACCGGTAGCGGGCAGCGGTGTTTTTTTTTCCCTCTTTCAGAGAAGGAGCGGGAGCATCAGAGGAAGTGACGAGGACCAGAGGGGCAGCCGGGAAGGAAAGCAGTGAGTATAAATACTCACCCTTCGACACCAACGGCCTTTTTGAGTGCGAGCAGCAGCGGAGGCAAGACGGACCCGGAAGACTGCAGCTAAGGTAAAGCAGTTTATTTTTAAAATTACTTACCGGTAGCGGGCAGCGGTGTTTTTTTTTCCCTCTTTCAGAGAAGGAGCGGGAGCATCAGAGGAAGTGACGAGGACCAGAGGGGCAGCCGGGAAGGAAAGCAGTGACCATATATATCAGCAAGGCGGCATAGAACAGAACAGTACAGCACAGAACAGGCCCTTCAGCCCACAATGTTGTGCCGACCATTGATCCTCATGTATGCACCCTCAAATTTCTGTGACCATATGCATGTCCAGCAATCTCTTAAATGACCCCAATGACCTTGCTTCCACAACTGCTGCTGGCAACGCATTCCATGCTCTCACAACTCTCTGTGTAAAGAACCCGCCTCTGACATCCCCTCTATACTTTCCTCCAACCAGCTTAAAACTATGACCCCTCATGCTAGCCATTTCTGCCCTGGGAAATAGTCTCTGGCTATCAACTCTATCTATGCCTCTCATTATCTTGTATACCTCAATTAGGTCCCCTCTCCTCCTCCTTTTCTCCAATGAAAAGAGACCGAGCTCAGTCAACCTCTCTTCAAAAGATAAGCCCTCCCGTCCAGGCAGCATCCTGGTAAACCTCTTCTGAACCCTCTCCAAAGCATCCACATCTTTCCTATAATAGGGCGACCATAACTGGGCGCAGTATTCCAAGTGCGGTTTAACCAAAGTTTTATAGAGCTGCAACAAGATCTCCTGACTCTTAAACTCAATCCCCCTGTTAATGAAAGCCAAAACACCATATGCTTTCTTAACAACCCTCTCCATTTGGGTGGCCATTTTAAGGGATCTCCATATCTGCACATCAAGATCCCTCTGTTCCTCCACACTGCCAAGAATCCTATCCTTAATCCTGTACTCAGCTTTCAAATTCGATCTTCCAAAATGCATCACCTCGCATTTATCCAGGTTGAACTCCATCTGCCACCTCTCAGCCCATCTCTGCATCCTGTCAATGTCCCGCTGCAGCCTACAACAGCCCTCTACACTGTCAACGACACCTCCGACCTTTGTGTCGTCTGCAAACTTGCTGACCCATCCTTCAATTCCCTCGTCCAAGTCATTAATAAAAATTACAAACAGTAGAGGCCCAAGGACAGAGCCCTGTGGAACCCCACTCACCACTGACTTCCAGGCAGAATATTTTCCTTCTACTTGTCTTTCTGTTATGCCCCGAGGGAAAAAGCAATGAAAGTGCCGCTAATTTTTTGCACGGCGAGCTGCTGAATATTAACCAGTCTCTCACCATTGCCATCACCTTGCTCTTGTGAAGACAGACATGGATAAAGTTCTCAAAGCTGATAGAAAATTGAAAGCCCTCACATCCTGTGACGATGGTAAGTTTCCTTTGTTGAAAAAAAAATGCTTGCAGTTTAATTGGCATAATAAAGACCACAGTGGCTCTGGTTAACACTGCTGCCTCACGGCACCAGCAACTTGGGTTCACTTCCACCCTTTGGTGTGTGTGGAGTTTGCACGTTCTCCATGTGTCTGCATGGGTTTTCTCCGGGTGCTCCAGTTTCCTCCCACAGTCAAAAGATGTGCAACGTAGGTGGATTGGTCATGCTAAATTTCCCAAGGTGTTCAGTGATGTGTATGTTAGATGAGTTATAGGTGGATGGGTCTGGGTGGGATGCTGTGAGGGGCAGTGTGGACATGTTGGGCTGACGGACGTGTTTCCACGCTGTAAGGATTCTCTGATTCATGATTCTATGATCTTACTGAGCGCAAAGGTACAATATTGGCTGGTCATGTTTGTCTCACCTCTTTACACATGGACAGTAAAGCTTTAATTTCAGTTTCTATGCTTTTGCAACGTGTCTGCTGTCTATAACAAGGCTGACTATATCTCCTTCTCTAATGCGCATCTCTTGTCCCCTAACACCAGGAGGTGACACTTGCTTTTCACTTAGTACAATCAGTAAAACAATAGCCTCCATATTACATCCAGCGGCTTCTCTTAACGCTCACATACTGTTCTCTTTTAGCTCCAGGTATTGACTGCTCGTCATTTCTTATTCCTCATCTCATCTCTCTCTCACACACTGTCTCTCTCGCTCTCTGTCTGTATCTCTCCTCTCCCTATTCTCCCCCAACACTTCACTCAGGCACAAACAGAAGTTCACGGTCACACTATGTTGCACATACATATCCTATCCCTCATGCACAAACGTACTGTCCACACACAGACACAGACACACACACAGAGGCACACACGCACGCACAGGCACACAGTCACATTCTCACTCATTCATAGTCCATACTGTCACATAATCATGCATGGTCTTGCACACATTCTGTGGCACACTTGCATGCCCTGTCGTAGGATCTTTTGCCACTGTTCATACTCTCAACACACAGACACACGCACACTCCCACAAAACTCTCCCTCACACACTTAGGCTTACTAATTCACTTCCTCTCAAGCTCACTCGCTCTCACAGACACACTCACTCCCTCATGCATGCTGTAACACTCCCTTTTGTGCTGATTCTCGTTTACACACTCTCGAGCACAGTCACTGGCGCACACATTCTGTCGTGCGCACGCTCACACTTTCATGCACTGTCTTTGCACTCTTGAACACAATCATATGCTCACCTCTCTCTTGCACACAGTCAATTTGATTTGAGTCATCATTATCACATGTGCCTAGGTACAGAGAAAAGTTTTGCTATGCACGCAGTATAGACAGATCATACCATACAAGGTGCATTAGTGAAATGGAACATAGTGACAGCTACAGAGAGCGAGATCAAAATTAGATTTAAAATTTTAAGTGTTCTATTCAGATGTGCAGGAACAGCGGTGAAGAAGCTGTTCTGGGATCTGTTCACACGTGAATACTAACTTTTTGACATCTTCCCTTCAGAAAAGGGTAGAAGAGAGTGTAATTGTGGGGTGAGAAAGGCCTTTGATTATGTCAGTTGCCTTCCTGAGGCAGCGGTAAGTATAGGTGGATTCAATGAATGGAAGGCTGATTTGCATGGTGGACTATGTTATTTTCATGACTCTGGAGTTTGTTGTTTTCTTAGGAAGAGCAGCTGCCATACCATGCTGTGATATGCATCCAGATAGGATGCTTTCTCTGGTACATCAATGAAAGTTGCCCTTTATATTTGAATTGCCTTAGCCTCCTGGGAAGTAGACACATTGGTGTGCTTTTTTGCCCATTGCGACAATCTGGGTGGACGAGATTTTTCACAGTCATTGATGTGACTCCATTATGGCGTGTTAACCAGGTCAACCATGTCATTCAGCGTATCCTGAAGGAGGAGGACCGTAAGACACAGCTCAATGTACACATTGGTAAGATGAGTGATGAGGTCTTGCATCAAGCGTTCCGAGAGCTAGGCAGTGGGTTAAATAGCAGGACCTGTAAAGTTGTAATCTCTGGATTATTCCTGGTGCCACATGCTGAGAAGGCAAGAAAA
Source organism: Stegostoma tigrinum (assembly GCF_030684315.1). Lineage (NCBI taxonomy): Eukaryota > Metazoa > Chordata > Chondrichthyes > Orectolobiformes > Stegostomatidae > Stegostoma > Stegostoma tigrinum. The sequence goes on along the minus strand of NW_026728674.1, from coordinate 681,204 downwards.
AGGGGAAGAAAACAGATGAATGCTTGGCTCAAGTGTTTGTGTTTGGGGGGGGATTTAGACACTTGGATCTGAAGGACAATTTGTGGGGATGGTATATCCTCTACAAGTGGGCTAGTCTGCAGCTGAACCAGAAAGGAACCAAAATCCTTGCATGAGGGTTTGCTAATGTGGTGAGGAATTTAAGCGAGAGGCCTGCAAGCAGTGGGCAATGGAAGAGCAGGTAATTCACTGAGGGGTGAGAAACTTATAAAATCAAGATTATATTAGGGGATTTGAACTTCACAACATTAATTGAGATAACATAAAAGTTTGACTTGGGAAATAATTCTTTAAATACATTTGAGAGATGATTTAACATCAACATGTAGACGAGCTTGTAAGGGACAGTGCAATGCTGGACCTATTTCTGGGACACAAAGCCAGTGTTCAGGGTGACAGTGGCGAAGTGCATAAGTCCCTGTGACCATGACAACAGACTTTTCAACATGGGAGAGGAGATCTGTTTAAAACAAATGTTTTTGGCTTAGGGTAAGGCATATTTTATTGAAACAAGGCAGGATCTGGGTAAAATATTTTGGGAAGTGACTTGTGGGCGAATCTACAGCTGTATAGTTGGATAAGTCCAGAAAAGGAACTGGGAGAGTAAAGGCCAGTTATATTCCGTTTTGGGTGAAATTTATGATCAACAAGCCTGGAGAACCCTGGATCTTGAGGAAAGTTCAGGACATGTTTATGACAAGTGCAAAGGGAGCAAATGAATGGATGACTAGTGACGTATAAAAATGAAGCGTGAAGAAACGGTGGTGGCCAAGATTGGAAAGAATATCAAGATATTCTACAGGCATATCAAGCAGGAGAATAACCAGGGAAAGAGTAGGGCCAATTAGAAACCGTGGTGTACGAGGGGTGATGGGGCAATCTGTGTTTGGAAGTGAAGGGCATTGATACAGTGGACAAGTGCCTCCCATCTGTCCTCCCTTCAAGGAGGAGCATTGAATTCTATAAAGCAGGAAGATGCAGTGTGAAATTGAAATTATTGGCTGGTTTAAAAGTGAACAAATCCCCAGTTGTTTCCAAGACTGCTGTGGGAGAAGAGAAAGAAAATCTCTTCAGAGATAGTAGGAACTGCAGAGGTAGCACAGAACAATGAGGCTCTTCCTCTGTTGGAGCAGAGGTCATTGATCTTGCAGCACTGCTGGATGGTTCTTTCGGTGGTTGAGACTGCATTGACACTGGACAGCCTCAGATCAGTCTGGCCGAGTCTTGTGTCGTGGTCTCCTGTGCTTGTCCTTGGGAAAGAGGACAGTCCTCCACTGCACCAATCCATCCACCAGGACCTCCAGGTCCCTAACTGTAAAATAAGTTGCTAATTTCCCCTTTCCTGCCCTGTCTCGGACAAATGCTATGAACTGTATAAGGCAGTTCTGGATTCTGAGCATTTTACTGGTTCACAATATCCATTAAACGTGGCACCAGTGACAGTAATACCGGGATGGTCCAGTTACGATGAGTGGGAGAACTAACTAGCGTCGGCTGAGAGAGGCACAACAGGAGCATTGTTGCTAGTAATTGAATAGGTTTGCCACAACAGAGTGAGAAAATTTGTTAGATAATAAAATGTGAGGCTGGATGAACACAGCAGGCCAAGCAGCATCTCAGGAGCACAAAAGCTGACGTTTCGGGCCTAGACCCTTCATCAGAGAGGGGGATCGGGGTAGGGAACTGGAATAAATAGGGAGAGAGGGGGAGGCGGGCCGAAGATGGAGAGTAAAGAAGATAGGTGGAGAGGGTGTAGGTGGGGAGGTAGGGAGGGGATAGGTCAGTCCAGGGAAGACGGACAGGTCAAGGAGGTGGGATGAGGTTAGTAGGTAGCTGGGGGTGCGGCTTGGGGTGGGAGGAAGGGATGGGTGAGAGGAAGAACCGGTTAGGGAGGCAGAGACAGGTTGGACTGGTTTTGGGATGCAGTGGGTGGGGGGGAAGAGCTGGGCTGGTTGTGTGGTGCAGTGGGGGGAGGGGATGCACTGGGCTGGTTTAGGGATGCAGTAGGGGAAGGGGAGATTTTGAAACTGGTGAAGTCCACATTGATACCATATGGCTGCAGGGTTCCCAGGCGGAATATGAGTTGCTGTTCCTGCAACCTTCGGGTGGCATCATTGTGGCAGTGCAGGAGGCCCATGATGGACATGTCATCAAGAGAATGGGAGGGGGAGTGGAAATGGTTTGCGACTGGGAGGTGCAGTTGTTTGTTGCGAACTGAGCGGAGGTGTTCTGCAAAGCGGTCTGCCAAGCCTCCGCTTGGTTTCCCCAATGTAGAGGAAGCCGCACCGGGTACAGTGGATGCAGTATACCACATTGGCAGATGTGCAGGTGAACCTCTGCTTAATGTGGAATGTCATCTTGGGGCCTGGGATGGGGGTGAGGGAGGAGGTGTGGGGACAAGTGTAGCATTTCCTGCGGTTGCAGGGGAAGGTGCCGGGTGTGGTGGGGTTGGAGGGCAGTGTGGAGCGAACAAGGGAGTCACGGAGAGAGTGGTCTCTCCGGAAAGCAGACAGGGGAGGGGATGGAAAAATGTCTTGGGTGGTGGGGTCGGATTGTAAATGGCGGAAGTGTCGGAGGATAATGCGTTGTATCCGGAGGTTGGTAGGGTGGTGTGTGAGAACGAGGAGGATCCTCTTGGGGCGGTTGTGGCGGGGGCGGGGTGTGAGGGATGTGTCGCGGGAAATGCGGGAGACGCGGTCAAGGGCGTTCTCAATCACCGTGGGGGGAAAGTTGCGGTCCTTAAAGAACTTGGACATCTGGGATGTGCGGGAGTGGAATGTCTTATCGTGGGAGCAGATGCGGCGGAGGCGGAGGAATTGGGAATGGGGGATGGAATTTTTGCAGGAGGGTGGGTGGGAGGAGGTGTATTCTAGGTAGCTGTGGGAGTCGGTGGGCTTGAAATGGACATCAGTTACAAGCTGGTTGCCTGAGATGGAGACTGAGAGGTCCAGGAAGGTCCACATCCCTCACCTTCCTGGACCTCTCAGTCTCCATCTCAGGCAACCAGCTTGTAACTGATGTCCATTTCAAGCCCACCGACTCCCACAGCTACCTAGAATACACCTCCTCCCACCCACCCTCCTGCAAAAATTCCATCCCCCATTCCCAATTCCTCCGCCTCCGCCGCATCTGCTCCCACGATAAGACATTCCACTCCCGCACATCCCAGATGTCCAAGTTCTTTAAGGACCGCAACTTTCCCCCCACGGTGATTGAGAACGCCCTTGACCGCGTCTCCCGCATTTCCCGCGACACATCCCTCACACCCCGCCCCCGCCACAACCGCCCCAAGAGGATCCCCCTCGCTCTCACACACCACCCTACCAACCTCCGGATATAACGCATTATCCTCCGACACTTCCGCCATTTACAATCCGACCCCACCACCCAAGACATTTTTCCATCCCCTCCCCTGTCTGCTTTCCGGTGAGACCACTCTCTCCGTGACTCCCTTGTTCGCTCCACACTGCCCTCCAACCCCACCACACCCGGCACCTTCCCCTGCAACCGCAGGAAATGCTACACTTGTCCCCACACCTCCTCCCTCACCCCCATCCCAGGCCCCAAGATGACATTCCACATTAAGCAGAGGTTCACCTGCACATCTGCCAATGTGGTATAATGCATCCACTGTACCCGGTGCGGCTTCCTCTACATTGGGGAAACCAAGCGGAGGCTTGGGGACCGCTTTGCAGAACACCTCCGCTCAGTTCCGAACAAACAACTGCACCTCCCAGTCGCAAACCATTTCCACTCCCCCTCCCATTCTCTTGATGACATGTCCATCATGGGCCTCCTGCACTGCCACAATGATGCCACCCGAAGGTTGCAGGAACAGCAACTCATATTCCGCCTGGGAACCCTGCAGCCATATGGTATCAATGTGGACTTCACCAGTTTCAAAATCTCCCCTTCCCCTACTGCATCCCTAAACCAGCCCAGTGCATCCCCTCCCCAAACTGCACCACACAACCAGCCCAGCTCTTCCCCCCCACCCACTGCATCCCAAAACCAGTCCAACCTGTCTCTGCCTCCCTAACCGGTTCTTCCTCTCACCCATCCCTTCCTCCCACCCCAAGCCGCACCCCCAGCTACCTACTAACCTCATCCCACCTCCTTGACCTGTCCGTCTTCCCTGGACTGACCTATCCCCTCCCTACCTCCCCACCTACACCCTCTCCACCTATCTTCTTTACTCTCCATCTTCGGCCCGCCTCCCCCTCTCTCCCTATTTATTCCAGTTCCCTACCCCCATCCCCCTCTCTGATGAAGGGTCTAGGCCCGAAACGTCAGCTTTTGTGCTCCTGAGATGCTGCTTGGCCTGCTGTGTTCATCCAGCCTCACATTTTATTATCTTGGAATCTCCAGCATCTGCAGTTCCCATTATCTCTGAGAAAATTTGTTAGGTGTTTTGGAGAGATACTGTCCTTGCAGTGCAATAAAAATGACACTGAACTGATTCATTCCAGTGTTTTGGACCTTCAGATTTCAGAACAGAATTAGACCATTCAGCCCATTGAGTGGGATCTATCATTCTCAATCCCATTCTCCTCTGTCCATACTAAGCAAGAACATATCTATCTATGCCTGAAATCAACTCTGACTCGGCCACCACAGGTTTCTGCATCAATGAGTTCCACAGATTCACAACTTTCTGACTGAATAAATTCCTCCTCATCTCCATACTGAAGGGTTGTCCCTTTGACTCTGAGGCTGTGCCCTCAGGTCCTGGCCTCTCCTACTCGTGGAAACATCATCTCCATGTCCACTCTATCCATGCCTTAATTACCTTCAGTGGGATCCCCTTCGTCCTTCTAAACTCCATCGAGTACAGACCCAGAGTTCTCAGCCACTCCTCACATGACAGTGCCTTCATCCCCAGGATTATGTTTGAGAAACTCCTCTAGACCCTGACAAAGGCCAGCACATCTTCCTTCGATAGATGGCCAAAAACTGCTCTTAATATTAAAAATGCAATGGGACCAGAGCCTTACACAGCCTCAGCAATACATCTCTGCTCTTGTATTTTTGCCGTCTTGAAATGAATGCTGACATTGCATTTGCCTTCCCAACTGCCAACTGAACCTGCATGTTAAAAGAATCCTGAACTGGGTCATCTTTGTGCTTCAGATTTCTGAAGCCTTTCCCCATTTAGAAAATAGCCTATGCCTGTACTGCCACTTCTCTACAGACTCTCTGTGACCTCCCCACTTCCTCAACACTACTTGCTTCTCCACCTATCGAAATGTCATCTGCAAACTTAGCAACAACGCCCTGTGGACAACAATACCATTAGTTCCTTTGTCCAGATTGCTGATGTATAACGTGAGTGGCTGTAGTCTGAACTCTGATGACTGCGGAACTCCTGTAGTTGCTGGCTGCCGTCCTGAAAAAGACCCTTTTATTGCCACTCTCTGCATTCTGCCAGTTAGCCGATCCTCTATCCATGCCAGTACCTACTCCCTAACACCATAAGCTCATTTTTTTTTTATTTTGAAGCCTCCTGTGTGGCACCTTGTCAAAGGCTTTCTGGAAATCCAAACAGATAAAGTTCAATGGCTCTCTTTTGTTTTTCACTCACTGGTTACCTTCTCAAAGAATCTAACAGAGACCTTCCCTTGACAAAGTTGTGTTTTCTCAGCCCAATTTAGCATGTATTTCCAAGTATTACCATGTCCTTCCAAGTACTTTCCGGTCTCATCCTTAATAATGGATTCTAAAATCTGACCTAATGACCAGTGCTAGGCTAACAAGTCTATAATTTCTCACCTTTTGCCTCCCTCCATTTTAAACAGGGGTGTTATATTTGCCATTTTGTACTCCTTTGGGACCCACCCTGACTCCAGTAGTTCCTGAAAGATCATCAATACCTGCGTGGTCTTCTCACTGAACTCCTTCAGAACTCTGGGGGGCAGTCCATCTGGTCCATGTAATTTACCGTCTTCTCGGAATTATAGAATTCCTACAGTGCGGAAAGAGGCCATTGGGTCTGTACCATCTCTGCAAAGAACATCCCACCAAGACCCAGCCCTGTACTGTTTCCCCGCAAGCTCGCATTTGCCATGGCTGATCCACCTTGCCTGCACATATTTGGACTGTGGAAGGAAATCAGAACACCTGTCCGAGACGCGTGCAGACATGGGGAGAATGTACAAATTTCACACAGACCCTTCAGCTTCCCCTGTACCTTCTGCTTTGTGATGGCCACCACACTCACTTCTGCTTCAGACTCCCTTAAAGGTCTACTACTGGTGCCTTCCAACCTGAAGACTGATGCAAAATATTTGTTCAGTTCCTCTGGCATTTCTTTGTTTCCCAACGCTACTTATTTGGCCCCTCTTGAAATTTTCTTTGGATTTTCAGGGGTGTTTTACAATAAGAATATCTACTTTATTGTGTTGACAAATGGATTGTTTAGATCATCACAGAAACAATAAGCAAAATTCATCAGTATTCTCATTTAACAATCATATATATATTAATATCACAATCAATGCATTTCCATCAGGTAAGCACGTAGCTGGAACTTTCTAACCCGGCAGTTTTCACTTTACATTTCTCAGATTTCACTCTGGGACAGAATAGTTGATGTTGACACACTGTTCATTAAAAATAGCATCCATTGTGTTTTTCCCCATGTTGTAGCTCGTGGATTTGTGTAACCTTAACACATAGAGTCCATGTTCATTTTTTATTACTTTAGTGATTTCAGGTGTTACGTTCAGAAGGGTACCATGCTGTAATTCTAGCCTGCTGTTTGCAGACTAATCCCAATGTGGAAGATTTTGAAAAGGATGTAAATTTCCCTAATTTACCTGTCTTTTAGATCCAAACTGATGGAGACCACAGTCCAGATTTCTGTTCTTAACAAGAATGCCTATTTATGACAACTGCATAGATTCTAGCTACAGACAGATATTTATAAACATTGGACACATAGCTGTACAAATTAAAGCTGTAAAGCCCCCTGTCAACTCATCTTGCTGCAAACGAACATCGATGGTAGAGGGATAAAATATTATAGGTGTAAAAAAAGCTTAAGTAAGCTGTTCAGTGGTCCCTGTTCACAGGATTTGCGAAGATGATCTTGAGAATATCAAGCAAATGAATAAATATCCCAGAGTGCCTTATTATCTATTAAAACATGTGTTGATGATATGGCATTGCTATGATCATAAAATAGAACATTGTCCAATTTCCTATGAACATTACCATAGTTTTCATTTGTATTCTCCATGTCGGGAACATACTTAATTGGTACTTTACTGACTAAGTGACCTTTGCTCATCTACAGTGTTCAGTTGCAAACAGCCAATATTTTATTATTCTAATTTTGTAACTTTGGTTTGGAATTTTGTCATAGGAAATGTATTTCACTTTATGTTACTCTGCGAAATTGTAGCCAATCCTCCATTGGCAAAGAAACACACAACTACAGAAGTTAATAAAAGAAAGAACTGCATTTATGTAGCACATTTTATGGACTCAGGCATAAAATGTAGTTTATACGCAGCTAAACTGCTTTTGAAATGTCGTCACTGATGTAGCATAAGAAAACATGGCGTATTTAAAATAGTCAGAAGTAAAGAAATATGACATAATAAAGAAATAAAAAATAGTAAAATATGAAATTATGAATGTAAAGAAATATAAAATCTTCAGCCCCTTGTGAGTGGAGACATAGAATCAGGAGATGCAGAGTCAGTATGGAGCCCACCAGGGAGGAGGCAATTCTGGATCTGGTGTTGTGCAAAGAACCGGATTTGATCAGAGACCTTGAAGTAAAGAAGCCATTAGGAGGTAGTGACGATAATATAATAATTTTTAATCAGCAATTTGAGACGGAGAAGGGAGAATCGGAAGTGTCAGTATTGTATGAACTATGGAGCTATGAGGGTGGAGCTGGCCAAAGTTCAATGGTTCAATACCGTAGCAGGGATGGCAGTGGAACAACAATGGCAGGTATTTCTGGATATAATGCAAAAGGTGCAGGATCAGTCCATTCCAAAGAGTAAGAAAGATCCTAAGGGGAGGCAGGGGCGGCCGTGACTGACGAGGGAAGTTAAGGACTGTATAAAGATAAAAGAGAAGAAGTATAACAGAGCAAAGATGAGTGGGAAGCCGGAGGACTGGGAAGCTTTTAAAGAGCAACAGAAGATCACTAAATAGGCAATACGCAGAGAAATAAATGAGGTACGAACGAAAACTGACCAAAAATATTAAGGAGGATCGTAAGGATAACAAAGGGTCGTTTCGGGCCTGGGTGTAGGGTCTTGGCCCGAAATGTCAGCTTTTGTGCTCCTGAGATGCTGCCTGGCCTGCTGTGTTCATCCAGCTCCACGCTTTGTTATCTTGGATTCTCCAGCATCTGCAGTTCCCATTATCAAGGAGGATAGAACATAGAACATAGAACATAGAACAGTACAGCACAGAACAGGCCCTTCAGCCCACAATGTTGTGCCGACCATTGATCCTCATGGATGCACCCTCAAATTTCTGTGACCATATGCATGTCCAGCAGTCTCTTAAATGACCCCAATGACCTTGCTTCCACAACTGCTGCTGGCAACGCATTCCATGCTCTCACAACTCTCTGCGTAAAGAACCTGCCTCTGACATCCCCTCTATACTTTCCACCAACCAGCTTAAAACTATGACCCCTCGTGCTAGCCATTTCTGCCCTGGGAAATAGTCTCTGGCTATCGACTCTATCTATGCCTCTCATTATCTTGTATACCTCAATTAGGTCCCCTCTCCTCCTCCTTTTCTCCAATGAAAAGAGACCGAGCTCAGTCAACCTCTTTTCATAAGATAAGCCCTCCAGTCCAGGCAGCATCCTGGTAAACCTCCTCTGAACCCTCTCCAAAGCATCCACATCTTTCCTATAATAGGGCGCCCAGAACTGGACGCAGTATTCCAAGTGCGGTCTAACCAAAGTTTTATAGAGCTGCAACAAGATCTCACGACTCTTAAACTCAATCCCCCTGTTAATGAAAGCCAAAACACCATATGCTTTCTTAACAACCCTGTCCACTTGGGTGGCCATTTTAAGGGATCTATGTATCTGCACACCAAGATCCCTCTGTTCCTCCACGCTGCCAAGAATCCTATCCTTAATCCTGTACTCAGCTTTCAAATTCGACCTTCCAAAATGCATCACCTCGCATTTATCCAGGTTGAACTCCATCTGCCACCTCTCAGCCCATCTCTGCATCCTGTCAATGTCCCGCTGCAGCCTACAACAGCCCTCTACACTGTCAACGACACCTCCGACCTTTGTGTCGTCTGCAAACTTGCTGACCCATCCTTCAATTCCCTCGTCCAAGTCATTAATAAAAATTACAAACAGTAGAGGCCCAAGGACAGAGCCCTGTGGAACCCCACTCACCACTGACTTCCAGGCAGAATATTTTCCTTCTACTACCACTCGCTGTCTTCTGTTGGCCAGCCAATTCTGTATCCAAGCAGCTAAGTTCCCCTGTATCCCATTCCTCCTGACCTTCTGAATGAGCCTTCCATGGGGAACCTTATCAAATGCCTTACTGAAGTCCATATACACCACATCCACAGCTTGACCCTCATCAACCTTACTAGTCACATCCTCAAAAAACTCGATAAGGTTTGTAAGGCATGACCTACCCCTCACAAAGCCGTGTTGACTGTATTTGATCAAGCCATGCTCTTCCAGATGGTCATAAATCTTATCCCTCAGAATCCTTTCTAACACCTTGCAGACGACAGACGTGAGACTTACCGGTCTATAATTGCCGGGGATTTCCCTATTTCCTTTCTTGAAGAGAGGAATTACATTTGCCTCTCTCCAGTCCTCAGGTACGACTCCAGTGGAGAGCGAGGATGCAAAGATCTTCGCAAGTGGCGAAGCAATTGCATTTCTCGCTTCCCAAAGCAGCCGGGGACAAATCTGATCCGGGCCTGGCGACTTGTCAATCTTAATGTTTGACAAAATTTTCAGTACATCAGCTTCCTCTATCTCTATCCATTCCAGCATGCACACCTGCTCTTCCAAGGTTTCATTCACTACACAGGTCGTTTCTTTCGTAAAGACAGAAGCAAAAAACTCATTTAGGGCTTCCCCTACCTCCTCAGGCACCACACACAAGTTCCCTATGCTATCCCTGATCGGCCCTACTCTTTCTTTGACCATTCTCTTATTCCTCACGTAAGTGTAAAATGCCTTTGTGTTTTCCCGGATTCCTTCTGCCAAGCCTTTCTCGTGCCCCCTCCTGGCTCTCCTCAGACCATTTTTGAGCTCCTTCCTTGCCTGCATGTAATCCTCTCTCGCTGAACTTGACCCTAGCTTCCTCCACCTTATGTAAGCTACCTTCTTACTTTGCACTAGAAGCTCCACCGCTCTCGTCATCCAAGGTTCCTTTATCTTACCCCGTCTTGCCTGTCTCAGAGGGACATATTTACTCATCACTCCCAACAACTGTTCCTTAAACCATCTCCACATGTCTATAGTTCCCTTACCATGGAACAACTGCTCCCAGTCCATGCTTCCTAACTCGTGTCTAATCGCATCATAGTTTCCTCTTCCCCAATTAAATATCCTCCCATTCTGCCTAATCCTCTCCTTCTCCATAGCTATGTAGAATGAGAGAGTGTTATGGTCACTATCACCAAAATGCTCTCCCACCACAAGATCTGATACCTGCCCCGGCTCGTTTCCGAGCACCAAGTCTAGAATGGCCTCTCCCCTCGTCGGCCTGTCAACGTACTGCGTTAGGAAACCCTCCTGAACACACCTTACAAAAACAGCTCCATTCAAATCTTCTGCTCGAAGGAGGTTCCAATCAATATTAGGAAAGTTAAAGTCACCCATTACAACAACCCTACTGCGTCCACACTTTTCCAAAATCTGTCGACCTATGCTTTCTACAATCTCCCTGCTGCTATTGGGGGGCCTGTAGTAAACCCCTAACGAGGTGACTACTCCCTTGCTGCTCCTAATTTCCACCCATACTGACTCAGTAGGCAGATCTTCCTCGACAATGGAAGCTTCTGTAGCTGTGATACCCTCTCTGATTAGTAGTGCTACACCCCCTCCTCTTTTTCCCCCCTCCCTATTCTTTTTAAATGTTCTAAACCCTGGAATATCCAGCAACCATTCCAGCCCATGTGAAACCCATGTCTCTGTTATGGCCACAACATCATAGCACCAGGTACTGATCCATGCTCTAAGTTCATCACTTTTATTCCTGATACTCCTTGCATTAAAGCAAACACACTTTAACCGATCCCTTGGTTCCTTCCCAGGAAAATCCTTCCCACTAGCTGGTCTACCTCTTGCTACTGCCTCACCTGCATCAACGCTCACCTCTGGTATACAGCTCAGGTTCCCACCCCCCTGCCATACTAGTTTAAACCCTCTCGAACTACTCGAGCAAACCTTCCACCCAGGACATTGGTCCCCTTCCAGTTCAGATGCAACCCGTCCTTCTTGTACAGGTCCCACCTTCCCCAGAAGGCATCCCAATTATCAACATATCTGAAACCCTCCCTCCTACACCAGCTGCGTAGCCACGTGTTCAGCTGCGCCCGCTCCCTGTTCCTCACCTCGCTATCTCGTGGCACCGGTAGTAAACCAGAGAACACTACTCTGTTCGTCCTGCTCTGCAGCTTCCATCCTAACTCCCTGAAATCACTTTTTATATCCTCAAACCTATTTCTGGCTATATCATTTGTGCCAATATGTAACACGATTTCTGGCTGTTCACCCTCCCCTTTCAGAACTTTATACACCCGATCGGAGACGTCCCGGACCCTGGCACCAGGGAGGCAACATACCTTCCGGGAATCCCGATCTTGCCCACAAAATCTCCTGTCGATTCCCCTAACTATCGAGTCCCCTACCACGAGTACTTTTCTATTCTGCCCCCTTCCCTTCTTTGCCACAGTGTCAGGCTCAGTGCCAGAGAACTGACTACTATGGCTTTCCTCTGGTAGGTCATCCCCCCCAGCAGTATCCAAAACGGTATACTTATTGCTGAGGGGAATGCCCACAGGGGATCTCTGCACTGTCTGTCTGTCCCCCTTCCTCCCCCTAACTGTAACCCATCTATCCTCGTCCTGAGCCTTAGGAGTGACCAACTCCCGATAACTCCTCTCAATTACCCCCTCTGCCTCCCGAATGATCCGTAGTTCATCCAGCTCCAGCTCCATTTCCCTAACACGGTTTTCAAGGAGCTGTAGCTGGGTGCACTTCCCGCAGATGTAGCCAGCGGAGACGTGTGCCACATCTCCCAACTGCCACATTTTGCAGGAGGAGCAAGCAACTGCCCTAGCATCCATACCCCACTTATCTGAACACCCACTCAATACTAAAGCAGAAAGCTTACTTCAAGTAATAATAACAAACTTATGTTCAATAGAGAAAGTTTAGAATGAACCTTACCTTATTAACTAGGTTAGAGGAGGAGGGCGGGTGGGAGACTCTACAGTTGTAGAGTCTCGAGTTTAGCCGCCTTGCTGATATATATGGTCACTGCTTTCCTTCCCGGCTGCCCCTCTGGTCCTCGTCACTTCCTCTGATGCTCCCGCTCCTTCTCTGAAAGAGGAAAAAAAAAACACCGCTGCCCGCTACCGGTAAGTAATTTTAAAAATAAACTGCTTTACCTTAGCTGCAGTCTTCCGGGTCCGTCTTGCCTCTGCTGCTGCTCGCACTCAAAAAGGCCGTTGGCGTCGAAGGGTGAGTATTTATACTCACTGCTTTCCTTCCCGGCTGCCCCTCTGGTCCTCGTCACTTCCTCTGATGCTCCCGCTCCTTCTCTGAAAGAGGAAAAAAAAAACACCGCTGCCCGCTACCGGTAAGTAATTTTAAAAATAAACTGCTTTACCTTAGCTGCAGTCTTCCGGGTCCGTCTTGCCTCCGCTGCTGCTCGCACTCAAAAAGGCCGTTGGCGTCGAAGGGTGAGTATTTATACTCACTGCTTTCCTTCCCGGCTGCCCCTCTGGTCCTCGTCACTTCCTCAGGATAGTAAAAGGTATGTGAAAAAAAAGGTTAAGACTAGAATTGGGCCCTTGAAGACAAACGAGTGAATTTATTATGGGGAACAAGGAAATGGCAGAAGAGCTGAATAGGTACTTTGGATCTGTCTTCACTCGGGAAGACACAAGCAATCTCCCAGTTGTAATAATGGCTGATGGACGTAGGGTAATGAATGAACTGAAGGGTATTTATATTCAGCAGGTAATGGTGTTGGATAGACTGTTAGGTCTGAAGGCTGATAAGTCCTCGGGACCTGATGGTCTGCATCCCAGAGTACTTAAGGAGGTGGCTCTAGAAATCGTGAACACATTGGTAATCATTTTCCAATGTTCTCTAGATTCAGGATCAGTTCCTGCGGATTGGAGGGTGGCTAATGTTGTCCTACTTTTCAAGAAAGGAGGGAGAGAGAAAACAGGAAATTACAGACCGGTTAGCCTGACGTCAATCGTGGCAACGATGCTGGAGTGAATTTTAAAAGATGAAATTACAACTCATTTGGATAGCCGTAACAGGATAGGTCAGAGTCAGCATGGATTTACGAATGGGAAATTGTGCTTGACTTACCTTCTGGAATTTTTTGAGGATGTAACTATGAAGTTGGACAAGGGAGAACCAGTGGATGGAGTGGACCAGGACTTTCAGAAAGCCTTTGATAAAGTCCCACATATGAGATCAGTGAGCAAAATTAGGGCACATGGTATTGGGGGCAGAATACTGGCTTGGACTGAAAATTGGCTGGCTGACAGGAAGCAAAGAGTAGTGATAAACGGGTCCCTTTTGGAATGGCAGGCGGTGACCAATAGGGTACCACAAGGTTCAGTGCTGGGACCGCAGCTGTTTACAATATACATTAATGATATAGATGAAGGCTCTAAAAGTAATATTAGCAAATTTGCCAATGACACAAATATGGGCGGCAGTGTGAAATGTGAGGAGGATGTTATGAGAATACAGGGTGACTTGGACAGGCTAGGTGAGTGGACGGATGCATGGCAGATGCAGTTTAATGTGGACAAATGTGTGGTGATCCACTTTGGTTGAAAGAACAGGAAGGCAGATTACTATCTAAATGGAGTCAAGTTTGGTAAAGGGGAAGTACAACAAGATCTAGGTGTTGTTGTACAGAAATCAATGAAAGCAAGCATGTCGGTACAGCAGGCAGTGAAGAAAGCTAATGGCATGCTGGCCTTCATAATGAGGAATTGAGTATAAGAGCAAAGAGGTCCTTCTGCCGCTGTACAGGGACCTGGCTTAGAAGGATGAGAGTGGGTCTGATTGAGATGTATAAGATGATTAAAGTTTTGGACACTCTGGAGGTAGGAAGCATGTTTCTGCTGATGGGTGAGTCCAGAACCAGAGGACACAGTTTAAAAATAAGGGGTAGGGCATTTCGAACAGAGTTGAGGAAAATCTTCTTCACCCAGACAGTGGTGGATGTATGGAATGCTCAGCCGCAGACAGCAACAGAGGCCCAAGTCTCTGGATACTTTCAAGAAAGAGATGAATAGAGTTCTTAAAGATAGTGGAATCAAGGGTTATGGGGATAAGGCAGGGACAGGATACTGATTGTGGATGATCAGCCATGATTATAATGAATGGTGGTGCTGGCTCGAAGGGCTGAATGGCCTTATCCTGCACCTGTTGTCTATTGTAAAAGTTAATTGTATAAGAATGATTAAGACGGTCCCATATTTCTGGTGTTGGCAGCTTGTTCAGATAGGGAAAACATGGTTGATCTTGATTCCGCTCCTATTTGTTACACAGAAGCCTCTTCGAGCAACAATTCTTGAATGTTGATGGGACGTTGAAACACAGGTAGATTATCGTGATCACTTGTTGAAAATGGATAGCAGCTAGTAGTTCTCTTTCCTCTCAACCACTGACCAGTAGGTAATGGTCAAACAGTACCTAACCCAGAGGCCACAAGCTCCCCTGAGACATGATGTCAGTTGAGTCTCATGAATAACAACCTGCAGATTGACTATCTGTAGATTAGACGTGGTATTAAATCCCACATATACTGCTCTCAACCATTTCAATCGAAGTGTTTATAACTCGTTGCATCGAAACAGATCACACAAACTGAAATGGCATATGCACAAATACCAACTTACAAGTTCTATATCGTGGCATTTTGTTCAAAGTTGTATTTATAAAATGATAGGGTGAAGTATAATCTTCACATTATATTAAGATGCTATAGAAATCTATGGAAGTGAGAAATTTGTTTTTTGATTCAATACATGTCTGACAAATGACAATTCAAAGAGATCTTTGTTTCAGCTGGAGTGGGTAGTGGAGTCGGCCTCATTAGGGGCATTTAAGTGACTATTAGACAGGCATATGGATGGTAATATAAGATAGGGGTGGAGGTTAGATGGACCTGAGGTTTCGGATAAAGGTTCGGCACACCATCGTGGGCTGAAGGGCCTGTACTGTTCGATGTTCTATGTATCTTATGCTGTATTCAAATGAGTCGTCAGTCAGTGACATTCTGCAACTTCCTTTTCCAGGCGTATGAGTGGAAGAATCAGAGTGCTTTCTTTGAAAATTTGTCTTGATGTGTCGATCCAAGGGTCATCTGGAGGAAAAATACAAGTGTCAGTTCTAAATCTGTCATTGCTGATACACATGTAAACTGTAGGTTTAACTGGAGGTAAACTTTGTTTAACAAACTAGCACACTCAATAAACTGACAAAAATTATATACCAGATGTTTACTGTATTCTCATTATCTCTGTGATGTCTGGTGAGGGTGCAAGTGAGAAGGCTCTCTGCCAGTAAGTTTTAGTTAAGGCAAAGTTGCATCATTACTCAAGTTATTTATGCTGCAGATGAAGTATAACAATGATGCGTATATCCTATGCATCATGTTCCTATTATTGAGTGTGTGTTTTTTGTGTGTGTGGACCGATTGATCAAATGGAATTGTTGATTATTCAGCACATTCTTGGTACCACAGGTGCTGTTTAACAAAAGGTTTGCTGTATTAGTATATTTCTGTATTTAGTCACTGCCACTATGAATGTTAAGTCATAACTTGGTCTGTGCAGATCGTGCACAGTACATTCCTGCAAGATAAATGATGCGCTACATATGTATGATGCTATTGTTTCTCAAAGGCACTAACCTTAGCTGCTGTTTTTGTTACCAATAATGTTTTCGTCATTAGAATACTGGGAAAAATATTCAGAAGTGCCGTATGACTCTACTGCTCACTTGCAGCAGTGATAACACTTAATGTGAGGTCATGTTTTTGCCCATTTGTTGTGCTGTTTGTCAACAATGTATCTCACAACTGATGGGCATATTTTATTGAAAGCTGGTACATACAGATATGGTCCAAGGAAGAACTGATTAGTTTTTGCCAGATCCAGATTTATTTCTCTATTTTTTAAAGCATCAGTTAAAATTGGTCGGATAGGCAAATGATCATCTTTCTAGAATATTGTTGATTGATTTAGCATGTTGTGGATTGTGTCAGCCCTGATAGTAGAATTTGTCATAACTATCAAAATATGAGCAGATTTTTGAGAGCAGATTATCAAATTGGCCTGAAGCTTTCTCAGTGAGGTGGAAGCTTCTAATAAAAGGATTTATTTTATCAACCTTGCATTTACAAAGAATCAGTCAAGTGGAGAAATGCCTCCAAGAAAAGCTGTGTAATTATAGACTCAAGGATATTTTTTGCACAGGAGGAGGCCATGCGGTCTGTCGTTAGTGCACTGCTCAACAAAGATCTGTGTACATTGAACTCACAGTACATTGATTTCCTTTTTCATTGTTTGGCCCATAGCCCTGGAGCCTACGGCAACACAAGTGAACATTTAAATACTGCTTAAATATTCAGACACTTTCTGAATCAGTCACACTTTTTCAGTCAGTGAGCTCAGGACTCCCACCACACTGGGAAAATAGGTTCTCCTCAACTCCCCTCCTCGCCTTTTACCTGTGAACTTCAATCTGTGTCCCCTGTTTATTGACATGTCTACGAATGGAAAAAGCAGCTTCCAGTTATCCTTTCTATGCCCTTCAAAATCTTAAACACCTTTACCAGGTCCCCTTGTCTGCTCCAATCTTGGCATCAGTCAGACGGGCAGGTCAGTGGCAGATTGATATAGCCTGAAGAAGGAATAATATAAGAGAGGCTTAATGTGGCAAAACCTGTCATGCCCGATGGAGGTCAGCAACGGCAGCCAGCAGTGAAGTCCACTGGCAAGGATGGGCGGGCCTTAGCCCAGCACAGGGGAATACAAACCGTCACGGGGGAAGCCTCGTTCAGAGTGTCTGCAAATTCGTGGCTTCAGAAAGGACTGTAATGTTTGACTTTTTAAACTTTTGTTTTTATTTTTCTACTGTTATACTAAGAAGACTGTAGTGCTGAACTTTTAAACTTATTCATTTATTTTTAGAACATAGAGCATGGAACGGTACAGCACAGTACAGGCCCTTCAGCCCACGATGTTGTCCCGAACTTTTACCCTCATCCTAAGGTCTATCTAACCTCCACCCCGACCTTATAATGTCATCCATGTGCTCGTCTAATAGCCGATGAAATGCCACTCATGAGGCTGACTCCACGACCCTCTCCGGCATTGCATTCCACTCCCCTAAGACTCTGATTAAAGAAAGATGGATAAATTTTCTACTTCTGCAACTAAAATTTCGTACCTCAGTATTTTGTCCCTGAGGTGGCACCGTCTGAGGTGGCATTGTACTCTTGTACGCTGTATTGAATACATGTGATAATAAAACCTAAATCTAAATCTAATGCATAGCAGGACACTGGGAAGCTTAGAGGAGAAAAGGGATCCTGGGGTGATTGTTCATAAATTCCTGAAGGGGTCAGGTCAGGCTAGTAAGGGTTGTTACAAAGACATATGGGACATCTCCCTTTATCATTCATGGCATTGATTGTAACAACGGGGAGGCCACTTTGGAGCTGTTTCAAAGTTTGGTTAGGCCACAGCTGGAGTCGTGAGTGGCGTTTTGGTCACCACCCATTAGGAAGGATGTGATTTCACTGGAGGGAATGAAAAGTATGTTGCATGTGTTGGAGCATTTTAGCTGTGAAGAAAGGCTGGAAAAAGTCATATTATTTTCTGTGAAGCAGAGAAGGTTTGCGGGTTGAGTGGAGGTCCTGATAGAGGCATGTAAGAATATGAGAGGTATAGATAGGTTGAGCAGAAAGCATTGTTCCCCTTAGTTAAAGCATCAATAACAACAGGGCATAATTTTCAAGAGAAAGATTGGAAATTTAGAGGAGGTTTGAGGAAAATCGTTTTCATCCAGAGTGTGGTGAAGGTCTGGAATGCATTGCCTGGGAGGGAAGTTGAAACAGGAAACCTCACAACTTTTGAAAAGTACTTGGATGAGCACTTGAAATGTTGCAATATTTAAGAGAATGGCCCAGTGTGTAAAAATGGGACTAGTATATGTCGCAGTGTATTTTCAGAGGTACATCCTTAGTGGGCCGTGGGACCTCTTCTGCACTATATGATTCCATGAGAACCCCCAGCCCAGGCAGCATCTTGGTTTTTCAGTAATCTCCAGGATCACACCCTTCATAGTGTGATCCCCTGCCTTGTTAGCCCTCCCAAGTTGGTTAGATCACACTTTTCCTGCTTGAGTTCCAATTGCTGTGCCCAGCTGACCAGTCTGTTGATCTCCTCCTGAAGTTCATCCTTCCTGTCTGTCAACCAATTTTGGATCCAGTGTGCCACTTTGCCTTTGATCCCATGGCTGTTATTTACATGACCATTCCATCGATATCCTCCTCACTAAATTAGTCATTCGCTAGCGACACGGTCATACACACTGTGTTTAAGCCCAAACGATGAATCTAGTTGACAAATTTCAAGGGTCTTTGTGGCAAGCCCTGCACAAGCCCAATCAAAGCACACATCCTGTCACATAGATATCCCTCTACCATCAATCACCCTGTGCTCTCTGCCTCAGCCAGTTTTGGCTCCAGTGTGCCTCTTTGCCTTTGATTCGTTGACTGTTGTTTTCTTGATCAGTCTGCCAAGGGGTCTTTACTAAGTCCACATCGAATGCATAAGCTCATCAGCTTTCCAACATCTCCTCAAAAAAGGATCAAATTTCTGAAATATGACCTCATCTTAACAAATCCATCCTGACTATCCCTGATTAATTCATGCAAGTACATTCTACCCCTAAGAATGCCTCTTTGTAGCTTCTCCAGTGCTGAGATTATTCTGACTGGCCTTTAATTTGCTGGTCTGTTCCTCTCTCTGTTTGTTAATAGTAGAACAATGTTCATAGACCTTCATCAATTCATTTCTGATTGGCAAGGGTTTGAAAATTGCTGCCAGGGGCCCAGATATCTCCTCCCTCACTTCCCTTGCGAGCTGGTATACATTTCAGTTAGGCCTGCGCATGTATCCACTTGTAAAGTTGCTAAACCAGCTGCGTCTCCCTGTGTCTTTACCTCTGATGTTCCTAGGTCCTCTGCCCTGATATCTATACTTGCAGTGTCCTTTTCCATTGTAAAGATTGACACAAAATATTCATTGAGGGCAGTGCCCATGTTTTCCAGGTCCACACAAACTGTACATCTCTGTGAAACGAATGAGGAGATATTCGAGAGGTTTGAGATTTACAATCAAGAAAGAAATTGACCAAATGACTTCCTTGGACAACATACATTGTCCATTGTTGTAAACAAACAGAAGTTTTTGTTTCCACAGTTGTTTGCAAATAGCCAATCAAGATCATAAAATAATGTTTTAAGATAATTTACAAAGCAAGGCAATTGAGGAAGATGTATTGGATGTATTGAACTCTCAACTACCTCTCTTAAGTTTAGGAATATCAATATTTTTCTTCTGAATAACTTTTGCAGATCTCTTCAAACAAGTAGCTGAATCCACAGATTTATGTGACCAACGAAGCCTGAGCCTTTTGCTTCACAATGCAGTCCAGATCCCTCGGCAGCTCGGTGAGGTACCTTCATTTGGAGGCAGAAACATTGAACCAAGTGTCTGCAGTTGCTTCCAACATGTAAGTGTGCTCTGCGCCAATTCATAAGGTCAAGCGGGTCTACTTGCCAGTGTGAATTTTGTGCTCATTTTCGGTTTGAATTAGTTCCAGAGGCCAACATGTACCACGACTAATCCAAGGCTATCATGTTTATAAATAGTCAATGTTTGTATTAAATTAATGATTAAAAACAATGTCAGAAACCCCAGTGATAGTGTATTAGATATCACTGAGGATAGCGGATGTAAACTTGACATAATTAGTCATGCAGCTGATCTTTTATTTCCCTCTCGGGCCAGAACAAAAACAGAGATTGATATTAAACACTTTGTAGAGTGGATGAGATTGGAGCCTCGATCCATGGTCTGGCTGCCTGTTCTACACCATGTGGCAGCTGCTGAAACTGCAAAACATCAGGCGAAGTGTAACATCTGCAAAGAGTACCCATTCGTAGGTTTCAGGTGAGATGTGCAAACCAGCAGAAAGTTAGTGGGAGTTAGTTTTTAAAGAAAGCTTTAACTTTAGATGTTCTATTAGAAACTCGATCAGTCAACAACACAACTGAAATCATCAAAAATCCCAACAAACTCATGGACCAGAGAAGTAATTAGGACAAATTAAGTATCAACTTCTTTACCTTAATTTTTTGTGAGAGGTGAGTGCTGCATGCTTTTGGTATTTTGTTCACCGTTGCATTGATCACAGACACTGTGGCTCAGAATGGATTGTGACTTGACTTCCGGTTGGTTCTGTAATTTGCAATTATTGAGAATTTACAGAAAGGCCTTTTTATTAGTCCTGTAATCAGTGTGTGTGCATCCTATGAAAGTGATTGCTGTGTTGTTGCTAAATGATCGATAAAACTTCTTGTCCATAATTAGTAAATTAAATTGCATATTTGGACAGGATTTCTAAGGGGTAAATTGACCCTTTTCAGTTAACTATTCTCCTACATTTCTAAGATTGACCATCTTGGAGAAGGCGCGTGTTACTGCCATTGATCTGATCAAACAACTCCCTGTCTAAGAAGAACTGGAGTGAGACCCCAACTGTGGATGAAACTATGACTGCCATAACTAAGTAAAGAGCAACAGCGACCCGGAGTCAATTGAATTCCATCTGAAGCTTGAGGAATGGTGGCCTAACTCTGAAGGCCAAGATTTGTTAGCTTTTCATGGACTATGAGGAACAGGGCAGGATTTCACAAAATCTTTAAGATGCCATATCTTATACAAAACTGAAGGAGAAATGTCAGATTGCTCAAAGAACCATGGGATCACCAGCCTTTCCATTGCTGGGAAGATTCTGGCAAGGTTACTTCTGAATAGGTTTATACCACCATGGCGAATGAAAACCTTCCATGCGAAGGGAACTTTGTGAAAATGTTGGAGACAGAGCAGGACCAATTTACAATAATGATTCCAGGGTTGAGATATCTCATTATGAAAATTGATTAGAGGAATTGGGACAGCTTTCCTCGAAGATGCTGAGACTTAGAAGAGATTATTTTGAATGTTGCAAAATCATTTGAAGTCTGGTCAGAGTCGACGAGGGGAAGACTTTCCTACTTGTGACAGAATTGAGAATAAGATGCAGAGGTTTGAAGTGATTGACTACAGAAGTAACTGCAGTGTAAGAAATAGCTTTATCACAGTCTATAGAATGCATTACTTAGAGGAGGCAGTTTCAGTAAAAGATGCAAGAAAGCATTAGTTGATTAATTAAAGAGAAATAATGTGCAGGTTAAGGAAAAGGCACTAATTTGTGACATGTATTTGGAGAGCTAGTTCAAACATGATGGACCAAATGGCTTCCTTTTACTGTGATTTGAACTTAAAATTCATTAAAAGTAAAGTGTAATTGGCTCTGGGACACGGTGGAAAAGGATAAGGTAAACAGGACGTGTGTGATCGGAGACTTGATAGTTGGAGGGGCAGATAGGAGATTTTGTAGCCGCAATCAGGAATCCAAACACAGAACTTGCATGAATGAACAAAGAAGAGGAATCGATTCAGTTGCCTCCAGTGAAGACTGTGACCACACCTTCACCCGCTGTGGGAGAATCTGCCTGATATGAATGAAGCAACCACCAATAGGTCCGCAACCAATAAGCACAACTTTCCTCGCGTGTTCATCCAGTGCGAAGCACCAAGAGGAAGGCAGCCTTTTTCCTACATTTTGTCAGCTTGACCATTTGGGAAGAGAGCCCCCCTTCTCTGACATTCTGTTCTATAAAGATCAAATGTATTGGTTCCTGATGTTGCGTGAGGCCAGTGAACTTCCACAATTCTACCACACTGTTGCTTCCAAATCTATTTCTTTCCTTCCCATCTCCTCGATGTTTCATCTTCTCAATCTACCGTCTGTCTGTATTTCTTCCGACTGTTGTTCAGAAAAGTAATTCCTTTCATCCCTTTCACTTCCAAATTATGTTTGTTCCTCACGGAAACTGGTATTCTGCTTCAGTTTATCTATTGCCTCGAAAATTCTGGACTAATCTGTAATTGACAGTGAGTTTCCTGTTAGCAGTGCTATTTATAAGAGGATTAACTGAACTTAACCACTTCAGTGCATAATTTAATATTGCCTTGCATAGCTCCAAAAATTTTAAGAGCCTGCTGTTTGTACTTTTATGTTGGTTTTCATGGCTATTTAGTTTCTGCTCATACATTTATGACTGCTTGCTGAGTCTCAGAGTTTGGCTTCATGACAGGAATCTGAAGGCAATATTCTCTGTTTTGCACCATCTCATCATATTGATGACCTGCATTTTGTATGCAGTTCCATCCATTCATCTGTTGATAATTTCACACAACATTGATCAAGTCCTTCCATTTCATTATGACATTTTCCATTCTTGCAAGGGATTTGGCTATCACCGGTGAAGTTATCATTTGTTGTCCTTCGCTAATTGCCGTTGAACTGAGTGGATAGCTGGGCGGGTGGTTCAGAGCTACCTACATTGCTGTGGCTCTGTAGCCACATGTAGATCAGATGGGGTAAGGATGATCGAATACTCCCCGAAAGGACAAGAGTGGATCAGATGGATTTTTACCAACAATTATTGATAGTTTCATGATAGCGTTACTGGAAATGACTTTTAGTTCTGGGTATTTTTGTAATGAAATGTAAATTTGACCAGCTACAGTGTTTGAACATGAACCGACATTCTCCAGAACATCAGCCTGGGTCTCTGGATTTTTAGTTCAATGTATTTGCCACTTGCCCACTGTCTCTCAGCCATTATTACAGTTAATTTCTTGGCTTTTTTTTCTCTTTGCTTGGAGAACTTCCCTTCTGCCGTCTGAGCTGAAAATGTGTATCCTCCTCGTTTATTGTGGCCTTTACAGCTTCACATGTTACAATCGCTGCTCGTCAGATTTACCTTTTCCAGGAAGATTCTGGCAAGGTTACTTCTAAATAGGTTTATGCCACCGTGGCAGATGAAAACCTTCCATACAATGGGAACGTTGTGAATACGTCGGATGCAGAGCAGAAGCAATTTACAATAATTCCAGGGATGTGATATCCCATTATGAAAATCGACTGGGGGAGTTGGGACAGTTTTCCTCGACTTTGCTAGCATTTGTTTCTCCCCACATAATTTGCCGTTTCTTCAAAATAAAAAAAAATACATAATTTAACTACTTAACTTGCATTCCTTCGATGGTTAAAAATATCCAAACAAAAATGAACATTTCTCTTACTACTTGTTCTTCCTTTATAGGTACCGCAGCCTCAAACACTTGAATTATGACATCTGCCGAAGCTGTTTCTTTTCGGGGCGCACGTCAAAGGGGCACAAGTTACATTACCCAATGGTGGAGAACTGCACTCCAGTGAGTAATATATTATTCCACTTGATAGAATTGTTCCAATCTGTCGAAACTTAGGGATTTTACCATTCAAATACAATCTTCCCTCAAAGTTGAAGTAGTTTGCTAAAATGATAAAAGGCCAACAGCTTAAATCAGGCTTCAATACCAGAAATACAATATTGTGCAGAAGCTCTTTGATGTCAAGTTGAGGCTCAAGGAGGGATATGTCATCATGCCCACCCTTTTCTCCAACTTTGTCACCACCATTCTTAATCTCATCAAGAACAAGCTTCCCAGTGACTTGGATAGGATGGATGGAAAACCTTTTCACCTCAACCACTTAAAATCACAGAAGAAAATGACACTGACCTCGCTTATGGAACTTCAGTATGTGGTTCACAATGTCATTTCCACTCTCAGAAGTCTTCAAATCTCACTTCAGGCTTTTGCAAAAGTATACTGAAGAATTAGCCTCAACCTTAAATTTGCCACCCAGGTTGATGGGGTTGTTAAGAAAGCATACGGTGTGTTAGGCTTCTTTGGTAGAGGGATTGAGTTTCGGAGCCATGAGGGCATGTTGCAGCTGTACAAAACTCTGGTGCAGCTGCACTTGGAGTATTACGTACAGTTCTGGTCGCAGCATCATAGGAAGGATGTGGAAGCATTGGAAAGGGTGCAGAGGAGATTTACCAGGATGTTACCTGGTATGGAGGGAAGGCGTTATGAGGAAAGGCTGAGGGACTTGAGGCTGTTTTCGTTCGAGAGAAGAAGATTAACAGGTGACTTAATAGAACCATTCAAGATGATCAGAGGATTAGATAGGGTGGACAGTGAGAGTCTTTTGGCTCTGATGGCCATGTTTGACACGGTCAGGGGGCATAGCTTTAAATTGAGGGGTGATAGATATAGGACAGAAGTCAGAGGTAGGTTCTTTACTTGGAGAGTAGTAAGGGCATGGAATGCCCTGCCTGCAACAGAAGTAGACTTGCCAACTTTAAGGGCATTTAAATGGTCGTTGGATAAACATATGGATGATAATGGAATAGTGTAGGTTTGATGGGCTTCAGGTTGGTTTCACAACATCAAGGCCGAAAGGGCCTGTACTGGGCTGTTATGTTCTATGTTCGAACCTCAAGATGACTCAAATCCTTTACCAATCTCAAGTTGTGGCCCATTTTTTCATCAAAATTAATGGAGAAATCCTCCCAAATGTAGAACATTTCCCTTACATGGGACGCTCTCTCTCTTTTAAGGCTGACATCGATACAGAGGTTCTAACATTACGTCCAATTTGCGAGTGGCACCTTTGGCCTCCTAAGGATGAGAATGCTCAATTGTGACATCTGTGCTGATCGCAAGATCCTTGAGTTCAAGGCATGCATCGTTCAGCCTCTTCTATATGACTGTGAAACCTGGATAACATCCAGCTGCCACTTCAAGACCCTTTTAGCACAGTTTTGTCATGGATTCTCCACATGAGCTAGGAGGAAAAACCTCCTAGCATCAGCATTGACGCCATGATGATTTGAAACAAACCCCATTGGGCTGGCCATGTACTTTGGATGCCTAAGTTATGACTACCAAAGTAAATTTTTGCCAACTGATTTCAAAGACCTTGAAATGTTCCTTCAAGAAATTCTACATCGAGGTCAAAGTATGGGATATCCCCATTCAGAAGAAACCAACTTGGGGGAATCTCCTGTCTAAAGACACATAATTCTTTATGAACACAGGCAAGAAGTTGAAGTGTGGGGAAGGAACTGGAGAAAGGAATGCTCGTGTTCTCAAGGCCAAGACCACTTCCATCACCCTGAAAGACCTGCTAAACGTGTGGCTCTAGTTCAGGCTAATCAACCCGCACAGAGCTCATGACCCGTGATACGGAATTTCCTAGCTGGGCAATCATACTCATCAGCCAGTGATGGCCCTTAATATTGTGCAGAATATAATTTGATCTCAAACAAGTACTGTATGTAGCTTTGAGCATTGCTATGGAAAGACCAGGTTTTATAGAATAATCAGAATGGTGCTGCATGAGAAACTGGAATTAAGAGGAGGTAGGTGATACTTAATTTTTATTTGTTTCTGGGCCACTGGCATCGCTAACTGGGGCAGCATTTATTTCCCATCCTTAGTTAGCCTTGTAGTTGTTGAATCATTGTAGTCCATGTGCTGTAGGTAGACTCAGTCAGTCAGGGGTGAATTTCCAGGACTTTGACCCAGTGATAGTGAAAGAACAGCAATATATTTCCAAGTTGAGATGGTGAGTGGCTTAGACACAGGGTCTTGTTGGTGGTGCTGTTCTCATATATCTGTTACCCTTGCCCTTGTAGCTGAAATTTGTCATAGGTTTGGAAAGTCCTATCTCAGGATCTTTTGCAGATTTCTCAGCGCATCTCATAGATGGTACACACTGCTGCTAATGAGCACTGGAGGGAGTAGGCTGCTTTTTCCTGGATGGTGTTGAACTTGTTGAGTGCTTTTGCATCTGCACCCATCTAGGCAAGTGGGGATTATTCCATCATTCTTCTGACTTGTTCCATGTAGCTGGTAGACAGGCTTGGGGAATCAGGAGGTGAGTTACTTGATGCAGTAATCCGAGCTTTGGGCCTGCTACTGTAGCCACTGCATTTAAATAGGAAGTCCAGTTGAATTTCTGTTCACTGGTAAAACCCGGGATTTTGATAGCGGACAATTCAGTGATGGTTACACCATTGAATGTCAAGGGACAATTTATAGATTTTCTCCTACTGGAGATGGTCATTACCTGGTATTTGTGTAGTATAATTGCGACTTGCCACTTAGCAGCCCAAGCCGAGATATCGTTCTGGCCTTGTTGCATTTGGACATGGACAGGTTCAGTATCTGAGCAGTGGTGAATGATGCTGAATATTCTGCTATCACTGGTGAACATGCCCAATTCTGACCTTATGATGGACACAAGGTCATTGATAAAGCAGCTGAAGATGGTTAGGCTTAGGACTGTACCTTCAGGACCTCCTGCAGCTGACCTCCAACAACCAAAATGCCTCCCATTAGGAGAGGCGATGACCTAATGGTATTATGACAAGACTATTAATCCAAGCACTCAGGTAATGTTCTGAGGACCTGGTTCAAATTCCACGATGGCACATAATTCCAGATTTTCATTGAATTCAAATTCCATTAAGAGTCTAATGATGATCGTAAATCCATTGCCAATTGTTGGAAAAACCCATCTGATTCACTTATGTTGTTTAGGGAAGGAAACTGGGCTAGGCCTGGTGTGGCCTACATGGAACCCCAGATATCAGTTAGGCAATTTGGGATGGGCAATAAAAGCTGGTCTAACCAGCAATGCCCTCTTTCCCATGAAAGAATGAAAAAGCATCGTCCTCTGTGCAGATATTATTCGAACCAGTGGTGAGTTTCTGCTGGATTCCCATCAGCTCCAGTTTTGGTAGCGCTCCTTGATGCCACACTCGGTCAAATGTAGCCATCCTTAGCTCACCTCCGGAATTCAAGTCTTTTGACCATGTTTGAACAACAGCTGTAATGAAGTCAGGAACTGATGAGGTAGCAGAATTGAGGATTTTGTATAGGGATCTGAGGGATGTGGCAAATCGAGATTTCCAGCAAGAATTTGACCAGTTGCTGCATAAAAAAGTGAACCAGAAGGTTAGATCCAAGGGGATTAAGGGTAGAATATTGGTTTGAATAAAGGCCTGGCTAACTGACAGAAAGCTGAGGGTCAGGATAAATGAGTCTTTGTCTGGATGGTGAATTGTTACAAGTGGGGTGCTGCGGGCTTCAGTTCTCTGACCTCGACTATTTGTAACATATACAAATGATATGTAAGCAGAGACAAAGTGTAATGTAACAGAATGCATGGATGATTCTGAAAGAGGTGGGAAAACAGCCTGTGATGTGAAATAGAACATACACAGCTGAATATTGACAGGCGAGGAGAATGGACCAGAATCTGGCAGGTGGTTAATGTGGATAAGCATGAGGCTTGCCTATTTTGTCCAGGAAAAAAAGGGCAAATTATTATTTAAATGGAGGGAAGATTCAAAGTGTGTCAGTGCAAAGTTGTCTGGCTGTCTTTGTGCATGAATAGCTGAAAGTTGGTATGCGGGTTAGGCATAGCACAAGGAAGACAGATGGAACTCTGGCATTTATCACAAAAGGACTGGATCATTAAAGTAACAAAGTGTTTTTCCGAACACATTGGGTGTTGGTGAGAGCAGAGTCTTGTGTCCAGTTTTGATCCCCTCACTGAGGATGAATGCGTTTGCACTGGAGGCAGTTCGGAGGAGGTTGAACTGATTGATTCCAGGGATGAAAGGGCTGTCATATGAGAAGTGGCTGAGTAGCTTGGGCTTGGACTTGCTGGTGTTGGAAAGAATGAGCGGGGTGGTTCTGATTGAGGTATATAAAATAGTAAAGGGGATTGAAAAGATTGGCATTGAGCAAATGTTCTGCATTGTGGGACATTCTTAAACAAGAAGCTGTAGCTATCGAGTGAGGCATGGCATGTACAAAATAGAGACGAGGAGTGGGTTGTGAATCTATGGAATTCATTGCCCCTGAATGCAATGGAGGCAGCACCAATCGACCGATTCAAGAAAGAAATAAATATGTTTCTGATGAAAAATAGGGAGAAAGGGCCATGGGGAGCAGGCAGGAGAGTGGAGTTAAGATCAGGAAAAGATCAGCAACCACGACTAACAAGATAAGTCAAGGACAGGATGAAAGCAAAAGAAAAAGCATAAAATGTGTTGCGGTTACTGGGAAGCCAGTGAATTGGGAAGCCTTTCGAAAACTAGCAGCGGACAGGTAAAAAGGTAATAAGGGGGAAGATGATGAAATATGAGGGCAATATTAATGAGGGTAATATTAAAAAAAATTGCACGAGTTTCTTTCAGCTATAAAAGGTAAGAGAGAGGCAAGAGTACAAATAAAGAGAACAAAGAAAATTACAGCGCAGGAACAGGCCCTTCGGCCCTCCGAGCCTGTGCCGATCGAGATCCTCTGTCTAACCTGCCATCTATTTCCTAAGGGTCTGTGTCCATTTGCTCCCCGCCCATCCATGTACCTGTCCATAAGACCATAAGACATAGGAGTGGAAGTAAGGCCATTCGACCCATCAAGCCCACTCCGCCATTTAAATCATGGCTGATGGGCATTTCAACACCACCTCCCCGCACTCTCCCCGTAGCCGTTGATTCCTTCCGAGATCAAGAATTTGTCGATCTCTGCCTTGAAGGCATCCAACGTCCCGGCCTCCATGCACTCTGTGGCAATGAATTCCACAAGCCCACCACTCTCTGGCTGAAGAAATGTCGTCTCATTTCAGTTTTAAATTTACCCCTCTAATTTTAAGGCTGTGCCCACGTGTCCTAGTCTCGCCGCCTAACGGAACAAACTTCCTAGCGTCCACCCCTTCTAAACCATACATTATCTTGTAAGTTTCTAAATCTCCCCTCAACCTTCTAAACTCTAACGAGGACAATCCCAGGATCCTTCGCCGTTCATCATACGTTAAACCTACCATTCCAGGGATCATCCGTGTGAATCTTCGCTCGACACGAATCAGGGCTAGTCTGTCCTTCCTGAGGTGTGGGGCTCAAAATTGGATACAGTATTCTAAATGGGGTCTAACTAGAGCCTTATAAAGCCTCAGAAGCACATCGCTGCTTTTATATTCCAACTCTCTTGAGATAAACGACAACATTACATTCTCTTTCTTAATTATGGACTCGACCTTCAAGTTAACTTGTACAGAATCCTGGACCACACTCCCAGATCCCTTTGCACTTCTGATTTGCGAATTTTCTCACCGTTTAGAAAATAGTCCATGCCTGTATTCTTTTTTCCAAAGTGCAAAACCTCACATTTACTCACATTCAATTTCATCAGCCATTTCCTGGACCACTCTTCCAAACTGTCGAAATCTTTCTGCAGCTTCCCCACCTCCTCAGCACGGCCTGTCTGTCCACCTATGTTTGTATCATCGGAAAACTATGCCAGAATGCCCCCAGTCCCTTCATCCAGATCATTAATGTATATGGTGAACAGCTGTGGCCCCAACACTGAACCCTGCGGGACACCGCTCGTCACTGGTTGCCATTCCGAAAAAGAGCCTTTTAACCCAACTCTCTGCCTTCTGTCAGACAGCCAATCCTCAATCCAAGCCAGTAGCTCACGTCGAACACCATGGGCCATCACCTCGTTCAGCAGCCTCCCGTGAGGCACTGTATCAAAGGCCTTTTGGAAGTCTAGATCGATCACATCTACTGGGTTTCCCTGGTCTAACATACTTGTTACCTCTTCAAACAATTCTAATAGGCACGACCTCCCCTTACTAAATCCATGCTGACTTGTTTTAATCTGACCCTGCACTTCCGGGAATTTAGAAATGTCATCCTTGACAATGGATTCTAGAATTTTACCAACTACCAAAGTTAGGCTAATCAGCCTATAATTTTCCATCTTTTGCCTTGATCCTTTCTTAAACAAGGGAGTTACAAGAGCAATTTTCCAATCATTTGGGACTTTCCCTGACTCCAGTGAATTTTGAAAGATCACGACCAAAGCCTCCGCTATTTCCTCAGCCACCTCCCACCGAACTCTAGGATGTAGCCCATCGGGGCCAGGAGATTTATCAAATTTTAGACCCTTTAGCTTTTCTAGCACTTTCTCTTTTGTAATGCCTACCGTATTCAACTCTGCCCTCTGGCTCTCCCTAATTGTTGGCATACTACTCATGTATTCCACTGTGAAGGCTGACGCAAAGTACTTATTAAGTTCTTCAGCTATTTCCTTATCTCCCGTCACAGGCCTTCCTGAATCAATTTGGAGCGGCCCAATATCTACCTTTGCCTCTCGTTTGTTTCTTATGTATTGAAAGAAGCTTTGACTATCATTTCTAATATTACGAGCTAGCCTACCTTCATATATGATCTTCTCCTTCCTTGTTGCTCTCTTTGTTATCCTCTGTCTGTTTTTGTAGCCTTCCCAATCTTCTGATTTCCCAGTGCTCTTGGCCACTTTATAGGCTGTCTCTTTTTCTTTGATATATTTCCTGACTTCCTTTGTCAGCCATGGCTGTCTAATCCCACCCCAGATAATCTTTGTTTTCTTTGGGATGAACCTCTGCCCTGTGTCCTCAATTACACCTATAAACTCCTGCCATTGTTGGTCTACTGTCTTCCCCGCTAGGCTCTGCTTCCAGTCGATTTTCATCAATTCCTCTCTCATGCCCCTGTAATTACCTTTATTTAACTGTAATACCATTCCATCCGATTTTGCCTTCTCTCTTTCAAACTGCAGACCGAACTCTACTGTATTATGATCGCTGCCTCCTACGTGTTCCCTTACTTTAAGGTCTTTTATAAAGTCTGGTTCATTACATAGCACAAAGCCCAGAATAGCCTGTTCCCTTGTGGGCTCCATCACAAGCTGTTCCAAAAAGCCATACTGCAAACATTCCATGAATTCTCTTTCTTTGGATCCACCAGCAACATTATTCACCCAATCCACCTGCATGTTGAAGTCCCCCATGATCACCGTGACCTTGCCTTTCTGACATGCCCTATTTATTTCTCGGTGCATCTTGCGCCCCTGGTCCTGACCACTGTTAGGAGGTCTGTACAAAACTCCCATTACAGTTTTTTTTGCCTTTGTGTTTCCTCAATTCCACCCACACAGACTCCACATCTTCTGACCCTGTGTCGTTTAGTGCCGTAGATCTAATTCCATTCTTAATTAACAAGGCAACCCCACCCCCTCTGCCCACCTCCCTGTATTTTTGATGTGTTGTGAATCCTTGGATATTTAACTGCCAGCCCTGAGCTCCCTGCAACCATGTCTCTGTGATGCCTACCACATCATAATCATTCAAGAGGATTTGTGCTGTTAATTCATCTACTTTGTTGCGAATGCTAAGAGCATTTAGATGAAGTGTCTTAATGCTAGCTTTCTTATCATTATGAGAGAGGTTGGAAATCCTAAGATGTCTTAAGTTATCCTTCCTTTTTGCTGTATTCCTAGTCTGCCTCGAGCTTAAATCCACCTGTACTCATGCTATCCTGTTGCTTATCTTTCCATTTAACTCCATACTCCCTGTCTCTTTCACTTTCCCTTCCCCCCCGACTCACGAGTTTAAAGCCCTACTGACCACCCTATTTATCTTTTTCGCTAGAACACTGGTTCCAGATCGGTTCAGGTGGAGACCGTCCCAACGGTACAGATCCCCCCGGTTCCAAAACTGATGCCAATGCCCCATGAAATGAAATCCCTCTTTCCCACACCAATCCCTTACCAATGTGTTGACTTGCCTAACTTTCTTTTCCCTACTCCAATTGGCACGTGGCTTGGGCAGTAATCCGGAGATTATGACCCTTGAGGACCTGTACTTCAATTTCTTTCCTCGTGTTTCATAATCCCTGAACTGGTCCTCTACCCTAGCTTTGCCCATGTCGTTAGTCCCAACGTGGACCACAACAACTGGATCCTCCCCCTCCCGCTCTAATATCCTTTCAACCCGGTTGGAGATGTCCCGCACCCTGGCACCGG
Organism: Stegostoma tigrinum; assembly: GCF_030684315.1. Lineage (NCBI taxonomy): Eukaryota > Metazoa > Chordata > Chondrichthyes > Orectolobiformes > Stegostomatidae > Stegostoma > Stegostoma tigrinum. Next base: position 648,777 of record NW_026728674.1, on the reverse strand, counting down.
GCAGGCAACACACCATGCGGGTCTCCCGATGCGGCTTGCACAGGATACTATCTGTCCCTCTAATTATAGAATCCCCTATAACACCTACCTGTCTTTTTGCTCCCCCCCCCTTGAATGACCTTGTGCCCCACGGTGCCATGGTCAGCTGGCTCATCCTGTCCACAGTTCATTCCCTCAACCGTACAGGGAGCAAGAATCTCATACCTGTTGCAGGTGTCTGTCCGGATAGATCTGAAAAGATACTGACGTGTCTGTGTCTACCACCTCCGCTGGCACCGCGTTCCAGGCACCCACCACCCTCTGTGTAGAGAACTTGCCACACATATCTCCCATAAACGTTCGTCCTCTCACTCTGAACTCATGACCCCTGGTAATTGAGTCCCCCACTCTGGGGGGGAAAAAGCTTCTTGCTATCCACCCTGTCTATATCCTCATGATTTTGTAGACCTCAATCAGGTCCCCCCTAATCACCATCTTTCTCATGAAAATAATCCTAATCTACTCAACCTCTCTTCATAGCTAGCATCCTCCATACCAGGCAACATCCTGGTGAACCTCCACTGCACCCTGTCCAAAGCGTCCACGACCTTTTGGTAATGTACACAGTTGCCAACAGAAGACAGCGAGTGGTAGTAGAAGGAAAATATTCTGCCTGGAAGTCAGTGGTGAGTGGGGTTCCACAGGGCTCTGTCCTTGGGCCTCTACTGTTTGTAATTTTTATTAATGACTTGGACGAGGGAATTGAAGGATGGGTCAGCAAGTTTGCAGACGACACAAAGGTCCGAGGTGTCGTTGACAGTGTAGAGGGCTGTTGTAGGCTGCAGCGGGACATTGACAGGATGCAGAGATGGGCTGAGAGGTGGCAGATGGAGTTCAACCTGGATAAATGCGAGGTGATGCATTTTGGAAGGTCGAATTTGAAAGCTGAGTACAGGATTAAGGATAGGATTCTTGGCAGCGTGGAGGAACAGAGGGATCTTGGTGTGCAGATACATAGATCCCTTAAAATGGCCACCCAAGTGGACAGGGTTGTTAAGAAAGCATATGGTGTTTTGGCTTTCATTAACAGGGGGATTGAGTTTAAGAGTCGTGAGATCTTGTTGCAGCTCTATAAAACTTTGGTTAGACCGCACTTGGAATACTGCGTCCAGTTCTGGGCGCCCTATTATAGGAAAGATGTGGATGCTTTGGAGAGGGTTCAGAGGAGGTTTACCAGGATGCTGCCTGGACTGGAGGGCTTATCTTATGAAGAGAGGTTGACTGAGCTCGGTCTCTTTTCATTGGAGAAAAGGAGGAGGAGAGGGGACCTAATTGAGGTATACAAGATAATGAGAGGCATAGATAGAGTCGATAGCCAGAGACTATTTCCCAGGGCAGAAATGGCTAGCACGAGGGGTCATAGTTTTAAGCTGGTTGGTGGAAAGTATAGAGGGGATGTCAGAGGCAGGTTCTTTACGCAGAGAGTTGTGAGAGCATGGAATGCGTTGCCAGCAGCAGTTGTGGAAGCAAGGTCATTGGGGTCATTTAAGAGACTGCTGGACATGCATATGGTCACAGAAATTTGAGGGTGCATCCATGAGGATCAATGGCCGGCACAACATTGTGGGCTGAAGGGCCTGTTCTGTGCTGTACTGTTCTATGTTCTATGTTCTATGTTCTACTCTAAATGTGGCTGAACCAAAGTCTCATACAACTGTACATGACCTGCCAACTCTTGTCCTCAATACCCCGTCCGATGAAGGAAAGCATGCCGTATGCCTTCTTGACCACCCTATTGACCTGGCTTGCCACCTTCAGGGAACAATGGACCTGAACACCCAGATCTCTCTGTTCATCAATTTTCCCTAGGACTTTACCATTTACTGCATAGTTCACCCTTGAATTAGATCTTCCAAAATGCATCACCTCGCATTTGCCCGGATTGAACTCCATCTGACATTTATCTGCCACACTCTCGAGTCTATTTATATTCTGCTGTAATCTCTGACAGTCCCCCTCACTTTCTGCTGCTCCACCAATCTTAGTGTCATCTGCAACTTGCTGATCAGATGACCAACACCTTCCTCCAAATCATTTACGCATATCACAAACAACAGTGGTCCCAGCACAGAACCTTGTGGAACACCACTGGTCACAGGTGTCCAATTTGAGAAAATCCTTTCTACCACTACTCTCTGTCTCCTGTTGCCTAGCCCTTTTTTTTGTGTCCGTCGAGCGAGCGCACCCTTGATCCCATGCGACTTGACTTTCTCCATCAGCCTGCCATGGGGAACCTTATCAAACACCTTACTGAAGTCCATGTAAATAACGTCTACAGCCTTTCCCTTTCAATCAACTTTGTCATGTCGTCAAAGAATTCTATAAAGTTGGTAAGACATGACCTTCCCTGCACAAAACCATGTTGCCTATCACTGATAAGCTGATGTGCTTCCAAATGGGAATAGATCCTATCCCTCAGTACCTTCTCCAGTAGCTTCCCAACCACTGACGTCAGTCTCACCGGTCGATAATTACCTGGATTATCCTTGCTACCCTTCTTGAACAAGGCGACAACATTAGCAAGTCTCCAGTCCTCCGGGACCTCACCCGTGTCTAAGGATGCTGCAAAGATATCTGTTAAGGCCCCGGCTACTTCCTGTCTCGCTTCTCTCAATAACCTGGGATAGATCCCCACCTTAATGCCTTTTAGGAGACCCAACACTTCCTCCTTCCTTGTGTCAACTTGACCGAGAGTAAGCAAATGTCTATCCCTCACATCACCATCTGTCATGTCCCTCCCCTTCATCAATACCGATGCAAAGTATTCGTTAAGAATGTCACCCATTTTCTCTGACTCAGTGCATAACTTTCCTTCTTTGTCCTTAAGTGGGCCAATCCTTTCTCTAGTTACCCTCTTGCTCTTTATATATGAATAAAAGGCTTTGGGATTTTCCTTAACCATGCTTGCCAGTAATATCTCATGTCTTCTCTTCGCCCTCTTAATCCCTTGTTTCAGATGCGCTCGAAATTCCCCGTGTTCTTCCAAAGCTTCATCTCTCTTAAGTCGCCTCTAATCTATGCTTCCTTTTTGCTCTTGGCTAGTCTCACAATTTCACCTGTCATCCATGGTTCCTGAATCTTGCCTTTTCTGTTCCTCATTTTCACAGGAACATGTCTCTCCTGCATACTATTCAACCGCTCTTTAAAAGCCTCCCACATATCAAATGTGGATTTACCTTCAAACATTTTCTCCCGATCTAAATTCCACAGATGCTACTGAACCTTGGTATGGTTGGCCTTCCCCCAGTTTAGAACTCTTCCTTTAGGACCACTCCCATCCTTGTCCATGAGTATTGTAAAACTTAGGGAATTGTGGTCGCTATTTCCAAAGTCGTCCCCTGCTGTAATTTCAACCACCAGGCAGGTTCATTCCCCAACACCAGGTCCAGTATGGCCCCTTGCCGAGTTGGACTACGCACACACTGCTCTAGAAAACCCTCCTGGACACACCTTACAAATTCTGCTCCATCTTGCCCCCTAGTTCTGAGTGAATCCCAGTCAATGTTGGGATAATTAAAATCTCCCATCACCACCACCCTGTTTCTCCAACACCTTTCCATTATCTGTTTACATATTTGTACCTCTATCTCACGCTCGCTGTAGGGAGGCCTGTAGTACAGCCCCAACATTGTTACTGCATCCTTCCTATTTCTGAGTTCTACCCATATTGCCTCAATGCTTGAGCCCTCCATGGGGCCCTCGTTCAGTGCAGCTGTGATATGGTCTTCGACCAGTATTGCAACTAACATTAAATAGTAGACAGTAGATCACTGGAAAACGAGGCTGAAGAATCAGTATGAGGAATGAAGAAATGGAAGAGGAACTGAACAGGTACTTTGTATCAGTCTTCATGGTGGAAAACACCAATCGCATACTAGAACTTTGAGAGTTAGGGGCAGTGGTGAATATAATAGCCGTAACTAAGGAAAAGGTGCTGGGGAAGCAGAAAAGTCTGAAGGTGGACCAATCACCCCTGGACCAGATGGACTGTACTGTAGACTTCTGAAGGAGATAGCTGAAGAAATTGTTGAGGCATTAGTGGTGATCTTTCAGGAATCAGTGGTGATAGGGAGGATCTTGGGGGTTTGGAAAATGGCTAAAGCAACACCCCTGCTTAAGAAAAGAGAGAGACAGAAGAAGGGAAATTATAGGTCAGTTAGCCTGACCTCAATCATTGGTAAGATTTTAGAGTCCGTTCTTAAGGTTGAGATTGCAGAGACCTTGGAAGTAAATGACAAAATCGGGCTGATTCAGCATAGCTTCATCGAGGGGAAGTTATACCTGACAAATCTGTTAGAATTCTTTGAGTAGAAAGTGGGCAAGTTAGACAAAAGGGAGCCAGTGAATGGGATTTGTTTGGATTTCCAGAATGTTGTTGAGAAGGTATCAAATAAGATGAGAGCCCATAGTGTTTGGGCAAGTTACTGCCATTGGCATTGAGCATTGGCTGACTGGCAGAAGGCAGAGAGTGTAGATAAAGGGGTCTTTTTCGGGATGGCAGCTGGTGACGAGTAGAGTCCCACAGGGATCAATGTTGGTACCACAACAGTTCATGTAATACATTGATGATATGGATGAAGCAACTGAGACATTTTTGCTGAGTTTACAGTTGGCACAGTGACAGATGGAGGGAGAGATCGCAGTGAGGAAGTTGCAGAAGGACTTGCATAGACTCTGAGAGTGGGCAAAGAAGTGGCAGACAGAATACTGTGTGGGACACTGTGAGGTTATGTGCTTTGGTAGTAAAAATGGAGGCATAGATTATTTTCTAAATGAGAAAGGGCATTTGAAGTCTGAAGCACAACTGTCCCTCGTTGCCTTTGAGAAGGTAGTAGTGAGTTTCCTTCTTGAACTGCTACAAGTACATTTGCTCGAGATAGATACAATGCCACTAGGGTCAATCTGCACAAAACAACCCTTTTTTTACCCCTGGAATTAACATTATGAACGTTCTGAAAACCGCTGTTGTAAGCATATCTTAATAGGCTTAATAGACCAAAACTGTAAGCTTGTTCAAAGTCCTCTTCAGGTTAACATGCAGGTTCAGTTGACAGTTAGGAATGTAAATGCAATGTTAGCATTCATTTCAAGAGGGCTAGAATACAAGTGCAGGAATGTACTGCTGAGGCTGTATATGGCTCTGGTCAGACCCTATTTGGAACATTGTGACCAATGTTTGGCTCCATATCGAAACAAGGAGTCTGCCAGTTCTTTGCCCACTCACCTAGCCTGTCCAAGTCCTTCTGCAGCTTCCCCACTTCCTCACTACTATTTGTCCCTCCATCTGCTGACATTGGAGGGAGTCCAGAGGAAGTTGGCAAGAGTCATTCTGAGTATGACGAGCTTGTCTTATGAGGAGTGGTTCAGGGCTCTGGGTCTGTACTCGGTGGAGTTTAGAAGGATGAGGGGAGAATGTGGAGAGGCCTGGAGAGACATGGATGTGGGGAAGATGTTTCCATGAGTAGGAGAGACTTAAATCTTCGGGCACACCCTCAGAGTCGAATGGATAACCCTTTAGAACTGAGATGAGGAATTTCTTCAGCCGGTGGATGGTGAATCTGTGGAATTCATTGTTGCGGAAGGCTGTGAAGGCCAAATCATTGAGTCTGTTGAAGATATGAGTTGGATAGGCTCTTGGTTAGTAAGGGGATCAAGAGTTAGGGGGAGAAAGCGGGAGATTGGATGGTGGAGCAGAGAGTCAGTTGTAACTGCTAAAATATTGAGGCTGGGATTTCAGCAAAGGTAATGTTGAGGGGGGACGGTTGGATGCTCACTTGTCGGAGATGGTCATTATCTGTCACTTATATGGACGTTTTTTTTGAAAACTCTGTTGTGGATGTGGGCATCACTGGCTCGGCCAGCATTTATTATCTGTCCCTAATTGCCCTTAGGAAGGTAGTGGTGAGCTGCCTTCTTGAACTGCTACAAGTACATTTGCTTTCGGTAGATACAATACGATTCGGGAGGGGATTTCTGAGAACGCTGTTGTAAGCATATCCTAGCTTAATAGACCAAAACTGTACGCTGTGCACCTTGAGTGGTGTCACCAGTCTTGTGTGGAAAGATTTTCACTCCTCCCCTCCTTGAAATAAAGATTTGCACCTCACGTGCCTTCTAAAATACATGCTGTGCATAGAAGCTAAATTTTTGTGCTTCATGTACATGCCTCTTGCTGCGTTCTGCTGGGATCTTTTAAGAATCTAGAAAAGATTACAGCCAATACATCCATTTGGGCAGCACGGTGACTCAGTGGTTAGCTCTGCAGCCTCACAGCGCCAGGGGCCCGGGTTCGACTCCAGCCTCAGGTAACTGTCTGTGCGGAGTTTGCACATACTCCCTGTGTCTGCATGGGTTTCCTCCATGTGCTCCAATTTCCTCCCACAGTCCAAAGATGTGCAGGCTAGGTGGATCGGCCATGCTAAATCGCCGGTAGTGTTCAGGGGTGTGTGTGGGTTATAGGGGTGGGATGGGATGCTGCAAGGGGCGATGTGGACTTGTTGGTCCGACGGACCTGTTTCCACACTGTAGGGAACCGAATCTAATCTAATGTCTGCAGTCAACTCTTATAATCCTCCATGTTATCATCTAATATAGTCTGAAGGGATGCCTGACAACTAATGAAGTGAGGGAACAGGTTTTATGTCTGTATTAATTGAGGATGAATTGATTGTGAGTTGGCTGTATAAATATGGGAGCTAGTAATTAGGGGTTGACGTTTATGGAGTATTTTTAAAAGAAATAAAGCTCTGATGGTACGATGTTGGGTTGGACTCTTTGCATACCTGGAATCCAATTCTTCAGGTCCAGGGAACCTATTAACTTAGTCTTCTCAGTTTTCCTCAATGTTTTCTTGAGGATTTCCTTCTCCCTTTCGCTCCCTACTTTTCGCCCATTGATTTTTTTTTTGTATGTTTTCTACTGTGAAATCAGATAGAAAATATTGGTTCAAAGCTTGTGCCATTACCTTCATTTCCCATCATCAATTCCCCAGTCTCACCCTCTCATGAGCCATTATTCACTGTATTTACTCTTTTCCTTTTTATAGATTTGTGGAAGCTTTTACTGTATTTGTATTAATGTCTCCCTCATTATTATTTTGGTCATCTTTTGTTCACATCTGAAATAGTTTCAGTTCCACAATTTTCCAATCTTTCTTTCAATTTATACTATCTTTAACTTTCTTAGATAGCAACAGATGGCACCATGGTGCATTCTAGCTGTACATCCTTTCATTCTAAATTGACAATATTTTTGTTCAGAGTTATGAAATATCCCCTGAAACATCTGCCATTGCTTCTCTATGGTCTTACCTTTTAAACTATTTTCCCAGTTCAACTCTGCCTTTATACTCCTGAGTTATCTTCAATGAAAGTTAAAGATATTAAACAGTTTCAGACCAAATTCTCATCCTCGTCCTTGATGTAAAATTCTACCACATCCTGATCATTCTTATCCAGAGAATCCTGTACTATGTTATGGTTGATGAGTTGTATCTCAAAACATACTACCAGGTCTAAAATATCTTAATCCCTGCTTGGTTCCAGTGGTACAGTTTTAAGACTCCAAATGCACTCGATGAATATATCCTGAGGGGTAGATAACTGCTCTTAACATCAAGGTGCCGTTCAACCAAATATGACATCAAGGAGCCGTCGCAAAGCTGCAGTCAGTAAGAATCAGGTGAAAAACCCTCTGCTGGCTGGAACCTTACCATAAAGGAAGTGGTTGTGGTTGTTGGAAGTCAGTTGCCCCAACTCCAAAGCATCACTGCGGGGGTTACGTAAATTTGTGCCCTGAGCTCAACCATCTTCAACTGTTTCATCAAATGCCAAATGCCATCCCTCCGTCAGAATGCCATACGTGGGGATGTTCTCAGTTGATTGTGTCATGTTCAGCACCACTCATAGCTCCTCAGATGCTGAAGTAGTCCATGTCCACGGAACATAAGTGATGAGAAGCAAGTGGTAGTTGTGCTGTGCAACTTACGGGCAATGAACGTCACCATTAAGGAGAATCTAACCATTGCCCCATGACTTACACTCCTTTACTGCCAATATGCTGAGGCTTATCAGGTTTCCAGAAACTGAATTGGACCAAACTTGTAATTATTGTGACGACAAGAGCAGGTCAGAGGTTAAGAATTCTGCAGTGAATAATGAGCCCCCTACCTACACAAAGCCTGTCCACCATCTATAAAGCCCAAGTCAGGAATGTAATCTCCACTGGTCAGGACTGGTGCAGCTCCATCAACACTCAGGAAGCTTGAATCATATGGACAAAGCAGCCTGTTGGATTGGTACCCCACCCACCACCTTCAACATCTGTTCTATCATCAGTAATGTATAATTAGTGCCCCATGCAAGTTTCACTCCAAGCCACACACCATCCTGACTCGGAACTATATCGCTGTTCATTAATAGTCATTGAGTGAAGATTCTGGAGCTTCTTTCAGAACAGCACTACTCTAAGGACTGCAGTTATTCAAGAAGGCAGCTCACCACCACCTTCTCCAGGGTAATTGGGCTTAGCCAGCAACATCCACATCCCGTGAATAAAAAAGAATCTTCCAGGCTATCTGTGCCAATTGGATTCACAGTTTATGATAACATCTTTCTTACAAGATCCCATTACTTCTTGGTCTATCGACTGTATGCTATCCTGGACTGTATCTTCTGTCAGGGGATCTATGAATCTGAAACTGTCACAGCTGTGACTTCTTTCCTTTGCTGTTCCTTATCTCTACCCAAACTGATTGTCCATTTTGCCTGGGAGCCAGTTGGCTGGTTTGTAATTCAGAGTGATACCAACAGCCTGGGATCCGACACTGTCTGAAGTTACAATCAAGGAATCTTCTTCTCAACCTCTCTCCTCATCTGAGGTTTGGTAACCTTCAATTTAAACCACCTCCAGTTATCTCTCTCGACTGTGAGAGCAGACCTGTGGTCCCATCTGGGACTATAGTGACTTTGAATCTCCAAACCAAGATAATTTCTCACCAATGTATTGATCTCATCTTTGACACAAGACAAAAAAACAAACAAATTAAACCCAATGAGATGAATTTTGGATCACTGGATTACATGGCATAATTGGACAACGAAATGCACTATTGTTAAAATAATTCGGAATTCAACCAGAAAGGCCACTAATGTGAATCCTGGATCTGTGTATCATTTGAAATTATTTAATTGGATAGTTTCAGTATTTGGCCACAAGATGGAGAAATCTGCTGAGGTGATGTACCCAGAAGATAGAAAGATGATAGAAATGTTTGGAGAGATATGGGCCAAGCACAGGCAGGTGGAACTAGTTCAGTTTGGGATTGTGATCAGCATAGGCTGGTTGGACCAAAGGATCTGTTTTCATGCTGTATGACTCTATGAAACTCAAGCTTAATTGTCCGAAACTCACATTCAGACATATCTAACCTTGATCATAATCTTACAGAAAGATAGCCGACTTTATCCCTCAGAGTTGCAGACTCTTCAATTTTACATCCTCAAAGACATTTAGCAGGAATAGCATGGATTATAGAGTGAGTTGAGTAGATTGGTTCATTATTAATTCTTAACTAAATTTGATTTATTTTACATTTTTAGACAACATCAGGTGAAGATGTGCGTGATTTCACCAAGGTGCTGAAAAATAACTTCAGATCAAAGAAATACTTTGCCAAACATCCTCGCTTGGGTTATTTACCACTACAAACAGTCCTAGAAGGTGAGAACCTTGAGATGTGAGATTTACTAATGTATCATTGCCCATTTGGGGGTTGACAAATATTGCAGCATTATTCGTTCTGCAGCTTTGCAGGAGAGTGAGGTTGTCCATTTGCGCCTATATCAGAAGTACACAATACAAGAACAAGAGGGGCTTAACTGATATCATCGGTCCTCTCGCCTTCAAAACAGTGTAGTTACTCAGAGTGCATCTGCTGTGGACTTGTTGATACTGTCACTAACGTGCAACCTTCCTTGATATCTTTCTCTGTCCCCCAGTTCTGTCTTTTAAAAACTACAATCAATTACTCTCTCCTCAAAAGGAAAGAACCTTTGGCTGAACAGAGAACAAAGAACAGTACAGGCCCTTCGGCCCACGATGTTGTGCCGACCTATTATCCCACTCAGATCAAACTACCCTGCATACCCTTCATTTTACTATCCTTCATGTGCCGATCCAAGAGTCGTTTAAAAGTCTTGAAATGCATCTGACTCCATTACCACTGCCAGCAGCGCATTCCACACACCCGCCACTCACTGTGTAAAGAACCTACCTCTGACATCTCCCCTATTCCTTCCTCCAGTCACCTTAAAATTTCTCCCCCTCGTAATAGTCATTTCTGCCCTGGGAAAAAAAATCTTACTATCCACTCCAGCTATGCCTCTCATCATCTTGCATACCTCTATCAAGTCACCTCTCATTCTTCTTTGCTCCAATGGAAAAAGTCCTCGCCCCCCCTCAATGTTTCATCATAAGACGTGCCGTCCATTCCATGCAGCATCCTGCTAAATCTCCTCTACACCCTCTCTAAAGCTTCCACATCCTTCTTATAATGAAGCAACCAGAATTGAACTCAATATTCCAAGCGCTGCTCCATCCCCACAAACTAATGCTCGATTCCAAATCCCTTTTCTCTTGATGCTTTAAATTCAATGCTGTCTTTCGTGTAATTTCATATTTGAATTCACTGGTCCTGAGCCGCTCGCGGCGATGTGCCCCCGCGGTCCTGCTACAGTGCTTTGAGATGGAAACAAACATGACTGATGAAGGTCCACCAGTTGATGTAGTACGTTTAGATTTCAAAAAAGCATTTGATAAATTACAACTCATAAGGTGACTCAAAAGAAAGCAGCCCATGGGTTCAAGGGTAGTATATTAGGATGGACAGAGGACTGCATCGCAAACAGAAGTAGAGAAGGGGCAGCAGGATGGTAACTTATAACTGGTGTCCGGCCACAGGGTCCCCGCTGCGGAGGCCGTACACCTAATGTTGCCTGGGTTGATTTCGGAAATGGAGGAGGGGATTGCCATGCTTAGGAATGTTGGGCGGATGGGATTTATAAGATTGAAAGAAATCTTATTTTTTCAGCATTTAAGATTCTTAAGAGGCTTGATAGTGTATATCCGTAGAGAATGCTCCCATTTGTGAAATATTTTATGACCAGAGGCCACATTTTCATATTGGTTGCCTGTTAATTCAGGGGAAGAATTACTTCTTTCAGGTGGTAGCAATCTATTCAACACTTTAGCAGAGAAGGTTTTCGAGGTGATGCCATCAATTATATGCTAGGCTGAGATGGCCCGTTTAATTTTCAAATCAAGAAACAACAATAATGAGAAAAGGGTAGTCTTCACAGTGGAAGATACTTCAAGGATCCCCTTATCCCTGTATTCTTTAGTAATGAATTAAATACATCACTACCACACCATCACTACCATTACAGAAGTAGTAGTAGACAATCTAATGGAGTAAAAGCAGATCAGACTCTTTGCCCTGATGGTTTACTTTCTATGATTCCAAACAAAGGAGCTTCAGAGTTGGTGTATGCATTGATTGTAATTTCTGAAAAAGGTTTCGATTCTCGAGAAGCATCTGAGGGCTGGAAAACTGCCGATGTGACATCCCTATTTAAAAAGGAGAGAGGCAAATTGTTGGAAATATGTGGCAATCAACTGTGAAGAACATAATAGCAGGACATTTGGAAAATCAGAATCTAATCAAACAGAATCACCATAGCCTGACGAAAGAGAAATTATGTCTGGCTAATTTGTTTGGGTTTTTCGAGGAAGTCCCAACCAGAATTAGTAGAGGAAAACCAGTAAATGTGTTGTATTTGGACTTTGAGCAAACATATGAGAATGTACTCAAAAGTAATAAGCTAAGAGCTGAGGTTTTGAAGGTAGTATATTGCTATGGATCAGTATGCTTTGCATGGCCAGGAAGGAGAGATCACATCTACAGTGAAATGCACCAAGTGAATAGATATTTTGGGGAATTTGGTGGCAATGTGGTAAGTCAGTGCAGAGGGTAAGAGGTGCTATTTGCTTGCTTTTTTTGCCTGATAGTTGGTAAGCTTTTCTTTTGAGACAGGGCAAATTGAAGCCAGAAGCGGGGACCCAGAAGGTGAACCCGATTCATTGGTTGGTGATAGCTACTGGTTTAAGAATCTATTATCGGTAACTTTCAGATTGAAAGTAAATCGGAGAAATATATACAGGCTACAAACTAATGTTTTTAAATCAAATTAAGATTTAAGTAATTGAAATGGAGATGCCGGGCCAATGATGATTTAAACCTCCATGACGGGGGAGTGGTCAGACACCATACTCCAGCTCAGGGTTGATGAACTGGAATCTCAGTTTCGACCAATCAACAAATCATGCGGGGGAGAGTTACCAGGGAATGCTCTGTTTCCGGAGGCGGTCACACACCTTAGATTAACTACCTGAAGCTCGGTCAGTGGCCAGGGACGTGAGACTGTGACTAAGGACAGGGCAGGTGGAAGGATCCAGGATGTCGTGCAGAAGGAACCTTGGCCTTTGATCTTATCGAACAGGTTTGAGATTCTTTCTTCCTGTGTGGATGAGAGGTCAGGGTATATGGAAGATGAGTAAACTGACTATAGCACGGTGGTACAGGGGGACATTCAAGAGGGGATAAAAAGTGAAATGTAGTTATAATCAGAGGTAGTATAGTTAGCGGAATGAACATTGTTGGTTGTGACTCGGATCGAGAGTCTCGAAAGTAGTGTTGCCTGCCTGGCGCCCAGGTTTAGGATATTCCGTCTTGGCTACCAAGGAATTTGAAGTGGGAGGTGTAGAAATCCAGCTATCGTGGTGGACACAGGTACCATTGATATGGAAGAAAGCGGAAAGAGGTTCTGCTGAGGGATTATGAGCATTGAGGTGCTGAGTGAGAAGGCAGAACCAAAAGGTAATAATCTCGGGATTCTTATCTGAGCAATTTGGCACGGTGTGAACAAAACTGAAGATGTAAATGCATAGTTCAAATGATGGCATGGCAGAAATGTGTTTGAATTCATGGGACATTGGCATCGGTGTGGGGAAGGAGGGAGTTGTTCCGGTGGCATAGGCTTGATGAGAGTCATATTGGGACAAGTATCCTGGCAAAAGACATAGCTAGGTCTGGGGGTAGGGCATCAAAGTGAAAAGTGTGGAGCGGGTGAGTCCAGTTGCATGGAAAATTATGGAAAAAGTTAGAAGCTAGTAAGTGCTCAGCAAAGTTTCCAGAGCAAGTAATAGGACAAAAAGTATGGAAATAGTCAGGAGTCTCATTTCAGGTGCAGCAGATAAGAAGGGTGGCCGTAAATGCCAGACTGAAGGTCTTTTATTTAATTGTAGGGAGTGTATAAAACAAAGTGAATGAGTTTGTGGTGCAGATTGAAATTGACAGATGTATTGTTCTGGGTATCACAGACATGTGGTTGTAAGGGGATAAGTGTTGGGAACTAAATATCCAATGATTCATGTCCTATAGAAAGAACAGACAAATGGACAGAGATGCCAGGGTTGGCTTGTGAGTAAGAAATGGGGCAGCGCTGAAGGAACCACAGGTCTTGAGCTTGTTTAATAATGACTTGGAGGAAGAGGTGAATGTGCTGTGGCTAAATTTGTAGATGACTCAAAAATATTTGGAAAGACAAGGCATGGCACAGAAACAGAGATTTACCAGGATGTTACTTGGATTGGAATGTATTAGCTTTCAGGAGGGCTTGGTGGAAATGTTGTATAATAATAAATGTAATGAGATCAACCATGATCTCACCGAATGGTGGAGGAAATTCAATGGGCCAAATGACTTTTTGAGTGAGTCTTGTTGTTTGACAATGAATTCGTAAAGGTGTTTTTTTTTTGTCTCTTGGATGAGATGTAAAAATGAAATGTGTACGCTTCCTTTTCATCTGGCAATAAATAATCGTTCTGAACGATTTCCATTGACTAGTGGCAATCTGACAAGCATCACGATGTAAAGAGATTCTTAGCTTCTTTTTAATTGTCAAGTTATTCTTTGGAATTAATTCAGCATATATTATTTGCATCTCAGGAATTATATTCATCACTGCATCTCAAAAAGTACTCTGTTGTATGATAACAGCATTTTAAAGAACACTCTTCAATGGTTGTGATTTTCAGTTGCCATAACACACATTAAATTACATTGTTGGCCAATCTGTCCATGATTATTTCATTGTCTTACATTTCAAACAGACAAGGAAATATTGGTGATGCAATGAAGAGTTTGATGATAAAATATAATTACTGTTACGGTTTCCTCTTGGTCGAAATATTCTCATCAAATTGACTGGTCAAGGAAATGGGACACTGACTGTGAGTACTTTGAGTGTTTAAGTGATTCCTAAAATGAAAATTATGACCTTGATTTCTCTTGCATGCAGATATGAAGAGACTATTTTAAAAATCCTCTCGGTTCGTGGTTCAGGCATAAAGGTGTCACATGTATATTTATGTATATACATGTACATGTGTAATCTGAAAAGAAAATGACGATAAATCACTTGTTACAAGGTGAGAATGAGTTATCCAGATAGTAAGAACTGCCAAAGTTGGTGTCTGAGATAACACATTGTGGAGCTGGGGGAAAGCAGGCAGCATCAGAGGCTCAAGAAAGTTGATGTTTTGGGTCAGGACCTTTCCTCCAAAATGGAGGGTGGACGGGAGCTCAGAAACAAATAGTGTGGAGAGGGAGGAGGTGCTGGGGAAGGTAGGTGGGATGGTGATAAATGAGTACTATCCAGATTGGAGCAAATTTACCCCAGAAGGTATTGAATACAAGTTCCAAATCACTCTCAAAATCCTAGTGACTGTTAACATTCATGTTTTTTTTGTCTGTGTGTTTCAGTAGTTGCATGTCAGTTTGAATGGTTCATTGAGAGTGAGGAACCTATGGACTCACACACACCAACATGGAATTTAATTCAAAGAGTGACTTCTCTTCAAAGTACTTAGTCGCTTTTAAAATCTTGACCATTTCTGCTGTCTAGTTGAACAAGTGTAGCTGAATACTGCTTCGATAGGAATTAGTGTTTAATAGGAACATATTTGTGAAACTTACAGTTCCTCAAGCTTTAGCATAAACTGGTGGAGACTTTCGGCGCTTGCAAAAAGGCTCACCTCTCTGTTAATACTGAAGGAAAATTGGAGTTTAAAAGTAAGTTCATCCGGTGTCAGGGAATGAAATGTTAATGTTGACTTGAATATAATTTTTAAAAAATTAATATATTTGTGTAGCACTAAACTCAAATTAAAATTTGGATATGCCAGTTGACTCCTGTTTGACACTGTATGGAATGGCGGTGACATCAGATTCAGTGATGATTGAGAATCTAAAGAATATGAGGATAAGATTTAAAATCCAAATATCATTGAACTCTTCAAGGAATGTATTACTGGAAAAGGGGGAAAGCATGTATGTATATTAGAATTGAATACACTCTGAAGGCGGTGGCACAGATGAAACAGACCTGTGTGCTAAAACTTATCACAAATTTCACATTGAATGGAGCAGTTTAAACAGGCTGGAGGAAGCAGATATGCCAGCGCAAACTTTTGAATTTGTGCATTCTGTTCATAAACATCACCAAAATTGTGGGAACCTGTTTATTCTTTCTCTTTTATTGCACAGAACCATACGATTACACTAATTTTGATGAGGAATTTAAAGATTACGAGCCCCGTCCGTTTGACTCGCAGTTTGGTACCATAGGTTGGTACGATCTTCGTTCGAGAAGGAAGAGGGATGTTCCAGACACAGAAAATCGTCAAACCATTTACTACAAAGTCTGTTTCTGCTTAGTATTAATTAATGCAGTTAACATTTTCAGATCGACATGATTGCAGAATGGAGTCAATAAAACAAATTCCATCTGATATTCAACATAAATTTTAAGTTTGGAATAACAAGCTCACAAGAAAGATGACCTGGTTTTAGATATCACTTGGGACCACAGACTAACAGACAAAGGAACAAAGCAAAACGACTCTGCGATTTGATGTAGAAACTCCTGACTCCGAAGCCTGCAGCCGCCCTCCAATTCTCAAGTCAGAAGTGTGTCAATGATGGTGCAGATCCAACAACACTGGAAACGATCTTGAGTCTAGACCAAAGCAGCCCCTTGATTGGCACCGTATCCATTCTCTCCACAACCAACTCCAAGACACAATAATGTGTCCATATACAAGATGCACTGCCACATTTTTTTCCAACTATTCTTACACCCGCCTTTCCAGACTTAGAAAACTCATCTTCAAGGTCAAGGACATCAGACATGGTAGCACTAATCCCAGTAAAAATCACCTCCAAGCTACTCTCAAACTTATTTGGAAATGAATGATTGTTCCTGAGTCAATATTAGTAATCTCTTTTGGAACAGCATTGTGGGTCTGTGTACAGCAACATGAAGCTGTTCAAGAAGTCAATTTGTGCTGGACAATCAGCAACAGCTATGTCTCATTAAAGAATAAATAAATCGGAAAGAAATCCATCTGAGAGTCACAAGCAAATGGGTAACTTTTTTTTGTTCACTCTGCAGCTCGTGGGCTATTACCAATTTTGACAATGACAAATGAAGCTTTTGTTTGGTTTGCTATTGATAGCAACTGTCCACAAAATAAAAACAATTGGCATCAGAGATAATGGGAAGTGCAGATGCTGGAGAATCCAAGATTACAAAGTGTGGAGCTGGATGAACACAGCAGGCCAAGCAGCATCTCAGGAGCACAAAAGCTGACGTTTCGGGCCTAGACCCTTCATCAGAAAAGAGGGAGGAGGAGAGGGCTCTGAAAGAAAAAGGGAGAGGGGAAGGCAGATTGAAGATGGATAGAGGGGAAGATAGGTGCAGAGGAGACAGACAAGCAATAAGGAAGGAGAGGATCAAATATGAAGGTAGGCTAGCTAGTCATATCAGAAATCATAGTAACAGCTTCTTTCAATACATAAGAAACAAACGTGAGGCAAAAGTAGACACTGGGCCACTCCAAATTGATGCTGGAAGGCAAGTGGTGGGAGATAAGGAAGTAGCTGAAGAACTTAATAAGTACTTTGCGTCAGTCTTCACAGTGGAAGACATGAGTAATATGCCAACAATTAGGGAGAGCCAGGGGGCAGAGCTGAGGATGGTAGGAATTACAAAAGAGCAAGTGCTAGAAGAGCTAAAAGGTCTAAAAATTGATAAATCTCCTGGCCCCGATGGGCTATATCCTAGAGTTCTGAGGAAGGTGGCTGAGGAAATAGCAGAGGCTTTGGCTATGATCTTTCAAAAGTCACTGTAGTCAGGGAAAGTCCCAGATGATTGGAAAATTGCTGTTGTAACTCCCTTGTTTAAGAAAGGATCAAGGCAAAAGATGGAAAATTACAGGCCGATTAGCCTGACCTCGGTAGTTGATTAAAATTCTTGAATCATTGTCAAGGATGAGATTTCGAAATTCCTGGAAGTGCAGGGTCAAATTAGAACAAGTCAGCATGGATTTAGTCAGGGGAGGTCGTGCCTGAAAAACCTGTTAGAATTCTTTGAAGAGGTAACAGGTATGTTAGACCAGGGAAACCCAGCGGATGTTATCTATCAAGACTTCCAACAGGCCTTTGATAAGGTGTCTCACAGGAGGCTGCTGAGCAACGTGAGGGCCCATGGTGTTCGAGGTGAGATACTGGCCTGGATTGAGGATTGGCTGTCTGACAGAAGGCAGAGAGTTGGGATTAAGGGCTCTTTTTCAGAATGGCAACCAGTGACGATTGGTGTCCCGCAGGGTTCAGTGGTGGGGCCGCTGCTGTTCACCTTATATGTTAATGATCTGGATGAAGGGACTGGGGGCATTCTGGCGAAGTTTTCCGATGATACGAAGATAGGTAGACAGGCAGGTAGTACTGAGGAGGTGGAGAGGCGGCAGTAAGATTTAGACAGTTTAGGAGAGTGGCCCAGGAAATGGCTGATGAAATTGAATGTGAGTAAATGTGAGGTTTTTCACTTAGGTAAAAAGAATAGAGACATGGAATATTTTCTAAATGGTGAGAAAATTCGTAAAGCAGAAGTACAAAGGGATCTGGAATTCTTGGTCCAGGATTCTCTAAAAGTTAACTTGCAGGTAGAGTCCATGATTAAGAAAGCGAATGTAATGTTGTTTATCTCAAGAGGGTTGGAATATAGAAGCAGTGATGTGCTTCTGAGGCTTTATAAAGGTCTAGTTAGGCCCCATTGAGAATACCGTGTCCAATGTTGGGCCCCACACTTCAGAAAGGACATACTAGCCCTGGAGCGTGTCCAGCGGAGATTCACACGGATGATCCCTGGAATGGTAGGTTTGACATACGACGAACGGCTAAGGATCCTGGGATTGTACTCATTAGAGCTGAGAAGGTTGAGGGGAGATCTAATACAAAGTTACGAGATAATATGTGGCTTAGAAGGGGTGGACGCTAGGAAGTTGTTTCTGTTAGGCCAGGAGACTAGGACCTGTGGGCACAGCCTTAAAATTAGAGGGGGTAAATTTAAAACGGAAATGAGACGACTTTTCTTAAGACTGAGAGTGGCGGGCTTGTGAAATTCATTGCCACGGAGTGCAGTGGGGGCCGGGACGTTGGATGTCTTCAAGGCAGAGATCAACAAATTCTTGATCTCACAGGAATCAAGGGCGACGGGGAGCGTGCTGGGAAGTGGAGTTGAAATGCCCATGAGCCATGATTTAAATGGCGGAGTGGACTTGATGAGTCGAATGGCCCTACTTAGACTCATATCTTATGGTCTTAAGTTAAAGGGTCGGACATGAAGCCAATAGAGGTGAGTGTAGGTGGGGAGAGGTCAGTCTGGGGAGGACAGACAGGTCAAGGGGGCGGGAAGCGGTTAGTAGGTCAGGAATGGGGGTTTGGCTTGAGCTGGGAGGAGGGGATCGGGGAGAGGAAGAGCAGATTAGGAACGTGGGGACGAGCTGGGCTGGTTTTGGGATGCAGTGGTGGGAGGGGAGATTTTGAAGCTTGTGAAGTCCACATTGATACCATTGGGCTGCAGAGTTCCCAAGTCTCGGTTAAGGAAGGACAATAAACACTGGTCAGTCAGTCATACATCGAACAAAAAAAGTTTATTTTTTAAAAAAAATAGGATGCATCTGTCAATCAAGTGGCAAAGTATTATCGAGTTTTGAGAAGATTTTTAGCTCAGGATTGAGGTTTTGGATGTAAGATTGCTCACTGAGCTGGAAGGTTAGTTTTCAGATGATTCGTCACCATTCCAGGCGAAATCATCAGTGAGCCTCCAGTGAAGCGCTGGTGTTCGGTCCCGCTTTCTATTCAAGTGTTTAGGTTTCCTTGGGTTGGTCATGTTATTTCCTGTTCTTTTTCTCTGAGGATGGTAGATGGATTTGGAGCCAATGTGTTCTCCCTAGTGTAGTTTGTGTATGGAATGAACTGCCAGAGGAGTGCCAGAGGCTATTATAATCACAGTATTTAAAAGTCACCTGCATGGACACATGAATAGGAAGGGTCTGTAGGGATATGGGCAACATGCTGGCAAATGGAACTAGTCATTTACGATATCTGGTCGGCATGGAGGAGTTGGACTGAAGGGTCTGTTTCCCTGCTGCACAACTCTACGACTCTGTCTTTGTCTCTTTGTGTGTCTCTCTCTCGCCCTCGCTCCCCCCTCCCATTTTCTCCAAACCCACCCCTCGCCACACACACAATCTCTGTCTCTCCATCTCTCTGTGTGTGCCTCACTCTGTGTCATTGTCTCTCTCTCTCTGTTGTCTTGTCTCTGCCACCTCGCTGTGCACTTCTGTCTCTCTTTCTTTCTCTTTCACTCTGTCTCTTGTGTGTGTGTGTGCGTGCGCGCTCCTCTCTGTCTCTCGTCTTGTCTCTGCCTCCCTCTGTGTGTGTCTCTGCCGTTGTCTCTCCCCTGTCTCTCCGTCTCTCCCTGTGAACTTCTCCCTCTCCCCTGCCCCCGCCCCCGGCGCTCTGTCTTTCTCTGTGTCTCTCTTCCTCTCGCCGTGTGTTTCTCTATCCGTGCATCTCCACCCGCTCAGCAGGGAGCATTGAGTTTTTTTTTAAAAGTTTAAAAATCTGTTTAAACCCAACCCATCCGCAATCAGACTGCATTTCTAATTCTCTCTCTCACACACACAGTCTGTCTCTTTCTCCCTCTCAGTCAATCCCCTTCCTCTCCTGTTCCTACTCACGCCTTTTCCCCCCGCTCTGCCTTGGTGACGAGTCCACTGTCTGGAACCCTTTTCCCGGGAGGGGACTGAGGACCCAGCTGTTCTGCATCGGGATCAGCGTACCACGATCCGGGACCCCTACAGCCTCCAGCATGACCACTGGGCGAGGAGCAGGCATCCAGGCTGCTGGAGCGCTCGCTGCTCAGTGGCTCGGCCCTGCGCCGCCTTGGCCGGGAGCGGGGATCCGAGGTGGGAGAAGGCCTCTTCGCCCGGCTCCTGGGCACAGCTACCTGCCTGAACAAGAAAATGTGAGGCTGGATGAACACAGCAGGCCAAGATCTTGGATTCTCCAGCATCTGCAGTTCCCACTATCTCTGGTACCTGCCTGAACAGCTGCCTGGCACCGAACCCACCCCCTCTCCTCCCCTCCTCTCTCCCCGCCCCCTCCTCCTTCCCCCCAACCCCCTCCTCCTACCCCCCGCCCCTTCCTCCTGCTCCCTCCCTCTATTCATGCATTCCTTCCTCCTGTCAGTCCTCGCTCCCTCCCTCCAGCCATCCATTCCTCCCTCGCTCGCTCCCTCCAGCCATCCATTCCTCCCTCGCTCCAGCCATCGCACCCTCCCTCCCTCACTCCAGTCAGTCAAAACAACAAAGAAAATTACAGCACAGGAACAGGCCCTTCAGCCCTCCAAGCCTGCGCCGACCAAGATCCTCTGTCTGACCAGTCACCTATTTTCTCACGGTCTGTGTCCATTTGCTCCCTGCCCGTCCGTGTACCTGTCCAAATATATCTTAAAAGATGCTAATGTGCCTGCGTTGCCCACCTCTGCTGGCAATGCGTTCCAGGTGCCCACCAACCTCTGTGTAAAGAACTTGCCATGCATATCTCCCCTAAATTTTCCTCCTCTCGTCCACGTCCTTTTGGTAATGGACACAGTACTCTAAATGTGGCCGAACCACAGTCCTATACAACTGCAACATGACCTGCCAACTCTTGTACTCAATACCCTGTCCAATGAAGGAAAGCATGCCATATGCCGCCTTGACCACCCTATTGACCTGCATTGTCACTTTCAGGGAACAACGGACCTGAACACCCAGATCTCTCTGTTCATCAATTTCCCCCAAAACTTTTCCATTTACTGTTTCGTTTGCCCTTGAATTTGATCTTCCAAAATGCATCACCTCGCATTTGCCTGGATTGAACTCCATCTGCCATTTACCTGCCCAACTCTCCAGTCTATCTCTGTTCTGTTCTGTAATCTCTGATAGTCCCCTTCACTATCTGCTTCTCCATTCCTCCCTTGTAGTGCGATTAGGCAAGACTTAGGAGGCATAGAATGGGTTAGCAAAATGCAGGGGATGGGGACAATTGAATTGTGGAGCTGGTTTAAGGAACAGATATTGCATATCCTTGAGAGGTACGTCCCTGTCAGGCAAGGAGGAAGCAATAAGCTAAGGGAACCGTGGTTTACTAAAAAAATTGTATCTCTTGTTCAGCAGAAGAGGGAGGCTGATGTGACGATGAGACCAGATGGTTCAGATGAGGTGATGGAGAGCTACAGATTAGCTAGGGAGGATTTAAAGAGAGAGTTAAGAAGAGCAAGGAGGGTACATGAGCAGACATTGGCAGGTAAATAAAGGAGAGCCCTAAAGCTTTCCATAGGTATGTGAGGAATAAGAGGATGACTGGGCTCGGCAAAGGGCCAGTCAAAGACAGAAGTGGGAAGTTGTGTGTGGACGCTGTGGAGATTGGAGAGGTGCTAAATGAATATTTCTCATCTGTTTTCACTGAGCGACAGGAGAATATTGCAGAGGAGGTGACTGAGTTACGGGCTATTAGAATTGAAAAGCTTACGGTTAGTAAGGATGAAGTGTTATCAATTCGACAACGTGTGAAGGTAGATAAAACCCCTGGGCCTGATGGGATTTTTCCGAGGATTGCCTGGGAAGCTAGGGAGGAGGTGGTGGAGCCTTTGGCCTTGATTTTGGGAGTCCTCATTGTCCACAGGTTTCGTACCAGAGGACTGGAGAAGTGCAAATGTTGTGCCCTTGTTCAAGAGGGGCAGTAAGAATGACCCAGGCAATTAAAGACCTGTGAGCCTTACGTCTGTTGTAGGAAAAATTTTGGAAAGGATTATAAGAGATAGGATTTATAATCATCTAGAAAGCAACAATGAGATTGGAGATAGTCAACATGGATTTGTCAAGGGCAGGTCGTGTCTCACAAACTTCATTGAGTGTTTTGAGAAGGTGACCAATCATGTGGATGAGGGTCGGGCAGTTGGCGTGGTGTACATGGACTTGAGTAAAGCCTTTGATAAGTTTCCCCATGGTAGGCTATTGGAGAAAATACAGAGGCACGGGATTGAGGGAGATTTAGCCATTTGGATTAGAAACTCGCTTTCAGTAAGAAGGCAATGAGTGGTGGTTGATGGAAAATATTCAGCCTGGAGTCTGATTACTAGTGGTGTGTCTCAAGGATCTGTTTTGAGACCACTGCTGTTGTCATTTTTATAAATGACTTGGATGCAGGCATTGGTGGATGGGTTAGTAAGTTTGCAGATGACACTAAAGACAATGGAGTGGTGGACATTGTGGAAGAATGTTGCAGGTTGCAGGGAGACTTGGATAAACTGCAAAATTGGGCCGAAAGGTGGCAAATGGAGATTGATACGGATAAATGTGAGGTGATTCACTTTGGGAGGAATAATAGGAAGGCAGGACACCGGGTCAACAGAAAGATTCTTGGTAGTGGAGATGAACAGAGGGATCTTGGTGTCCATGTACATAGGTTCCTGAAAACTGCCCCCCAGGTTGATAGTGCTGTTCAGAAGTCTGATGGTGTTTTAGGTTGCATTGGTAGAGGGATTGAGTTGCGGAGACGTGATGTCATTCTGCAACTCTACAAAACGCTAGTGCGGCCTCGCTTTGAATATTGCATGGTCGCTCCATTACAGGAAGGATGTGGAATCGTTGCAACAGGTGCAGAGGAGATTTACCAGGATGTTGCCTGGTCTGGAGCGAAGTTCTTATGAAGAAAGGCTGAGGAACTTGGGTGTGTTCTCATTGGAGAGAAGGAGGCTGAGAGGGGATTTAGTAGAGACATACAAGATGGTCAGTGGATTAGATAGGGTGGACAGTGAGAGTCTTTTTCCGAGGATGATGACTTCAGCTGGTACAAGGGGGCACAGCTACACATTGAGGGGTGGTGGATTTAAGACAGATGTCAGAGGCAAGTTCTTTCCTCAGAGAGTGGTACGGGGGTGGAATGCTCTGCCTGCCAATGTAGTCAACTCAGCCACATGAAGGGCATTTAAACAGCCCTTGGATAAGCATATGGATGCTGATGGGATTGTGTAGGGGAATGGGCTTAGATTAGTTCACAGGTCAGCGCAACATGGAGGGCCAAAGGGCCTGTTCTGCGCTGTGTTGTTCCATGTACTATTACAGTTCACAGATCACATTTAACACTAAAATGAGTGGTAGAGTAAAGAGGATAATGAAAATCTGCAGATGGACACAAAGTTGAAGTGAATGGACAAGGGTCTTGCAGATGGAGTGCAATGATGGTAAATGTGAGGCTATCCATTTTGGTAGCAATTAGGGCAAAATGGAGTATTACTTAAATGGTGAAAAATTGTAGCATGCTGCTATGCAGAGGGAGCTGGGAAACCTTGTGTATGAATCACAGAATGTTTGCAGATGCAGCTGGTAATTGAGGCAACAAATGGAATAGTGTCCCTTATAGCTCGAGTGATGCAGTTTAAAAATCGGGAGGGGATGCTCCAGTTGTATAGGGTGCTGGTAAAGCTTGATGTAGAGTAGTTTGTACAGTTTTAGTCTCCTCACTTTAGAAAGGATGTGCTGGCACTGGAGGGGGTGCAAAGGAGCTTCACAAGAATGATTCCAGAATTGAAAATGTTGCTGTCTGGGGAGAGATTGAGGAGACTAGGATTGCACTCACTGAAACTTCGAAGAATGAGGGGTGTTCTAATAGCAACTTTTAAAATGATGAAAGAAATAGATAGGAAAGATACACGGAAGTTGTTTCCACTGATGGGTGAAATTACAACTGGGGGGCACAGCCTCAAAATAAGGGTGAACAGATTTAAGACTGAGTTGAGGATGAGCTGCTTCATCCAAAGGGTTGTGAATCTGTGGAATTCTCTGCTCAGTGAAACAGTTGAGGTTCCCTGATTGAATGTTTTAAAGGCCAAGACAGATAGATCTTTGAACAGGAAAGGAATTGAGGGTTATGGTGAATGGCAGGGTAAGTGGAGCTGTGTCCGCACAAAGGTCAGCCATGACCTTATTGAATGGCGGAGTGAGCTGAAAGAGACAGATGACCTACTCCTGCTTTATTTCTTATGTCCGTATGTCCTTAGATTGCCATCCTTGTCATTCCTCCTTCCCTGGAATAGGCCAGTTCTGAACGCTGATCAGTAGGTCTTTAAATAACTCCCGCGTATCAAATGTCGACTTGTTCAATAAAAGCTCCTCCCAATGAATACTGCTCAGCTCCTACCTAATACTCCTTCCCCCAATTTAGTAGCTTCCCACAAGTTCCTGATTGTTCATAGCTATCTTAAAATGTAAGGAGAGGCGATCACCCCGTTTGAAGAAGCTCCTGGTTCAGTGTTTTTCCCCATGTGGGAGTCAGCTACAGGTTTTCTTGTTCCAAGATTGGGGAGGAAATGGCCCAGTGGTGGTATTGCTGGACTGTTAATTCAGAGAGTTAGATAACATTCTGGGGACCTGTGTTCAAATCACAGCACAGCAGATGGTGGAATTTGAATTGAACATAAAAGAAAATCATGAATGAAGAATCTAATGATGACCATGAATCCATTGCCAAATGTCAGAAAAACCCAACTGCTTCACTGATGTCCTTTAGAAAAGCAAACTGCCATCCTTACGTGGTCTGGCCTACTTGTGACTGCAGACCCACAGCCATATGATTGACTCTGAACTGTCCCCTGGGCAATGAGGGATGGACAATAAACACTGCGTAGCTAGTGATGTCCTCCTCCCATTAACAAATAAATAAAATTGGATTCTACATCTTCTGATTGAAGATTGTTTCTTGTTCTCTCAGTAATTTCATCGCTTACAGTCAGTTTCCCTCCTGCCTGTCTTTTTGGAATGTCACGTAGCCCTGCACATTTACCTCCAGTGTTGATCTCCTCATAGCCATGTCTTTGTAATAGCTCTCAAATCATGCCCGTCAACCTGTATGTGTGCTCTTAATTTGTTGATTTTGTTCTGAATACAATGAGCACGCAAGCAAAGAGTCATTAATTTTGATTTATAACTTTATTTCACCTCTTGACACTATTTACAGCTGTTTTCTGTTTCTACATGCTGTCTTTTCCAGTCCCATGCTGAGTATTGTTATCCCAATAGTTCTTTAATGTCAGTGTGTGTGTATTCCTGGGCGACTATGCTCGTGTGGTCTACGGAGTTGTGGAGGTCACAGTTCTAGGACAGCCATTTCATAGGCCTCTGCTGCAGCTAAGAAGAAAAGACAATCTCTTGCTCTGAGCTCTGCAAACCAGGGCAATGTCAAAAAGGAAACAAGGTCAAAAGAATTTCAACAAGAATCTCAAAATTAACTGCTGAATTCACATAAGCATTCCGGGGATCGCCCAATGTAGTGGCCACAACATCCCACTTTCTATTCCTCACAAACAATCCAAAGGCTGAACTATCCGTATCCCTCTTAACTTTTACGTTTTTTGAGCTAATTTCTTGTTTCTAACTTGTGTGTATTTGTGGTGCCTTATGACTTCTTGCATTTAGCAATTGATAAACTCACTTTCTCACTCATTCAGTAAAACCTAGTTTTATAGAATCCCCAGTGTGGAAACAGGCCATTCAGTTCAAGAAGTCCACAGCAACCCTACAAAGAGCATCCCACCCAGACCCATCCCCATTCCCTCCTCAATCCCTGTCAGCCTGCATTTCCCATGGCTAATATACCGAACCTACACGTGTGTGGGCACTGTGGGTAATTCAGCATTCCCAATCCACCTAACCTGCACATCTCTGGACTGGTCAAAACAATGATTCGATTTGAATTAGTTATAATGCAGCTGTTAACAGTAATCCTCCGTCCCTGTGTTGGAGCGAGATTTAACATCCAAGATCAAAAATGAAACACTTGAACAAGGTAGCTCAAATTGAGGTTGTTGACTTGCTCGCCGAGCTGGCTTGTTTTCATTGAGACGTTTCGTCACCATGATTGGTGACATCACCAGCAGAGCCTCCAACGAAACAATGTTACTTTACTCTGTCTGGAATTTATACTGTCCGGTCAGTTACCATGAGTACTGTCATTTCGGGTTTTGATCTGTATGGGTTTGTATGTGCGGTCCAATTGTATCTGTTTGTTGGTTACATTATGGGTGGAGGATCACGCCACTCATACGAAACTGGGACAAGGTAACCATAGTAGCCCAAGCCAAGTGTAGACACGCAGAGGAATTCCTAGAGGCATGGTTCACCACCCATTCTGCAGGCTCACATTCTTGGTCTCTTCAGTTTGAATATGATCACTTAACCATATCCTTTATGACAAACAACAGAGTCTTACTTCCTAAAATCTTCAAACAGGACTGTCCAGACAGATTCACTTGTTCTCATGATATCGTCTTCTGCTGGAGGGATTCCGAAATGTCTGCATTCTTCCTCAACTGAGCATTCCTTGCGTTCGTGGTTGACAGAGCTCTCGGCCATGTCCAACCCAGCTCGTACACTTTGGCCTCACCCCTGATGAGGTACCCTGGTCCTCAATGACCAACCCATCAATATCCACATCTAGAAGAACATCAGCCACGATTTCCAACAAGATCCCACCACCAGGCATATATTCCCTTCCCCTCCCTTGTCAGCCTTCTGCAGGGACCATTCCATCAGGACACCTCGGTCCACTCCTTATCCATTCGCAACACCTTCCCATAACCCGACAGCACTTTCCATGCCACCACAGAAGGCATAACATCTGTCCATTTACTTCCTCTGGCTTCACTATCCAACGCTTCCAGGGGAAGCAGCGATTTACCCACACTTCACTCAATCTAGTCTACTGTATTCACTGCTCACAATATTGTCTTGCTCTGCATCGGGGAGACGAAACACAGACTGACCAACCACTTGGCTGAACACCTATATTCTGTACATAAAAATGGCCCCAGGTTTCCAATTGCCTATCACTTGAGCACCCCATCATGATCCCTGGCCAAAATCTCTGTCTCAGGCTTGCTGCAGTGCTCCAGTGAGTGCAAGGTAGAAGACAAAAATCTCATGTTTGCTTTGCAGAACACCTCCGCTCGGTTCGCAATCAACAACAGCACCTTCCAGTCACCAACCATTTTAACTCCTTTAACTCCCCCTCCCATTCCTTAGACGGCATGTCCATCATGGGCCTCCTGCAGTGCCACAATGATGCCACCGGAAGGGGGCAGGAACAGCAACTCATATTCGGCTTGGGAACCCTGCAGCCCAATGGTATCAATGTGAACTTCACCAGTTTCAAAATCTCCCCTTCCCCTACTGCATCCCTAAACCAGCCCAGTTCGTCCCCTCCCCCCACTGCACCACACAACCAGCCCAGCTCTTCTCCCCCCCCCCCCCCCCACCCACTGCATCCCAAAACCAGTCCAACCTGTCTCTGCCTCCCTAACCGGTTCTTCCTCTCACCCATCCCTTCCTCCCACCCCAAGCCGCACCCCCCGCTACCTACTAACCTCATCCCACCTCCTTGACCTGTCCGTCTTCCCTGGACTGACCTATCCCCTCCCTACCTCCCCACCTATACTCTCTCCACCTATCTTCTTTACTCTCCATCTTCGGTCCGCCTCCCCCTCTCTCCCTATTTATTCCAGTTCCCTCTCCCCATCCCCCTCTCTGATGAAGGGTCTAGGCCCGAAACGTCAGCTTTTGTGCTCCTGAGATGCTGCTTGGCCTGCTGTGTTCATCCAGCCTCACATTTTATTATCTTGGAATTCTCCAGCATCTGCAGTTCCCATTATCTCTGATACTATTTATAACACACCACACTGACTGTAACTACAAGCTGTGTGTTTCTTCAACAAAATATCTGCAAATAAACAAACATCCTGGATGAAGACTTATTATCTGACACTCCACTCACACCAGTTGTATGATCTTTTGATCTGTCTGCTTATAAATTGTGTGCCTGTGTGTTTTCCTCTCTGACCACACGTGATGAAGGGACTGCACTTCAAAAGCTTGTATGATTTCAAATAAACCTGTCAGATTATAACCTGATGCTATGTGGCTTCTGACTTTGTCCATCCTCGTCCAACACCAGCACCTCCACATTATAAGTGTTTGAAACCAAGTCAGTGCAACAGGTATATGTCGAACATTTGACTTCAGAAGGATGCCTCGTGCTGAAAAGTTTATTAATAACAAAGGATTTCTCCATTATGCCATCTATCATAACATGCTGCGCCTCACAGTCATAATGAAAGGATGCCCACTTTAATTTAGCAGCGCCAAGAACAGTTATGGACATTTTTAGCATGGGAGAAGGCCATTCAACCTATTTTATCTGTACCAGCTCTCTCCCAGAGCAACAAAATTAATCCTTTTCTCGAATTCATTCCACATATTTCACAGGATTGAAATATATAGGTACATAGTTAAGAGATTTTAACATCGAGTGAGCAGTTCTCGCACTTCACCTTGTCACTAACAATTGAAAACGTGACTTAGAAAGAGTGGGTCTTTATTTTGTTCTGTTGTGATGATGAAGAAGATGCAAGTCCAAGTGCTGGAACTGGCCTCTTGAACTTAGAAACATTTAAATGTATATAAAATGAATTCTGTGCGCATCTATTAAAAGCAGTTTTATGGAAGGAAAAGGTACCAAAGAAGATTTGGTGTATTGTACTTGATGCTATTATACTCCAACCTGTGAAAACAGAACTCTACGACTGTGAGTGTTGAGATCTGAGAGGGTGCTATCTTGTTTGAATTTACATTGCTAAGTCTAGGCCTATTTTCCCAACAGCAAAATTGGTAATGCAGAAAGAAATGGATGTTTCTCGCATTTGTTGGCTGTAAGTGTCTGTTTAAAGTTTGAGTACAGTTTCCTCATATACAGGTGCTTAACCTGCTTTTACAGTTTGAACATTTGTTGTGCCAATGAAAATTGTTTGAATGGTTTCACCTCCAGTTTTCTTCTTTATACATATTTGGTATTTTTTCAGGGTAAGGACTGCCTGCAAAATCTGAGATTGGGCTTTGAAAGACATCAACCTTTGCTTGCGAGAGATAATGGTAACTGCAGATGCTAGAGAATGCGAGATAACAATGTGTGGAGCTGGATGAACACAGCAGGCCAAGCAGCATCTCAGGAGCACAAAAGCTGACATTTCGGGCCTCGACCCTTCATGCGAGAGAACGTAACGTAAGAAAGAAGAACAGGACTAAGTAGTATTATCCTTCAAAGCCTTGTTGAGTTGATTTGTCCTGTTTTGTTCCTTACTTTTACATTTATTAAATCCACTTTTTTAAAAGCATTCTTTCACAGGATGAGGGCACTGCTGGCAAGGCTAACATTCATTTCCCATCCAGGAATGGCTTGGTAGGTCATTTTGGAAGTCAGTAGAGAGTCAGCCATATTCCTGTGAATTTGAAGTCAGATACCAGAATTGTGAAGGGATGCAGATTCCCTTCCCTAAAGAATAGATTAGTGAATTCAGTTTTCTGTTACAATAATTTATGATAGTTTCATCGTCACTGTTACTTTTAACTCGAGATCTTTATGAATTAAATGTCATTTCCAGCAGATGCTTTTGTATATTATATTTAATATTAGGATTTTAGTTTTAACTTAATTTCTTATTAACATTTAATCATTAATTTCAGGATGTTTCTCAGATTTTATACGCTTCCTCTCCATTAGGTTTTTAAAGAAGAAATTGCCCCAGTCAAACAAGAAGTCAAAATATTAAATGATCTGGCCAGTCAATTATCTCCGCTTGATGTCTCTTTCTCTCCAAAGATTTCTCACCAGCTTGACGACCTAAATATGAGGTTGAAATTTATACAGGTAACAGTGAAAACATTTTCTAAACTAGCCAATCTGTTGAAGAAAGCATGTCCAGATAATTTGGCTTCAAATATATGAGCAAGATAAAGAACCGTTTCAATTGAAGCAAGCAATTAATATTTTATTATCATAGTTTATGAAGTTATCCAATTTTATAATATTACGTCTTCAAAAATACAATGTTCTTGTCTGTAGTCTGCACTTTAGAATGTAATCGCAAAACAAAATCCAAATAGTGAGACATGTGAGCATCCGAACTACAGTCTGAAATGGCTCAGGACTGGAACAATTTGAATATATTCAGGATGAAGCTGCAGGTGGCAGATATTTTTCCCGATCCATCCAAAAGAATTTGGAATTGGACCATTGTGCTCACTGCTGTACACTTCAGTATTATGTATTGTTTCATAATTTAAGTCCCTGAGAAAGGCATACTTTAATGAATTGCAACAAAGATATACTTGATGCATTGAAGGGAAGAATGACATAAAGTTGTATGAACTGCATGTATTTCTTTCAATTGAGCAGATTTTGATTGATGTCAGCAAAGTAGTAGATGAAAGTTTTCTTTATCCCATAAAGCCGCATGAAATGTTTTATTGAGCAAATTATTTCAGTCTTGTTCTGTGTCAGCAGCACGCTTGGCCATATAGCGCAATAAAACTCCTTATCGGTTCTAGCAAGCAGACAAAAACATAAAAAGCACCAGGATCTGGATGTTCTACCTCTTGACCCTACCTCACCATCCGATAAGACATGGCTGACCTGCCCGGGACTCAACTCCTCTTCCATACCAGCTTCTCAGAGCGCTCAACTTCTCTATTTCAAAAATCTTATCTACCACCTTCTTTAAATACTTCCAGTGATCTACCTTTCACAATTCTCTTGTATTCTAAACAATCGCTACCTGCTGAAAGAAGAAATTCCTTTGCATCTCAGGTTTCAATAAATGTTCCCTTCTTCTGTAACTATGTTGCTGAGTTTGAGATTTCCACAATAATGGAAACATTGTCTTCACATCTAGCCTGTCAAAAAATTTTGTGTTTCAGTAAGATCACCCCTCATTCTTCTAAACTTGAATGAATAAAGACCTTCTGTGCAACCATTCTTGATAAATCATGATCCGATGAATCGGCCCAGTGAGTCTCTTTTGAACTGCTTCCTATGGCTGTGTATCCTTTCTTGTATTTCTCCAAGTGTGACCTCCTCAATAGCCTGATCAGTTGCAAAAAAACTTGCCCATTTTTAAACTGAAACCTCCTTACAATAAAGGCCAAAATTCCATTTGCCTTCTAAATTACTTGCATCACCATCGTCATGGCTCACATCAACTCCAACCTACCAAAGTGCTTTGATCCTTTGCAATTCACCTACCACTGCAACAGGTCTCCAGCTGATACCGTCTCCCTGGCCTGACAGTCATCCCTGGAATGTCTGGATAACAAGGATACCTACATCAGGCTGTTACTTATTGATCAGACCACCACCTTCCACACTGTAATTCCAAACAAACTCCTCTCTGAACTCTGAGACCTCGGCCTCAGCATCCCTCTCTGTAACAGGATTCTCGACTTCCTGACCCAGAGACCACAATCAGTAAGGATAGGTGACAACACTTGCTCCACCGTAAACCTCAACACCGGTGCCCAGCAAAGCTGCCCCTACTCTATACTCCTTATGCAATCATGACTGTGTGGCCCCAACTCCATTTACAAGTTTGCTGATGACGCTTCCATTGTAGGTCGGACCTCAAACAACAATAAGTCAGATTACAGGAAAAGCAATTGAGTGCTTGCTGGCATGATGGAAAGATAACAATCTGTCCATCAGCATAAGCAAAATGGAGGAGCTGGTCATTGATTTCAGGAAGCTTCTGTCTGCAGCAATGGTGCTGAGGTGGAGATGGTTGATAGTGTGAAGTTCCTGGGAATGTTGCTCACCAACAATCTGTCCTGGTCAACCCGTGTCGACATGATGGTCAAGGAGGCTAAGAAAATTCAGCATGTCCATGAGGACCCTACCTGTTTTTGGAGATGCATCCTATCTGGATGCATCACTGTGTGGTATGGCAGTTGCTGTTCCCAAGACTGCAAGAAGCGAAAGAGAATCATGAGCACAGCCCAATCCGTCACGCAAACTAGCCTTCCATCCATTGACTCCATCTACACTTCCCACTGCCTTGAGAAAGCAACCAACATAATCAAAATACCCCCTCACTCTGATTATACTCTCTTCTGTCGGGCAGAGGATATCAGATTGAAAAAGCGTACAAATAGATTTAAGAACAGCCTCTTTCCTGTTGTGACTTTTGAACGGACCTCTCAAGTGTTAATTCTGATCTCTCTCTCTCAGCCTCTTCTCTGTGGCTGTAACACTATTCTGCACTTTGTACGGTGTGATTTGCCTACACAGCATGCAAATCAACACTTTTCACAGTATCTCAGTACATGTGACAGCAACAAAACAATCATTCACCTGCACGCTAGTATGTGTTTCATGGACGAGAGCATCCAAGTCCCCTACCCTGCATTTTTTTTTAGAGTCTCCCTCTATTTAAGTAAGAGTCTATCTTTTGATTCTTCCTACCAAAGTGTACTTTCCTACATTAAACTCTCTCTACCAACTTTTTTCCGACTTGCTCGACCTGTCTATCCCCTTGCAGATTCTTTCTGTCCTCATGACAACATTCCCTTACTCTATTTTTGTAGCATCAGCAAATTTGGATGAATTTATGCCTTGTCCCCTCCTCTAAGTTATGAATATAGAGAGTAAATAATTCTCGTCCTTGGACTGATCCCTGTGGCACTCCACTAGTTATGGCTTTCCGGCCTGATAAAGATGGTGGTTAGAAAATAACTGGCTGAACCACTGAAATGAAAAATGTGAAAAAATATGCGTTTTCATTGTTTGTGAAATAGTTAAATCAGATTGTAGATAATAAAATGTAAATATTACAGTAGTTCTTCATAGTTTATCATTGAGCTTTATGAGAATTCTGAATATAGTTCCTGATTTATGATAACATCAGTTTTCATGCATCTTTGTCTGAGAATTCAGATTTGTTTTGTCAAAAATTGTGCTGTGCCACACATGATATTTGCTAAATCTGTCCTGTCCCAGCAGTTCAACTCGTTCAGTTTTGAGATAACTTTTGTAAGGACCCCACAGTTGAGCTACCTTGCGTTGATAGCTCACTACACACTTCTTGCATTGAAACAAATGCACCTCAGACCACCTGTCCGTCAGCGTTCATCATCTGCTCTGTGTCTACTCTTCCTCTTGGTCACACTGACTTCATTATCTAGTTCCTTACAGGCTGTAGTTATTATCTTGTTACTGCCCACTAACCTGTGCATTTGGCTCCCATCCCCCTGCCACATTACGAGGTCTTACAAGGAAAGGCTGAGGGACTTGAGGCTGTTTTCATTAGAGAGAAGAAGGCCGAGAGGTGACTTAATTGAAACATATAAAATAATCAGAGGGTTAGATAGGGTGGATAGGGAGAGCCTTTTTTCTGGATGGTGACGGCGAGCGCGACGGGGCATAGCTTTAAATTGAGGGGTGAAAGATACAGGACAGATGTCAGAGGTAGTTTCTCGACTCGGAGAGTAGTAAGGGAATGGAACGCTTTGCCTGCAATGGTAGTAGATTTGCCAACTTTAGGTACATTCAAGTCGTCGTTGGATAAGCATATGGACGTACATGGAATAGTGTTGGTTAGATGGGCTTGAGATCGGTATGACAGGTCGACACAACATCGAGGGCCCAAGGGCCTGTACTGTGCTGTAATAGAACATAGAACATAGAACAGTACAGCACAGAACAGGCCCTTCAGCCCACAATGTTGTGCCGACCATTGATCCTCATGTATGCACCCTCAAATTTCTGTGACCATATGCATGTCCAGCAGTCTCTTAAATGACCCCAATGACCTTGCTTCCACAACTGCTGCTGGCAACGCATTCCATGCTCTCACAACTCTCTGCGTAAAGAACCTGCCTCTGACATCCCCTCTATACTTTCCACCAACCAGCTTAAAACTATGACCCCTCGTGCTAGCCATTTCTGCCCTGGGAAATAGTCTCTGGCTATCAACTCTATCCATGCCTCTCATTATCTTGTATACCTCAATTAGGTCACCTCTCCTCCTCCTTTTCTCCAATGAAAAGAGACCGAGCTCAGTCAACCTCTCTTCATAAGATTAGCCCTCCAGTCCAGGCAGCATCCTGGTAAACCTCCTCTGAACCCTCTCCAAAGCATCCACATCTTTCCTATAATAGGGCGCCCAGTACTGGACGCAGTATTCCAAGTGCGGTCTAACCAAAGTTTTATAGAGCTGCAACAAGATCTCACGACTCTTAAACTCAATCCCCCTGTTAATGAAAGCCAAAACACCATATGCTTTCTTAACAACCCTGTCCACTTGGGTGGCCATTTTAAGGGATCTATGTATCTGCACACCAAGATCCCTCTGTTCCTCCACGCTGCCAAGAATCCTATCCTTAATCCTGTACTCAGCTTTCAAATTCGACCTTCCAAAATGCATCACCTCGCATTTATCCAGGTTGAACTCCATCTGCCACCTCTCAGCCCATCTCTGCATCCTGTCAATGTCCCGCTGCAGCCTACAACAGCCCTCTACACTGTCAACGACACCTCCGACCTTTGTGTCGTCTGCAAACTTGCTGACCCATCCTTCAATTCCCTCGTCCAAGTCATTAATAAAAATTACAAACAGTAGAGGCCCAAGGACAGAGCCCTGTGGAACCCCACTCACCACTGACTTCCAGGCAGAATATTTTCCTTCTACTACCACTCGCTGTCTTCTGTTGGCCAGCCAATTCTGTATCCAAGCAGCTAAGTTCCCCTGTATCCCATTCCTCCTGACCTTCTGAATGAGCCTTCCATGGGGAACCTTATCAAATGCCTTACTGAAGTCCATATACACCACATCCACAGCTCGACCCTCATCAACCTTTCTAGTCACATCCTCAAAAAACTCGATAAGGTTTGTAAGGCATGACCTACCCCTCACAAAGCCGTGTTGACTGTATTTGATCAAGCCATGCTCTTCCAGATGGTCATAAATCTTATCCCTCAGAATCCTTTCTAACACCTTGCAGACGACAGACGTGAGACTTACCGGTCTATAATTGCCGGGGATTTCCCTATTTCCTTACTTGAAGAGAGGAATTACATTTGCCTCTCTCCAGTCCTCAGGTACGACTCCAGTGGAGAGCGAGGATGCAAAGATCTTCGCAAGTGGCAAAGCAATTGCATTTCTCGCTTCCCAAAGCAGCCGAGGACAAATCTGATCCGGGCCTGGCGACTTGTCAATCTTAATGTTTGACAAAATTTTCAGCACATCAGCTTCCTCTATCTCTATCCATTCCAGCATGCACACCTGCTCTTCAAAGGTTTCATTCACTACAAAGTTGGTTTCTTTCATAAAGACAGAAGCAAAAAACTCATTTAGGTCTTCCCCTACCTCCTCAGGCTCCACACACAAGTTCCCTATGCTATCCCTGATCGGCCCTACTCTTTCTTTGACCATTCTCTTATTCCTCACGTAAGTGTAAAATGCCTTTGTGTTTTCCCGGATTCCTTCTGCCAAGCCTTTCTCGTGCCCCCTCCTGGCTCTCCTCAGACCATTTTTGTGCTCCTTCCTTGCCTGCATGTAATCCTCTCTAGCTGAACTTGACCCTAGCTTCCTCCACCTTATGTAAGCTACCTTCTTCCTTTTCACTAGAAGCTCCACCGCTCTCGTCATCCAAGGTTCCTTAATCTTACCCCTTCTTGCCTGTCTCAGAGGGACATATTTACTCATCACTCCCAACAACTGTTCCTTAAACCATCTCCACATGTCTATAGTTCCCTTACCATGGAACAACTGCTCCCAGTCCATGCTTCCTAGCTCATGTCTAATCGCATCATAGTTTCCTCTTCCCCAATTAAATATCCTCCCATTCTGCCTAATCCTCTCCTTCTCCATAGCTATGTAAAATGTGAGGCAGTTATGGTCACTATCACCAAAATGCTCTCCCAATGTTCTGTGTTCTGTGTTTTATTTATTGTTGAATAGCAGCAGGAGGTGAGGAGGCAGAGACTGCAACCCTGAGGTCACGGACGGAAGGAAAAGAGGCTCTTACTTGGAGATTGAGAAGCAGGAGAGGGCACAACCCAGAGGTTTGGGAGTGGAGAGAGGCTGCAAGTTGGAGGTCAAGGTGAGGAGAGGCACCAGTTGATGTTGTAGATTAAATGTAATACAGAAAATTGTGAAGTTTGGTTCGAAAAACAGTACATAAAACAGAAGGAACCATTCTAAATGGGTGCAGAAGCAGACCGGTTTTGCTGTTCTGTGCATAAACCATTCAGTTAAACCACAGCTAGTCTGAGCTTCAACTCTGTTTACCTGCTGAAAAGGCATGTCGACTGAAAACATTAGCTTGCTTTCTCTCCATGGCTGCTGCCTGACCTACTGTGGTCTCCGGCATTTTTTGTCGTCAGTCTGTTTACCTCCCTTTCTTCTATATCCTTTCATAGCCTTAGCTATCAAAAATAATTTCAGTCACACTCATTCTTATTGATCCAGCACCCACATTCTTTTATGAGAGAGTATTTGAGATCTTGACTGTTGTTTGTATTAAGATAAAAGTGCTTCCTGATTTCAGTTCTGAATGGCTTGCCATTGAATCTCATATATTAATAGATAATACTTCTGATAAGAAATGTTTTCAGAGTGTTATAGTGGAAGCTTCTATGTTCTGTGCATCCTCTATCTAGCCACCAGACTCAGAGTACCTGTTGGGACCATCCAAAAATGACTGAACATTTTCACTCATTAAGTAAGTAGATTGATAATAGGACTCTGGTTCTGTGCCACTGTCAGATCATTGCGACTCCAAAAGGTACCAAAGTAAATTCTGGATTCTAGGCAAATATACCTATGTGTTTAGATCTATTTAGATGCATTCATGTAGGCTAAAAATACTTGAAATAATGTATAATTAGGAGTGACAGACAACATCTGTGACATTAAATGAAAAACAAGAACAAAGAACTTTGGTTCATATTTCAGCTTCGACAGGCACTAAACAACTAAAAGCACTGTATAACCAATGAAGTAAGTTTTTGAAGTATGTTTGTAATGTCGGAAACACAGCAACAAATATATGCGCAGAAGGCTTTCACAAACAGAACTGTAAAAATGACCACTTACTTTGTGATATTGATTGAATGCTAAGTGTTGGCCAGAATGTAGACCCACTGAACTGAATACAGGTGGTTTGTGGGTAAGAAAGTCTTAACCCTTTGGACAAACCTAATTTTATTTGTAATTTATTAGCAATAACTGAATTGTGCAGTTTAAGTTCAGAAGTTCCCAATTTTAAGTGGAGTTTTAACAAATTCACCTTTGAAGAGCGTTTGGGCTTGATGAACCCAAGTCTCAACTGAGTTAACTCAGCCTTTTGTGTTAGGGATGTATAAATTATCCATCTTAGGGGAGGCGATGGCCTCACGGTATTGTCACTGGACTGTTCATCCAGAGAGACAAATCATGTTCTGGGGACCTGGATTCAAAGCCCGCTGTGGCAGATGGTGGAATTTGAATTCAATAAATATCCGGAATTCACAATCTGATGATGACCGTGAATCTGTTGTTGCTTGTTGGAAAAGCTCATCAGGTTCACGAATGCCTTTTAGGGAAGGAAACTGTCATCCTTACCTGGCCTGGTCTGCATGTGACTCCAGACCCACAGCAATGTGGTTGACTTTTAACTGCCCTCTGGGTAATCAGGGCTGGGCAATAAATGCTGCCTCGCCAGTGACGCCCTCGACGAGATTGAATCAAGAAAAAAAATTACGATTGCCTTTTCTAACTTCTCAGCCTTCAGTAATTGATTCTCCCAGTGCTAGAGAAGAAGTGGTGACTGTGGCTTATTCTATTCCCAAGGTTTAACATGATGCAACTGATGGTAAAGTTAATAAGCTTTATGAAAACATAAGTAAATATATATAATTAAATAAAAATAGCAAAGTCATTAATTAGAACTCGGCTACAACATGTAAGAGCTCCTGTGTTCCAGTATGGTCTGGTGCAAGCATGTTTGCTGTAAGCACTTAATGTTTGAGTAGCTTGTGTTTATGAGCTGGAGGCTGATCTAGGGATGCTGGGACACATCAGGAGGGGAGCAAGTTACCTGGATTCTTTGCACCAAGAGGCAGTCACAGCCCTTAAGTTTGTGTTTGTCTGATTTGGTCAGTCTTCAGGCGCAGGAGAGGTCGATGGTGGAGGTTCATTACGCTAATACTGGGGAAAGTAGGACTGTCCTGTGGTGAGTTATGGATTCAACTGGGCCTGTGTTCATGAGAGTTTAAAAAGATGAGGGGGGGATCTGATTGAAATATAGAAAGTTGGAACTGAGCCAGATGAACTCAATGCAGGGAAGCTATTTTCCCTGTTTGTGGTGCTGGGACCAGGGATCACAGTCTCAGAATTTGGGGTAGATCAGTTAGGACTAGGATGAGGACAACATCTCGTCATTCAAGCAGAGTGAATCTGTGAAATTTTCAACCACAGAAGACCATGGGAGCCATCACTGAATGTATTCAAGAACAAGACAAGGTGGCTCGGTGGCTCACCACTGCTGCCTCACAGTGCCAGTGACCTGTTTTGATTCCACCCTTGGGTAACTATCCATGTGGAGTTTGTACATTCTCCCTGTGTCAGTGTGGGCTTCCACCAGGTGCTCCGGTTTCTTCCCACAGTCCAAAAATATGCAGGCCAAGTGGATAAGGCATGGTAAATGCATAGTTATGGAGCAAGGATGGAGGGGCCAGTCTTGGACACGATGCACTTCGAAGGGTCAGTGTCGACTTAATCAGCTGAAAACATTTTGCATTGTAGGGATTCTTTGATTTTGTGATAGATTTTTAGATGTTAAAAGATTCAATAAGTATACAGGAAAGTGGGAATATGATATCGAGATGTAAGATCGGCCATGATCTTATTGAATGGTGGACTTGGCTTGAAGGGCTGATTGGCTTATTCCTGCTTCTAGTTTCCATGTTCTTCTGTGACTGAATGAGGCTGATAGCGGAACTAGAATGCATGAGCTTTCGGGTGGATGTGCAAATTGACTATCGCACTGTGGTAAAAAACACACTTTCAAAGGGGCTTGATAAACGCAACGTAGTATAATCAGTGGGATTGACACTATTCTGTGCAGCAAAGAGTGAGAGTCTGTAACTGTGGAAGCCATTGCCACAGAAGACTGCGAAGGCTAAGTCATTGAGTGTATTTAAGACAGAGATAAATAGGTTTGTGGACTAGTAAGTGCATCAAGGGTTACGGGGAGAAGGCAGGAGAATGGGGTTCAGAAGTATGTCAGCCGTGCTTGAATGACAGAGCAGACTCAGTGTGCAGACTGGCCTAATTCTGCTCATATATCTTAGGGTCTTATTTGCTCAGACGGGAAAAGACCTTGCGGTGGGAGGTGGAGAATCCAGACATTGTAGGCAGGACAAAAAAGGAGTTTGTGAATAGTTGTAATGAGGAATTTGGCACCATGAAGCAGAGCCTTCAATGTCACAATCTCTGGATGCATAATGTGTTGGGCAGAAAGGCTTATTTCCATGCAGTGTGCCACCAAGATTCTAACTCCAGACAAACATATCCATCTTCTTTGCGCTCAATCTGACTCCTACGAGCAGGGAGCTTTCCCCCCATTCCCGTTAAAACCAGTTTTGCTCAGTTCCCTGGATGCCACATTTGGTCAAATGTGGCCTTGATGTCAAGAACAATCACTGTCGCCCTCACTCCCTCACCTCTTTTTTGTCCATTTTTGAACCAGGGCATCAATGAGGCCAGGAGCTGGGTGGCCCTGGTAGAAACCCAACTGAGTGTTAGTGAGTAGGTGATGCCTTTATTTTCACCTACTGTAGTCCCAATCATGCAACTCTGTCAATTGCTGCCCCTGCCAAGCGCTGGAAGCCTCCCCAGCGTTATCCAGACAGCAGAAAATTTGTTTCAGGAAGACGAGGACATGCCCTGTCAAATTTCATGTGGATGTGCTGTTGCACATGCACAGAGCGTGATTAAAGGGAGTCAGCATGGCTTTGTGATGGGCGGGACATGCCTTACAAATCTGATTGAGTTCTTTGAGGAGGTCATGAGACAGGTTGACGAGGGGCGAGCAGTGGATGTGGTGTACATGGACATCAGCAAAGCATTTGATAAGGTTCCCCACGGCAGGCATTTTCATAAAGTCAGGAGGTATGGAAATCAGGGTGACTTGGCTGTCTGGATTCAGAATTGGTTGGCTGACAGGAGGCAGAGAGTGGTTGTAGATGGTAAATATTCTGCCTGGAGGTCAGTGCTCAGTGGTGACCCGCTGGGCTCTGTTCTTGGGCCTCTGCTGTTTGTAGTTTTTAGAAATGACTTGGATGTGGAGGTTGAGGGGTGGGTTAGTATGTTTGCTGCTGACACAAAGGTTGGAGGTGCCGTTGATAGTATTGAGGGCTATTGCAGGCTTCAGCGAGACATTGACAGTATGCAGAGGTGGGCTGAGAAATGGCAGATGGAGTTCAACCTGGATAAATGCGAGGTGATGCATTTTGGAAGGTCGAATTTAGATGCTGAATCTAGGATTAAAGGCAGATGCTCGGCAGTGTATAGGAACAGCGGAATCTTGGTGTTCAAGTGCATAGCTCCCTCAAAGTTGCCACACAAGTGGATAAGGTTGTTAAGAAAGCATATGGTGTTTTGGCTTTCATTAACAGGGGGATCGAGTTTAAGTGCCGCGAGGTTATGCTGCAGCTCTACAAAACCCTGGTGAGACCACACTGGAATATTGTGTCCAGTTCCGGTTGCCCTATTATAGGAAAGATGTGGAGGCTTTGGAGAGGGTGCAAAGGAGGTTTACCAGGTTGAGAAGGTTGACTGAGCTTGGACTTTGCTCTCTGGAGAGAAGGAGGAAGAGAGGTGACCTGCTCA
Source organism: Stegostoma tigrinum (assembly GCF_030684315.1). NCBI lineage: Eukaryota > Metazoa > Chordata > Chondrichthyes > Orectolobiformes > Stegostomatidae > Stegostoma > Stegostoma tigrinum. The sequence continues at coordinate 607,477 of NW_026728674.1, read as the reverse complement.
AGGTATACAAGGTAATGAGAGGAATGGATAGAGTCGATAGCCAGAGACTTTTCCCCAGGGCAGGATTGACTGCCGCGAGGCATAGTTTTAAGGTGTTAGGAGGAAGGTATAGAGGAGATGTCAGAGGGAGGTTCTTCACCCAGAGAGTTGTGAGTGCATGGAATACTTTGCCAGTGGTAATGGTGGAAGCAGAGCCATTAGTGACATTTAAGCAACTGCTGGACATGCACATGAACAGCAGTGAATTGAGGTGAATGTAAATTAGGTTAGGTTATTTTTGGATTGGGATTATTCCACGGCACAACATGGTGGGCCGAAGGGCCTGTACTGTGCTATACTTTTCTATGTTCTATGTTGTGTGTAAGAGTCAGAAGCCCAGTTGTTAGTGGCTTGGCTCTTTAGCTCAGTAGCTACCCCTTAATTTTTTGATGGCCAAAAGTGGCTGGCAAAGCAGACTTGCAACTTGAAAGCATTATGACATTGGCCAGGATGTGAAGCATTGACCTACATGGTTTTTTGCAGATGTCTATTACTGCATCCATGTCTGTGAATGATTTGCGTAGCAGCCTTGAAGTTTTCACAGAGTCCTTCAGAACTTAGATGTGGACCTTGGCAACTTTAAAGAAGTCTAAAAAATATCAACACACATACATTTTGGCAATGACTGGTATGAACATCGATAGAGAGTGGATAGCCAGAGACTTTTTCCGAGGGTGAATGTAGCTCTTATGAGGAGGCATAGTTTAAAAGTAAGTGGAGGTAGATATCGGGTAAACGTGAGAAGTAGGTTCTTTACTCAGAGAGTGGCAGAAGCGTGGAATGCATTGCCAGAGAGGGGAGTGGAGTCAGCTTCATTAGGAGCATTTAAGCAGCTATTAGACAGGCATATGGATGATAGTATAAGGTAAGGGTGGAGGTTAGCTCGACGTTAGGTTGAGGGTAAAAGCTCAGCACAACACTGTGTGCTGAAGGGCCTGTCCTGTGCTGAACTGTTGTATGTTTGTATGCTCTATGAATCCGTAAGTAATTGATCTGCAAGTAGCTGACAGTGTCTTTAAATAACTCTGGCAGAGGGGTTATTCATGTTCCTGGTGATCATACGTTCAGCAATGTGTCATTGAGGGACTTGAAGCATTGAGCTCTGATATCACAGTATTGGCAATATCTTGCCTCCTCGACATCCTTTCATCAGGTATTTGCTGCATGCAACATAGAATTGTCAGAATAGCATCCATGGAAACTTGCATTTGATGTGTGCTCATGAGTCATATATACCATTTCAGATCTCAAAACCCTTTGTGGCCCTGAAAAACCAGGCGGCGAGATTGCAGACTTTACACCAAGCATGATTATCTGAATCTTTTCTCTCCTACTATAAAGCTGACAGTGAGACTTCCGTGAGTTCCACTGTATTCACCAGATGCTGTTTGCCAGTTATGACATGAATTTCATGTAGCTTTTGACCACCTACATGAGGAATGGGTAACAAATGCTGGTCCTGTCAGTGATGTTCCCATCCTTGAAAATATGTGGAAATAAATTGAACCTAGTAGTTATCATTTCCTTTTACTGTGCCTTGTATTCTTCAGCAGATATTTATCCCCCTGTATTCATTGCAGAGTAGTTGAGAATGTGTTCCAATTGAAATGGTTTGTACTAACAGTTAGGAAAAATGTATCTAAAGATTTTTTTGAATGCAGGTGATTTAAACACCGTGCGTTTTTCTGCCTATCGGCCAGCAATGAAGATCCGCCGACTCCAGAAAGCGCTCTGTTGTGAGTACATTCACACATTGCAGAATTTGTAATCTCGTGCTGTGTTTTGTTGTGAGCTTCCTTGCTTGCCTGTTGTCAGATGTCCTTGGTTACAATTAGCTTGGTTTTGCAGTTGTTGAGACATCAGTTCGGCATGACCTTACAACCTTCCACTCAAAGGACGTTTGTCTATAAAGTTGCTGAAAATGCAATCTGATAAGGGCAGCCAGGCATCTTAGACTAGAGTGAATGAGGAAAGCAACAGGATGTCTTCTTAACGATTGGGAAACAACCACATGAAGGACTGAGGAGGACAGTGAATTAAAAGAGGAATGGTTTGTTTCAAATCAGGTATAGCAAAAGAAATTAAGAGAACGTGAGGAAGGTTGAAATTGAAAAGGCAAGTAATGGTTTATGTTCATTGGAAACCATCAACAACAAAAGTACAATGAAGAAAGTATTTGAGAAAATACAGAAGATTTCTTCAAATGAAAGGGAGACACTGTCTTCATGATGCCAATAGCACGGAGTGCAACTTTGGCGTTTAACCACATCATCCCTTGGCCTGAAGTCACTGTACTATTTACCCATTTTATAACAGAAAAATACTTTAATGATGAGTGTCATGGAGAATTTCAGCCCAGAATATAACCATATTCTGAGCAATTGCCACAACAGCTTCTATGACATGACTTTATAAAACATCCCAAAGCATGTCATAGGAGCTTTATAGAGTAAAATTTGATACTGAGTACTGAAAGAGATCCGAAGGTAGATGATTAAAACCACATCAGAGGTAGATTTTAAGGACTGTTTTGAAGGAGGAAAGAACGATGCAGAGGTTCAGCAAGGTAATTCTATAAAGCTTAGGCTCCAAGAAGTTGAATGTAAAGCTGTCGATGATGGAACAGCACAAATTGTGTTGAGAGGCTGGAATTAAAGGCGTAAATGTGCCTAGAGGGGCTATGAGTTGGACATTGTCAGGGGATGTGCATGGGTGTTGCCAGGTCAGGGAGGGATTTGAAAGCCAGGACAGCAATGTGAAAACCAAGGCACTGCTTAACTGTGAGCCATTGTAGATCAGAGTGCGCAGAGAAAGATGGGTGAATGGAACTTGGTGCGTGTTAAGACAGAGTCAATGGACTTTTAAATGATGCCATGTTAAAGAAAAGGAGAACTTGGGAGGCCAACTTGATATTCATCAGAATGGTCATGTTCAGAGTTAATCAATGCGGTCGGGTTTCAAAACTAACGGACTTAACCTGGGGCCAAATGTTGTGGATGTGAAAATAAGTAGACTTTGTGACATCAGGCCTATGTGGCCGGAATTTAAACTCTGGGTCAAAATAACAAAGGGTACAACGAAAACCAGTAGCTAGCAAGCAGACGTCCTTTCAAGGACCAAAGATAATGGCTTCGTTCTGTACCAGATTTAATAGATGGAAACTGTCCGGTTCTGTAGAGACAGTGGAAGAAATGAATGAGGGGGTGGTGAGATAGACCTGGGCATTGCCACCATGTCTGTGGAAAGTGCAGTGCATTCACATGATATTGCTCTGGGGCAGTGTTCAGATGAGAAAAGGAGAGGGATTTTACTGATTTTGGCCAGACCTCGGTGATTCACACCCACGGCCATGCTGTCAAAGATTTGTGGAAGCCAGAAAAACTGAACTTGACTGTTTGCAGTAAATGTACAGCATTTCAGATGTCACTTGATCCTGCAGATTGACTCCCTAGAATCTGCTTGTCAAATGATTTATATGGCTAAAAGGTTCAAGTATGAGTTTGCGCTGTGGAACTCATCTCGCACCGAAACTGGCCAGTTGTTATATCAAGATTTGGAGAAAGTATTAGTTTTTTGAAGAATGTTCTGATACAGAGAGAGACTAATAGTTTCTTGAGAAATCGTGGGACATTGGCCAGGAAGTTAAACAGCAGTGGGGGGGAAAACAAACTTGACCTGAATCCTATGTTAAGTATATAATGGATTGGTTCGAGAGTGAGGATATCAAAAAATATTCCGATTTTTAAGATGAGACACTCGGGACAATTTGGGTAGGATGCACTTCTTGAAGGGACCAGAAAGGTACAGAATTATCCATTGGATGTGAAAAATTTGAAATGAAGACAAAACTTTTTGAGGCTGGGGTGGGGAAGAAATGAAGGTCCGATTTTGCTCATTCAACCTCTCCCATGACAAAATGCACTTGTATAAGATTGGTGACTATAAGATTGTTGACGGCACTTTAATGAAGAAAAATCAACATGGACATTTGTTCTGCTGTATATATAACATTAACATTCAATCTCTTGGCAAGGATAATGTGACAGGGCATTTGAAAAGCCAAGTTATTGTAATTTGAATTAAGAGATCAGGCTGTAGAACCTGAGATCAATCTCAGAATAAAATGTAACAACAGCGATAGATGAGGAACCTCTTCACTCACAGAGAGGTGAACTTTGTAATTCTGTACTCCAGAAAATGTGGCGCCTCAGCCAAGAAGTTTGCTCAGAACGGGGATTGACATGCTGGGGTAGTCAGTGAAGCACTATTAATGTCACAGGATTAGTAATCCGGAGGCCTGGGACAATGCTGTAGAGTATAGGCTTAAATTCCACTGTAACAGCTGATGGAATTTGAATTCAGTTCAATATAATTTTGGGGGTAGGTGGGAATGTGGAGCTGACATTGCAGTCAAGTCAGCCACGGCCTTCTTGAATGGTGAAGCAGGCTTGAGGGGGCCAGTTATCCAACACATGCTGAAATTGATATAATCATAAACAAAGCTGGTCTCAGTGATGGTTACACTGTCACTGTTAAACTATTCACCGTTATAAAAACTTGACTCATTCACTGATGTTCTTTAAGAAAGCAGCTCTGCCATTCTTATTTGATCTCACCTCCATATGACTCCAGATCCACAATAATGTGGTTGACACTTAACTGCACTCTGAAATATCAAACAATTTGGAGGAACTATGGATGGGCAGCAAATACTGTCCTTGCTATTCCTGCTCCTTGTTGCTATGACCGTACATGCTCTAACATATTAACCAATTTCCTCTTTGAATCCGTTTGAGGAGCAGTGTATATTTTGTATTGCTTGGTGATTCTCCAAGTATCTGATGGGTTTTGCAGAGTTCCTTCTACCTTCTAAATGTGAGCTCCTTCCAGTGTTTAACCTTTTAAGGTAGGCAATCGTTCTCAAACCTTTTTGATTGAATGCCTACCTATTAATAGCAATCACTAACCTATCTATTATTAATTGCATATTCATAATACAAAGGGCTACATGTAAAGAAGTGTTCCAATCATCTTTTTAAAAAGCTCCTTCCTGACGCTTATTATGGAGATGAGATTAGATTCCCTACAGTGTGGAAACAGGCGCTTCAGCCTAAGAAGTCCACACCGGCCCTTGCAGCATCCCACCCAGACCCATCCCCCTATCACCGACACACCACCCTGAACACCATGGGAAATTTAGCATGCCCAATCCACCGAGTCAGCGCATCTTTGGACTGTGGAAGGAAACCGGAGCACCCGGAGGAAACCCACGCAGACACGGGGAGAATGTGCAAACTCCACACAGACAGTTACTTGAGGCTGGAATCGAACCCGGGTACTTGGTGCTGTGAGGCTGCAGTGCTAACCCGCTGAGCCACTGTGCTGCCCCGATGTGTGTATTTGCTTCTAACTGTGATATCTGTCAGTCGCTGGACTGGTGTTTGATACGGGCACTCATAATGTATATCCACTTGATCCAAATGCTCTTCTATTGTTAGCCTGATAAATCAAGAAAAGGGCTGGATCCTTTTGTATATTTTTCACATCACATATTCATGATTTACATATAGTTGAGAGTTTCAAACTGCAGTAATTAAACATTCATGACAGATAAAAGCATTCCAGAATTGTTTCGACTTGATGATAAATAGTGAATATCTGTTCTTGACTGCAGCTTTCCAGCCTATCAGTGCAGAAAGGCATTGCTTAGCAAGGTTGGATGAGGAATATTACTGTTCCAATTAGTTACATTTAATTTATCACCATTGAAGCTCGCGTTAGTTAGTATGCTTTTTTCCAATATATTTAATCTAAAGTTATGACAGATGATTTGGTTTGTAGATCTCCAATTACCTGTCTACTGTAGAACCCAGTTTTGAAACAATTGATATAAGGCACTTATTGTACTGTCACTGATGCTGTCATTATACTACCAGAGTATGGCTGTAATGCTGAATTACTTTAGCCTGCCTTCATGAAGCAGTGCAATCTTTCCTAGATAAGGATGAGGGGAAGGTCCACATAAAAGACTGATTGATTTATAAAATTGAGATTCATGGAATATATAGGTCACTATCAAATTTGGTTAAAAAAGATGGCTGAAGGACAGAAGCAGCAAGTTATGATAAATAGATTAGAAGATCGCTATTAGCAGTTTCCCAAGTATTAGGACACTGATTTTTGGAGATAGATACATGATTTGAATTTGGGAATATGGCATACAGAAGGCCCTTCAGCCAATCAAGTCTATGCAAACTTAACTGCACTAATCCCACTTTGCAGCACTTGGAGAATAACCTTTAATTTCATGTGCTCATCCCAGTACTTTTTTACAAGTTGTGAGCTCTCTTGTCTCAACGACCCTTCTGGGTAGTGCATTCCAGATTACCACCACCCTCTGGGTAAAAATATTTTTCCTCAAATCCCCTCTACATCTCCTGCCCTTCACCTCATAATTGTGTCTCCTTGTTATTGACCCTTCAACTAAGGATACAGCTGCTTGCTAACCTTGCCCCTCCTAATCTTCTGCACCTCAGTCACGTCCCTCCTCAGCCTTCTCTGCTCTAAAGACAACAAACTGAGCTTATCCGGCCAGTCTTCATAGCTGAAGTGCTCCGCCCCAGGCAATATCGGAGTGAATAATCTCTGCACCGTCTCCAATTCAATCACATCCTTCCAACAGTGTGGTGATGAGAACTGCATACAGTATTCCAACTTTGGCTTAACCAAAGTTCTATGCAATTCCAACGTAACCTTCCAGCTGAAACCATCTGTGCCATGACTGATAAAGGCAAGTTCTGAGTCTGCATTCTTAATCATCGTGTTAACCTGTCCTGCCATCTTCAAGGATAATGGGAACTGCAGATGCTGGAGAATCCAAGATAATAAAATGTGAGGCTGGATGAGCACAGCAGGCCAAGCAGCATCTCAGGAGCACAAAAGCTGACGTTTCGGGCCTTGACCCTTCATCAGAGAGGGGGATGGGGTGAGGGTTCTGGAATAAATAGGGAGAGAGGGGGAGGCGGACCGAAGATGGAGAGAAAAGAAGATAGGTGGAGAGGTAGTGAGGGGATAGGTCAGTCCAGGGAAGACGGACAGGCAAAGGAGGTGGGATGAGGTTAGTAGGTAGATGGGGGTGCGGCTTGGGGTGGGAGGAAGGGATGGGTGAGAGGAAGAACAGGTTAGGGAGGCAGAGATAGGTTGGACTGGTTTTGGGATGCAGTGGGTGGAGGGGAAGAGCTGGGCTGGTTGTGTGGTGCTGTGGGGGGAGGGGACGAACTGGGCTGGTTTAGGGATGCGGTGGGGGAAGGGGAGATTTTGAAACTGGTGAAGTCCACATTGATACCATTAGGCTGCAGGGTTCCCAGGTTCCCTCCTGCAGTGCCACAATGCACCTCCCAGTCGCAAACCATTTCCACTCCCCCTCCCATTCTTTAGATGACATGTCCATCATGGGCCTCCTGCAGTGCCACAATGATGCCACCCGTAGGTTGCAGGAACAGCAACTCATATTCCGCCTGGACTCTTTAATTTTACATCCTCAAAGACATTTAGCAGGGATAGCGTGGATTATAGAGTGAGTTGAGTAGATTGTTTCATTATTAATTCTTTACTAAATTTGATTTATATTACATTTTTAGACCACATCAGGTGACGATGTGTGTGATTTCACCAATGTGCTGAAAAATAACTTCAGATCAAAGAAGTACTTTGCCAAACATCCTCGCTTGGGTTATTTACCACTACAAACAGTTCTAGAAGGTGAGAACCTTGAGATGTAAGTTTATTGATGTGAGATTTACGAATGTATCAATGCCCATTTGGGGGTTGACAAATATTGCAGCATTATTCATTCTGCAGCTTAGCAGGAGAGTGAGGTTGTCCATTTGCGCATACATCAGAAGTACACAATACAAAAACAAGGGGGGCTTAACTGATATCATTGATCCTCTCGCCTTGAAAGCAGTGTAGTTACTCAGAGTGCATCTGCTGTGGACTTGTTGATACTGTCACTAACGTGCAACCTTCCTTGATATCTTTCTCTGTCCTCCAGTTCTGTCTTTAAAAACTACAATCAATTGCCCTCTCCTCAAAAGAAAAGAACCTTTGGCTGAACGTAGAACAAAGAACAGTACAGGCCCTTCAGCCCGCAATGTTGTGCCGACCTATTATCCCACTCAGATCAAACTACCCTGCATACCCTTCATTTTACTATCCTTCATGTGCCTATCCAAGAGTCGCTTAAGAGTCTCTAAATGTATCTGACTCCACTCCCACTGCCAGCAGTGCATTCCACACACCCACCACTCTCTGTGTAAAGAACTTAGGTCTGACATCTCCCTTATTCCTTCCTCCAGTCACCTTAAAATTTCTCCCCCTCGTAATAGTCATTTCTGCTCTAGGAAAAAATCTCTGACTATCCACTCCAGCTATGCCTCTCATCATCTTGCATACCTCTACCAAGCCACCTATCATTCTTCTTTGCTCCAATGGAAAAAGTCCTCGCCCCCTCAATGTTTCATCATAAGACGTGCCGTCCATTCCATGCAGCATCCTGCTAAATCTCCGCTACACCCCCTCTAAAGCTTCCACATCCTCCCTATAATGAAGCGACCAAAACTGAAGGCAATATTCCAAGCGCTGCTCCATCCCCACGAACTAATGCTCTATTCCAAATCCCTTTCCTCTTGATGCTTTAAATTCCTTGCAGTCTTTCGTATAATTTCATATTTGAATTCACCTGAACAAATTTCACCTGCAGCCCTGACCCACTAACAGCGACTTGCCCTGCAGCCATGACCCGCTCACAGCGATTTGCCCCCTCTGTCCTGACCCGCTTGCAGCGACTTGCCCCCTCTGTCCTGACCCGCTCCCAGCGACATGCCCCTGCAGTCCTGACCCGCTCCCAGCGACATGCCCCTGCAGTCCTGACCCGCTCCCAGCGACATGCCCTTGCAGTCCTGACCCGCTCCCAGCGACATGCCCCTGCAGTCCTGACCCGCTCACAGCGACCTGCCCCTCCAGCCCTGACCCGCTCACAGCAGCATGACTCTGCAGTCCTGACCTGCTCCCAAGTCAGCGACTTCGATGTTGTGGCCATTTCAGAGACATGGATGGAGCAGGGTCAGGAATGGATGTTGCAGGTTCCAGGGTTTAGATCTTTCATTAAGGTAAGGGGAGGTGGTAAAAGAGGGGGAGGTGTGGCTTTGTTGGTGAAAAACAGATCAGAGTAAACCGGTTGATGTCGTGTATATGGATTTCAGCAAGGCGTTTGATAAGGTTCCCCACAGTAGGCTATTTTACAAAATGCAGAGGAATGGGATTTTGGGAGATATAGCAGTTTGGATCGGAAATTGGCTTGCTGAAAGAAGACAGAGGGCTGCAGTTGGTGGGAAATGTTCATCCTGGAGACCAGTTACTCGTGGTGTACCGCAAGGGGCGGTGTTGGGTCCACCGCTGTTTGTCATTTTTTTAAATGACCTGGATGAGGGCACAGAAGGATGGGTTAGTAAATTTGCAGACGACACTAAGGTCGGTGGAGTTGTGGATAGTGACGAAGGATGCTGTAGGTTGCAGAGAGACATAGATAAGCTGCAGAGCTGGGCTGAGAGGTGGCAAATGGTGTTTGATGCAGACAAGTGTGAGGTGATGCACTTTGGTAGGAGTAACCGAAAGGCAAAGTTCTGGGCTAATGGTAAGATTCTTTGTATTGTAGATGAGCAGAGAGATCTTGGTGTCCATTTACACAGATCCTTGAAAGTTGCCACCCAGGTTGACAGGGCTGTTAAGAAGGAATACAGTGTTTTACCTTTTATTGACAGAGGGATCGAGTTCCGGAACCAAGAGCTTATGGTGAAGCTGTACAAAACTCTGGTGCGGCCGCACTTGGAGTATTGTGTACAGTTCTGGTCGCTGCATTATAAGAAGGATGTGGAAGCTTTGGAAAGGGTGCAGATGAGATTTACTAGGATGTTGCCTGGTATGGAGGAAAGGCTGAGGGACCTGAGGATGTTTTCGTTAGAGAGAAGAAGGTTGAGAGGTGACAATTGAAACATATAAAATAATCAGAGGGTTAGATAGGGTGGATATGAGAGTGTTTTTCCTAGGATGGTGACGGCGAGCACGAGGGGGCACAGCTTTAAATTGAGGGGTGAAAGATATAGGACAGATGTCAGAGGTAGTTTCTTTACTCAGAGAGTAGAACATAGAACATAGAACAGTACAGCACAGAACAGGCCCTTCAGCCCACAATGTTGTGCCGACCATTGATCCTCATGTATGCACCCTCAAATTTCTGTGACCATATACATGTCCAGCAGTCTCTTAAATGACCCCAATGACCTTGCTTCCACAACTGCTGCTGGCAACGCATTCCATGCTCTCACAACTCTCTGCGTAAAGAACCTGCCTCTGACATCCCCTCTATACTTTCCACCAACCAGCTTAAAACTATGACCCCTCGTGCTAGCCATTTCTGCTCTGGGAAATAGTCTCTGGCTATCAACTCTATCTATGCCTCTCATTATCTTGTATACCTCAATTAGGTCCCCTCTCCTCCTCCTTTTCTCCAATGAAAAGAGACCGAGCTCAGTCAACCTCTCTTCATAAGATAAGCCCTCCAGTCCAGGCAGCATCCTGGTAAACCTCCTCTGAACCCTCTCCAAAGCATCCACATCTTTCCTATAATAGGGCGCCTAATAGTATATACTATAATAGTAGTAAGGGAATGGAATGCTTTGCATGCAACGGTAATAGATTTGCCAACTTCAGGTACATTTAAGTCATCATTGGATAAGCATATGGACGTACATGGAATAGTGTAGGTTAGATGGGTTTCAGATCGGTATGACAGGTCGTCACAACATCGAGGGCCAAAGGACCTGTGCTGTGCTGTAATGATCTATGTTCTATGACAGTATAACGGTGGCTGAAAGAACTTTTGAGGAGGACTCGTCTATTGAGGTGGTATGGACTGAGGTTGCCGAGGAAGGGTTATCGACTGAGTCAGTATGGGTGGAAGTTAGGAACAGCAAGGGAGCAGCCACCTCACTGGGGGTGTTCTACAGACCCCCAAATCACAGTAGGGAGATCGAAGACCTCACTGGCCGGCCTATTGTTGAAAAGTGCAAACGTAGCAGGGTTGTTGTTATGAGTGACTTCAACTTTCCCAATGTAGATTGGAACCTCCTTCGTGCAGATGGTTTGGATGGAGCCGTTTTTGTCAGGTGTGTTCAGGAGGGTTTCCTGACTCAGTATGTGGACAGGCCGACGATGGGAGAGGCCATTTTGGATTTGGTGCTCGGCAATGAGCCAGGACAGGTGTCAGATCTCGTGGTGGGAGAACACTTTGGCGACAGTGACCACAACAGCCTGACATTTACCATAGCCATGGAAAGGGAAAGGAGCAGTTACCAGGGGAAGATATTTAACGGGGGAAAAGGAAACTATGACGCTATCAGACAGGAGTTGGGAAGTAGAGATTGGGACCAATTGTTACACAGAAAGGGCACAGCAGACATGTGGAGGCGGTTTAAGGAGCAGTTGTTGCGAGTGATGTATAAATTTGTTCCTCTGAGACAGGTAAGAAGGGGTAAGATTAAAGAACCTTGGATGACGGGTACAGAGGTGCTTCTTGTCAAAAAGCAAAAGGCAGCGTTCGTAAGGTGGAGGAAGCAAGGGTCCAGCACAGCTTTAGAGGATTACAGGCTTGCTCGGAAGGAGCTCCAAAGTGGCTGAGGAGGGCCAGAAGGGGGCAGGAAAAAGGCTTGGCAGGAAGGATGAGGGAGAACCCGAAGGCATTTTACTCATAGGTGAGGAATAAGAGAATGATCAGGGAGAAGGTAGGGCCGATCAGGGATAGCGTAGGGAACTTGTGCGTGGAGTCTGAGCAGATAGTGGAAGCCCTAAATGAGTTTTTTGCCTTGGTTTTCACGAAGGAAAGTTGTGAATGAGAACTTTGAGGAGCAGGAAAACAGGCTTGAACAGATCAAGATTGAGGAAGTTGATGTGCTGGAATTTTGGCCGACATTAAGATTGATAAGTCCCCAGGACCAGATCAGATTTATCCTAGGTTGCTCCGGGAAGCGAGAAAGGAGGTTGCTAAGCCGCTGGCGAAGATCTTTGCTTGCTCATTCTCCATGGGAGTCGTATCGGAAGATTGGAAGGAGGCAAATGTTGTTCCTTTTTGCAAGAAAGGGAATAGGGAAATCCCTGAAAATTACAGACCAGTCAGTCGTCAGTCTTAGGTCTGTGGTCAACAAGATTTTGGAGAGATTTCTGAGGGATAGGATTGATGACTATTTGGAAAAGCCTAGCATGATTAAAGGGAGTCAGCATGGCTTTGTGAGGGGCAGGTCATGCCTTACAAATCTTATTGCATTCTTTGAGGAAGTCACGAGACAGGTTGACGAGGGTCGAGCAGTGGATGTGGTGTACATGGACTTCAGCGAGGTATTTGATCAGGTTCCCCATGGCAGGCTCATTAATAAAGCCAGGAGGTATGGGATACAGGGTGATTTGGCTGTCTGGATTCAGAATTGGTTGGCTGACAGGAGGCAGAGAGTGGTTGTAGATGGTAAGTCTTCTGCCTGGAGGTCAGTGCTGAGTGGTGTCCCGCAAGGCTCTGTTCTTGGGCCTCTGCTGATTGTAGTTTGTATGAATGACTTGGACGAGGAGGTTGAGGGGTGGGTTAGTATGTTTGCTGATGACACAAAGGTTGGAGGTGCCGTTGATAGTATTGAGGGCGATTGCAGGCTTCAGCGAGACATTGACAGTATGCAGAGGTGGGCTGACAAATGGCAGATGGAGTTCAACCTGGATAAATGCGAAGTGATGCATTTTGGAAGGTTGAACTTAAATGCTGAATATAGGATTAAAGGCAGGATTCTCGGCGCTGTGGAGAAACAGTGGGATCTTGGTGTTCAAGTGCATAGCTCCCTCAAAGTTGCCACACAAGTGGATCAGGTTGTTAAGAAGGCATATGGTGTTTTGGCTTTCATTAACAGGGGGATCGAGTTTAAGAGCCGCGAGGTTATGCTGCAGCTGTACAAAACCCTGGTGAGACCACACTTGGATTATTGTGTCCAGTTCTGGTCGTCCTGTTATAGGAAAGATGTGGAGGCTTTGGAGAGGATGCAAAGGAGGCTTTCCAGGAGCTGCCTGGACTGGAGGGCTTGTCTTACGAGGAGAGGTTGACTGAGCTTGGACTTTGCTCTCTGGAGAGAAGGAGGAAGAGAGGTGACCTGATCACAAGATAATGAGAGGCATGGATAGAGTCGATAGGCAGAGACTTTTCCCCAGGCCAGGTTTGCCTGCCTCGAGGGGTCATAGTTTGAAGGTGGTCGGAGGAAGGTATAGAGGAGACGTCAGAGGGAGGTTCTTCACCCAGAGAGTTGTGAGCGCATGGAATAGTTTACCAGTGGTAGTCGTGGAAGCGGAGTCGGTAGTGACATTTAAGCAACTCCTGGACATGCACGTGGACAGCAGTGAATTGAGGGGAATGTAGGTTAGGTTATTTTATTTTTGGATTAGGAATATTCCACGGCACAACATCGTGGGCTGAAGGGCCTGCACTATGCTGTGCTTTTCTATGTTCTATGTAGTTATAATCAGAGGCAGTATAGTTAGGGGAATGAACACTGTTCGTTGTGACTAGGATCGAGAGTCTCGAAAGTAGTGTTGCCTGCCTGGTGCCCAGGTTCAGGGTATTCCATCTCAGCAACAAAGGAACTTGAAGTGGGAGGAGTAGAAATCCAGCTATCGTGGTACACACATGTACCATTGATATGGAAGAAAGAGGAAAGAGGTTCTGCTGAGGGATTATGAGCACTGAGGTGAGAAAGCAGAACCCGAAAGGTTATAATCTCTGGATTCTTATCTGAGCAATTTGGCACGGTGTGAACAAAACTAAAGATGTAAATGCATTGTTCAAATGGTGGCATGGCAGAAATGTGTTTGAATTCATGGGACATTGGCATCGCTTTGGGCAAGGAGGAAGTTGTTCCGGTGGTACAGACTCGACCAGAATCATTTTGGGACAAGTGTCCTGGCAAAAGACATAGCTAGGTCTCGGGGTAGGGCATTAAAGTAAAAAGTGTGGAGTGGGTGAGTTCAGTTGCATGGAAAATTATGGAAAAAGTTAGAAGCTGGTAAGTGCTCAGCAAAGTTTCCAGAGCAAGTAATAGGACAAAAAGTATGGAAATGGTCAGGAGTCTCCTTTCAGGTGCAGCAAACAAGAAGAGTGTCCACCCTGGAAATGCCAGACTGAAGGTCTTGTATTTAATTGCAAGGAGTGTATGAAACAAAGTGAATGAGTTTGTGGTGCCGATTGAAATTGACAGATACATTGTTCTGGGTGTCACAGAGAGGTGGTTGTTAGGGGATACGTTTTGGCAACTAAATATCCAATGATACATGCCCTCTAGAAAGAACAGGCGAATGGACAGAGATGTCAGGGTTGGCTTGTCAGTAAGAAATGAGGTAGCGCTGAAGGAACCACAGCTCTTGAGCTTGTTTATTAATGACTTGGAGGAAAGAGGTGAATGTGCTGTGGCTAAATTAGTAGATGACTCAAAAATATTAGAAAGACAAGGCATGACACAGAAACAGAGATTTACCAGGATGTTACTTGGATTGGAATGTATGAGGTATAAGGAGGCTTTGGTGGAAATGTTGTATAATAATAAATGCAATGAGACCAACCATGATTTCACCGAATGGTGGAGGAAATTCAATGTGCCAAATGACATTTTTAGTGAGTCTTGTTGTTTGACAATGCATTGGTAAAGGTGTTTTTTTTTCTCTCTTGGATGAGATGTAAAAATGAAATGTGCACCCTTCCTTTTGATCTGGAAATAAATAATTGTTCTGAACGATTTCCATTGACTGGTAGCAATCTGACAAGCATGACGATGTAAAGAGATTCTTCGCTTCTTTTTAATTGTAAAGTTATACTTTGGAATTAATTAAGCATATATTAAATTCATCACTGCATCTCCAAAAGTGCTCTTGTATGATAACAACATTTGAAAGAACACTCTTCAATGGTGGTGATTTTCAGTTGCCATAACACACGTGAAATTACATTGTTGGCCAATCTGTCCATGATTATTTCATTATCTTACGTTTCAAACAGACAAGGAAATATTGGTGATGCAATGAAGAACTTGATGATAAAATATAATTGCTGTTAGAGTTTCCTCTTGCAAGAAATATTCGCAACAAATTGACTGGTCAAGGAAATGGGACACTGACTGAGTACTTTGAATGTTGAAGTGATTCCTAAAATGAAAATTATGACCTTGATGATTACTCTTGCATGCAGATTTGAAGAGAATATTTTAAAATATCCTCTAGGTTAGTGGTTCAGGCATAAAAGTGTCACATGTATATTTATGTATATACATGTACATGTGTAATCTGAAAAGAAAATGAATATAAATCACTTGTTACAAGGTGAGAATGAGCTATTCAGATAGTCAGAACTGCCAATGTTCGTGTCTGAGATAACACATTGTAGAGCTGGAGGAACACAACAGGGCAGGCAGCATCAGAAGCTCAAGAAAGTTGAGGGTTTGGGTTAGGACCCTTCCTCCAAAATGGAGGGTGGAAGGGAGCTCAGAAACAAATAGCGTGGAGAGGGAGGAGGTGCTGGGGAAGGTAGGTGGGATGGCGATAAGTGAGTACGATCCAGATTGGAACAGATTTCCCCCAGCAGGTATTGAATACAAATTCCAAATCACTGTCAAAATCTTGGTGACTGTGAACATTCATGTTTTTTGTCTGTGTGTTTCAGTAATTGCATGACAGTTTGAATGGTTCGGTGAGCGTGAGGAACCTATGGACTCTCACACACCAAGATGGAATTTAGTTCGAAGAGTGACTCCTCTTCAAAGTACTTACTTGCTTTTAAAATATTGACCATTTCTGCTGTCTAGTTGAACAAATTTAGCTTAATACTGCTTCAATAGGAATGAGTGTTTAATAGGAACATATTTGTGAAACTTAGAGTTCCTCAAGTTTTAGCATAAACTGGTGGAGACTTTCCGTGCTTGCAAAAAGGCTCACCTCTCCAATAATACCGAAGGAAAATTGGAGTTTAAAAGTACACCCCCTCCACCCTCCTCCTCCTCCTCCCACCTCCCTCCTCCTCCTTTTCCCTCCACCCTCCTCCTCCTCCCCCACCCTCCTCCTCCTCTTCTCCCACCCTCCTCCTTCTTTACCCCCCACCCCCTGCTCCTTTCCTCCCCCACCCCCTGCTCCTTTCCTCCCCCACCCCCTGCTCCTTTCCTCCCCCACCCCCTGCTCCTTTCCTCCCCGACCCCCTGCTCCTTTGCTCCCCCGCCCCTTTCCCCCCGCCCCTTTCCCCCCGCCCCTTTCCCCCCGCCCCTTTCCCCCCGCCCCTTTCCCCCCCGCCCCTTTCCCCCCGCCCCTTTCCCCCCGCCCCTTTCCCCCCCGCCCCTCCCCCCCGCCCCTTTCCCCCCGCCCCTCCCCCCCGCCCCTCCCCCCCGCCCCTTCCCCCCCGCCCCTTTCCCCCCGCCCCTTCCCCCCGCCCGTTCCCCCCCGCCCGTTCCCCCCCGCCCGTTCCCCCCCGCCCGTTCCCCCCCGCCCGTTCCCCCCGCCCGTTCCCCCCCGCCCCTTCCCCCCGCCCCTTCGCCCCCGCCCCTTTCGCCCCCGCCCCTTTCGCCCCCGCCCCTTTCGCCCCCGCCCCTTTCGCCCCCGCCCCTTTCCCCCCGCCCCCTTTCCCCCCGCCCCCTTTCCCCCGCCCCCTTTCCCCCCGCCCCCTTTCCCCCCGCCCTCTTTCCCCCCACCCCCTTTCCCCCCACCCCTTTTCCCCCCACCCCCTTTCCCCCCCACCCCCTCCTCCATTCCCCCCCAGCCCCGTCCTCCTTTCCCCCCAGCCACCTCCTCCTTCCCCCCCCACCCTCCTCCTTCTTTCCCCCGCCACCCTCCTCCTCCTCTCTCGCACCCTCCCCCTCTCTCGCACCCTCCCCCTCTCTCGCACCCTCCCGCTCTCTCGCACCCTCCCGCTCTCTCGCACCCTCCCGCTCTCTCGCACCCTCCCGCTCTCTCGCACCCTCCCGCTCTCTCGCACCCTCCCCCTCTCTCGAACCCTCCCCCTCTCTCGCACCCTCCCCCTCTCTCGCACCCTCCCCCTCTCTCGCACCCTCCCCCTCTCTCGCACCCTCCCCCTCTCTCGCACCCTCCCCCTCTCTCGCACCCTCCCGCTCTCTCGCACCCTCCCGCTCTCTCGCACCCTCCCGCTCTCTCGCACCCTCCCACAGGCAGGCAGAGACAGGGAGACTGGCAGGCAGAGACAGACAGAGGCTGGCAGAGACAGTCAGGCACAAGCAGGCGGACAGTCAGTCAGACGGGCAGAGACAGTCAGGCACAGGCAGGCAGACAGACAGACAGGCAGAGACAGGCAGGCAGAGACAGGCAGACAGAGACAGGCAGGCAGAGACAGGCAGACAGGCAGACAGGCAGGCAGAGACAGGCAGACCGGCAAAGGTAGGCAGAGACAGGCAGGCAGACAGAAACAGACGGAGGCAAGCAGGTGGAGACAGACAGAGGCCAGCAGAGACAGTCAGACACAAGCAGGCAGACAAACAGACAGAGACAGTCAGGCAGGCAGAGACAGACAAACCGGCAGAGACAGTCAGACAGAGACAGGCAGGCAGACAGAAGCAGACGGAGGCAGGCAGACAGACACACAGAGACAGGCAGATAGACAGAGACAGGCAGATAGACAGAGACAGGCAGATAGACAGAGACAGGCAGTCAGACACAGGCAGACTGTCAGACAGATACAGGAAGACAGAGACAGATGCAGGCAGAGACAGATGGAGGCAGAGGCAGATGGAGGCAGAGGCAGATGGAGGCAGAGGCAGATGCAGGCAGAGTCAGATGCAGGCAGAGACAGATGCAGGCAGAGACAGAATCAGGCAGAGACAGAATCAGGCAGAGACAGATGCAGGCAGAGACAGTCAGGCAGAGACAGATGCAGCTAGAGACAGATGCAGCTAGAGACAGATGCAGACAGAGACAGACAGGCAGAGACAGATGCAGGCAGAGACAGATGCAGGCAGAGACAGATGCAGGCAGAGGCAGATGCAGGCAGAGGCAGATGCAGACAGAGGCAGATGCAGACAGAGGCAGACAGGCAGAGACAGTCAGGCAGACAGAGACCTTTTTAAAATTAACAAGAATATGTGATTAACACACTTAATAGCTGCGACCGAGTGTGATTTAAAAGAATGCTGATTACCAGAAGTTAAATAGGGGTTGTAAGATCCACTATTTGAAACGATTAAAGAGCCAATTCGATTGTACTTTGGATTTGGGTGCAATGAGAATGCACGTCGGTTGAAAGAGACTGATGTTTTAGTTTAAACTGTTCTGAGTCCTGCTTCATAAATATAAAGGAGGGCTTCATAACTTATAAAGCTGCTGTTCCTCCACCATTGTTCTGCAGAAATTACTGAATCAAACGACAGAGTATGACCAGCATCATAAGATAGGAGTAGAAGTAAGGCCATTCGGCCAATCAAGTCCACTCCGCCATTTAAATCATGGCTGATGGGCATTTCAACACCACTTCCCTCAACTCTCCCTGTAGCCCTTGACTCCTTTGGAGATCAAGAATTTGTTGATCTCTGCCTGGAAGGCATCCAACGTCCCGGCCTCCACTGCACTCTGCGGCAATGTATTCACAAGCCCACCACTCTCTGGCTGAAGACGTGTCATCTCATTTCAGTTTTAAATTTACCCCCTCTAATTTTAAGGCTGTGCCCACGGGTCCTAGTCTCCCCGCCTAACGGAAACAACTTCCTAGCGTCCACCCCTTCTAAACCATACATTATCACTGACGGTTCCCTAGTTAGATTTGACATATTGCATTTGAGAAGGAAATGGCCTGTTTCCATCATTCCAGAGCACTTTTCTTAATCATTGTATTTATTTGTCGGCCCAATAAAGGAATTAATTTTATTTGATAGCTCAATAAGTTGAAACTGTAATCGAAGTTAGTTTTCTTCCTCCTTTGTAGTGGATCTGTTGGAGTTGCACACAGCACAACACGTCTTTGATCGACACAAATTGACACAAAACGAGCAACTTCTAAATGTAACTGAAGTAATCAACTGTTTAACGTCCATTTATGATGGTTTGGAACAAAATCACAAAGACTAGGTCCATGTGTCACTCTGTGTCAACATGTGTCTGAACTGGCTGCTGAACGTCTTTGATACGTATGTATGATTTACACTTGAATGTAGTATGTTTAGATTGTCCTAAGGTGCATTAAACTGCATCCTACATTTTGGATTTTGATCAGTTAAGTAAATGTGAAGATTGTCAACTGATTAAAATCACTCCTAGTATTGTTGACATAAGGTTTCAGTATGTTCTAATTTCATTTCAGTGCAAGTGATAAAGTAGTTGAAAGTTTTAGCGACTTTTGTTTTAAATCATAAAATTGAAACTGATATAGAACATAGAACGTAGAACAGTACAGCACAGAACAGGCCCTTCAGCCCACGATGTTGTGCCGACCATATACTTTTGATTCCATTTGGTCAGATCTGTACAGGATCATGGAGACATCTTGACACTCTGATTGTAATGCTCTTCACGGTGACAAATGTTAGTGCTGGAGAAAGACGTGTATAAAGTACACAATATGAACATCATCCAGTTAATGTCAAGGAATAAACAGCCAGATGCAGAATAAGTTTTTATGTGACCCTCAATCTCGTAGAGTCATACAGCATAGAAACACCATGTCTATGCCTCCCAACAAACACCAAACTACACTAATCTCATTTATCTACACTTGGTCCATAGCCTACTTTGACCTAGCATTTTAAATGCTCATCCCAGATGCTTTTTAAATGTTGAGAATACCTGCCTCAACTACCCTCTCAGGCAGCGTGCTCCATATGTCCACTTTGCTGATGAAAAAGCTTTTCCTCAGACTTCCTCCAAAGCATTTAATCCTCACCTTAAACTTGTGCCATCTGGTCTTAGACACATGTGCCATGGGGAAAGGATTCTCACAATGTATTCTGCCAGGGCCTGTCATAATTTTTTCTGCCTCAATCAGATCCCAACCCCCACCTCAGCTTCCTCTGCTACAAGAAACACAAATCCAGCATACCAGTCTATCTCGTAACTGAGACTTTTTAATCTAGCCAGTATCTTGAAGAGCATTAACTTTGCCATTGTGGTATTTTCCAGACTAATTGTCGTTCAGCTTATCTCAGTCAGATTGTTTAGTCAACTCCATTTCGGAATAATGTGATGCACTTCACTTGGAAATGTATTAAGACTGTGACAGTATATTGGGGAATCCTTGCAAGCGGAGAGATTTTTATTTTCTTTCAGTCCAAGCTGGATATAATTCTAGGATTTGGAGATGAACGTCCAGGGTTAAACCTCCGGTGTCCTTCTATCCACCCCAAATCACCTCCAATTTTCCATTTATATAAAATTGAGCTTTGTTTGCATGAGGTGTGTTCCAATATTAAATCGTTATTGCGACTGTAAATTTTGACATTCTTCATTAGGTACGTACCCTTCATATTGATAGCGGCTCAAGGTGCTTCAGGGTGTCAAAACCAAAATGTTGCATTTTCCAGTGAAATTGTAGACATTGAGCTGAAATTCTCGCGAGGGAGCACTGAACGGCATGCATTATTTCTGAGTACCGCCCTCATTAATACTTATTCCATTTTTGTACCTGCCAGACAGAAACTAGACGCTCAGAATTAGCGAAATGAAATTCTGAGTGGGTGTGTGATGCTTGCACATTGCTCAATGCTCCTCTGGACCTCCAGCTTGGGCAGTAGTCACCAGCATCTGCAGCCACACCCATCAGTAGCACCCCATGTCCACAGTTTTGACATGTGGCATGTTCCAGCCTCAGCACATCATGGCACATCTCAGATCTGCTTTCAGTACTCTTCTGTACTTCATTGCTGCATTTTGGATTGCAGCAGCCCCCCTCATTGCAGTGCTACTGCCAGGGCACTTTTATATGCAGGGACAGGCACCCATTCGTGTATTGGGTCACGTTACACATCAGGACACCTTGCTTGAGCTCTCCACTCTCATTTTGTCCCTGCATGAATGCTAACAGCTCCTCTGCCTTGTCTTCATTTGCTTTGTCTTTTTATGGCTTGCCCCCTCCGCCACATCTCTCAGACTCATAACACTAGTATGTTGATTAACCTTTTGGCATCGAGACAAAGCCAGACAGCTTGTCATGTTTGTCAACAGTCATCAATCAAAGGAGTGGGTGTGTTGCCGTTCAGCACCGTGATATGTTGATCTCACACCTGCAGCATGTGCCAGCTGCAGAAGCACAGAACGCGTTGCATTGTCTCCAACCACATGGTCGTTCTTCAGGTTCTGAGGGGAATGGTCTGTAGTCAAGGGAGGCAGTTCCAGGCAGCAGATCGAGGTAACTCCAGGGCATTGTCTGATATCACTCGAGGGGCTTGGATGCAATCAGTTGGCTGCTCAGGATGATCATGGTCAGGACACTGCCCTCATAGGTTGTGAGAAGTCAAACGTTAGACACCTCACTACCTGTGTTGGCTCTTTCTGCCCTACGGTGGGCTGTTTTTCCTGGAATGAAACAAAGGGAGTGATTGAGTGAGATGAAATGAGCTGGTGCATTTGTTAGTGCTCATGTATGTTTGGGAAGGGAGGTGAGGTCTCCTGGGTGAGAGCAAGAGGCACAGAGAACATAGAGGATTAATAGCCTTGGGCCCTCAAGTAGGCGAGAGCAAGTGAAGACAGACATTGAATGCTTTGGTGAGAATGGTATTACATGAGCTGTGCTGAAGGGTGGTGCAGAATTAGAGAGAGTGTGAACGTGAGGTAGCACAGACCAATGATACCAGTCACGGTTGGACGTAGAGCAGTTTTTCCGCCGTCTTCGCCTCCATGCCTACTTCTTCAACCGGGAACCTAACCCTCCTTCCACTGACCCCTTCACCCGCTTCCAACACAAGTCCTCCTCCTGGACACCACCCCCAGGCCTCCTACCCTCCCTCGACCTCTTCATCTCCAACTGCCATCGAGACGTTAACTGCCTCAACCTCTCCACCCCTCTCACCCACTCCAACCTCTCCCCCGCAGAACGGGCAGCCCTCCGCTCCCTCCGCTCCAACCCCAACCTCACCATCAAACCCGCAGACAAGGGTGGCGCAGTGGTAGTATGGCGCACTGACCTCTACATCGCCGAGGCCAGACGCCAACTCTCCGACACCACCTCCTACCGCCCCCTCGATCATGACCCCACACCCACATGACCAAACCATCATCTCCAACACCATTCACGACCTCATCACCTCAGGGGACCTCCCACCCACATCCTCCAACCTCATTGTTCCCCAACCCCGCACGGCCCGTTT
Organism: Stegostoma tigrinum; assembly: GCF_030684315.1. Lineage (NCBI taxonomy): Eukaryota > Metazoa > Chordata > Chondrichthyes > Orectolobiformes > Stegostomatidae > Stegostoma > Stegostoma tigrinum. The sequence continues at coordinate 585,020 of NW_026728674.1, read as the reverse complement.
CTATCTCCTTCCCAAAATCCACAAACCTGCCTGCCCTGGTCGACCCATCGTCTCAGCATGTTCCTGCCCCACCGAACTCATCTCCACCTATCTGGACTCCATTTTCTCCCCTTTGGTCCAGGAACTCCCCACCTACGTCCGTGACACCACCCACGCCCTCCACCTCCTCCAGGACTTCCAATTCCCTGGCCCCCAACACCTCATATTCACCATGGACGTCCAGTCCCTGTACACCTGCATTCCGCATGCAGATGGCATCAAAGCCCTCTGCTTCTTCCTGTCCCGCAGGCCCGACCAGTCCCCCTCCACCGACGCTCTCATCCGCCTAGCTGAACTCGTCCTCACCCTCAACAACTTCTCTTTTGACTCCTCCCACTTCCTACAGACTAAGGGGGTGGCCATGGGCACCCGCATGGGCCCCAGCTATGCCTGCCTCTTTGTAGGTTACGTGGAACAGTCCCTCTTCCGTACCTACACAGGCCCCAAACCGCACCTCTTCCTCCGGTACATTGATGACTGTATCGGCGCCGCCTCTTGCTCCCCAGAGGAGCTCGAACAGTTCATCCACTTCACCAACACCTTCCACCGCAACCTTCAGTTCACCTGGGCCATCTCCAGCACATCCCTCACCTTCCTGGACCTCTGTCTCCATCTCAGGCAACCAGCTTGTAACTGATGTCCGTTTCAAGCCCACCGACTCCCACAGCTACCTAGAATACACCTCCTCCCACCCACCCTCCTGCAAAAATTCCATTCCCTATTCTCAATTCCTCCGCCTCCGCCGCATCTGCTCCCACGATAAGACATTCCACTCCCGCACATCCCAGATGTCCAAGTTCTTCTAGGACAGCAACTTTCCCCCCACAGTGATCGAGAACGCCCTTGACCGCGTCTCCCGTATTTCCCGCAGCACATCCCTCACACCCCGCCCCCGCCACAACCGCCCTAAGAGGATCCCCCTCGTTCTCACACACCACCCTCCCAACCTCCGGATACAACGCATCATCCTCCGACACTTTCGCCATTTACAATCCGACCGCACCACCCAAGACATTTTTCCATCCCCACCCCTGTCTGCTTTCCGGAGAGACCACTCTCTCCGTGACTCCCTTGTTCGCTCCACACTGCCCTCCAACCCCACCACACCCGGCCCCTTCCCCTGCAACCGCAGGAAATGCTACACTTGCCCCCACACCTCCTCCCTCACCCCTATCCCAGGCCCCAAGATGACATTCCACATCAAGCAGAGGTTCACCTGCACATCTGCCAATGTGATATACTGCATCCACTGTACCCGGTGCGGCTTCCTCTACATTGGGGAAACCAAGCGGAGGCTTGGAGACCGCTTTGCAGAACACCTCCGCTCAGTTCGGAACAAACAACTGCACCTCCCAGTCGCAAACCATTTCCACTCCCCCTCCCATTCTCTAGATGACATGTCCATCATGGGCCTCCTGCACTGCCACAATGATGCCACCCGAAGGTTGCAGGAACAGCAACTCATATTCTGCCTGGCAACCCTGCAGCCTAATGGTATCAATGTGGACTTCACCAGTTTCAAAATCTCCCCTTCCCCTACTGCATCCCTAAACCAGCCCAGTTCGTCCCCTCCCCCCACTGCACCACACAACCAGCCCAGCTCTTGCCCCCCACCCACTGCATCCCAAAACCAGTCCAACCTGTCTCTGTCTCCCTGACCAGTTCTTCCTCTCACCCATCCCTTCCTCCCACCCCAAGCCGCACCCCCATCTACCTACTAATCTCATCCCACCTCCTTGACCTGTCCGTCTTCCCTGGACTGACCTATCCCCTCCCTACCTCCCCACCTATACTCTCTCCACCTACCTTCTTTACTCTCCATCTTCGGTCCGCCTCCCCCTCTCTCCCTTTTTATTCCAGTTCCCTCTCCCCATACCCCTCTCCGATGAAGGGTCTAGGCCCAAAACGTCAGCTTTTGTGCTCCTGAGATGCTGCTTGGCCTGCTGTGTTCATCCAGCCTCACATTTTATTATCTTGGAATTCTCCAGCATCTGCAGTTCCCATTACCTCCAATGAGGCTCCTCTTCTGTTGGAGCAGAGGTCACTGATCTTGCAGCACTGCTGTATGGCTCTTTTGGTGGTTGAGACTGCATTGACACTGGACAGACTCAGATGAGTCTGGCCGAGTCTTGTGTCGTGGCCTCCTGTGCTTGTCTTTGGGAAAGAGGACAGTCCTCCACTGCACCAGTCCATCCACCAGGATTTCCAGGTCTCCAACTGTAAAGTAAGGTGCTAATTTCCCCTTTCCTGCCCTGTCTGGGACAAATGCTATGAACTGTATAAGGCAGTTCTGGATTCTGGGCATTTAACTGGTTCACAATAGCCTTTAAACATGGCACTAGTGCCAGTAATACCGGGATGTTTCAGTGGTGGCAAACACTTGCAGTTATGATGAGTGGAAAACTAACGAGCCTCAGCTGAGAGAGGCACAACAGGAGCATTGTTGCTGGTTATTGAAAAGGTTTGCAACAACAGAGTGAGAAAATTTGTTAGGTGTTTTGGAGAGATACTGTCCTTGCAGTGCAATAAAAATAACACTGAACTGATTCACTCCAGTGTTTTGGACCTTCAGATTTCAGAACAGAATTAGACCATTCAGCCCATTGAGTGGGATCTATCATTCTCAACCTCCTGTGTCCTTACTAAGCAAGAACATGTCTATCTATGCCTGAAATCAACTCTGACTTGGCTTCCACAGCTTTCTGCATCAATGAGTTCCACAGATTCACAACTTTCTGACTGAAGAAATTCTTCCTCAACTCCATCCTGAAGGGTGGTCCCTTTGACTCTGAGGCTGTGCCCTCAGGTCCTGGTCTCTCCTACTTGTGGAAACATCATCTCCATGTCCACTCTATCCAGGCCTGAATTACCTTCAGTGTGACCCCCTTCATCCTTCTGAACTCCATCAAGTACAGGCCCAGAGTTCTCAGCCACTCCTCACTTCATCCCCAGGATAATGTTTGAGAACCTCATCTAGACCCTGACAAAGGCCAGCACATCCTTCCTTAGATAGATGGCCAAAAACTGCTCTTAATATTCCAAATGCAATATGACCAGAGCCTTACACAGCCTCAGCAATACATCTCTGCTCTTGTATTTTTGCCGTCTTGAAATGAATGCTGACATTGCATTTGCCTTCCCAACTGCCAACTGAAACTGCATGTTAAAAGAATCCTGAATTGGGTCATCTTTGTGCTTCAGATTTCTGAAGCCTTTCCCAATTTAGAACATAGTCTATGCCTGTACTTCCACTTCTCCACAGACTCTCTGTGACCTCCCCACTTCCTCAACACTACTTGCCTCTCCACCTATCATAGAACATAGAACACAGAAAATAGAACAGTACAGCACAGAACAGGCCCTTCAGCCCACGATGTTGTGCCGACCATTGATCCTCATGTATGCACCCTCAAATTTCTGTGACCATATGCATGTCCAGCAGTCTCTTAAATGACCCCAATGACCTTGCTTCCACAACTGCTGCTGGCAACGCATTCCATGTCCTCACAACTCTGTGTAAAGAACCCACCTCTGACATCCCCTCTCTACTTTCCTCCAACCAGCTTAAAACTATGGCCCCTCGTGTTAACCTTTTCTGCCCTGGAAAATAGTCTCTGGCTATCAACGCTATCTATGCCTCTCATTATCTTGTATACCTCAATTAGGTCCCCTCTCCTCCTCCTTTTCTCCAATGAAAAGAGACCGAGCTCAGTCAACCTCTCTTCATAAGATTAGCCCTCCAGTCCAGGCAGCATCCTGGTAAACCTCTTCTGAACCCTCTCCAAAGCATCCACATCTTTCCTATAATAGGGCGACCATAACTGGACGCAGTATTCGAAGTGCGGTCTAACCAAAGTTTTATAGAGCTGCAACAAGATCTCACGACTCTTAAACTCAATCCCCCTGTTAATGAAAGCCAAAACACCATATGCTTTCTTAACAACCCTGTCCACTTGGGTGGCCATTTTAAGGGATCTCTGTATCTGCACATCAAGATCCCTCTGTTCCTCCACACTGCCAAGAATCCTATCCCTAATCCTGTACTCATCTTTCAAATTCGATCTTCCAAAATGCATCACCTTGCATTTATCCAGGTTGAACTCCATCTGCCACCTCTCAGCCCATCTCTGCATCCTGTCAATGTCCCGCTGCAGCCTACAACAGCCCTCTACACTGTCAACGACACCTCCGACCTTTGTGTCGTCTGCAAACTTGCTGACCCATCCTTCAATCCCCTCATCCAAGTCATGAATAAAAATTACAAACAGTAGAGGCCCAAGGACAGAGCCCTGTGGAACCCCACTCACCACTGACTTCCAGGCAGAATATTTTCCTTCTACTTGTCTTTCTGTTATGCCCCGAGGGAAAAAGCAATGAAAGTGCCGCTAATTTTTTGCACGGCGAGCTGCTGAATATTAACCAGTCTCTCACCATTGCCATCACCTTGCCCTTGTGAAGACAGACATGGATAAAGTTCTCAAAGCTGATAGAAAATTGAAAGCCCTCACATCCTGTGACGATGGTAAGTTTCCTTTGTTGAAAAAAAAATGCTTGCAGTTTAATTGGCATAATAAAGACCACAGTGGCTCTGGTTAACACTGCTGCCTCACGGCACCAGCAACTTGGGTTCACTTCCACCCTTTGGTGTGTGTGGAGTTTGCACGTTCTCCATGTGTCTGCATGGGTTTTCTCCGGGTGCTCCAGTTTCCTCCCACAGTCAAAAGATGTGCAACATAGGTGGATTGGTCATGCTAAATTTCCCAAGGTGTTCAGTGATGTGTATGTTAGATGAGTTATAGGTGGATGGGTCTGGGTGGGATGCTGTGAGGGGCAGTGTGGACATGTTGGGATGACGGACGTGTTTCCACGCTGTAAGGATTCTCTGATTCATGATTCTATGATCTTACTGAGCGCAAAGGTACAATATTGGCTGGTCATATTTGTCTCACCTCTTCACACATGGACAGTAAAGCTTTAATTTCAGTTTCTATGTTTTTGCAACGTGTCTGCTGTCTATAACAAGGCTGACTATATCTCCTTCTCTAATGCGCATCTCCTGTCCCCTAACACCAGGAGGTGACACTTGCTTTTCACTTAGTACAATCAGTAAAACAATAGCCTCCATATCACATCCAGCGGCTTCTCTTAACGCTCACATACTGTTCTTTTTTAGCTCCAGGTATTGACTGCTCGTCATTTCTTATTCCTCATCTCATCTCTCTCTCACACACTGTCTCTCTCGCTCTCTGTCTGTATCTCTCCTCTCCCTATTCTCCCCCAACACTTGACTCAGGCACAAACAGAAGTTCACGGTCACACTATGTTGCACATGCATATCCTATCCCTCATGCACAAACGTACTATCCACACACAGACACAGACACACACACACAGAGGCACACACGCACGCACAGGCACACAGTCACATTCTCACTCATTCATAGTCCATACTGTCACATAATCATGCATGGTCTTGCACACATTCCGTGGCACACTTGCATGCCCTGTCGTAGGATCTTTTGCCAATGTTCATACTCTCAACACACAGACACACGCACACTCCCACAAAACTCTCCCTCACAAACTTCGGCTTACAAGTTCACTTCCTCTCAAGCTCACTCGCTCTCACAGACACACTCACTCCCTCATGCATGCTGCAACACTCCCTTTTGTGCTGACTCTCGTTTACACACTCTCGAGCACAGTCACTGGCGCACACATTCTGTCGTGCGCACGCTCACACTTTCATGCACTGTCTTTGCACTCTTGAACACAATCATATGCTCACCTCTCTCTTGCACACAGTCAATTTGATTTGAGTCATCATTATCACATGTGCCTAGGTACAGAGAAAAGTTTTGTTATGCACGCAGTATAGACAGATCATACCATACAAGGTGCATTAGTGAAATGGAACATAGTGACAGCTACAGAGAGCGAGATCAAAATTAGATTTAAAATTTTAAGTGTTCTACTCAGATGTGCAGGAACAGCGGTGAAGAAGCTGTTCTGGGATCTGTTCACACGTGAATACTAAGTTTTTGACATCTTCCCTTCAGAAAAGGGTAGAAGAGAGTGTAATTGGGGGGTGAGAAAGGCCTTTGATTATGTCAGTTGCTTTCCTGAGGCAGCGGTAAGTATAGGTGGATTCAATGAATGGAAGGCTGATTTGCATGGTGGACTATGTTATTTTCATGACTCTGGAGTTTGTTGTTTTCTTAGGAAGAGCAGCTGCCATACCATGCTGTGATATGCATCCAGATAGGATGCTTTCTCTGGTACATCAATGAAAGTTGCCCTTTATATTTGAATTGCCTTAGCCTCCTGGGAAGTAGACACATTGGTGTGCTTTTTTGCCCATTGCGACAATCTGGGTGGACCAGATTTTTCACAGTCATTGATGTGACTCCATTATGGCGTGTTAACCAGGTCAACCATGTCATTTAGCGTATCCTGAAGGAGGAGGACCGTAAGACACAGCTCAATGTACACATTGGTAAGATGAGTGATGAGGTCTTGCATCAAGCGTTCCGAGAGCTAGGCAGTGGGTTAAATAGCAGGACCTGTAAAGTTGTAATCTCTGGATTATTCCTGGTGCCACATGCTGAGAAGGCAAGAAAAAGGGGAAGAAAGCAGATGAATGCTTGGCTCAAGTGTTTGTGTTTGGGGGCGGATTTAGACACTTGGATCTGAAGGACAATTTGTGGGGATGGTATATCCTCTACAAGTGGGCTAGTCTGCAGCTGAACCAGAAAGGAACCAAAATCCTTGCACGAGGGTTTGCTAATGTGGTGAGGAATTTAAGCGAGAGGCCTGCAAGCAGTGGGCAATGGAAGAGCAGGTAATTCACTGAGGGGTGAGAAACTAATAAAATAAAGATTATATTAGGGGATTTGAACTTCACAACATTAATTGAGATAACATAAAAGTTTGACTTGGGAAATAATTCTTTAAATACATTTGAGAGATGATTTAACATCAACATGTAGACGAGCTTGTAAGGGACAGTGCAATGCTGGACCTATTTCTGGGACACAAAGCCAGTGTTCAGGGTGACAGTGGCGAAGTGCATAAGTCCCTGTGACCATGACAACAGACTTTTCAACATGGGAGAGGAGATCTGTTTAAAACAAATGTTTTTGGCTTAGGGTAAGGCATATTTTATTGAAACCAGGCAGGATCTGGGTAAAATATTTTGGGAAGTGACTTGCGGGCGAATCTACAGCTGTATAGTTGGATACGTCCAGAAAAGGAACTGGGAGAGTAAAGGCCAGTTATATTCCGTTTTGGGTGAAATTTATGATCAACAAGCCTGGAGAACCCTGGATCTTGAGGAATGTTCAGGACATGTTAATGACAAGTGCAAAGGGAGCAAATGAATGGATGACTAGTGACGTATAAAAATGAAGCGTGAAGAAACGGTGGTGGCCAAGATTGGAAAGAATATCAAGATATTCTACAGGCATATCAAGCAGGAGAATAACCAGGGAAAGAGTAGGGCCAATTAGAAACCGTGGTGTACGAGGGGTGATGGGGCAATCTGTGTTTGGAAGTGAAGGGCATTGATACAGTAGACAAGTGCCTCCCATCTGTCCTCCCTTCAAGGAGGAGCATTGAATTCTATAAAGCAGGAAGATGCAGTGTGAAATTGAAATTATTGGCTGGTTTAAAAGTGAACAAATCCCCAGTTGTTTCCAAGACTGCTGTGGGAGAAGAGAAAGAAAATCTCTTCAGAGATAGTAGGAACTGCAGAGGTAGCACAGAACAATGAGGCTCTTCCTCTGTTGGAGCAGAGGTCATTGATCTTGCAGCACTGCTGGATGGTTCTTTCGGTGGTTGAGACTGCATTGACACTGGACAGCCTCAGATCAGTCTGGCCGAGTCTTGTGTCGTGGTCTCCTGTGCTTGTCCTTGGGAAAGAGGACAGTCCTCCACTGCACCAATCCATCCACCAGGACCTCCAGGTCCCTAGCTGTAAAATAAGTTGCTAATTTCCCCTTTCCTGCCCTGTCTCATACAGTTCATAGCATTTGTCTAAGGCAGTTCTGGATTCTGAGCATTTTACTGGTTCACAATATCCATTAAACGTGGCACCAGTGACAGTAATACCGGGATGGTCCAGTTACGATGAGTGGGAGAACTAACTAGCGTCGGCTGAGAGAGGCACAACAGGAGCATTGTTGCTAGTTATTGAATAGGTTTGCCACAACAGAGTGAGAAAATTTGTTAGGTGTTTTGGAGAGATACTGTCCTTGCAGTGCAATAAAAATGACACTGAACTGATTCATTCCAGTGTTTTAGATCTGAAGATTGAAGAACAGAATTAGACCATTCAGCCCATTGAGTGGGATCTATCATTCTCAATCCCATTCTCCTTTGTCCATACTAAGCAAGAACATATCTATCTATGCCTGAAATCAACTCTGACTTGGCCACCACAGGTTTCTGCATCAACGAGTTCCACAGATTCACAACTTTCTGACTGAATAAATTCCTCCTCATCTCCATCCTGAAGGGTGGTCCCTTTGACTCTGAGGCTGTGCCCTCAGGTCCTGGCCTCTCCTACTCGTGGAAACCTCATCTCCATGTCCACTCTATCCAGGCCTAAATTACCTTCAGTGTGATCCCCTTCGTCCTTCTAAACTCCATCGAGTACAGACCCAGAGTTCTCAGCCACTCCTCACATGACAGTGCCTTCATCCCCAGGATTATGTTTGAGAACCTCCTCTCGACCCTGACAAAGGCCAGCACATCTTCCTTAGATAGATGGCCAAAAACTGCTCTTAATATTACAAATGCAATGGGACCAGAGCCTTACACAGCCTCAGCAATACATCTCTGCTCTTGTATTTTTGCCGTCTTGAAGACAAATGAGTGAATTTATTATGGGGAACAAGGAAATGGCAGAAGAGTTGAATAGGTACTTTGGATCTGTCTTCACTCGGGAAGACACAAGCAATCTCCCAGATGTAATAATGGCTGAAGGATGTAGGGTAATGGATGAACTGAAGGGTATTTATATTCAGCAGGTAATGGTGTTGGATAGACTGTTAGGTCTGAAGGCTTATAAGTCCTCGGGACCTGATGGTCTGCATCCCAGGGTACTTAAGGAGGTGGCTCTAGAAATCGTGAACACATTGGTAATCATTTTCCAATGTTCTCTAGATTCAGGATCAGTTCCTGCGGATTGGAGGGTGGCTAATGTTGTCCCGCTTTTCAAGAAAGGAGGGAGAGAGAAAAGAGGAAATTACAGACTGGTTCGCCGGACGTCAATGGTGGGAACGATGCTGGAGTGAATTATAAAAGATGAAATTCCAACTCATTTGGATAGCCGTAACAGGATAGGTCAGAGTCAGCAAAGAATTACAAAGTGGAAATTGTGCTGGACGTATCTTCTGGAATTTTTTGAGGATGTAACTATGAAGTTGGACAAGGGAGAACCAGTGGATGGAGTGGACCAGGACTTTCAGAAAGCCTTTGATAAAGTCCCACATATGAGATCAGTGAGCAAAATTAGGGCACATGGTATTGGGGGCAAAATACTGGCTTGGACTGAAAAATGGCTGGCTGACAGGAAGCAAAGAGTAGTGATAAACGGGTCCCTTTTGGAATGGCAGGCGGTGACCAATAGGGTACCACAAGGTTCAGTGCTGGGACTGCAGCTGTTTACAATATACATTAATGATATAGATGAAGGCTCTAAAAGTAATATTAGCAAATTTGCCAATGACACAAAGCTGGGCGGCAGTGTGAAATGTGAGGAGGATGTTATGAGAATATAGGGTGACTTGGACAGGCTAGGTGAGTGGACGGATGCATGGCAGATGCAGTTTAATGTGGATAAATGTGTGGTTATCCACTTTGGTGGAAAGAGCAGGAAGGCAGATTACTATCTAAATGGAGTCAAGTTTGGTAAAGGGGAAGTACAACGAGATCTAGGTGTTCTTGTACAGAAATCAATGAAAGCAAGCATGTCGGTACAGCAGGCAGTGAAGAAAGCTAATGGCATGCTGGCCTTCATAACAAGAGGAATTGAGTATAGGAGCAAAGAGGTCCTTCTGCCGCTGTACAGGGACCTGGCTCAGAAGGATGAGAGTGGGTCTGATTGAGATGTATAAGATTATTAAAGTTTTGGACACTCTGGAGGCAGGAAGCATGTTTCTGCTGATGGGTGAGTCCAGAACCAGAGGACACAGTTTAAAAATAAGGGGTAGGGCATTTCGAACAGAGTTGAGGAAAATCTTCTTCACCCAGACAGTGGTGGATGTATGGAATGCACAGCCCCAGAAGGCAATGGAGGCCCAAGTCTCTGGATACTTTCAAGAAAGAGATGAATAGAGTTCTTAAAGATCGTGGAATCAAGGGTTATGGGGATAAGGCAGGGACAGGATACTGATTGTGGAGATCAGCCATGATTATAATGAATGGTGGTGCTGGCTCCAAGGGCTGAATGGCCTTATCCTGCACCTGTTGTCTGTTGTAAAAGTTAATTGTATAAGAATGATTAAGACGGTCCCATATTTCTGGTGTTGGCAGCTTGTTCAGATAGGGAAAACATGGTTGATCTTGATTCCGCTCCTATTTGTTACACAGAAGCCTCTTCGAGCAACAATTCTTGAATGTTGATGGGACGTTGTCACACAGGTAGATTATCGTGATCACTTGTTGAAAATGGATAGCAGCTAGTAGTTCACTTTTCTCTCAACCAGTGACCAGTAGGCAATGGTCAAACAGTACCTAACCCAGAGGCCACAAGCTCCCCTAAGACATGATGTCAGTTGAGCCTCATGAAAAACTACCTGCAGATGGACTATCTGTAGATTAGACATGGTATTAAATCTCACATATACTACTCTCAACCGTTTCAATCGAAGTGTTTATCACTCGTTGCATCGAAACAGATCACACAAACTGAAATGGCATATGCACAAATACCAACATACAAGTTCTATATCGTGGCATTTTGTTCAAAGTTGTATTTATAAAATGATAGGGTGAAGTCTAATCTTCACATCATATTAAGATGCTATAGAAATCTATGGAAGTGAGAAATTTGTTTTTTGATTCAATACATGTCTGACAAATGACAATTCAAAGAGATCTTTGTTTCAGCTGGAGTGGGTCGTTGAGTCGGCCTCATTGGGGGCATTTAAGTGACTATTAGACAGGCATATGGATGGTAATATAAGATAGGGGTGGAGGTTAGATGGACCTGAGGTTTCGGATAAAGGTTCGGCACACCATCGTGGGCTGAAGGGCCTGTACTGTTCGATGTTCTATGTATCTTATGCTGTCTTCAAATGTGTAAAGTCAGTCAGTGACATTCTGCAACTTCCTTTTCCAGGGGTATGAGTGGAAGAATCAGAGTGCTTTCTTTGAAAATTTGTCTTGATGTGTCGATCCAAGGGTCATCTGGAGGAAAAATACAAGTGTCAGTACTAAATCTGTCATTGCTGATACACATGTAAACTGTAGGTTTAACTGGAGGTAAACTTTGTTTAACAAACTAGCACACTCAATAAACTGACAAAAATTATACACTAGATGTTTACTGTATTCTCCTAATCTCTGTGATGTCTGGTGAGGGTGCACGTGAGAAGGCTCTCTGCCAGTAAGTTTGAGTTAAGGCAAAGTTGCATCATTACTGAAGTTATTTATGCTGCAGATGAAGTATAACAATGATGTGTGTATCCCATGCATCATGTTCCTATTATTGAGTGTGTGTTTTTTGTGTGTGTGGACCGATTGATCAAATGGAATTGTTGATTATTCAGCACATTCCTGGGACCACAGGTGCTGTTTTACAAAAGGTTTGCTGTATTAGTATATTTCTGTATTTAGTCACTGCCACGATGAATGTTAAGTCATAACTTGGTCTGTGCAGAATCTGCACAGTGCATTCCTGCTGGATAAATGATGCACTACATATGTATGATGCCATTGCTTCTCAATGACACCAACTTAGCAGCTGTTTTTGTGACCAATAATGTTTTCATCATTAGAATACTGGGAAAAGTATTTGGAAGTGTTGTATGACTCTACTGCTCACTTGCAGCAGTGATAACACTTAATGTGAGGCCATGTTTTTGCCCACTTGTGCTGTTTGTCAACAATGCATCTCACAAACTAATGGGCATATTTTTTTGAAAGCTGGTACGTACAGGTATGGTCCAAGGAAGAACTGATTAGTTTTTGCCAGATCCAAATTTATTTCTCTATTTTTTAAAGCATCAGTTAAAATTGGTCGGATAGGCAAATGATCATCTTTCTGGAATATTGTTGATTGATTTCGAATGTTGTGGATTGTGTCAGCCCTGACAGTAGAATTTGTCATAACTATCAAAACATGAGCAGATTTTTGAGAGCAGATTATCAAATTGGCCTGAAGCTTTCTCAGTGAGGTAGAAGCTTCTAAAAAAAGGATTTATTTTATCGGCCTTGCATTTACAAAGAATCAGTCAAGTGGAGAAATGCCTCCTAGAAAAGTTGTGTAATTCTAGACTCAAGGATATTTTTTGCACAGGAGGAGGCCGTGCGGTCTGTCGTTACTGCACTGCTCAACAAAGATCTGTCTACATTGAACTCAGAGTACATTGATTTCCTTTTTGATTGTTTGGCCCATAGCCCTGGAGCCTATGGCAACACAAGTGAACATCTAAATACTGCTTAAATATTCAGACACTTTCTGAATCAGTCACACTTGTTCAGTCAGTGAGCTCAGGACTCCCACCACACTGGGAAAATAGGTTCTCCTCAACTCCCCTCCTCGCCTTTTACCTGTGAACTTCAATCTGTGTCCCCTGTTTATTGACATGTCTACGAATGGAAAAAGCAGCTTCCAGTTATCCTTTATATGCCCTTCAAAAGCTTAAAAACCTTTACCAGGTCCCCTTGTCTGCTCCAATCTTGGCATCGGTCAAACGGGCAGGTCAGTGGCAGATTGATATAGCCTGAAGAAGGAATAATATAAGAGAGACTTAATGTGGCAAAACCTGTCGTGCCGGATGGAGGTCAGCAATGGCAGCCAGCAGTGAAGTCCACTGGCAAGGATGGGCGGGCCTCAGCCCAGCACAGGGGAACACAAACCGTCACGGGGGAAGCCTCGTTCAGAGTGTCTGCAAATTCGTGGCTTCAGAAAGGACTGTAATGTTTGACTTTTTAAATTTTTGTTTTTATTTTTCTACTGTTATACTAAGAAGACTGTCGTGCTGAACTTTTAAACTTATTCATTTATTTTTATAACATAGAGCATGGAACGGTACAGCACAGTACAGGCCCTTCGGCCCACGATGTTGTACCGAACTTTTACCCTCATCCTAACGTCTATCTAACCTCCACCCCTACCTTATAATGTCATCCATGTGCTTGTCTAATAGCCGATGAAATGCCCCTAATGAGGCTGACTCCACGACCCTCTCCGGCATTGCATTCCACTCCCCTAAGACTCTGATTAAAGAAAGATGGATAAATTTTCTACTTCCGCAACTAAAATTTCATACCTCGGGACTTTGTCCCTGAGGTGGCACCGTCTGAGGTGGCATTGTACTCTTGTACGCTGTATTGAATACATGTGATAATAAAACCTAAATCTCAATCTAATGCATAGCAGGACACTGGGAAGCTTAGAGGAGAAAAGGGATCCTGGGGTGATTGTTCATGAATTCCTGAAGGGGTCAGGTCAGGCTAGTAAGGGTTGTTACAAAGACATATGGGACATCTCCCTTTATCATTCGTTGCACAGATTGTAAGAACGGGAAGGCCACTTTGGAGCTGTTTCAAAGTTTGGTTAGGCCACAGCTGGAGTCGTGAGTGGCATTTTGGTCACGACCCATTAGGAAGGATGTGATTGCACTGGAGGGAATCAAAAGTATGTTGCATGTGTTGGAGCATTTTAGCTGTGAAGAAAGGCTGGAAAAAGTCATATTATTTTCTGTGAAGCAGAGAAGGTTTGCGGGTTGAGTGGAGGTCCTGATAGAGGCAGAGAAGAATATGAGAGGTATAGATAGGTTGAGTAGAAAGCATTGTTCCCCTTAGTTAAAGCATCAATAACAACAGGGCATAATTTTAAAGACAAAGACGGGAAATTTAGAGGAGGTTTGAGGAAAATCATTTTCATCCAGAGTGTGGTGAAGGTCTGGAATGCATTGCCTGGGAGGGAAGTTGAAACAGGAAACCTCACAACTTTTGACAAGTACTTGGATGAGCACTTGAAATGTTGTAATATTTAAGAGAATGGTCCAGTGTGTAAAAATGGGACTAGTATATGTCGCAGTGTATTTTCAGAGGTACATCCTGAGTGGGCCGTGGGACCTCTTCTGTGCTGTATGATTCCATGAGAACCCCCAGCCCAGGCAGCATCTTGGTTTTTCAGTAATCTCCAGGATCACACCCTTCATAGTGTGATCCCCTGCCTTGTTAGCCCTCCCAAGTTCGTTAGATCACACTTTTCCTGGTTGAGTTCCAATTGCTGTGCCCAGCTGACCAGTCTGTTGATCTCCTCCTGAAGTTTAGCCTTCCTGTCTGTCAACCAATTTTGGATCCAGTGTGCCACTTTGCCTTTGATCCCATGGCTGTTATTTACATGACCATTCCATCGATATCCTCCTCACTAAATTAGTCATTCGCTAGCGACACGGTCATACACACTGTATTTAAGCCCAAACGATGAATCTAGTTGACAAATTTCAAGGGTCCTTGTGGCAAGCCCTGCACAAGCCCAATCAAAGCACACATCCTGTCACATAGATATCCCTTTACCATCAATCACCCTGTGCTCTCTGCCTCAGCCAGTTTTGGCTCCAGTGTGCCTCTTTGCCTTTGATTCGTTGACTGTTGTTTTCTTGATCAGTCTGCCAAGGGGTCTTTACTAAGTCCACATCGAATGCATAAGCTCATCAACTTTCCAACATCTCCTCAAAAAAGGATCAAATTTCTGAAATATGACCTCATCTTAACAAATCCATCCTGACTATCCCTGATTAATTCATGCAAGTACATTCTACCCCTAAGAATGCCTCTTTGTAGCTTCTCCAGTGCTGAGATTATTCTGACTGGCCTTTAATTTGCTGGTCTGTTCCTCTCTCTGTTTGTTAATTGTAGAACAATGTTCATAGACCTTCATTACTTCATTTCTGATTGGCAAGGGTTTGAAAATTGCTGCCAGGGGCCCAGATATCTCCTCCCTCACTTCCCTTGCGAGCTGGTATACATTTCAGTTAGGCCTGCGGATGTATCCACTTGTAAAGTTGCTAAACCAGCTGCGTCTCCCTGTGTCTTTACCTCTGATGTTCCTAGGTCCTCTGCCCTGATATCTATACTTGCAGTGTCCTTTTCCATTGTAAAGATTGACACAAAATATTCATTGAGGGCAGTGCCCATGTTTTCCAGGTCCACACAAACTGTACATCTCTGTGAAACGAATGAGGAGATATTCGAGAGGTTTGAGATTTACAATCAAGAAAGAAATTGACCAAATGACTTCCTTGGACAACATACATTGTCCATTGTTGTAAACAAACAGAAGTTTTTGTTTCCACAGTTGTTTGCAAATAGCCAATCAAGATCATAAAATAATGTTTTAAGATAATTTACAAAGCAAGGCAATTGAGGAAGATGTATTGGATGTATTGAACTCTCAACTACCTCTCTTAAGTTTAGGACTATCAATATTTTTCTTCTGAATAACTTTTGCAGATCTCTTCAAACAAGTAGCTGAACCCACAGATTTATGTGACCAACGAAGCCTGAGCCTTTTGCTTCACAATGCAGTCCAGATCCCTCGGCAGCTCGGTGAGGTACCTTCATTTGGAGGCAGAAACATTGAACCAAGTGTCTGCAGTTGCTTCCAACATGTAAGTGTGCTCTGCGCCAATTCAATAGGTCAAGCGGG
Source organism: Stegostoma tigrinum (assembly GCF_030684315.1). NCBI lineage: Eukaryota > Metazoa > Chordata > Chondrichthyes > Orectolobiformes > Stegostomatidae > Stegostoma > Stegostoma tigrinum. The sequence continues at coordinate 569,092 of NW_026728674.1, read as the reverse complement.
TCTACTTGCCAGTGTGAATTTTGTGCTCATTTTCGGTTTGAATTAGTTCCAGAGGCCAACATGTACCACGACTAATCCAAGGCTATCATGTTTATAAATAGTCAATGTTTTTATTAAATTAATGATTAAAAACAATGTCAGAAACCCCAGTGATAGTGTATTAGATATCACTGAGGATAGCGGATGTAAACTTGACATAATTAGTCATGCAGCTGATCTTTTATTTCCTTCTCGGGCCAGAACAAAAACAGAGATTGATATTAAACACTTTGTAGAGTGGATGAGATTGGAGCCTCGATCCATGGTCTGGCTGCCTGTTCTACACCATGTGGCAGCTGCTGAAACTGCAAAACATCAGGCGAAGTGTAACATCTGCAAAGAGGACCCATTCGTAGGTTTCAGGTGAGATGTGCAAACCAGCAGAAAGTTAGTGGGAGTTAGTTTTTAAAGAAAGCTTTAACTTTAGATGTTCTATTAGAAACTCGATCAGTCAACAACACAACTGAAATCATCAAAAATCCCAACAAACTCATGGACCAGAGAAGTAATTAGGACAAATTAAGTATCAACTTCTTTAACTTAATTTTTTGTGAGAGGTGAGTGCTGCATGCTTTTGGTATTTTGTTCACCGTTGCATTGATCACAGACACTGTGTCTCAGAATGGATTGTGACTTGACTTCCGGTTGGTTCTGTAATTTGCAATTATTGAGAATTTACAGAAAGGCCTTTTTATTAGTCCTGTAATCAGTGTGTGTGCATCCTATGAAAGTGATTGCTGTGTTGTTGCTAAATGATCGATAAAACTTCTTGTCCATAATTAGTAAATTAAATTGCATATTTGGACTGGATTTCTAAGGGGTAAATTGACCCTTTTCAGTTAACTATTCTCCTACATTTCTAAGATTGGCCATCTTGGAGAAGGTGCGTGTTACTGCCATTGATCTGATCAAACAACTCCCTGTCTAAGAAGAACTGGAGTGAGACCCCAACTGTGGATGAAACTATGACTGCCATAACTAAGTAAAGAGCAACAGCGACCCGGAGTCAATTGAATTCCATCTGAAGCTTGAGGAATGGTGGCCTAACTCTGAAGGCCAAGATCTGTTAGCTTTTCATGGACTATGAGGAACAGGGCAGGATTTCACAAAATCTTTAAGATGCCATATCTTATACAAAACTGAAGGAGAAATGTCAGATTGCTCAAAGAACCATGGGATCACCAGCCTTTCCATTGCTGGGAAGATTCTGGCAAGGTTACTTCTGAATAGGTTTATACCACCATGGCGAATGAAAACCTTCCATGCGAAGGGAACTTTGTGAAAATGTTGGAGACAGAGCAGGACCAATTTACAATAATGATTCCAGGGTTGAGATATCTCATTATGAAAATTGATTAGAGGAATTGGGACAGCTTTCCTCGAAGATGCTGAGACTTAGAAGAGATTATTTTGAATCTTGCAAAATCATTTGAAATCTGGTCAGAGTAGACGAGGGGAAGACTTTCCTACTTGTGACAGAATTGAGAATAAGATGCAGAGGTTTGAAGTGATTGACTACAGAAGTAACTGCAGTGTAAGAAATAGCTTTATCACAGTCTATAGAATGCATTACCTAGAGGAGGCAGTTTCAGTAAAAGATGCAAGAAAGCGTTAGTTGATTAATTAAAGAGAAATAATGTGCAGGTTAAGGAAAAGGCACTAATTTGTGACATGTATTTGGAGAGCTAGTTCAAACATGATGGACCAAATGGCTTCCTTTTATTGTGATTTGAACTTAAAATTCATGAAAAGTAAAGTGTAATTGGCTCTGGGACACGGTGGAAAAGGATAAGGTAAACAGGACATGAGTGATCGGAGACTTGATAGTTGGAGGGGCAGATAGGACATTTTGTAGCCGCAATCAGGAATCCAAACACAGAACTTGCATGAATGAACAAAGAAGAGGAATCGATTCAGTTGCCTCCAGTGAAGACTGTGACCACACCTTCACCCGCTGTGGGAGAATCTGCCTGATATGAATGAACCACCCACCAATAGGTCCGCAACCAATAAACACAACTTTCCTCGAGTGTTCATCCAGTGAGAAGCACCAAGAGGAAGGCAGCCTTTTTCCGACATTTTGTCAGCTTGACCATTTGGGAAGAGAGCCCCCCTTCTCTGACATTCTGTTCTATAAAGATCAAATGTGTTGGTTCCTGATGTTGCATGAGGCCAGTGAACTTCCACAATTCTACCACACTGTTACTTCCAAATCTATTTCTTTCCTTAACATCTCCTCAATGTTTCATCTTCTCAATCTACCGTCTGTCTGTATTTCTTCCGACTGTTGTTCAGAAAAGTAATTCCTTTCATCCCTTTCACTTCCAAATTATGTTTGTTCCTCACGGAAACTGGTATTCTGCTTCAGTTTATCTATTGCCTCGAAAATTCTGGACTAATCTGTAATTGACAGTGAGTTTCCTGTTAGCAGTGCTATTTATAAGAGGATTAACTGAACTTAACCACTTCAGTGCGTAATTTAATATTGCCTTGCATAGCTCCAAAAATTTTAAGAGCCTGCTGTTTGTACTTTTATGTTGGTTTTCATGGCTATTTAGTTTCTGCTCAAACATGTATGACTGCTTGCTGAGTCTCAGAGTTTGGCTTCATGACAGGAATCTGAAGGCAATATTCTCTGTTTTGCACCATCTCATCATATTGATGACCTGCATTCTGTCTGCAGTTCCATCCATTCATCTGTTGATAATTTCACACGACATTGATCAAGTCCTTCCATTTCATTATGACATTTTCCATTCTTGCAAGGGATTTGGCTATCACCGGTGAAGTTATCATTTGTTGTCCTTCGCTAATTGCCGTTGAACTGAGTGGATGGCTGGGCGGGTGGTTCAGAGCTACCTACATTGCTGTGGCTCTGCAGCCACATGTAGATCAGATGGGGTAAGGATGATCGAATACTCCCCGAAAGGACATGAGTGGATCAGATGGATTTTTACCAACAATTGTTGATAGTTTCATGATAGCGTTACTGGAAATGACTCTTAGTTCTGGGTATTTTTTTAATGAAATGTAAATTTGACCAGCTACAGTGTTTGAACATGAACCTACATTCTCCAGAGCATCAGCCTGGGTCTCTGGATTTTTAGTTCAATGTATTTGCCACTTGCCCACTGTCTCTCAGCCATTATTACAGTTAATTTCTTGACTTTTTTTTCTCTTTGCTTGGAGAACTTCCCTTCTGCAGTCTGAGCTGAAAATGTGTATCCTCCTCGTTTATTGTGGCCTTTACAGCTTCACATGTTACAATCGCTGCTCGTCAGATTGACCTTTTCCAGGAAGATTCTGGCAAGGTTACTTCTAAATAGGTTTATGCCACCGTGGCAGATGAAAACCTTCCATACAATGGGAACGTTGTGAATACGTTGGATGCAGAGCAGAAGCAATTTACAATAATTCCAGGGATGTGATATCCCATTATGAAAATCGACTAGGGGAGTTGGGACAGTTTTCCTCGACTTTGCTAGCATTTGTTTCTCCCCACATAATTTGCCGTTTCTTCAAAATAAAAAAAAATACATAATTTAACTACTTAACTTGCATTCCTTCGATGGTTAAAAATATCCAAACAAAAATGAACATTTCTCTTACTACTTGTTCTTCCTTTATAGGTACCGCAGCCTCAAACACTTGAATTATGACATGTGCCGAAGCTGTTTCTTTTCGGGGCGCACGTCAAAGGGGCACAAGTTACATTACCCAGTGGTGGAGAACTGCACTCCAGTGAGTAATATATTATTCCACTTGATAGAATTGTTCCAATCTGTCGAAACTTAGGGATTTTACCATTTAAATACAATCTTCCCTCAAAGTTGAAGTAGTTTGCTAAAATGATAAAAGGCCAACAGCTTAAATCAGGCTTCAATACCAGGAATACAATATTGTGCAGAACCTCTTTGATGTCAAGTTGAGGCTCAAGGAGGGATATGTCATCATGCCCACCCTTTTCTCCAACTTTGTCACCACCATTCTTAATCTCATCAAGAACAAGCTTCCCAGTGACTTGGATAGGATGGATGGAAAACCTTTTCACCTCAACCAGTTAAAATCACGGAAGAAAATGACACTGACCTCGCTTATGGAGCTTCAGTATGTGGTTCACAATGTCATTTCCACTCTCAGAAGTCTTCAAATCTCCCTTCAGGCTTTTGCAAAAGTATACTGAAGAATTAGCCTCAACCTTAAATTTGCCACCCAGGTTGATGGGGTTGTTAAGAAGGCATACGGTGTGTTAGGCTTCATTGGTAGAGGGATTGAGTTTCGGAGCCATGAGGGCATGTTGCAGCTGTACAAAACTCTGGTGCAGCTGCACTTGGAGTATTACGTACAGTTCTGGTCGCAGCATCATAGGAAGGATGTGGAAGCATTGGAAAGGGTGCAGAGGAGATTTACCAGGATGTTACCTGGTATGGAGGGAAGGCGTTATGAGGAAAGGCTGAGGGACTTGAGGCTGTTTTCGTTCGAGAGAAGAAGATTAACAGGTGACTTAATAGAACCATACAAGATGATCAGAGGATTAGATAGGGTGGACAGTGAGAGTCTTTTGGCTCGGATGGCCATGTTTGACACGGTCAGGGGGCATAGCTTTAAATTGAGGGGTGATAGATATAGGACAGAAGTCAGAGGTAGGTTCTTTACTTGGAGAGTAGTAAGGGCATGGAATGCCCTGCCTGCAACAGTAGTAGACTTGCCAACTTTAAGGGCATTTAAATGGTCGTTGGATAAACATATGGATGATAATGGAATAGTGTAGGTTTGATGGGCTTCAGGTTGGTTTCACAACATCAAGGCCGAAAGGGCCTGTACTGGGCTGTTATGTTCTATGTTCGAACCTCAAGATGACTCAAATCCTTTACCAATCTCAAGTTGTGGCCCATTTTTTCATCAAAATTAATGGAGAAATCCTCCCAAATGTAGAACATTTCCCTTACATGGGTCGCTCTCTCTCTTTTAAGGCTGACATCGATACAGAGGTTCTAACATTACGTCCAATCTGCGAGTGGCACCTTTGGCCTCCTAAGGATGAGAATGCTCAATTGTGACATCTGTGCTGATCGCAAGATCCTTGAGTTCAAGGCATGCATCGTTCAGCCTCTCCTATATGACTGTGAAACCTGGATAACATCCAGCTGCCACTTCAAGACCCTTTCAGCACAGTTTTGTCATGGATTCTCCACATGAGCTAGGAGGTAAAACCTCCTAGCATCAGCATTGACGCCATGATGATTTGAAACAAACCCCATTGGGCTGGCCATGTACTTTGGATGCCTAAGTTATGACTACCAAAGTAAATTTTTGCCAACTGATTTCAAAGACCTTGAAATGTTCCTTCAAGAAATACTACATCGAGGTCAAAGTATGGGATATCCCCATTCAGAAGAAACCAACTTGGGGGAATCTCCTGTCTGAAGACACATAATTCTTTATGAACACAGGCAAGAAGTTGAAGTGTGGGAAAGGAACTGGAGAAAGGAATGCTAGTGTTCTCAAGGCCAAGACCACTTCCATCACCCTGAAAGACCTGCTAAACGTGTGGCTCTAGTTCAGGCTAATCAACCCGCACAGAGCTCATGACCCGTGATACGGAATTTCCTAGCTGGGCAATCATACTCATCAGCCAGTGATGGCTCTTAATATTGTGCAGAATATAATTTGATCTCAAACAAGTACTGTATGTAGCTTTGAGCATTGCTATGGAAAGACCAGGTTTTATAGAATAATCAGAATGGTGCTGCATGAGAAACTGGAATTAAGAGGAGGTAGGTGATACTTAATTTTTATTTGTTTCTGGGCCACTGGCATCGCTAACTGGGGCAGCATTTATTTCCCATCCTTAGTTAGCCTTGTAATTATTGAATCATTGTAGTCCATGTGCTGTAGGTAGACTCAGTCAGTCAGGGGTGAATTTCCAGGACTTTGACCCAGTGATAGTGAAAGAACAGCAATATATTTCCAAGTTGAGATGGTGAGTGGCTTCGACACAGGGTCTTGTTGGTGGTGCTGTTCTCATATATCTGTTACACTTGCCCTTGCAGCTGAAATTTGTCATAGGTTTGGAAAGTCCGATCTCAGGATCTTTTGCAGATTTCTCAGCGCATCTCACAGATGGTACACACTGCTGCTAATGAGCACTGGAGGGAGTAGGCTGCTTTTTACTGGATGGTGTTGAACTTATTGAGTGCTTTTGTATCTGCACCCATCTAGGCAAATGGGGATTATTCCATCATTCTTCTGACTTGTTCCATGTAGCTGGTAGACAGGCTTGGGGAATCAGGAGGTGAGTTACTTGATGCAGTAATCCGAGCTTTGGGCCTGCTCCTGTAGCCACTGCATTTAAATAGGAAGTCCAGTTGAATTTCTGTTCACTGGTAAAACCCGGGATTTTGATAGCGGACAATTCAGTGATGGTTACACCATTGAATGTCAAGGGACAATTTATAGATTTTCTCCTACTGGAGATGGTCATTACCTGGTATTTGTGTAGTATAATTGCGACTTGCCACTTAGCAGCCCAAGCCGAGATATCGTTCTGGCCTTGTTGCATTTGGACATGGACAGGTTCAGTATCTGAGCAGTGGTGAATGATGCTGAATATTCTGCTATCACTGGTGAACATGCCCAATTCTGACCTTATGATGGAGACAAGGTCATTGATAAAGCAGCTGAAGATGGTTAGGCTTAGGACTGTACCTTCAGGACCTCCTGCAGCTGACCTCCAACAACCAAAATGCCTCCCATTAGGAGAGGCGATGACCTAATGGTATTATGACAAGACTATTAATCCAAGCACTCAGGTAATGTTCTGAGGACCTGGTTCAAATTCCACGATGGCACATAATTCCAGATTTTCATTGAATTCAAATTCCATTAAGAGTCTAATGATGATCGTAAATCCATTGCCAATTGTTGGAAAAACCCATCTGATTCACTTATGTTGTTTAGGGAAGGAAACTGGGCTAGGCCTGGTGTGGCCTACATGGAACTCCAGATATCAGTTAGGCAATTTGGGATGGGCAATAAAAGCTGGTCTAACCAGCAATGCCCTCTTTCCCATGAAAGAATGAAAAAGCATCGTCCTCTGTGCAGATATTATTCGAACCAGTGGTGAGTTTCTGCTGGATTCCCATCAGCTCCAGTTTTGGTAGCGCTCCTTGATGCCACACTCGGTCAAATGTAGCCATCCTTAGCTCACCTCCGGAATTCAAGTCTTTTGACCATGTTTGAACAACAGCTGTAATGAAGTCAGGAACTGATGAGGTAGCAGAATTGAGGATTTTGTATAGGGATCTGAGGGATGTGGCAAATCGAGATTTCCAGAAAGAATTTGACCAGTTGCTGCATAAAAAAGTGAACCAGAAGGTTAGATCCAAGGGGATGAAGGGTAGAATATTGGTTTGAATAAAGGCCTGGCTAACTGACAGATAGCTGAGGGTCAGGATAAATGAGTCTTTGTCCGGATGGTGAATTGTTACGAGTGGGGTGCTGCGGGGTTCAGTTCTCTGACCTCAACTATTTGTCTCTGCTTACATATCATTTGTATATGTTACAAAGTGTAATGTAACAGAATGCATGGATGATTCTGAAAGAGGTGGGAAAACAGCCTGTGATGTGAAATAGAACATACACAGCTGAATATTGATAGGCGAGGAGAATGGACCAGAATCTGGCAAGTGGTTAATGTGGATAAGCATGAGGCTTGCCTATTTTGTCCAGGAAAAAAAGGGCAAATTATTATTTAAATGGAGGGAAGATTCAAAGTGTGTCAGTGCAAAGTTGTCTGGCTGTCTTTGTGCATGAATAGCTGAAAGTTGGTATGCGGGTTAGGCATAGCACAAGGAAGACAGATGGCATTTATCACAAAAGGACTGGATCATTAAAGTAACAAAGTGTTTTTCCGAACACATTGGGTGTTGGTGAGACCAGAGTCTTGTGTCCAGTTTTGATCCCCTCACTGAGGATGAATGCGTTTGCACTGGAGGCAGTTCAGAGGAGGTTGAACTGATTGATTCCAGGGATGAAAGGGCTGTCATATGAGAAGTGGCTGAGTAGCTTGGGCTTGGACTTGCTGGTGTTGGAAAGAATGAGCGGGGTGGTTCTGATTGAGGTATATAAAATAGTAAAGGGGATTGAAAAGATTGGCATTGAGCAAATGTTCTGCATTGTGGGACATTCTTAAACAAGAAGCTGTAGCTATCGAGTGAGGCATGGCATGTACAAAATAGAGACGAGGAGTGGGTTGTGAATCTATGGAATTCATTGCCCCTGAATGCAATGGAGGCAGCACCAATCGACCGATTCAAGAAAGAAATAAACATGTTTCTGATGAAAAATAGGGAGAAAGGGCCATGGGGAGCAGGCAGGAGAGTGGAGTTGAGATCAGGAAAAGATCAGCAACCACGACTAACAAGATAAGTCAAGGACAGGATGAAAGCAAAAGAAAAAGCATAAAATGTGTTGCGGTTAGTGGGAAGCCAGTGAATTGGGAAGCCTTTCGAAAACTAGCAGCGGACAGGTAAAAAGGTAATAAGGGGGAAGATGATGAAATATGAGGGCAATATTAATGAGGGTAATATTAAAAAAAATTGCAGGAGTTTCTTTCAGCTATAAAAGGTAAGAGAGAGGCAAGAGTACAAATAAAGAGAACAAAGAAAATTACAGCGCAGGAACAGGCCCTTCGGCCCTCCGAGCCTATGCCGATCGAGATCCTCTGTCTAACCTGCCATCTATTTCCTAAGGGTCTGTGTCCATTTGCTCCCCGCCCATCCATGTACCTGTCCATAAGACCATAAGACATAGGAGTGGAAGTAAGGCCATTCGACCCATCAAGCCCACTCCGCCATTTAAATCATGGCTGATGGGCATTTCAACACCACCTCCCCGCACTCTCCCCGTAGCCGTTGATTCCTTATGAGATCAAGAATTTGTCGATCTCTGCCTTGAAGGCATCCAACGTCCCGGCCTCCATGCACTCTGTGGCAATGAATTCCACAAGCCCACCACTCTCTGGCTGAAGAAATGTCATCTCCTTTCAGTTTTAAATTTACCCCTCTAATTTTAAGGCTGTGCCCACGTGTCCTAGTCTCGCCGCCTAACGGATTCCTAGCATCCACCCCTTCTAAACCATAGATTATCTTGTAAGTTTCTAAATCTCCCCTCAACCTTCTAAACTCTAACGAGGACAATCCCAGGATCCTTCGCCGTTCATCATACGTTAAACCTACCATTCCAGGGATCATCCGTGTGAATCTTCGCTGGACACGAACCAGGGCTAGTCTGTCCTTCCTGAGGTGTGGGGCTCAAAATTGGATACAATATTCTAAATGGGGTCTAACTAGAGCCTTATAAAGCCTCAGAAGCACATCGCTGCTTTTATATTCCAACTCTCTTGAGATAAACGACAACATTACATTCTCTTTCTTAATTATGGACTCGACCTTCAAGTTAACTTGTACAGAATCCTGGACCACACTCCCAGATCCCTTTGCACTTCTGATTTGCGAATTTTCTCACCGTTTAGAAAATAGTCCATGCCTGTATTCTTTTTTCCAAAGTGCAAAACCTCACATTTACTCACATTCAATTTCATCAGCCATTTCCTGGACCACTCTTCCAAACTGTCGAAATCTTTCTGCAGCTTCCCCACCTCCTCAGCACGGCCTGTCTGTCCACCTATGTTCGTATCATCGGACAACTTTGCCAGAATGCCCCCAGTCCCTTCATCCAGATCATTCATGTATATGGTGAACAGCTGTGGCCCCAACACTGAACCCTGCGGGACACCGCTCGACACTGGTTGCCATTCCGAAAAAGAGCCTTTTAACCCAACTCTCTGCCTTCTGTCAGACAGCCAATCCTCAATCCAAGCTCACGTCGAACACCATGGGCCATCACCTCGTTCAGCAGCCTCCCATGAGGCACTGTATCAAAGGCCTTTTGGAAGTCTAGATCGATCACATCTACTGGGTTTCCCTGGTCTAACATACTTGTTACCTCTTCAAACAATTCTAATAGGCACGACCTCCCCTTACTAAATCCATGCTGACTTGTTTTAATCTGACCCTGCACTTCCGGGAATTTAGAAATGTCATCCTTGACAATGGATTCTAGAATTTTACCAACTACCAAAGTTAGGCTAATCGGCCTATAATTTTCCATCTTTTGCCTTGATCCTTTCTTAAACAAGGGAGTTACAAGAGCAATTTTCCAATCATTTGGGACTTTCCCTGACTCCAGTGAATTTTGAAAGATCACGACCAAAGCCTCCGCTATTTCCTCAGCCACCTCCCACTGAACTCTAGGATGTAGCCCATCGGGGCCAGGAGATTTATCAAATTTTAGACCCTTTAGCTTTTCTAGCACTTTCTCTTTTGTAATGCCTACCGTATTCAACTCTGCCCTCTGGCTCTCCCTAATTGTTGGCATACTACTCATGTATTCCACTGTGAAGGCTGACGCAAAGTACTTATTAAGTTCTTCAGCTATTTCCTTATCTCCCGTCACAGGCCTTCCTGAATCAATTTGGAGCGGCCCAATATCTACCCTTGCCTCTCGTTTGTTTCTTATGTATTGAAAGAAGCTTTGACTATCATTTCTAATAATACGAGCTAGCCTACCTTCATATATGATCTTCTCCTTCCTTGTTGCTCTCTTTGTTATCCTCTGTCTGTTTTTGTAGCCTCCCCAATCTTCTGATTTCCCAGTGCTCTTGGCCACTTTATAGGCTGTCTCTTTTTCTTTGATATATTTCCTGACTTCCTTTGTCAGCCATGGCTGTCTAATCCCACCCCAGATAATCTTTGTTTTCTTTGGAATGAACCTCTGTCCTGTGTCCTCAATTACACCTATAAACTCCTGCCATTGTTGGTCTACTGTCTTCCCCGCTAGGCTCTGCTTCCAGTCGATTTTCATCAATTCCTCTCTCATGCCCCTGTAATTACCTTTATTTAACTGTAATACCATTCCATCCGATTTTGCCTTCTCTCTTTCAAACTGCAGACCGAACTCTACTGTATTATGATCGCTGCCTCCTACGTGTTCCCTTCCTTTAAGGTCTTTTATAAAGTCTGGTTCATTACATAGCACAAAGCCCAGAATAGCCTGTTCCCTTGTGGGCTCCATCACAAGCTGTTCCAAAAAGCCATACTGCAAACATTCCATGAATTCTCTTTCTTTGGATCCACCAGCAACATTATTCACCCAATCCACCTGCATGTTGAAGTCCCCCATGATCACCGTGACCTTGCCTTTCTGACATGCCCTATTTATTTCTCGGTGCATCTTGCGCCCCGGTCCTGATCACTGTTAGGAGGTCTGTACATAACTCCCATTCCAGTTTTTTTTGCCTTTGTGTTTCCTCAATTCCACCCACACAGACTCCACATCTTCTGACCCTGTGTCGTTTAGTGCCGTAGATCTAATTCCATTCTTAACTAACAAGGCAACCCCACCCCCTCTGCCCACCTCCCTGTCTTTTTGATGTGTTGTGAATCCTTGGATATTTAACTGCCAGCCCTGAGCTCCCTGCAACCATGTCTCTGTGATGCCTACCACATCATAATCATTCAAGAGGATTTGTGCTGTTAATTCATCTACTTTGTTGCGAATGCTAAGAGCATTTAGATGAAGTGTCTTAATGCTAGCTTTCTTATCATTATGAGAGAGGTTGGAAATCCCAAGATGTCTTAAGTTATCCTTCCTTTTTGCTGTATTCCTAGTCTGCCTCGAGCTTAAATCCACCTGTACTCATGCTATCCTGTTGCTTATCTTTCCATTTAACTCCATACTCCCTGTCTCTTTCACTTCCCCTTCCCCCCGACTCACGAGTTTAAAGCCCTACTGACCACCCTATTTATCTTTTTCGCTAGAACACTGGTTCCAGATCGGTTCAGGTGGAGACCGTCCCAACGGTACAGACCCCCCCGGTTCCAAAACTGATGCCAATGCCCCATGAAATGAAATCCCTCTTTCCCACACCAATCCCTTACCAATGTGTTGACTTCCCTAACTTTCTTTTCCCTACTCCAATTGGCACGTGGCTTGGGCAGTAATCCAGAGATTATGACCCTTGAGGACCTGTACTTCAATTTCTTTCCTCGTGTTTCATTATCCCTGAACTGGTCCTCTACCCTAGCTTTGCCCATGTCGTTAGTCCCAACGTGGACCACAACAACTGGATCCTCCCCCTCCCGCTCTAATATCCTTTCAACCCGGTTGGAGATGTCCCACACCCTGGCACCGGGCAGGCAACACACCATGCGGGTCTCCCGATGCGGCTTGCACAGGATACTATCTGTCCCTCTAATTATAGAATCCCCGATAACACCTACCTGTCTTTTTGCTCCCCCCCCCTTGAATGACCTTGTGCCCCACGGTGCCATGGTCAGCTGGCTCATCCTGTCCACAGTCCATTTCCTCAACCGTACAGGGAGCAAGAATCTCATACCTGTTGCAGTTGTCTGTCCGGACAGATCTGAAAAGATACTGACGTGTCTGCGTCTACCACCTCCGCTGGCACCGCGTTCCAGGCACCCACCACCCTCTGTGTAGAGAACTTTCCACACATATCTCCCATAAACGTTCGTCCTCTCACTCTGAACTCATGACCCCTAGTAATTGAGTCCCCCACTCTGGGGGGGAAAAAGCTTCTTGCTATCCACCCTGTCTATCCCCTCATGATTTTGTTGACCTCAATCAGGTCCCCCCTAATCACCATCTTTCTCATGAAAATAATCCTATTCTACTCAACCTCTCTTCATAGCTAGCATCCTCCATACCAGGCAACATCCTGGTGAACCTCCACTGCACCCTGTCCAAAGCGTCCGCGTCCTTTTGGTAATGTACACAGTACTCTAAATGTGGCTGAACCAAAGTCTCATACAACTGTACATGACCTGCCAACTCTTGTCCTCAATACCCCATCCGATGAAGGAAAGCATGCCGTATGCCTTCTTGACCGCCCTATTGACCTGGCTTGCCACCTTCAGGGAACAATGGACCTGAACACCCAGATCTCTCTGTTCATCACTTTTCCCTAGGACTTTACCATTTACTGCATAGTTCACCCTTGAATTAAATCTTCCAAAATGCATCACCTCGCATTTGCCCGCATTGAACTCCATCTGACATTTATCTGCCACACTCTCGAGTCTATTTATATTCTGCTGTAATCTCTGACAGTCCCCCTCACTTTCTGCTGCTCCACCAATCTTAGTGTCATCTGCAAACTTGCTGATCAGATGACCTACACCTTCCTCCAAATCATTTACGCATATCACAAAACAACAGTGGTCCCAGCACAGAACCTTGTGGAACACCACTGGTCACAGGTGTCCAATTTGAGAAAATCCTTTCTACCACTACTCTCTGTCTCCTGTTGCCTAGCCCATTTTTTTTTGTGTCCGTCGAGCGAGCGCACCCTTGACCCCATGCGACTTGACTTTCCCCATCAGCCTGCCATGGGGAACCTTATCAAACGCCTTACTGAAGTCCATGTAAATGACGTCTACAGCCTTTCCCTTTCAATCAACTTTGTCATGTCGTCAAAGAATTCTATAAAGTTGGTAAGACATGACCTTCCCTGCACAAAACCATGTTGCCTATCACTGATAAGCTGATGTGCTTCCAAATGGGAATAGATCCTATCCCTCAGTACCTTCTCCAGTAGCTTCCCAACCACTGACATCAGTCTCACCGGTCGATAATTACCTGGATTATCCTTGCTACCCTTCTTGAACAAGGCGACAACATTAGCAAGTCTCCAGTCCTCCGGGACCTCACCCGTGTCTCAGGATGCTGCAAAGATATCTGTTAAGGCCCCGGCTACTTCCTGTCTCGCTTCCCTCAATAACCTGGGATAGATCCCCACCTTAATGCCTTTTAGGAGACCCAACACTTCCTCCTTCCTTGTGTCAACTTGACCTCGAGTAAGCAAATGTCTATCCCTCACATCACCATCTGTCATGCCCCTCCCCTTCATCAATACCGATGCAAAGTATTCGTTAAGAATGTCACCCATTTTCTCTGACTCAGTGCATAACTTTCCTTCTTTGTCCTTAAGTGGGCCAATCCTTTCTCTAGTTACCCTCTTGCTCTTTATATATGAATAAAAGGCTTTGGGATTTTCCTTAACCATGCTTGCCAGCAATATCTCATGTCTACTCTTCGCCCTCTTAATCCCTTGTTTCAGATGCGCTCGAAATTCCCCGTGTTCTTCCAAAGCTTCATCTCTCTTAAGTCGCCTCTAATCTATGCTTCCTTTTTGCTCTTGGCTAGTCTCACAATTTCACCTGTCATCCATGGTTCCCGAAATTGCCTTTTCTGTTGCTGATTTTCACAGGAACATGTCTCTCCTGCATACTAATCAACCGCTCTTTAAAAGCCTCCCATATATCAAATGTGGATTTACCTTCAAACATTTTCTCCTGATCTAAATTCCACAGATGCTACTGAACCTTGGTATAGTTGGCCTTCCCCCAGTTTAGAACTCTTCCTTTAGGACCACTCCCATCCTTGTCCATGAGTATTGTAAAACTTAGGGAATTGTGGTCGCTATTTCCAAAGTCGTCCCCTGCTGTAATTTCAACCACCAGGCAGGTTCATTCCCCAACACCAGGTCCAGTATGGCCCCTTGCCGAGTTGGACTACGCACACACTGCTCTAGAAAACCCTCCTGGACACACCTTACAAATTCTGCTCCATCTTGCCTCCTAGTTCTGAGTGAATCCCAGTCAATGTTGGGATAATTAAAATCTCCCATCACCACCACCCTGTTTCTCCAACACCTTTCCATTATCTGTTTACATATTTGTACCTCTATCTCACGCTCGCTGTAGGGAGGCCTGTAGTACAGCCCCAACATTGTTACTGCATCCTTCCTATTTCTGAGTTCTACCCATATTGCCTCAATGCTTGAGCCCTCCATGGGGCCCTCGTTCAGTACAGCTGTGATATGGTCTTCGACCAGTATTGCAACTAACATTAAATAGTAGACAGTAGATCACTGGAAAACGAGGCTGAAGAATCAGTATGAGGAATGAAGAAATGGAAGAGGAACTGAACAAGTACTTTGTATCAGTCTTCATGGTGGAAAACACCAATCGCATACTAGAACTTTGAGAGTTAGGGGCAGTGGTGAATATAATAGCCGTAACTAAGGAAAAGGTGCTGGGGAAGCAGAAAAGTCTGAAGGTGGACCAATCACCCCTGGACCAGATGGACTGTACTGTAGACTTCTGAAGGAGATAGCTGAAGAAATTGTTGAGGCATTAGTGGTGATCTTTCAGGAATCACTGGTGATAGGGAGGATCTTGGGGGCTTGGAAAATGGCTAATGCAACACCCCTGTTTAAGAAAAGAGAGAGACAGAAGAAGGGAAATTATAGGTCAGTTAGCCTGACCTCAATCATTGGTAAGATTTTAGAGTCCGTTCTTAAGGTTGAGATTGCAGAGACCTTGGAAGTAAATGACAAAATCGGGCTGATTCAGCATAGCTTCATCGAGGGGAAGTTATACCTGACAAATCTGTTAGAATTCTTTGAGTAGAAAGTGGGCAAGTTAGACAAAAGGGAGCCAGTGAATGGGATTTGTTTGGATTTCCAGAATGCTGTTGAGAAGGTATCAAATAAGATGAGAGCCCATAGTGTTTGGGCAAGTTACTGCCATTGACATTGAGCATTGGCTGACTGGCAGAAGGCAGAGAGTGTAGATAAAGGGGTCTTTTACAGGATGGCAGCTGGTGACGAGTAGAGTCCCACAGGGATCAATGTTGGTACCACAACAGTTCATGTAATACATTGATGATATGGATGAAGCAACTGAGACATTTTTGCTGAGTTTACAGTTGGCACAGTGACAGATGGAGGGAGAGATAGCAGTGAGGAAGTTGCAGAAGGACTTGCATAGACTCTGAGAGTGGGCAAAGAAGTGGCAGACAGAATACTGTGTGGGACACTGTGAGGTTATGTGCTTTGGTAGTAAAAATGGAGGCATAGATTATTTTCTAAATGAGAAAGGGCATTTGAAGTCTGAAGCACAACTGTCCCTCGTTGCCTTTGAGAAGGTAGTAGTGAGTTTCCTTCTTGAACTGCTACAAGTACATTTGCTCAAGATAGATACAATGCCACTAGGGAGGGAATTTTGGATTTTGACCCAGCGTGTTATCAGCTGAGCCTGAACATTGTCCAGGTCAATCTGCACAAAACAACCCTTTTTTTACCCCTGGAATTAACATTATGAACGTTCTGAAAACCGCTGTTGTAAGCATATCTTAATAGGCTTAATAGACCAATACTGTAAGCTTGTTCAAAGTCCTCTTCAGGTTAACATGCAGGTTCAGTTGACAGTTAGGAATGTAAATGCAATGTTAGCATTCATTTCAAGAGGGCTAGAATACAAGTGCAGGAATGTACTGCTGAGGCTGTATATGGCTCTGGTCAGACCCTATTTGGAACATTGTGACCAATGTTTGGCTCCATATCGAAACAAGGAGTCTGCCAGTTCTTTGCCCACTCACCTAGCCTGTCCAAGTCCTTCTGCAGCTTCCCCACTTCCTCACTACTATTTGTCCCACCATCTGCTGACATTGGAGGGAGTCCAGAGGAAGTTGGCAAGAATCATTCTGAGTATGACGAGCTTGTCTTACGAGGAGTGGTTCAGGACTCTGGGTCTGTACTCGGTGGAGTTTAGAAGGATGAGGGGAGAATGTGGAGAGGCCTGGAGAGACATGGATGTGGGGAAGATGTTTCCATGAGTAGGAGAGACTTAAATCTTCGGGCACACCCTCAGAGTCGAATGGATAACCCTTTAGAACTGAGATGAGGAATTTCTTCAGCCGGTGGATGGTGAATCTGTGGAATTCATTGTTGCGGAAGGCTGTGAAGGCCAAGTCATTGAGTCTGTTGAAGATATGAGTTGGATAGGCTCTTGGTTAGTCAGGGGATCAAGAGTTAGGGGGAGAAAGCGGGAGATTGGATGGTGGAGCAGAGAGTCAGTTGCAACTGCTAAAATATTGAGGCTGGGATTTCAGCAAAGGTAATGTTGAGGGGGGACGGTTAGATGCTCACTTGTCGGAGCTGGTCATTATCTGTCACTTATATGGACGTTTTTTTTGAAAACTCTGTTGTGGATGTGGGCATCACTGGCTCGGCCAGCATTTATTATCTGTCCCTAGTTGCCCTTAGGAAGGTAGTGGTGAGCTGCCTTCTTGAACTGCTACAAGTACATTTGCTTTCGGTAGATACAATACGATTAGGGAGGGGATTTCTGAGAACGCTGTTGTAAGCATATCCTAGCTTAATAGACCAAAACTGTACGCTGTGCACCTTGAGTGGCGTCACCAGTCTTGTGTGGAAAGATTTTCACTCCTCCCCTCCTTGAAATAAAGATTTGCACCTCACGTGCCTTCTAAAATACATGCTGTGCATAGAAGCTAAATTTTTGTGCTTCATGTACATGCCTCTTGCTGCGTTCTGCTGGGATCTTTTAAGAATCTAGAAAAGATTACAGCCAATACATCCATTTGGGCAGCACGGTGACTCAGTGGTTAGCTCTGCAGCCTCACGGCGCCAGGGGCCCGGGTTCGACTCCAGCCTCGGGTAACTGTCTGTGCGGAGTTTGCACATTCTCCCTGTGTCTGCATGGGTTTCCTCCATGTGCTCCAATTTCCTCCCACAGTCCAAAGATGTGCAGGCGAGGTGGATCGGACATGCTAAATCGCCGGTAGTGTTCAGGGGTGTGTGTGGGTTATAGGGGTGGGATGGGATGCTGCAAGGGGCGAAGTGGACTTGTTGGTCCGACGGACCTGTTTCCACACTGCAGGGAACCGAATCTAATCTAATGTCTGCAGTCAACTCTTATAATCCTCCATGTTATCATCTAATTTAGTCTGAAGGGATGCCTGACAACTAATGAAGTGAGGGAACAGGTTTTATGTCTGTATTAATTGAGGATGAATTGATTGTGAGTTGGCTGTATAAATATGGGAGCTAGTAATTAGGGGTTGACGTTTATGGAGTATTTTTAAAAGAAATAAAGCTCTGATGGTACGATGTTGGGTTGGACTCTTTGCATACCTGGAATCCAATTCTTCAGGTCCAGGGAACCTATTAACTTAGTCTTCTCAGTTTTCCTCAATGTTTTCTTGAGGATTTCCTTCTCCCTTTCGCTCCCTACTTTTCGCCCATTGGTTTTTTTTTGTATGTTTTCTACTGTGAAATCAGATAGAAAATATTGGTTCAAAGCTTGTGCCATTACCATCAATTCCCCAGTCTCACCCTCTCATGAGCCATTATTCACTGTATTTACTCTTTTCCTTTTTATAGATTTGTGGAAGCTTTTACTGTATTTATATTAATGTCTCCCTCATTATTATTTTGGTCATCTTTTGTTCACATCTGAAATAGTTTCAGTTCCACAATTTTCCAATCTTTCTTTCAATTTATACTATCTTTAACTTTCTTAGATAGCAACAGATGGCACCATGGTGCATTCTAGCTGTACATCCTTTCATTCTAAATTGACAATATTTTTGTTCAGAGTTATGAAATATCCCCTGAAACATCTGCCATTGCTTCTCTATGGTCTTTTAAACTATTTTCCCAGTTCAACTCTGCCTTTATACTCCTGAGTTATCTTCATTGAAAGTTAAAGATATTAAACAGTTTCAGACCAAATTCTCATCCTCGTCCTTGATGTAAAATTCTACCACATCCTGATCATTCTTATCCAGAGAATCTTGTACTATGTTATGGTTGATGAGTTGTATCGCAAAACATACTACCAGGTCTAAAATATCTTAAAACTGTACCACTGGAACCAAGCAGGGATTAAGACTCCAAATGCACTCGATGAATATATCCTGAGGGGTAGATAACTGTTCTTAACATCAAGGTGCCATTCAACCAAATATGACGTCAAGGAGCCGTCGCAAAGCTGCAGTCAGTAAGAATCAGGTGAAAAACCCTCTGCTGGCTGGAACCTTACCATAAAGGAAGTGGTTGTGGTTGTTGGAAGTCAGTTGCCCCAACTCCAAAGCATCACTGCGGGGGTTACGTAAATTTGTGCCCTGAGCTCAACCATCTTCAACTGTTTCATCAAATGCCAAATGCCATCCCTCCGTCAGAATGCCATACGTGGGGATGTTCTCAGTTGATTGTGTCATGTTCAGCACCACTCATAGCTCCTCAGATGCTGAAGTAGTCCATGTCCACGGAACATAAGTGATGAGAAGCAAGTGGTAGTTGTGCTGTGCAACTTACGGGCAATGAACGTCACCATTAAGGAGAATCTAACCATTGCCCCATGACTTACACTCCTTTACTGCCAATATGCTGAGGCTTATCAGGTTTCCAGAAACTGAATTGGACCAAACTTGTAATTATTGTGACGACAAGAGCAGGTCAGAGGTTAAGAATTCTGCAGTGAATAATGAGCCCCCTACCTACACAAAGCCTGTCCACCATCTATAAAGCCCAAGTCAGGAATGTAATCTCCACTGGTCAGGACTGGTGCAGCTCCATCAACACTCAGGAAGCTTGAATCATATGGAAAAAGCAGCCTGTTGGATTGGTACCCGACCCACCACCTTCAACATCTGTTCTATCATCAGTAATGTATAATTAGTGCCCCATGCAAGTTTCCCTCCAAGCCACACACACTATCCTGACTCGGAACTATATCGCTGTTCATTAATAGTCATTGAGTGAAGATTCTGGAGCTTCTTTCAGAACAGCACTACTCTAAGGACTGCAGTTATTCAAGAAGGCAGCTCACCACCACCTTCTCCAGGGTAATTGGGCTTAGCCAGCAACATCCACATCCCGTGAATAAAAAAGAATCTTCCAGGCTATCTGTGCCAATTGGGTTCACAGTTTATGATAACATCTTTCTTACAAGATCCCATTACTTCTTGGTCTATCGACTGTATGCTATCCTGGACTGTACCTTCTGTCAGGGGATCTATGAATCTGAAACTGTCACAGCTGTGACTTCTTTCCTTTGCTGTTCCTTATCTCTACCCAAACTGATTGTCTATTTTGCCTGGGAGCCAGTTGGCTGGTTTGTAATTCAGAGTGATACCAACAGCCTGGGATCCGACACTGTCTGAAGTTACAATGAAGGAATCTTCTTCTCAACCTCTCTCCTCATCTGAGGTGTGGTAACCTTCAATTTCAACCACCTCCAGTTATCTCTCTCGACTGTGAGAGCAGACCTGTGGTCCCATCTGGGACTATAGTGACTTTGAATCTCCAAACCAAGATAATTTCTCACCAATGTATTGATCTCATCTTTGACACAAGACAAAAAAACAAACAAATTAAACCCAATGAGATGAATTTTGGATCACTGGATTACATGGCATAATTGGACAACGAAATGCACTATTGTTAAAATAATTAGGAATTCAACCAGAAAGGCCACTAATGTGAATCCTGGATCTGTGTATCATTTGAAATTATTTAATTGGATAGTTTCAGTATTTGGCCACAAGATGGAGAAATCTGCTGAGGTGATGTACCCAGAAGATAGAAAGATGATAGAAATGTTTGGAGAGATATGGGCCAAGCACAGGCAGGTGGAACTAGTTCAGTTTGAGATTGTGATCAGCATAGGCTGGTTGGACCAAAGGATCTGTTTTCATGCTGTATGACTCTATGAAACTCAAGCTTAATTGTCCGAAACTCACATTCAGACATATCTAACCTTGATCATAATCTTACAGAAAGATAGCCGACTTTATCCCTCAGAGTTGCAGACTCTTCAATTTTACATCCTCAAAGACATTTAGCAGGAATAGCATGGATTATAGAGTGAGTTGAGTAGATTGGTTCATTATTAATTCTTAACTAAATTTGATTTATTTTACATTTTTAGACAACATCAGGTGAAGATGTGCGTGATTTCACCAAGGTGCTGAAAAATAACTTCAGATCAAAGAAATACTTTGCCAAACATCCTCGCTTGGGTTATTTACCACTACAAACAGTCCTAGAAGGTGAGAACCTTGAGATGTAAGTTTATTGATGTGAGATTTACTAATGTATCAATGCCCATTTGGGGGTTGACAAATATTGCAGCATTATTCGTTCTGCAGCTTAGCAGGAGAGTGAGGTTGTCCATTTGCGCCGATATCAGAAGTACACAATACAAGAACAAGAGGGGCTTAACTGATAGCATCGGTCCTCTCGCCTTCAAAACAGTGTAGTTACTCAGAGTGCATCTGCTGTGGACTTGTTGATACTGTCACTAACGTGCAACCTTCCTTGATATCTTTCTCTGTCCTCCAGTTCTGTCTTTTAAAAACTACAATCAATTACCCTCTCCTCAAAAGGAAAGAACCTTTGGCTGAACAGAGAA
The DNA here is from genome assembly GCF_030684315.1 of Stegostoma tigrinum. NCBI lineage: Eukaryota > Metazoa > Chordata > Chondrichthyes > Orectolobiformes > Stegostomatidae > Stegostoma > Stegostoma tigrinum. Next base: position 547,685 of record NW_026728674.1, on the reverse strand, counting down.
CAAAGAACAGTACAGGCCCTTCGGCCCACGATGTTATGCCGACCTATTATCCCACTCATATCAAACTACCCTGCATACCCTTCATTTTACTATCCTTCATGTGCCGATCCAAGAGCCGTTTAAAAGTCTTGAAATGTATCTGACTCCGTTACCACTGCCAGCAGCGCATTCCACACACCCGCCACTCTCTGTGTAAAGAACCTACCTCTGACATCTCCCCTATTCCTTCCTCCAGTCACCTTAAAATTTCTCCCCCTCGTAATAGTCATTTCTGCCCTGGGAAAAAAAATCTGACTATCCACTCCAGCTATGCCTCTCATCATCTTGCATACCTCTATCAAGTCACCTCTCATTCTTCTTTGCTCCAATGGAAAAAGTCCTCGCTCCCCCTCAATGTTTCATCATAAGACCTGCCGTCCATTCCATGCAGCATCCTGCTAAATCTCCTCTGCACCCTCTCTAAAGCTTCCACATCCTTCCTATAATGAAGCAACCAGAATTGAACTCAATATTCCAAGCGCTGCTCCATCCCCACAAACTAATGCTCGATTCCAAATCCCTTTTCTCTTGATGCTTTAAATTCAATGCTGTCTTTCGTGTAATTTCATATTTGAATTCACTGGTCCTGAGCCGCTCGCGGCGATGTGCCCCCGCGGTCCTGCTACAGTGCTTTGAGATGGAAACAAACATGACTGATGAAGGTCCACCAGTTGATGTAGTACGTTTAGATTTCAAAAAAGCATTTGATAAATTACAACTCATAAGGTGACTCAAAAGAAAGCAGCCCATGTGTTAAAGGGCAGTATATTAGGATGGACAGAGGACTGCATCGCAAACAGAAGTAGAGAAGGGGCAGCAGGATGGTAACTTATAACTGGTGTCCGGCCACAGGGTCCCTGCTGCGGAGGCCGTACACCTAATGTTGCCTGGGTTGATTTCGGAAATGGAGGAGGGGATTGCCATGCTTAGAAATGTTGGGCGGATGGGATTTATAAGATTGAGAGAAATCTTATTTTTTCAGCATTTAAGATTCTTAAGAGGCTTGATAGTGTATATCCGTAGAGAATGCTCCCATTTGTGAAATATTTTATGACCAGAGGCCACATTTTCATATTAGTTGCCTGTTAATTCAGGGGAAGAATTACTTCTTTCAGGTGGTAGCAATCTATTCAACACTTTAGCAGAGAAGGTTTTCGAGGTAATGCCATCAATTATATGCTAGGCTGAGATGGCCTGTTTAATTTTCAAATCAAAAAACAACAATAATGAGGAAAGGGTAGTCTTCACAGTGGAAGATACTTCAAGGATCCCCTTATCCCTGTATTCTTTAGTAATGAATTAAATACATCACTACCACACCATCACTACCATTACAGAAGTAGTAGTAGACAATCTAATGGAGTAAAAGCAGATCAGACTCTTTGCCCTGATGGTTTACTTTCTATGATTCCAAACAAAGGAGCTTCAGAGTTGGTGTATGCATTGATTGTAATTTCTGAAAAAGGTTTCGATTCTCGAGAAGCATCTGAGGGCTGGAAAACTGCCGATGTGACATCCCTATTTAAAAAGGAGAGAGGCAAATTGTTGGAAATATGTGGCAATCAACTGTGAAGAAAATAATAGCAGGACATTTGGAAAATCAGAATCTAATCAAACAGAATCACCATAGCCTGACGAAAGAGAAATTATGTCTGGCTAATTTGTTTGGGTTTTTCGAGGAAGTCCCAACCAGAATTAGTAGAGGAAAACCAGTAAATGTGTTGTATTTGGACTTTGAGCAAGCATTTGAGAATGTACTCAAAAGTAATAAGCTAAGAGCTGAGGTTTTGAAGGTAGTATATTGCTATGGATCAGTATGCTTTGCATGGCCAGGAAGGAGAGATCACATCTACAGTGAAATGCACCAAGTGAATAGATATTTTGGGGAATTTGGTGGCAATGTGGTAAGTCAGTGCAGAGGGTAAGAGGTGCTATTTGCTTGCTTTTTTTGCCTGATCGTTGGTCAGCTTTTTTTTTGAGACAGGGCAAATTGAAGCCAGAAGCGGGGACCCAGAAGGTGAACCCGGTTCATTGGTTGGTGATAGCTACTGGTTTAAGAATCTATTATCGGTAACTTTCAGATTGAAAGTAAATCGGAGAAATATATACAGGCTACAAACTAATGTTTTTAAATCAAATTAAGATTTAAGTAATTGAAATGGAGATGCCGGGCCAATGATGATTTAAACCTCCATGACAGGGGAGTGGTCAGACACCATACTCCAGCTCAGGGTTGATGAACTGGAATCTCAGTTTCGACCAATCAACAAATCATGCGGGGGAGAGTTACCAGGGAATGCTCTGTTTCCGGAGGCAGTCACACACCTTAGATTAACTACCTGAAGCTCGGTCAGTGGCCAGGGACGTGAGACTGTGACTAAGGACAGGGCAGGTGGAAGGATCCAGGATGTTGTGCAGAAGGAACGTTGGCCTTTGATCTTATCGAACAGGTTTGAGATTCTTTCTTCCTGTGTGGATGAGAGGTCAGGGTATATGGAAGATGAGTAAACTGACTATAGCACGGTGGTACAGGGGGACATTCAAGAGGGGATAAAAAGTGAAATGTAGTTATAATCAGAGGTAGTATAGTTAGCGGAATGAACATTGTTGGTTGTGACTCGGATCGAGAGTCTCGAAAGTAGTGTTGCCTGCCTGGCGCCCAGGTTTAGGATATTCCGTCTTGGCTACCAAGGAATTTGAAGTGGGAGGTGTAGAAATCCAGCTATCGTGGTGGACACAGGTACCATTGATATGGAAGAAAGAGGAAAGAGGTTCTGCTGAGGGATTATGAGCATTGAGGTGCTGAGTGAGAAGGCAGAACCAAAAGGTAATAATCTCGGGATTCTTATCTGAGCAATTTGGCACGGTGTGAACAAAACTGAAGATGTCAATGCATTGTTCAAATGATGGCATGGCAGAAATGTGTTTGAATTCATGGGACATTGGCATTGGTATGGGGAAGGAGGGAGTTGTTCCGGTGGCATAGGCTTGATGAGAATCATATTGGGACAAGTATCCTGGCAAAAGACATAGCTAGGTCTGGGGGTAGGGCATCAAAGTGAAAAGTGTGGAGCGGGTGAGTCCAGTTGCATGGAAAAAGTTAGAAGCTAGTAAGTGCTCAGCAAAGTTTCCAGAGCAAGTAATAGGACAAAAAGTATGGAAATAGTCAGGAGTCTCATTTCAGGTGCAGCAGATAAGAAGGGTGGCCGTAAATGCCAGACTGAAGGTCTTTTATTTAATTGTAGGGAGTGTATAAAACCAAGTGAATGAGTTTGTGGTGCAGATTGAAATTGACAGATGTATTGTTCTGGGTATCACAGACATGTGGTTGTAAGGGGATAAGTGTTGGGAACTAAATATCCAATGATACATGTCCTATAGAAAGAACAGACAAACGGACAGAGATGCCAGGGTTGGCTTGTGAGTAAGAAATGGGGCAACGCTGAAGGAACCACAGGTCTTGAGCTTGTTTATTAATGACTTGGAGGAAGAGGTGAATGTGCTGTGGCTAAATTTGTAGATGACTCAAAAATATTTGGAAAGACAAGGCATGGCACAGAAACAGAGATTTACCAGGATGTTACTTGGATTGGAATGTATTAGCTTTCAGGAGGGCTTGGTGGCAATGTTGTACAATAATAAATGTAATGAGATCAACCATGATCTCACCGAATGGTGGAGGAAATTCAATGGGCCAAATGACTTTTTGAGTGAGTCTTGTTGTTTGACAATGAATTCGTAAAGGTGTTTTTTTTTGTCTCTTGGATGAGATGTAAAAATGAAATGTGTACGCTTCCTTTTCATCTGGCAATAAATAATCGTTCTGAACGATTTCCATTGACTAGTGGCAATCTGACAAGCATCACGATGTAAAGAGATTCTTCGCTTCTTTTTAATTGTCAAGTTATTCTTTGGAATTAATTCAGCATATATTTTTGCATCTCAGGAATTATATTCATCACTGCATCTCAAAAAGTACTCTGTTGTATGATAACAGCATTTTAAAGAACACTCTTCAATGGTTGTGATTTTCAGTTGCCATAACACACATTAAATTACATTGTTGGCCAATCTGTCCATGATTATTTCATTGTCTTACATTTCAAACAGACAAGGAAATATTGGTGATGCAATGAAGAGTTTGATGATAAAATATAATTACTGTTACGGTTTCCTCTTGGACGAAATATTCTCATCAAATTGACTGGTCAAGGAAATGGGACACTGACTGTGAGTACTTTGAGTGTTTAAGTGATTCCTAAAATGAAAATTAGGACCTTGATTTCTCTTGCATGCAGATATGAAGAGACTATTTTAAAAATCCTCTCGGTTCATGGTTCAGGCATAAAGGTGTCACATGTATATTTATGTATATACATGTACATGTGTAATCTGAAAAGAAAATGATGATAAATCACTTGTTACAAGGTGAGAATGAGTTATCCAGATAGTAAGAACTGCCAAAGTTGGTGTCTGAGATAACACATTGTGGAGCTGGGGGAAAGCAGGCAGCATCAGAGGCTCAAGAAAGTTGATGTTTTGGGTCAGGACCCTTCCTCCAAAATGGAGGGTGGACGGGAGCTCAGAAACAAATAGTGTGGAGAGGGAGGAGGTGCTGGGGAAGGTAGGTGGGATGGTGATAAATGAGTACTATCCAGATTGGAACAGATTTACCCCAGAAGGTATTGAATACAAGTTCCAAATCACTCTCAAAATCCTAGTGACTGTTAACATTCATGTTTTTTTTGTCTGTGTGTTTCAGTAGTTGCATGTCAGTTTGAATGGTTCATTGAGAGTGAGGAACCTATGGACTCACACACACCAACATGGAATTTAATTCAAAGAGTGACTCCTCTTCAAAGTACTTAGTCGCTTTTAAAATCTTGACCATTTCTGCTGTCTAGTTGAGCAAGTGTAGCTGAATACTGCTTCGATTGGAATTAGTGTTTAATAGGAACATATTTGTGAAACTTACAGTTCCTCAAGCTTTAGCATAAACTGGTGGAGACTTTCGGCGCTTGCAAAAAGGCTCACCTCTCTGTTAATACTGAAGGAAAATTGGAGTTTAAAAGTAAGTTCATCCGGTGTCAGGGAATGAAATGTTAATGTTGACTTGAATATAATTTTTAAAAAAGTAATATATTTGTGTAGCACTAAACTCAAATTAAAATTTGGATATGCCAGTTGACTCCTGTTTGACACTGTATGGAATGGCGGTGACATCAGATTCAGTGATGATTGAGAATCTAAAGAATATGAGGATAAGATTTAACATCCAAATATCATTGAACTCTTCAAGGAATGTATTACTGGAAAAGGGGGAAAGCATGTATGTCTATTAGAATTGAATACACTCTGAAGGCGGTGGCACAGATGAAACAGACCTGTGTGCTAAAACTTATCACAAATTTCACATTGAATGGAGCAGTTTAAACAGGCTGGAGGAAGCAGACATGCCAGTGCAAACTTTTGAATTTGTGCATTCTGTTCATAAACATCAGCAAAATTGTGGGAACCTGTTTATTCTTTCTCTTTTATTGCACAGAACCATACGATTACACTAATTTTGATTAGGAATTTAAAGATTATGAGCCCTGTCCGTTTGACTCGCAGTTTGGTACCATAGGTTGGTACGATCTTCGTTCAAGAAGGAAGAGGGATGTTCCAGACACAGAAAATTGTCAAACCATTTACTACAAAGTCTGTTTCTGCTTAGTATTAATTAATGCAGTTAACATTTTCAGATCGACATGATTGCAGAATGGAGTCAATAAAACAAATTCCATCTGATATTCAACATAAATTTTAAGTTTGGAATAACAAGCTCACAAGAAAGATGACCTGGTTTTAGATATCACTTGGGACCACAGACTAACAGACAAAGGAACAAAGCAAAACGACTCTGCGATTTGATGTAGAAACTCCTGACTCCGAAGCCTGCAGCCGCCCTCCAATTCTCAAGTCAGAAGTGTGTCAATGATGGTGCAGATCCAACAACACTGGAAACGATCTTGAGTCTAGACCAAAGCAGCCCCTTGATTGGCACCGTATCCATTCTCTCCACAACTAACTCCAAGACACAATAATGTGTCCATATACAAGATGCACTGCCACATTTTTTTCCAACTATTCTTACACCCGCCTTTCCAGACTTAGAAAACTCATCTTCAAGGTCAAGGACATCAGACATGGTAGCACTAATCCCAGTAAAAATCACCTCCAAGCTACTCTCAAACTGATTTGGAAATGAATGATTGTTCCTGAGTCAATATTAGTAATCTCTTTTGGAACAGCATTGTGGGCCTGTCTACAGCAACATGAAGCTGTTCAAGAAGTCAATTTGTGCTGGACAACCAGCAACAGCTATGTCTCATTAAAGAATAAATAAATCGGAAAGAAATCCATCTGAGAGTCACAAGCAAATGGGTAACTTTTTTTTGTTCACTCTGCAGCTCGTGGGCTATTACCAATTTTGACAATGACAAATGAAGCTTTTGTTTGGTTTGCTATTGATAGCAACTGTCCACAAAATAAAAACAATTGGCATCAGAGATAATGGGAAGTGCAGATGCTGGAGAATCCAAGATTACAAAGTGTGGAGCTGGATGAACACAGCAGGCCAAGCAGCATCTCAGGAGCACAAAAGCTGACGTTTCGGGCCTAGACCCTTCTTCAGAAAAGAGGGAGGAGGAGAGGGCTCTGAAAGAAATAGGGAGAGGGGAAGGCAGATTGAAGATGGATAGAGGGGAAGATAGGTGCAGAGGAGACAGACAAGCAATAAGGAAGGAGAGGATCAAATATGAAGGTAGGCTAGCTAGTCATATCAGAAATCATAGTAACAGCTTCTTTCAATACATAAGAAACAAACGTGAGGCAAAAGTAGACACTGGGCCACTCCAAATTGATGCTGGAAGGCAAGTGGTGGGAGATAAGGAAGTAGCTGAAGAACTTAATAAGTACTTTGCGTCAGTCTTCACAGTGGAAGACATGAGTAATATGCCAACAATTAGGGAGAGCCAGGGGGCAGAGCTGAGGATGGTAGGAATTACAAAAGAGCAAGTGCTAGAAGAGCTAAAAGGTCTAAAAATTGATAAATCTCCTGGCCCCGATGGGCTATATCCTAGAGTTCTGAGGAAGGTGGCTGAGGAAATAGCAGAGGCTTTGGCTATGATCTTTCAAAAGTCACTGTAGTCAGGGAAAGTCCCAGATGATTGGAAAATTGCTGTTGTAACTCCCTTGTTTAAGAAAGGATCAAGGCAAAAGATGGAAAATTACAGGCCGATTAGCCTGACCTCGGTAGTTGATTAAAATTCTTGAATCATTGTCAAGGATGAGATTTCGAAATTCCTGGAAGTGCAGGGTCAAATTAGAACAAGTCAGCATGGATTTAGTCAGGGGAGGTCGTGCCTGAAAAACCTGTTAGAATTCTTTGAAGAGGTAACAGGTATGTTAGACCAGGGAAACCCAGCGGATGTTATCTATCAAGACTTCCAACAGGCCTTTGATAAGGTGTCTCACAGGAGGCTGCTGAGCAACGTGAGGGCCCATGGTGTTCGAGGTGAGATACTGGCCTGGATTGAGGATTGGCTGTCTGACAGAAGGCAGAGAGTTGGGATTAAGGGCTCTTTTTCAGAATGGCAACCAGTGACGATTGGTGTCCCGCAGGGTTCAGTGGTGGGGCCGCTGCTGTTCACCTTATATGTTAATGATCTGGATGAAGGGACTGGGGGCATTCTGGCGAAGTTTTCCGATGATACGAAGATAGGTAGACAGGCAGGTAGTACTGAGGAGGTGGAGAGGCGGCAGTAAGATTGAGACAGTTTAGGAGAGTGCTCCAGGAAATGGCTGATGAAATTCAATGTGAGTAAATGTGAGGTTTTTCACTTTGGTAAAAAGAATAGAGACATGGAATATTTTCTAAATGGTGAGAAAATTCGTAAAGCAGAAGTACAAAGGGATCTGGAATTCTTGGTCCAGGATTCTCTAAAAGTTAACTTGCAGGTAGAGTCCATGATTAAGAAAGCGAATGTAATGTTGTTGTTTACCTCAAGAGGGTTGGAATATAGAAGCAGTGATGTGCTTCTGAGGCTTTATAAAGGTCTAGTTAGGCCCCATTGAGAATACCGTGACCAATGTTGGGCCCCACACCTCAGAAAGGACATACTAGCCCTGGAGCGTGTCCAGCGGAGATTCACACGGATGATCCCTGGAATGGTAGGTTTGACATACGACGAACGGCTAAGGATCCTGGGATTGTACTCATTAGAGCTGAGAAGGTTGAGGGGAGATCTAATAGAAACTTACGAGATAACGTGTGGCTTAGAAGGGGTGGACGCTAGGAAGTTGTTTCTGTTAGGCTAGGAGACTAGGACCCGTGGGCACAGCCTTAAAATTAGAGGGGGTAAATTTAAAACGGAAATGAGATGACTTTTCTTAAGACAGAGAGTGGCGGGCTTGTGAAATTCATTGCCACGGAGTGCAGTGGGGGCCGGGACGTTGGATGCCTTCAAGGCAGAGATCAACAAATTCTTGATCTCACAGGAATCAAGGGCGACGGGGAGCGTGCTGGGAAGTGGAGTTGAAATGCCCATGAGCCATGATTTAAATGGCGGAGTGGACTTGATGGGTCGAATGGCCCTACTTAGACTCATATCTTATGGTCTTAAGTTAAAGGGTCGGACATGAAGCCAATAGAGGTGAGTGTAGTTGGGGAGAGGTCAGTCTGGGGAGGACAGACAGGTCAAGGGGGCGGGAAGCGGTTAGTAGGTCAGGAATGGGGGTTTGGCTTGAGCTGGGAGGAGGGGATCGGGGAGAGGAAGAGCAGATTAGGAACGTGGGGACGAGCTGGGCTGGTTTTGGGATGCAGTGGTGGGAGGGGAGATTTTGAAGCTTGTGAAGTCCACATTGATACCATTGGGCTGCAGAGTTCCCAAGTCTCAGTTAAGGAAGGACAATAAACACTGGTCAGTCAGTCATACATCGAACAAAAAAAGTTTATTTTTTAAAAAAAATAGGATGCATCTGTCAATCAAGTGGCCAAGTATTATCGAGTTTTGAGAAGATTTTTAGCTCAGGATTGAGGTTTTGGATGTAAGATTGTTCACTGAGCTGGAAGGTTTTTTTTCAGATGATTCGTCACCATTCCAGGCAAAATCATCAGTGAGCCTCCAGTGAAGCGCTGGTGTTCGGTCCCGCTTTCTATTCAAGTGTTTAGGTTTCCTTGGGTTGGTCATGTTATTTCCTGTTCTTTGGCTCCAAATCCATCTACCATCCTCAGAGAAAATGTGTTCTCCCGAGTGTAGTTTGTGTATGGAATGAACTGCCAGAGGAGTGCCAGAGGCTATTATAATCACAGTATTTAAAAGTCACCTGCATGGACACATGAATAGGAAGGGTCTGTAGGGATATGCGCAACATGCTGGCAAATGGAACTAGTCATTTATGATATCTGGTCAGCATGGAGGAGTTGGACTGAAGGGTCTGTTTCCCTGCTGCACAACTCTACGACTCTGTCTTTGTCTCTTTGTGTGTCTCTCTCTCTCGCCCTCGCTCCCCCCTCCCATTTTCTCCAAACCCACCCCTCGCCACACACACAATCTCTGTCTCTCCATCTCTCTGTGTGTGCCTCACTCTGTGTCATTGTCTCTCTCTCTCTGTTGTCTTGTCTCTGCCACCTCGCTGTGCACTTCTGTCTCTCTTTCTTTCTCTTTCACTCTGTCTCTTGTGTGTGTGTGTGCGTGTGTGTGTGTGTGTGTGCGCGCTCCTCTCTGTCTCTCGTCTTGTCTCTGCCTCCCTCTGTGTGTGTCTCTGCCGTTGTCTCTCCCCTGTCTCTCCGTCTCTCCCTGTGAACTTCTCCCTCTCCCCTGCCCCCGCCCCCGGCGCTCTGTCTTTCTCTGTGTCTCTCTTACTCTCGCCGTGTGTTTATCTATCCGTGCATCTCCACCCGCTCAGCAGGCAGCATTGAGTTTTTTTTAAAGTTTAAAAATCTGTTTAAACCCAACCCATCCGCAATCAGACTGCATTTCTAATTCTCTCTCTCACACACACAGTCTGTCTCTTTCTCCTTCTCAGTCAATCCCCTTCCTCTCCTGTTCCTACTCACGCCTCCCCCCCCCCCCCCCCTCTGCCTCGGTGACGAGTCCACTGTCTGGAACCCTTTTCCCGGGAGGGGACTGAGGACCCAGCTGTTCTGCATCGGGATCAGCGGACCACGATCCCGGACCCCTACAGCCTCCAGCATGACCACTGGGCGAGGAGCAGGCATCCAGGCTGCTGGAGCGCTCGCTGCTCAGTGGCTTGGCCCTACGCCGCCTTGGCCGGGAGCGTGGATCCGAGGTGGGAGAAGGCCTCTTCGCCCGGCTCCTGGGCACAGCTACCTGCCTGAACAATAAAATGTGAGGCTGGATGAACACAGCAGGCCAAGATCTTGGATTCTCCAGCATCTGCAGTTTCCACTATCTCTGGTACCTGCCTGAACAGCTGCCTGGCACCGAACCCACCCCCTCTCCTCCCCTCCTCTCTCCCCGCCCCCTCCTCCCTTCCCCACCCGCCCCTCCTCCTTCCCCCCAACCCCCTCCTCCTACCCCCCGCCCCCTCCTCCTGCTCCCTCCCTCCATTCATCCATTCCTTCCTCCTGTCAGTCCTCGCTCCCTCCCTCCAGCCATCCATTCCTCGCTCGCTCCAGCCGTCGCACCCTCCCTCCCTCACTCCAGTCAGTCAAAACAACAAAGAAAATTACAGCACAGGAACAGGCCCTTCAGCCCTCCAAGCTGCGCCGACCAAGATCCTCTGTCTGACCAGTCACCTATTTTCTCACGGTCTGTGTCCATTTGCTCCCTGCCCGTCCGTGTACCTGTCCAAATATATCTTAAAAGATGCTAATGTGCCTGCGTTGCCCACCTCTGCTGGCAATGCGTTCCAGGTGCCCACCAACCTCTGTGTAAAGAACTTGCCATGCATATCTCCCCTAAATTTTCCTCCTCTCGTCCACGTCCTTTTGGTAATGGACACAGTACTCTAAATGTGGCCGAACCACAGTCCTATACAACTGCAACATGACCTGCCAACTCTTGTACTCAATACCCTGTCCAATGAAGGAAAGCATGCCATATGCCGCCTTGACCACCCTATTGACCTGCATTGTCACTTTCAGGGAACAATGGACCTGAACACCCAGATCTCTCTGTTCATCAATTTCCCCCAAAACTTTTCCATTTACTGTTTCGTTTGCCCTTGAATTTGATCTTCCAAAATGCATCACCTCGCATTTGCCTGGATTGAACTCCATCTGCCATTTATCTGCCCAACTCTCCAGTCTATCTCTGTTCTGTTGTAATCTCTGATAGTCCCCTTCACTATCTGCTTCTCCATTCCTCCCTTGTAGTGCGATTAGGCAAGACTTAGGAGGCATAGAATGGGTTAGCAAAATGCAGGGGATGGGGACAATTGAATTGTGGAGCTGGTTTAAGGAACAGATATTGCGTGTCCTTGTGAGGTACGTCCCTGTCAGGCAAGGAGGAAGCAATAAGCTAAGGGAACCGTGGTTTACTAAAAAAATTGTATCTCTTGTTCAGCAGAAGAGGGAGGCTGATGTGACGAGACCAGATGGTTCAGATGAGGTGATGGAGAGCTACAGATTAGCTGGGGAGGATTTAAAGAGAGAGTTAAGAAGAGCAAGGAGGGGACATGAGCAGACATTGGCAGGTAAATAAAGGAGAGCCCGAAAGCTTTCTATAGGTATGTGAGGAATAAGAGGATGACTGGGCTAGGCAAAGGGCCAGTCAAAGACAGAAGTGGGAAGTTGTGTGTGGACGCTGTGGAGATTGGAGAGGTGCTAAATGAATATTTCTCATCTGTTTTCACTGAGCGACAGGAGAATATTGCAGAGGAGGTGACTGAGTTACGGGCTACTAGAATTGAAAAGGTTACGGTTAGTAAGGATGAAGTGTTATCAATTTGACAACGTGTGAAGGTAGATAAAACCCCTGGGCCTGATGGGATTTTTCCGAGGATTGTCTGGGAAGCTAGGGAGGAGGTGGTGGAGCCTTTGGCCTTGATCTTGGAGTCCTCATTGTCCACAGGTTTCGTACCAGAGGACTGGAGAAGTGCAAATGTTGTGCCCTTGTTCAAGAGGGGCAGTAAGAATGACCCAGGCAATTAAAGACCTGTGAGCCTTACGTCTGTTGTAGGAAAAATTTTGGAAAGGATTATAAGAGATAGGATTTATAATCATCTAGAAAGCAACAATGAGATTGGAGATAGTCAACATGGATTTGTCAAGGGCAGGTCGTGTCTCACAAACTTCATTGAGTGTTTTGAGAAGGTGACCAATCATGTGGATGAGGGTCGGGCAGTTGGCGTGGTGTACATGGACTTGAGTAAAGCCTTTGATAAGTTTCCCCATGGTAGGCTATTGGAGAAAATACAGAGGCACGGGATTGAGGGAGATTTAGCCATTTGGATTAGAAACTCGCTTTCAGTAAGAAGGCAATGAGTGGTGGTTGATGGAAAATATTCAGCCTGGAGTCTGATTACTAGTGGTGTGTCTCAAGGATCTGTTTTGAGACCACTGCTGTTGTCATTTTTATAAATGACTTGGATGCAGGCATTGGTGGATGGGTTAGTAAGTTTGCAGATGACACTAAAGACAACGGAGTGGTGGACATTGTGGATGAATGTTGCAGGTTGAAGGGAGACTTGGATAAACTGCAAAATTGGGCCGAAAGGTGGCAAATGGAGATTAATACGGATAAATGTGAGGTGATTCACTTTGGGAGGAATAATAGGAAGGCAGGACACCGGGTCAACAGAAAGATTCTTGGTAGTGGAGATGAACAGAGGGATCTTGGTGTCCATGTACATAGGTTCCTGAAAACTGCCCCCCAGGTTGATAGTGCTGTTCAGAAGTCTGATGGTGTTTTAGGTTGCATTGGTAGAGGGATTGAGTTGCGGAGACGTGATGTCATTCTGCAACTCTGCAAAACGCTAGTGCAGCCTTGCTTTGAATATTGCATGGTCGCTCCATTACAGGAAGGATGTGGAATCATTGCAACAGGTGCAGAGGAGATTTACCAGGATGTTGCCTGGTCTGGAGCGAAGGTCTTATGAAGAAAGGCTGAGGAACTTGGGTGTGTTCTCATTGGAGAGAAGGAGGCTGAGAGGGGATTTAGTAGAGACATACAAGATGATCAGTGGATTAGATAGGGTGGACAGTGAGAGTCTTTTTCCGAGGATGATGACTTCAGCTGGTACAAGGGGGCACAGCTACACATTGAGGGGTGATGGATTTAAGACAGATGTCAGAGGCAAGTTCTTTCCTCAGAGAGTGGTACGGGGGTGGAATGCTCTGCCTGCCACTGTAGTTAACTCAGCCACATGAAGGGCATTTAAACAGCCCTTGGATAAGCATATGGATGCTGATGGGACAGTGTAGGGGAATGGACTTAGATTAGTTCACAGGTCAGCGCAACATGGAGGGCCAAAGGGCCTGTTCTGCGCCGTGTTGTTCCATGTACTATTACAGTTCACAGATCACATTTAACACTAAAATGAGTGGTAGAGTAAAGAGGATAATGAAAATCTGCAGATGGACACAAAGTTTAAGTGAATGGACAAGGGTCTTGCAGATGGAGTGCAATGATGGTAAATGTGAGGCTATCCATTTTGGTAGCAATTAGGGCAAAATGGAGTATTACTTAAATGGTGAAAAATTGTAGCATGCTGCTATGCAGAGGGAGCTGGGCAACCTTGTGTATGAATCACAGAATGTTTGCAGATGCAGCTGGTAATTGAGGCAACAAATGGAATAGTGTCCCTTATAGCTCGAGTGATGCAGTTTAAAAATCGGGAGGGGATGCTCCAGTTGTATAGGGTGCTGGTAAAGCTTGATGTAGAGTAGTTTGTACAGTTTTAGTCTCCTCACTTTAGAAAGGATGTGCTGGCACTGGAGGGGGTGCAAAGGAGCTTCACAAGAATGATTCCAGAATTGAAAATGTTGCTGTATGGGGAGAGATTGAGGAGACTAGGATTGCACTCACTGAAACTTCGAAGAATGAGGGGTGTTCTAATAGCAACTTTTAAAATGATGAAAGAAATAGATAGGAAAGAAACACGGAAGTTGTTTCCACTGATGGGTGAAATTACAACTGGGGGGCACAGCCTCAAAATAAGGGTGAACAGATTTAAGACTGAGTTGAGGATGAGCTGCTTCATCCAAAGGGTTGTGAATCTGTGGAATTCTCTGCTCAGTGAAACAGTTGAGGTTCCCTGATTGAATGTTTTAAAGGCCAAGACAGATAGATCTTTGAACAGGAAAGGAATTGAGGGTTATGGTGAATGGCGTTGTAAGTGGAGCTGAGTCCGCACAAAGATCAGCCATGACCTTATTGAATGGCGGAGTGAGCTGAAAGAGACAGATGACCTACTCCTGCTTTATTTCTTATGTCCGTATGTCCTTAGATTGCCATCCTTGTCATTCCTCCTTCCCTGGAATAGGCCATTTCGGAACGCTGATCAGTAGGTCTTTAAATAACTCCCGTGTATCAAATGTCGACTTGTTCAATAAAAGCTCCTCCCAATGAATACTGCTCAGCTCCTACCTAATACTCCTTCCCCCAATTTAGTAGCTTCCCACAAGTTCCTGATTGTTCATAGCTATCTTAAAATGTAAGGCGAGGCGATCACCCCGTTTGAAGAAGCTCCTGGTTCAGTGTTTTTCCCCATGTGGGAGTCAGCTGCAGGTTTTCTTGTTCCAAGCTTGGGGAGGAAATGGCCCAGTGGTGGTATTGCTGGACTGTTAATTCAGAGATTTAGATAACATTCTGGGGACCTGTGTTCAAATCACAGCACAGCAGATGGTGGAATTTGAATTGAACATCAAAGAAAATCATGAATGAAGAATCTAATGATGACCATGAATCCATTGCCAAATGTCAGAAAAACCCAACTGCTTCACTGATGTCCTTTAGAAAAGCAAACTGCCATCCTTACGAGGTCTGGCCTACTTGTGACTGAAGACCCACAGCCATATGATTGACTCTGAACTGTCCCCTGGGCAACGAGGGATGGACAATAAACACTGCGTAGCTAGTGATGTCCTCCTCCCATTAACAAATAAATAAAATTGGATTCTACATTTTCTGATTGAAGATTGTTTCTTGTTCTCTCAGTAATTTCATCGCTTACAGTCAGTTTCCCTCCTGCCTGTCTTTTTGGAATGTCACGTAGCCCTGCACATTTACTTCCAGTGTTGATCTCCTTATAACCATGTCTTTGTAATAGCTCTCAAATCATGCCCGTGAACCTGTATGTGTGCTCTTAATTTGTTGATTTTGTTCTGAATACAATGAGCACGCAAGCAAAGAGTCATTAATTTAGCTTTATAACTTTATATGACCTCTTGACACTATTTACAGCTGTTTTCTGTTTCTACATGCTGTCTTTTCCAGTCCCATGCTGAGTATTGTTATCCCAATAGTTCTTTAATGTCAGTGTGTGTGTATTCCTGGGCGAATATGCTCGTGTGGTCTACGGAGTTGTGGAGGTCGCAGTTCTAGGACAGCCATTTCATAGGCCTCTGCTGCAGCTAAGAAGAAAAGACAATCTCTTGCTCTGAGCTCTGCAAACCAGGGCGATGTCAAAAAGAAACAAGGTCAAAAGAGTTTCAACCAGAATCTCAAAATTAACTGCTGAATTCATATCAGCATTACAGGGATCGCCCAACTTAGTGGCCACAACATCCCACTTTCTATTCTTCACAAACAATCCAAATTCTGAACTATCCGTATCCCTCTTAACATTTATGTTTTTTGAGCTAATTTCTTGTGTCTAACTTGTGCATATTTGTGGTGCCTTATGACTTCTTGCGTTTAGCAATTGATAAACTCACTCTCTCTTGAATTGAGTAAAACCTAGTTTTATCGGATCCCCAGTGTGGAAACAGGCCATTCAGTTCCACAAGTCCACAGCAACCCTACAAAGAGCATCCCACCCAGACCCATCCCCATTCCCTGCTCTATCCCTGTCAGCCTGCATTTCCAATGGCGAATATACCTAACCTCCACATCCGTGGGCAATGTGGGTAATTCAGCATTCCCAATCCACCTAACCTACATGTTTCTGGACTGGTCAAAACAATGATTCGATATGAATTAGTTAGAATGCAGCTGTTGACTGTCATCTTCCATCCATGTGTTGGAGCGAGATTTAACATTCAAGATCAAAAATGAAACACTTGAACAAGGTAGTTCAAATTGCGGTTGTTGACTTGCTCGCCAAGTTGGCTTGTTTTCATTGAGACGTTTCGTCACCATGATCAATGACATCATCACTAGAGCCTCCAACAAAACAATGTTACTCTACTCTGTCTGGAATTTATACTGTCCGGTCTGTTACCATGAGTACTGTCATTTCAGGTTTTGATCTGTATGGGTTTGTATGTGGGGGCCCAATTGTATCTGCTTGTTGGTTGCATTATGGGTGGAGAATCACGCCTGTCATACAAAACTGGGACAAGGTAACCATAGTAGCCCAAGCCAAGCATAGACATGCAGAGGAATCCTAGAGGCATGGTTCTCAACCCATTCTCCAGCCTCACATTCTTGGTCTCTTCTATTTGAATATGATCACTCAGCCATATCCTTTATGACAAACAACAGAGTCTTACATCACAAAATCTTCAGACAGGACTGTCCAGACAGATCCACTTGTTCTCATGATATCATCTTTTGCTGGAGGGATTCCGAAATGTCTACATTCTTCCTCAACTGAGCATCCTTGCGTTCGTGGTTGACAGAGATCTCAGCCATGTCCGACCCATGTCCTACACTTTAGCCTCACCCCTGATGAGGTACCCTGGTCCTCAATGACCAACCCATCAATATCCACATCGAGAAGAACATCAGCCACGATTTCTAACAAGATCCCACCACCAGGCATATATTCCCCTCCCCTCTCTTGTCAGCCTTCCGCAGGGACCATTCCGTCGGGACACCTCGATCCACTCCTTATCCATTCCCAACAGCTCCCCATAACCCAACAGCACTTTCCATGCCACCACAGAAGGCATAACATCTGCCCATTTACTTCCTCCTGCTTCACTATCCAAGGCTTCCAGGGGAAGCAGCGATTTACCCACACTTCACTCAATCTAGTCTACTGTATTCACTGCTCACAATATGGTCTCCTTCTGCATCGGGGAGACGAAACACAGACTGACCAACCGCTTGGCAGAACACCTATATTCTGTCCGTAAGAATGGCCCCAGGTTTCCAATTGCCTGTCACTTGAGCGCCCCATCATGATCCCTGTCCAAAATCTCTGTCTCAGGCTTGCTGCAGTGCTCCAGTGAGTGCAAGCTGGAAGAAAAAAACCTCATGTGTGCTTTGCAGAACACCTCCGCTCGGTTCGCAGTAAACAGCAGCACCTCACAGTCGCGAACGGTTTTAGCTCCCCCTCCCATTCCTTAGATGACATGCCCATCATGGGCCTCCTGCAGTGCCACAATGATGCCAACCGAAGGGTGCAGACGAACAGCAACTCATATTCCACTTGGGAACGCTGCAGCCCAATGGTATCGATGTGAACTTCACAAGCTTCAAAATCTCCCCTCCCGCCACTGCATCCCAAAACGAGCCCAGCTTGTCCCGCCTCCCTAACCTGTTCTTCCTCTCACCTATCCTCTCCTCCCACCTCACGCTGCACTTCCATTTCGTACCAACTGACCTCACCCCGTCTCCTTGGCCTGTCTGTCCTCCCTGGACTGACCTATCCTCTCCCGACCTTCCCACCTATACTCTCCTCTCCACTTATCTTCTTTTCTCTCCATCTTCGGTCCGCCTCCCCCTCTCTCTCCCTATTTATTTCGGAACCCTGTCCCCATCTCCCTCTCTGATGAAGGGTCTCGGCCCGAAACGTCAGCTTTTGTGCTCCTGGGATGCTGCTTGGCCTGCTGTGTTCATCCAGCTTCACACTTTGTTATCTTGGATTCTCCAGCATCTGCAGTTCCCTTTGTCTCTGAA
Organism: Stegostoma tigrinum; assembly: GCF_030684315.1. NCBI lineage: Eukaryota > Metazoa > Chordata > Chondrichthyes > Orectolobiformes > Stegostomatidae > Stegostoma > Stegostoma tigrinum. The sequence goes on along the minus strand of NW_026728674.1, from coordinate 529,629 downwards.
TAAAGGAGAAGGTGGGTGAAGAGGAGACAGACAGGTTAAAGAGGCGGCGGATAGAGCCAGTAAAGATGAGTGTATGTGGGCAGTTAGGGACGGGATCGGTCAGTCCAGGGAGGACGACCAGGCCAAGGGGGTGGAGCTGAGGCTGGTAGGTAGGAGATGGGGGTAGGGCTTGAGGTGGGAGAGTGGATAGGTGGGAGGAATGACAGGTTAGGGAGGTGGGGATGAGCTGCGCTGGTTTTGGGATGTAGGTGGGGAGGGGAAATTTTGAAGCTTGTGAAGTCCACACTGGTACAATTAGGCTGCAGGGTTCCCAAGCAAAATAAGTTGTACTGTTCCTGCAACCTTTGAGTGGCATTGTTGTGGCACTGCAGGAGGCCCAGGATGGGCAGATGGAATTATGGTGTTGAAGGTGGAGATGTGGTCAATAAGTAGGAGCTTGACGTAGATGCCCTTGTTATCTGGACGTTCCAGAGATGTGTGTAAAGCCAAGGAGAGGGCATCTGCCATGGATCTGCTGCATCAGTAGGTGAATTGCACTGGATCAAGGTAATGTGGGAGGCTGGAGTTGATGTGACCCATGACCAACCTCTCAAAGCACTTCATAGTGATAAATATGGATGTCAGAGCCACTGGGCAGTAGTCATTGAGGCTTTTGAAAAAAATTGCTGACATTCAGTGCGGGGATCTTAAAGCATTAGCACGAACATCAGAAAATTGGAGAAGCCTCGAGCATATGAGCACAGGTAGCTGAGGGTAGGGAGGGCGTGAATTGCAGAAATCAAAGAGGGCAAGATACAGAGAGAGAGAGAGAGAGACAGAGATCATAGTGAACAAATGATTGGCCTGGTAGGCAGTGGAAAATACATGATTTTACATGGAACATGCAGATATCTTCGAAAAATAGGACATTGAGTTTTGGAAATTAGTGTTATAGTTGATTTGGAGTGAACCAAGTTACTGTTCAGTTTGGTTGTGGCTTTTGATGAAGGGATGGTCCATCTGAGATTGAAATTGGAGGAAGATTTCAGGATTTTTTCATGTTCTTGTCTTTCTGTTATGCCCCGAGGTAAAAAGCATTGGAAATGCTGTTAATTTTTTGCACGGCGAACTGCAGAATATTAACCAGTCTCACACCATTGCCATCACCTTGCCCTTGCAGATGCGGATAAAGTTCTCCAAGCTGACAGAAATTGAAAGCACTCGCATCCTGTGACGATGGTAAGTTTACTTTCTTAAAAAAAAAAAATGCTTGCAGCTTAATGAGCATAATAAAGAGCACCGGGGCTCTGGTTAACACTGCTGCCTCATGGCACTAACAACTTGGGTTCAATTCCGCCCTTAGGTCACTGTCTGTGTGGAGTTTGCACATTGTCCATGTGTCTGCATGGGTTTTCTCCGGGTGCTCGAGTTTCCTCCCACGGTGAAAAGATGTGCAAGTTAGATGCAAGTTAGGTGGATTGCCCATGCTAAATTTCCCAAGGTGTTCAGTGATGTGTAGGTTAGGTGAGTTATAGGTGGATGGGTCTGGGTGGGATGCTTTGAGGGGCAGTGTGGACGTGTTGGGCTGACGGACCTGTTTCCACATTGTAAGGATTCCCTGAATCATGATTCTATCATTTTACTGAGCGCAAAGGTACAATATTAGCCGGTCATATTTGTCTCACCTCTTTACACATTGACAAGAAAGCTTTAATTTTAGTTTCTATGCATTTGCAAAGTGTCTGCTGTCTCTAACAAGGCTGACTATATCTCCTTCTCTAACGCGCATCTCCTGTCCCCTAACACCAAGAGGTGACACTTGCTTTTCGTTTCGTACAATCAGTAAAACAATAGCCTCCATATTACAGCCAGCGGCTTCTCTTAATGCTCACACACGGTTCTTTTTTTCCTCCAGGTATTGACCACTCATCATTTCTTATTCCTCATCTCATCTCTCTCTCACGCACTCTCTCTCTCTCTCTCTCTCTCTCTCTCTCTCTCTCTCTCTCTCTGTCATTATCTCTCCTCTCCCTGTTATCCCCCATCACTTGACTCACAGGCACAAACAGAAGTTCACTGTCACACTGTGTTGCACATGCATATCCTATCCCTCATGCTCAAACATACTATCCATACACACACAGAACCAGGAACACAGTCTCTCACTCACACATTCTGTCACATTCTCACTCATTCATACTCCGTACTGTCACACAGTCAAGCACGGTCTTGCACACATGCTGTGGCATACTTGCATGCACTGTCGCAGGATCTTTTGCCAATGCTCATACTCTCAAGTACACACAGACACACACCGCCCCCCCCGACAAATCTCTCCCTCACACACTTATGCTTGCAAATTTGCTTGCTCTCAAAGTCACTCGCTCTCACAGACACTCTCACAGCCTCATGCATGCTTGTAACACTCCCTCCTTGTGCTAATTCTTTTCACACACTCTCAAGCACAGACACTGGCGCACACATTCTGTCGTGCGCACACTCACACTTTCATGCACCATCTTTGCACTCTTGAACACAATCATATGCTCACCTCTCTCTCGCACACAGTCAATTTGATTTGAGTCATCATTGTCACTTGTGCCTTGGTACACTGAGAAGTTTTCTTATGCATGCAGTACAGACAGATCATACCATACAAAGTGCATTCGTGAAATGGAACATTGTACATCTTCTCTGTAGCTGTCACTGAGAGCGAGATCCAAGTTAGATCCAAAGGGCCTGTTCTGTGCTGTACTGTTCTATGCTGTACTGTTCTATGTTCTATGTTCTAGATTTAAAATTTTAAGTGTTCTATTCAGATCCCCAATAACAGCGGTGAAGATGCAGTTCTTGAATCTTTTCACACATGTATACAAACTTTTTTACATCTTCCCTTGAGTCAAAGGTAGAAGAGAGTGTAATTGTTGGGTGAGAAGGGCCTTTGATTTTGTCAGTGGGTTTCCCGAGGCAGTGGGAAGTACAGGTGGAATCAATGAATGGAAGGCTGGTTTGCATAATGGACTATGCTGTGTTCACGACTCTGTAGTTTCTTATGACCTGAGGAAGAGCTGTTGCCAAACCATGCTGTGATAAGTTGCTTTCTATGGTACATCAATAATTGTTGTCCTTGTGGACACACTGAATTGCCTTAGCCTCTTGGGGAAATGGAGACATTGGTGTGCTTTTTTGCCCATTGTGACGATCTGGGTGGACCAGGAGAGATCGTTGGTGATCAACACTCTCAACTATCTCCACCTCGGCAACATCTCTCTCACTGTCTGATGCAGGCGCGCTCACACTCACATTCTGTCGCCCATTCTGTCTGTCTGTCTGTCTCTCTCTCCCTCATCGCCCACCTCTCTCGCTCTGTCTGTCGTGCGCTCGCTCTCTCCAATTCTGCCTGGAAGAAGAAAGGCAAGAGCCATAATAAATAGGGATTGTTCAGCTAGAGGAACCATGCTGTGATATGCATCCAGATAGGATGCTTTCTCTGGTACATCAATGAAAGTTGTCTTTGTGGACACACCAAACTGCCTTAGCCCCCTGGCAAGTAGAGACAAATGGTGTGCTTTTTTGCCAATTGCGACGATCTGGGTGGACCAGATTTTGCACAGTCGTACCTGTGACTCCATTGTGGCATATTAACCAGGTCAACAATGTCATTAAGGGGATCCTGAAGGAGGAGGACCCTAAGACACAGCTCGATGTACACATTGGTCAGATGAGTGATTTGGTTTGGGGTAACGCTTGCACCAAGCGTTCTGAGAGCTAGGCAGTGGATTAAATAGCAGGACCTGTAAAGTTGTAATCTCTGGATTATTCCTGGTGCCACATGCTGAGAAGGCAAGAAAAAGGGGAAGAAAACAGATGAATGCTTGGCTCAAGTGTTTGTGTTTGGGGAGGGATTTAGACTCCTGGATCTGAAGGAGAATTTGTGAGGATGGTATGTCCTCTACAAGTGGGCTGGTCTGCAGCTGAAGCAGAAAGGAACCAAAATCCTTGCACAAGGGTTTGCTAATGTTGTGAGGAATTTAAGCTATCGGCCTTGCAAGCAGTGGGCAGTTGAAGAGCAGGGAATTCACTGAGGGGTGAGAAGCTAATAAAATAATAATTATATTCTGGGATTTCAACTGCACAACATTAATTGAGATTAGACAAAAGTTTGACTTGGGAAATAATTCTTTCAATACATTTGATAGATTATTTTACATGAACATGGAGATGAGCTTGTAAGGGACAGTGCAATGCTGGATCTATTTCTGGGACACAAAGCCAGTGTTCCTTTGGCCCTCGATGTTGCGCCGACCTGTGAACTAATCTTAACCCATCCCCCAACACTATCCCATCATCATCCATATGCTTATCCAAGGACTGTTTAAATGCCCCCAATGTGGCTGAGTGAACTACATCAGCAGGCAGGGTGATCCTTATCGCTCTCCGACTAAAGAACCTGCCTTTGACATCTATCTCAAATCTATTATCGCTCAATGCGTAGCTCTGCCCCCTCAGACAAGCTGATGCCATCATCCTCAGAAAAAGACTCTCACTGTCCACACTATCTAGTCCACTGATCATCTTGTATGTCTCTATTAAATCCCCTCTGAACCTTCTTCTCTCCAATGAGAACAGACCCAAGACCCTCAGCCTTTCTTCCTCAGACCTTCGCTGCAGAGCAGGCAACATCCTGGTAAATCTCCTCTGAACCTTTTCCAATGCTTCTACATCCTTCCTGTAATGGGGTGACCAGAAATGCACGCAGTATTCCAAGTAAGGCTGCACTAGCTACATCTTTTAATTTACTAGCACAGAGTACATCGCGTGCAGGATACCTATTGACCTTTAGCCCCATTAGTTTCCCTAGCACCTCTTCTCTGGTGATATTTCCTGTCTTCTTTTTGCCCCTTGTTAATTAAGTAATTTTGAGATGCTATTTGTGTCTTTTGCTGTGCAGACTGGTATGAAGTATTTATTTGTCTCATTTGCTATTTCCTGATTCCCCATTATTATTTTTGCCGCCTCCATTCTTTAAGGGATCTGCTTTCACTTTGACCTCTTCCTTCATTTGTTTAAATAAGCTCTTATTGTCTGTTTCTTTTCTATTTCTCGGCTTTGAAATCTTTCCTTATTTCTGGTTTTCTACTAACCTTGGGCACTGACTGTTGAATTGGCAGAACATTGGAGAGAATGCTTAGGATATGAAATTTTTGGTCTGATAAATAGTACTCGACATGGTGCTGTTGCCTCCGCTCCTGCTCAGGTCTCTCCCAGTTGAAATGCCAAATGTGAGCCTGCCCATGCTCTTCACAGCTGCCCTGCAGCATTAAATGGCTGGAGGCAGGACAGCGGGCACCCTCTTGGATGGAAGTTCTACCTTGTAGAACTCCTGGCCACTTAGAGCCCAGAAGAGTCTGAAGTTGCTGATGGCTGGATGGCGGGTCCCCGAGGGTTGTTAGGGGTTTTTAAAAGGTTGGATGAGAGTTTAAGGGCATGAAGTGCCTAGGATCAGGCCAAGGGGCCTGTGAACGATGTTCCCCTACCAACTCACTTTTTCTCGACTGGATTGTGCATGTAAAGCTGACTGTCTTTCTGATTGACATCTATCTCCTGACACAATAGAGGGGATCCCTTAAATTGCCATCAATTAGTCTCAGGAGGTCAAAGGATAGGCAGGCTGCTTGACAGTTCCCCAGAACTTTCACACATGTACGCACAGTGCCCTCCAGATTTTGTGTGTTCTTCCCACCTTCGTATCTGTGGGATGGGGCTATATAATCGAGCTCATAAGAAGTTATCCTGAGCCTTGAAATAGGACTGGAATGATGCAGCCAAATCTGGTGACTAAACTTCAAGACTAATAATTTTGGTAGTCTTGAATAATAATAATGAAATTTACCCAACTTGTTTTAAGAATGTGACATTTTCTCATCAAATTTAGCTAATGCTGTTTTCATTGGAGTACAGGGGATTAATAAGTAGTTAATCGAGACATTAGGGATTACGATAGGTTGGGATAAGATAAACGTGGAAAAGCTGTGTTCCCATGGCTAATGGATGATGATACAAGGAGAAGGGAATGCATTCATGTTTTGGGGAAAAGATGTAGGGGGATGTAAAGAGGAATTTTTTTTTAAAGCAGTGAATGTTTCTGCCTGGCATTCGATGTTTTGACAATGTTTGCCAGATTTTGTTGGCATCTTGTGAACTAACATTGAATTGATACTTGCTTAACTACTAATTGTTTTTGGTAGACACTGTAGAACATACCATATGTATGGCAAAATAGCAAAATTACAAGAGAAATCTAGTTCAAAACCTAGGTAACAGAGCACCTTTTTAAACTTAACAAGAACGTGTCATTAACACACTTAATAGCTGCGACATAGTGTGATTTAAAAGAATGCTGATAACCCGAAGTGAAATAGGGGTTGTAAGATCCACTGTTGGAAACAAGTGAAGAGCCAATTAGATTGTACTTTGGATTTGGATGTAATGAGAATGCACGCCGGTTGAAAGAGATGGATGTTTTAGGTTAAATTGTTCTGAGTGCTGCTTCATAAATATCAAGGAGGGCTTCATAACATATAAAGCTACTGTTCCTCCACCATTGTTCCACAGAAATTACTGAAGCAAACAACAGAATATGACCAGCATCACTGACGGTTCCCTAGTTAGATTTGACATTTTACATTTGAGAAGGAAATGGCCTGTTTCCATCATTCCAGAGTACTTTTGTGAATCATTGTATTTATTTCTAGGCCAAATAAAGGAATTAATTTTGTTTAATAGATCCAATAAGTTAAAACTGTAATCAAAGTTAGTTTTCTTCCTCCTTTGTAGTGGATCTGTTGGAGTTGCACACAGCACAATGTGTCTTCGATCAACACAAATTGACACAAAACGAGCAACTTCTAAATGTGACTGAAGTAATCAACTGTTCAACGACCATTTATGATGGTTTGGAACAAAATCACAAAAACTAGGTCAATGTGCCACTCTGTGTCGACATGTATCTGAACTGGCTGCTGAACGTCTTTGATACGTATGTATGATTTACACTTGAATGTAGTATGTTTAGATTGTCCGAAGGTGCATTAAACTGCTTCCTGCATGTTGGATTTTGATATATGCATGATCAGTTAAGTAAATGTGAAGATTGTCGACTGATTAAAATCAACCCTGGCATTGTTGACATAAAGTTTCAGTGTGTTCTAATTTCATTTCAGTGAAAGAAATAAAGTAGTTGAAAGTTTTAGCGACTTTTGTTTTAAATCATAAAATTGAAACTGATATACTTTTGATTCCTTTTGGTCAGATCTGTACAGGATCATGTAGACATCGCGACACTCTGATTGCAATGCTCTTCACGGTTACAAATGTTAGTGCTGGAGAATGACGTGTATAATGCGCACAATATGCACATCATCCAGTTAATGTCAAGGAATAAACGGCCAGATGTTGAATAAAATTTTGTGACCGTCAATCTCGTAGAGTCATACAGCATAGAAACACCATATCTATGCCTACCGACAAACACCAAACTGCACTAATCTCATTTATCTACACTTGGTCCAGAGCCTACTTTGACCTAGCATTTTAAATGCTCATCCCAGATGCTTTTTAAATGTTGAGAATACCTGCCTCTACTTGCCCTCTCAGGCAGCGTGCTCCATACGTCTACCAGTTTTGACATGAAAAAGCTTTTCCTCAGACTTCCTCACCTTAAACTTGTGCCATCTGGTTTCATCCTCACCTTAAACTTGTGCCATCTGGTCTTAGACACATGTGCCGTGGGGAAAGAATTCTCACAATGTATTCTGCCTGTGCCTGTCATAATTTTCTATGCCTCAATCAGATCAGAGGAATTGAGTATAAGAGCAAAGTGGTCCTTCTGCAGCTGTACAGGGCCCTGGTGAGACCACACCTGGAATACTGTGTGCAGTTTTGGTCTCCCAATTTGAGGAATGACATTCTTGCTGTTGAGGGAGTGCAGCGTAGGTTCACAAGGTCAATTCCCGGAATGGCGGGACTATCATATGTTGAAAGATTGGAGCGACTGGGCTTGTGTCCTCTCGAGTTTAGAAGGATGAGAGGGGATCTGATTTAGGCGGATAGGATTATTAATGGATTGGACACTGTGGAGGCAGGAAGCATTTTTCTGCTGATGGGTGAGTCCAAGAGGGAGAGAGAAAACAGGAAATTGTAGACCGGTTAGCCTGATGTCAGTGGTGGGAACGATGCTGGAGTGAATTATAAAAGATGAAATTACAACTCATTTGGATAGCCGGAACAGGACAGGTCAGAGTCAGCATGGATTTACAAAGGGGAAATTGTGCTTGACGAATCTTCTGGAATTTTTTGAGTATGTAACTATGAAGATAGACAAGGGAGAACCAGTGGATGTCGTGAACCTGGACTTTAAGAAAGCCTTTGATAAAGCCCCACATCGGAGACTAGTGAGCAAAGTCAGGGCACATGTTATTGGGGGCAAAATACTGACTTGGATTATAAATTGGCTGGCTGACCGGAAACAAAGAGTCGTGATGAACGGGTCACTTTCGGAATGGCAGGCAGTGGCCAGTGGGGTACCACAAGGTTCGGTGCTGGGACCACAGCTGTTTACAATATCCATTAATGATAGAGATGAAGGCATTAAAAGTAATCTTAGCAAATTTTCCAACGACACAAAGCTGGGTGGCAGTGTGAAATGTGAGGAGGATGTTATGAGAACACAGGATGACTTGGATTGGCTCGGTGAGTGGACGGATGGCTGATAGATGCAGTTTAATGTTAATAAATGTGTGGTTATCCACTTTTTTGGTAGCAAGAACAGGAAGGCAGATTACTATCTCAATGGAGTCAAGTTGGTAAAGGGGAAGTACAATGTGATCTTGGTGTTCTTGTACATTAGTCAATGAAAGCAAGCATGCAGGTACAGCAGACAGTGAAGAAAGCCATTGGCATGCTGGCCTTCATAACAAGAGGAATTGAGTATAGGAGCAAAGACGTCCTTCTGCAGCTGTACAGGGACCTAGCTTAGAAGGATGAGAGGGGTCTGATTGAGATGCAGAAGATTATTAAAGGATTGGACACTCTGGAGGCAGGAAGCATGTTTCTGCTGATGGGTGAGTCCAGAACCAGAGGTTCTGTTTAAAAATAAGGGGTAAGCCATTTAGAACAGAGTTGAGGAAAACCTCCTTCACTCAGAGAGTGGTGGATATATGGAATGCTCTGCCCCAGAAGGCTGTGGAGGCCAAGTCTCTGGATAGTTTCAAGAAAGAGATGGATCGATCTCTTCAAGATAGTGGAATCAAGGGTGATGGGGATAAGGCAGGGACAGGATACGGATTGTGGATGATCAGTCATGATTATAATGAATGGTGGTGCTGGCTTGAAGGGCCGAATGGCCTACTCCTGCACCTGTTGTCTGTTGTAAAAGTTAATTGTAGAAGAATGATTAAGATGGTCCCATATATATGGTGTTGGCAGCTGGTTCACATTGGGAAAACACCATGGTTGATCTTGATTCTACTCCTACTTGTTACACAGAAGCCTCTTCGAGCAACAATTCTTGAATGCCACAATGATGCCACCCGAAGGTTGCAGGAACAGCAACTCATATTCAGCTTGGGAACCCTGCAGCCCAATGGTATCAATGTGGACTTCACCAGCTTCAAAATCTCCCCTTCCCCCACCGCATCCTAAAACCAGCCCAGTTCGTCCCCTCCCCCCACTGCACCACACAACCAGCCCAGCTCTTCCCCTCCCCCCACTGCATTCCAAAACTAGTCCAACCTGTCTCTGCCTCCCTAACCTGTTCTTCCTCTCACCCATCCCTTCCTCCCACCCCAAGCCGCACCTCCATCTCCTACCTACTAACCTCATGCCACCTCCTTGACCTGTCCGTCTTCCCTGGACTGACCTATCCCCTCCCTACCTCCCCACCTATACTCTCCTCTCCACAAACTATCTTCTTTTCTCTCCATCTTCGGTCTGCCTCCCCCTCTCTCCCTATTTATTCCAGAACCCTCACCCCATCCCCCTTTCTGATGAAGGGTCTAGGCCCGAAACATCAGCTTTTGTGCTCCTGAGATGCTGCTGGGCCTGCTGTGTTCATCCAGCCTCACATTTTATTATTCTTGAATGTTGATGGGACGTTGAAATGCAGGTAGATTATCGTGATCACTTGTTGAAAATGGATAGCAGCTGGTAGTTCTCTTTCGTCTCAACTAGTGACCAGTAGGCAACGGTCAAACAGTACCTAACCCAGAGGACACAAGCTCCTCTGAGACATGATGTTAGTTGATTCTCATGAATAACTACCTGCAGATGGACTATCTGCAGATAAAGCATGGTATTAAATCTCACATATACTGCTCTCAACCGTTTTAATCAAAGTATTTATCACTCGTTGCATAGAAACAGATCACAAAACTGAAATGGCATATGCACAAATGCCAGCATAGAAGTTCTATACAGTAGCATTTTGTTTAAAGTTGTATTTGTAAAATAAAAGGGTGAAGTATTAACTTTCACAAATCATATTAACATGCTGTAGAAATCTGTGGAAGTGAGAAATTTGTTTTTTGATTCAATACATGTCTGACAAATGACAATTCAAAGAGATCTTTGTTTCAGCTGCAGTGGGTTGTGGAGTCGACCTCATTAGGGGCATTTAAGTGACTATTTGACAGGCATATGGGTGTTAATACAAGATAGGGGTGGAGGTTAGATAGACCTGAGGTTTCGGGTAAAAGTTGAGCACAACATCATGGGCTGAAGGGCCTGTACTGTTCGATGTTCTATGTATCTTATGCTGTCTTCAAATAAGTAGTCAGTCAGTGGCATTCTGTAACTTCCTTTTCCAGGGGTAGGAGTGGAAGAATCAGAGTGTTTCTTTGAAAATTGGCTTGATGTGTCTGTCCAAGGGTCATCTGGAGGAAAAAATACAAGTGTAAGTACTAAATCTATCTTTGCCGATACACATGTAAACTGTAGATTTAACTGTACGTAAACTTTGTTTAACAAACTAGCCCACTCAATAAACTGACAAAAATTACACACCAGATGTTTACTGTATTCTCATCATCTCTGTGATGTCTGGTGAGGGTGCAAGTGAGAAGGCTCCCTGCCAGTAAGTTTGAGTTAAGGCGAAGTTGCATCATTACTGAAGTTATTTATGCTGTAAATGAAGGAGAACAGTAATGTGTATATCCCATGCATTATGTTCCTGTTATTGAGTGTGTGTTTTTTGTGTGTGTGGGCCTATTGATCAACTGGAATTTTTGATTATTCAGCCCATTCCTGGTACCACGGGTACTGTTGAACAAAAGGTTTGCTGTCTTAGTATATTTCTCTATTTAGTCACTGCCACTATTAATGTTAAGTTAGAGCGTGGTCTTTGCAGAATCTGCACAGTGCATTCCTGCTGGATAAATGATGCACTACATCTGTATGATGCCATTGCTTCTCAACGACACCAACTTAGCAGCTGTTTTTGTTACCAATAATGTTTTCATCATTAGAATACTTGGAAAATATTCAGAAGTGCTGTATGACTCGACTGCTCACTTGCAGCAGTGATAACACTTAATGTGAGGTCATGTTTTTCCCCATTTGATGTTCTGTTGTCAACAATGTATCTCACAACTAATGAGCATATTTCATTGAAACCTGGTCTGTACAGGTATGGTCCAAGGAAGAACTGATTAGTTTTTGACAGATCTAGATTTATTTCTCTATTTTTTAAAAACATCAGTTAAAATTCGTTGGATAGGCAAATGATCATCTTTCTAGAATATTGTTGATTGATTTCGAATGTTGTGGATTGTGACAGCCCTGATAGTAGAATTTTTCATAACTATCAAAATATGAGCAGAATTTTCAGAGCAGATTATCAAATTGGCCCGAAGCTTTCTCAGTGAGATGGAAGCTTTTGATAAAAGGATTTATTTTGTCGGCCTTGCATTTACAAAGAATCAGTCAAGTGGAGAAATGCCTCAAAGAAAAGCTGTGTAATTATAGAGTCATGGATGTTTGTTGCACAGGAGGAGGCCGTGCGCTCTGTCGTTACTGCACTGCTCAACAAAGATCTGTCTACATTGAACTCACAGTACATTGATTTCCTTTTTGATTGTTTGACCCATAGCCCTGGAGCCTACAGCAACAGAAGTGAATATCTAAATACTGCTTAAATATTCAGACACTTTCTGAATCAGCCACACTTTCCGTCAGTGAGTTCATGTCAACTAATGGAAAAAGCAGCTTCCAGTTATCCTTTCTATGCCCTTCAAAATCTTAAACACCTTTTACCAGGTCCCCTTGTCTGCTCCAATCTTCTCGTCGGTCAGATGGGCAGGTCAGTGGCAGATTGATATAGCCTGAAGAAGGAATAAGATAGGAGAGTACTTAATGTGGCAAAGCCTGTCGTGCCCGATGGAGGTCAGCAACGGCAGTCAGCAGTGAAGTCCACTGGCAAGGATGGGCGGGTTTTAGCCCAGCGCAGGGAATACAAACCATCACGGGGGAAGCCTCGTTCAGAGTGTCTGCAAACTCGTGGCTTAGGAAAGGACTGTAATAGAACATAGAACATAGAACCGAACAGGACAGCACAGAACAGGCCCTTCAGCCCACAATGTTGTGCCGACCATTGATCCTCATGTATGCACCCTCAAATTTCTGTGACCATATGCATGTCCAGCAGTCTCTTAAATGACCCCAATGACCTTGCTTCCACAACTGCTGCTGGCAACGCATTCCATGCTCTCACAACTCTCTGTGTAAAGAACCCGCCTCTGACATCCCCTCTATACTTTCCACCAACCAGCTTAAAACTATGACCCCTCATGCTAGCCATTTCTGCCCTGGGAAATAGTCTCTGGCTATCAACTCTATCTGTGCCTCTCATTATCTTGTATACCTCAATTAGGTCCCCTCTCCTCCTCCTTTTCTCCAATGAAAAGAGACCGAGCTCAGTCAACCTCTCTTCATAAGATAAGCCCTCCAGTCCAGGCAGCATCCTGGTAAACCTCTTCTGAACCCTCTCCAAAGCATCCACATCTTTCCAATAATAGGGCGACCATAACTGGACGCAGTATTCCAAGTGCGGTCTAACCAAAGTTTTATAGAGCTGCAACAAGATCTCATGACTCTTAAACTCAATCCCCCTGTTAATGAAAGCCAAAACACCATATGCTTTCTTAACAACCCTGTCCACTTGGGTGGCCATTTTAAGGGATCTCTGTATCTGCACATCAAGATCCCTCTGTTCCTCCACACTGCCAAGAATCCTATCCTTAATCCTGTACTCATCTTTCAAATTCGATCTTCCAAAATGCATCACCTTGCATTTATCCAGGTTGAACTCCATCTGCCACCTCTCAGCCCATCTCTGCATCCTGTCAATGTCCCGCTGCAGCCTACAACAGCCCTCTACACTGTCAATGACACCTCCGACCTTTGTGTCGTCTGCAAACTTGCTGACCCATCCTTCAATCCCCTCATCCAAGTCATTAATAAAAATTACAAACAGTAGAGGCCCAAGGACAGAGCCCTGTGGAACCCCACTCACCACTGACTTCCAGGCAGAATATTTTCCTTCTACTACCACTCGCTGTCTTCTGTTGGCCAGCCAATTCTGTATCCAAGCAGTTAAGTTCCCCTGTATCCCATTCCTCCTGACCTTCTGAATGAGCCTACCATGGGGAACCTTATCAAATGCCTTACTGAAGTCCATATACATCACATCGACAGCTCGACCCTCATCAACTTTTCTAGTCACATCCTCAAAAAACTCGATAAGGTTTGTGAGGCATGACCTACCCCTCACAAAGCCGTGTTGACTGTATTTGATCAAGCCATGCTCTTCCAGATGGTCGTAAATCCTATCCTTCAGAATCCTTTCTAACACCTTGCAGACGACAGACGTGAGACTTACTGGTCTGTAATTGCCGGGTATTTCCCTATTTCCTTTCTTGAAGAGAGGAATTACATTTGCCTCTCTCCAGTCCTCAGGTACGACTCCAGTGGAGAGTAATGTTTGACTTTTTAAACTTTTGTTTTTATTCTTCTACTGTTATACTAAGAAGACTGTAGTGCTGAACATTTTAACTTATTCATTTATTTTTATCACATGGAGCATGGAACGGTACAGCACAGTACAGGCCCTTCAGCCCACGATGTTGTGCCGAACTTTTACCCTAATCCTGTGGTCAATCTAACCTCCGCCCCTCCCTTATACTATCATCCATGTGCTTGTCTAATAGCCGATGAAATGCCCCTATTGAGGCTGACTCCACTACCCTCTCCGGCATTGCATTCCACTCCCCTACGACTCTGAGTAAAGAAGGATGGATAAATTTTGTACTTCTGCAACTAAAATTGCGTACCAAAGTACTTTGTACCTGAGATGGCACCGTCTAAGGCAACTTTGTACTCTTTTCTTTGTACTCTTGTACCCTGTATTGAATGCATGTGATAATAAAATCTCAATCTAATGCATAGCAGGACACTGGGAAGCTTAGAGGAGAAAAGGGATCCTGGAGTGCTTGTTCATGAATTCCTGAAGGGGTCAGGTCAGGCTAGTAAGGGTTGTTACAAAGACATATGGGACACCTCCCTTTATCAGTTGTGGCATAAATTGTAAGAGTGGGAAGGTCACTTTGGAGTTGTTTAAAAGTTTGGTTAGGCCACAGCTGGAGTCGTGTGTGGCATTTTGGTCACCACCCATTAGGAAGGATGTAATTGCACTGGAGGGAATGAAAAGGATGTTGCATGTGTTGGAGCATTTTAGCTGTGAAGAAAGACTGGAAAAAATCACATTATTTTCTGTGAAGCAGAGAAGGTTTTGTGGGTGAATGGAGGTCCTGACAGAGGCATATAAGATTATGAGAGGTATAGATGGGTTGAATAGAAAGCATTGTTCCCCTTAGTTAAAGCATCAATAACAATAGGGCATAATTTTCAAGAGAAAGACGGGAATATTTTAGAGGTTTGAGGAAAATCGTTTTCATCCAGAGTGTGGTGAAGGTCTGGAGCGCATTGCCTGGGCGGGAAGTTGAAACAGGAAACCTCACAACCTTTGAAAAGTACTTGGATGAGCAGTTGACATGTCGTAATATTTAAGAGAATGGTCCAGTGTGTAAAAATGGGACTAGTATATGTTGCAGTGTATTTTTAGAGGTACAGCCTTAGTGGGCCATAGGACCTCTTCTGTACTATATGATTCCATGACAACCCCCAGCCCAGGCAGCTGTTTTTTTCAGTCATCTCCAGGATTACACCCTTCATAGTGTGATCCCTTGCGTTGTTCGCCCTCCCAAGTTCATTAGCACACACTTTTCCTGGTTGAGTTCAATTGCTGTGCTCAGCTGACCAGTCTGTTGATCTCCTCCTGAAGTTTATTCTTCCTGTCTGTCAACCAATTTTGGATCCAGTGTGCCACTTTGCCTTTGATCCCATGGCTGTTATTTACATGGCCATTCCATCGATATCCTCCTCACTAAATTAGCCATTCGCTAGCGATACAGTCATACATCCTGTGTTTAAGCCCAAATGATGAATTAACTTGACAAATTTCAAGGGTCCTTGTGGAAAGCCCTGCACAACCTCACTCAAAGCAAACATCCTGTCAAATAGATATCCCTCTACCATCAATCACCCTGTGCTCTTTGCCTCAGCCAGTTTTGGCTCCAGTGTGCCTCTTTGCCTTTGATCCCATGGCTGTTGTTTTCTTGCTCAATCTGCCAAGGGGGACTTTACTAAGCCCACATCAAATGCATAATGTGACCTCATCTTAACAAATCCATAGTGTTTATCCCTGATTATTTCTTGCAAGTACATTCTACCCCTAAGAATGCCTCTTTATAGCTTCACCAGTGCTGAGATTATTCTGACTGGCTTTTAATTTCCTGGTCTGTTCCTCTCTCCGTTTGTTAATAGTGGGACAATGTTAATAGTGTTTCATTACTTCACGTGCGATTGACAAGGCTTTGAAAATTGCTGCCAGCGGCCCAGATATCTCCTCCCTCACTTCCCCCGCTAGCTGGTATACATTTCAGTTCGCCCTGTAGATGTATCCACTTTTAAAGTTGCTCAACCAGCTGCATCTCCCTGTCTCTTAACCTCTGATGCTCCGAGGTCCTTTGCCCTGATATCTTACTTGCAGTGTCCTTTTCCATTGTAAAGATTGACACAAAATATTCATTGAGGACGGTGCTGATGTTTTCCAGGTCCACACAAAGATTACCTCTGTGAAATGAACGAGGAGATATTAGAGAGGTTTGAGATTTACAATCAAGAAAGAAGTTGACAAAATGACTTCCTTGGAGAATCATACAACATCCATTGTCCATTGTTGTAAACAAACAGAAGTTTTTGTTTCCACAGTTGTTTGCAAATAGCCAATCAAGGTCATAAAATAATGTTTTAAGATAATTTACAAAGCAAGGCAATTGAGGAAGATGTATTGGATGTATTGAACTCTCAACTACCTCCCTTAAGTTTAGGAATGTCAGTATTTTTCTTCTGGATAACTTTTGCAGATATCTTCAAACAAGTAGCTGAACCCACAGATTTATGTGACCAACGAAGCCTGAGCCTTTTGCTTCACGATGCAGTCCAGATCCCTTGGCAGCTGGGTGAGGTAGCTTCATTTGGAGGCAGCACCATTGAACCAAGTGTCCGCAGTTGCTTCCAACATCTAAGTGTGCTCTGCACCAATTCATATTGTCAAGCGGGTCTACTTGCCAGTATGAATTTTGAGCTCATTTTCGTTTTGTTCACCTGCACATCTGCCAATGTGGTATATCGTATCCATTGCACCCGGTGTGGCCTCCGCTACATTGGGGAAACCAAGCAGAGGCTTGGGAACCACTTTGCAGAACACCTCCGCTTGGTTCGCAACAAACAACTGCACCTCCCAGTCGTGAACCATTTCAACTCCCCCTCTCATTCCTCAGACGACATGTCCATCATGGGCCTCCTGCAGTGCCACAATGACGCCACCCGAAGGTTGCTGGAACAGCAACTCATATTCCGCTTGGAAACCCTGCAGCCCAATGGTATCAATGTGGACTTCACAAGCTTCAAAATCTCCCCTTCCCCCACTGCATCCCAAAACCAGCCCAGTTCTTCCCCTCCCCCCACTGCATCTCAAAACCAGCCCAGCCTGTTTCTGCTTCCCTAACTTGTTCTTCCTCCCACCCATCCCGTCCTCCCATCTCAAGCTGCACCTCCTTTTCCTACCTACTAACCTCATCCCACCTCCTTGACCAGTCTGTCTTCCCTGGACTGACCTATCCCCTCCCTACCTCCCCACCTGTACACTCCTGTCTACCTATCTTCTTTTTTATCCATCTTCGGTCCGCCTCCCCCTCTCTCCTTATTTATTCCAGTTCCCTCTCCCCATGCCCCTCTCTGATGAAGGGTCTAGGCCCGAAATGTCAGCTTTTGTGCTCCTGAGATGCTGCTTGGCCTGCTGTGTTCATCCAGCTCCACACTTTGTTATCTTGCACTATCGATATGGACTGGTTTGTCACTAGAATTTATTACCCAGGCAAAGTGTGTCACGACTTCAGTTGATCTGAGCTCTTATCAGCAGATGGAGCCTCAAGTTAATGCCTCTTCTGAATGCTGGCATCTCCGACAATCCAAATTCCTCAGTACTTCATTGAAGTATTACCCTAAAAATTATGCTTAAATATAAATTACAGCTTGAAGCCACAGCCTTCTAATTTATTGTTGAGAGCTCTACTAGTTTATGACAGAACTAGAACAGACCTGGAATGGATACGGGATGGTTTTCTTGAGCAATATGTTGAGGAACCAACTGAAAAGCAGTGCATCTAAGACTGGGTGCTGTGTAATGAGAAGGGAATCATTGCCAATCTAGCTGTGCAAGATTTCTTCGAGATGAGTGGCCGCAACATGATAGAATTTTTTCAATCAAGATGGAGAGTGTGAGAGTTGATTTGGAGACCAGGGTGCTGCATCTTAATAATGAAAGCTGAAGATATGAGGCATGAAATTAAGCAACTCTTTGTGATCTATCAAGGCTAAAGGGATGACAGTGGATAGGCAATGGCAAACATTTAAGGAGCACGTGGGCGGACTGCAACAACTGTTTATTCCTGTCTGGCATGAAAGCAAAATGGGTAAGAGGACCAATCCATGACTTAACAAAGGCAATTAGCGATAGTATCTGATCCATGGAAACAACATTTGAGGATTGGCAGCATAGTAGAATTTAGCAAAGAAGGACCAAGGGATTGATTAAGAAGGGGTAAATGCAGTAAAGTAAGCATACAGGGAACATAAAGACTGACACAGAGTTTCTATAGATACGTGAAGAGAAAGAGACTGGTAAAGACAAATGTTAGGAAGGGGGTTGACCAGTCAAGGGAAGACAGACAGGTCAAGGAGGCAGGGCTGACGCTGGTGGGTAGGAGGTGGGGTGGGGTTAGGGTGTAACCCTAACCCGAACTCTCACCCTAATCTCCACCCCACCTCCTACCTACCAGCATCATCCCCTCCTCCTTGACCTGTCTGTCTTCCCTTGACTGACGAACCTCCATCATAACTCCCCAACAACACTCACCTTTACTGGCTCCAGCGCCGCCTCTTTGATCTGTCTCCACCTATCTTCTCCTCTATCCATCTTCTATCCACCTCCCCTTCTCTCTTTATTTATTTCAGAATCCCCTTCCCCTCCCCCATTTCTGAAAAAGGGCCCAAACCCGAAACGTCATCTTTCCTGCTCCTCTGATACCGCTTGGCCAGCTGTGTTCATCCGGCTCCACACCTTGTTATCTCAGATTCTCCAGCATTGGCAGTTCCTCCCATCTCTGAAATGGTCTGTTGGCCTTCGTTCCGAGAGGTTTCGAGTACAGAAGCCGGAATGTGGTGTTGCAGTTACGCAGCACCTTGGTGAAGCCGCACCTAAAATAGTGTGTGCAGTTTTGTGCTCCTTTTCTGTGGAAGGATGCTGTTGCTCTCATAGTTTATCAGTGCAGCGCATGTTTATCAGCCTGTTTCCGGGAATGGCAGGTCTGATGTATGATCAGAGATTGACTCGGTAAAGATTGTTTTCGCTGGAATTCAAATGAATGAGGTGACTTATAAAATTCGAACAGGACTGGACAGGATAGATGCAGTTCCCAGTGGTGGGTGTGTCCAGAACCAGGGGTCACAGTATGAGGATTCAGGACAGACGATTTCGGAGGTATTTCTTCACCCAAAGAATGGTGAGTCCGTGGAAATCATTACCGAAGCCAGCAGTTCATGTCAAAACATTGAACGCATTCAAGATATGGCTAGATATAACACTTGGGGTGAATGGGATCAAGTGTTATGGAGAGAAAGCAGGATTAGGCTGTTGAGTTGGATGATCAGTCATGATCATGAAGAATGGTGGAGCAGGCTCAAAGAGCCATTTGGCCTCCCCCCTGCTCCTAGCTTCCATGTTTACAATAGTCACTCTCTGAAATGCAAAACTTGAGCAATTGTGCAACTTTGAACTGGGTGCTGGTCGTTACTGACCAAACTAAGTTAGGTAAGGCTCAGCAGGACAGTGCTCATTGTTGTTTCTAACATTTTCACCGTGTAGGACTTAGTCCTTGCTCTGCTTCAAGCGAAGAAGTGAGCTAATTGGAGATATCTACAACTTGTTAAGGTTCCAAAGGTTTAAAGTGATGTGGGGATGTGTGGTATTGTTCATAAAGTACATCATGAAGATAAATAAGATAAAAGATAAAAGAATGACGAGAGTAAGATGAGGGCCAATCAAGGACAGTAGTGGGAAGTTGTGTGTGGAGTCAGAGGAGATAGGGGAAGCACTAATTGAATATTTTTTGACAGTATTCACTCTGGAAAACGACAATGTTGTCGAGGAGAATACTGAGATACAGGCTACTCGACTAGCGTTTTGTACAGTCACGGGATTTATAGGGATTGACTTCCGGAGCCATGATGTCATGCTCCAACTGTACGAAATGCTAGTGCGGCCTCATTTGGAATATTGCGTGCAGTTCTGGTCGCCCCATGACAGGAAAGATGTTGAAGCATTGGAAAAGGTGCAGAGGAGATTTACCAGGATGCCGCCTGGTCTGGAGCACAGGCCCTATGAAGAAAGGCTGAGAGACTTGGGTCTGTTCTCATTGGAGAAAAGGAGGCTAAGGGGGGATTTAATAGAGACATATAAGATGATCAGAAAATTAGATATTGTGGACAGTGAGAGTCTTTTTCAGAGGATGATGATTTCAGCTTGTACAAGGGGGCATAGCTACAAATTGAGGGGTGATAGATTTAAGACAGATGTCAGAGGCAGGTTCTTTACTCAGAGAGTGCTATGGGCGTGGAATGCCCCGCATGCCAAAGTAGTTAACTCAGCCACATTAGGGGCATTTCAACAGTCCTTGGATAAGCATATGGATAATGATGGGATCGTGTCAGGGGAGGGGCTTAGATTAGTTCACAGGTCGGCGCAACGTCGAGGGCCGAAGGGCCTGTTCTGTGCTGTATTGTTCTATGTTCTATAATGGATATCACAAGTAGATGACTGATGTGTATAGTGTGCATTGTCAAATGGTTCAAATTTTAGAACTGAAAAGTGCCTGGTCTACCTCAAATTGCCATGGAAAACCAAAGCTTCTCAAAAGTTTGAGCTTAAGCAAGTAAATCATGCTGCTGCTGTATAGTGGTTATGTGAATGGTATTTTCCCCTAGCAGTATGCTGTTGTCAGTCCAAAAATAATTCTCATTGCATTGACCAACATTGTCTATGAAATTTGCAGCCAGTCTTATGCCAGACATATAGGTCATATGTGATAATGATTGGCCGACTGAAAACTGCTTGTTTGTAATGAGCAGAGCACACCGCACCGGCATGTGTGAGATGCTTTCTCTTTTCCACAACCAAGGACCCCAACATGGTTCGCAGAACTTTCACTTTGATCCATTTCACAAAATTCGGCCCTCATCCATTCCACCTATCCCAGAATCATAAATTCTCCTTATTCTCAGCTTGTCCCTCCATCAACCTCTGCGTTCAGCAGATTATCTTCCAGCATCTTCACCAGTATCCCCTTTCAGCATTCCAAAGTGACCATTCCCTCTGTAGTCCACTCCTCAGTCACCAAGCAAGGTCCCAAATACACTTGTAAAGTGAAACAGCGATTTACCCGTACTTCATCTGTTCAAACATACAGGTATATTCAATTTTTCCAGTGTTTTCTCTGCAAAGGGGAAATGATACATTGATTAGGTGATTATCCTGCGGTACACCCTCATTCAGTCCACAAGCATGACCTGAGTTCCTGTTCCTTGCTGTTTTCATTTTCTATTTTGCTCCCACTTGGACCTTGGCTGTTCATCCTTCCCCTGAAGAATTTCATGCAATTTCATGAATATTCACTACATTCTCCAAATTCCCAAAGCTACCTCAACCACACTTCCACACATATTGTTTCTTGTAAGGTCTCCCTTCCATCTTCCCTGATTCTTGGCCTCTATCACATCTGTCCTGACAAACAAACAAGCCTTCACTTGCAGAAGTCCAAAGTGAAACACCTGCTATTAGCAGGGGCTGTTCAGTCATGACCAGTTTAAGATAAACAGTTGAACTTTTAACGGGGCTCATTTGCACCTGCTAGAAGTGACATACATTGACACTCAATGACCTGTTCTCTGTAAACAGAAATGTTTTAAAACTTCCACCTTCTTTGAATTAGCCAGAAGATTGTACAGCCTGTATTCCCTGTTCCTTTCTCCTTATTGGCACAGAGGCTCAATGGTTAGCACTGCTGCCTGTCAGGGACCCAGGTTCAATTCCATTCTCGGGGAACTGTCTGTCTGGAGGTTGCACATTCTCTCTGTGCCTGTGTGGGTTTCCACGAGGTTCTGCGTGAGTTTACAACAGGTCTCTGATTCCGTCCCACAGCCTAAAGATGTGTGTATTCGGTGGATTAGCCATGAGAAATGTAGGGTTACAGGGCTAAAGCAAGGGGGTGAGTCTGGGTGACGTGCTCTTTGGAGGGTCGATGTGGACGTCTAGGGCCAAATGGCCTGTTTCCACACCGCCAGGGATTCTATTGACAGCTCGACCATTCAGAGTGGACTTGTCAACCACACGACATGTTTTTCTTCTCGTATAAATTATTCCAATTGTTTGAAATATCATGTTCTTGCATTTGTTCCATTGGGTGTAAGACAAAAATGCTTTGGTAATAAAAGTCTCTCTGAAATGAAAGACACAAATGTAAGGTATTTCCGGCTGGTAGACAGGAGGTCGGAAAACTCCCAAAAATTCTCAAGGGAATGCTTGTGATGAGGTGGAGGGTAGAAGAAATTATGTTACGAAACATTATTTTTTGCAAAAGCTTGGTAACACAATGGTAATTTTTTTTAAAAAAATCAAAGGTTGTGTCCAGAAGAGGTGTGAATAGCTACATAGGCATCTGAATGCAAAAAGGGATACAGGAGCAAGATGGAAGCGTAGGTTCTGATCTAAATTGGTTGAACTTAATATTGGACCAGAAGGCTAGAAAGTGACAAGACAGATGATGAAGTCTTGTTCCTCAAACTTATATTAAGGTTGTTGACTAATTGATTGATTTATTGTCACGTGTACCAAAGTAGAGTGAAAATCTTTATTTATGAGTGGTACAGACAGATCATAGTAAGCGAAGGATATACAGATGAAAATGACAGAGGCATGCAGGTTACACTGAACAGAGTATGCGCTCAGTGAGATCAATGTTAGCAAGATCAGCGTTATTTCAGGCTAGAGAGTCTATTTATCAGTCTGATAACAACTGGGAAGAAGCTGTTCCTAAAACTGTTGGTGTGTGTGTGTTCAGGCTTCTGTACCTGGTGCCTGATGGAAGAGGATGTAGGAGATCATTACGTAGGTGCGATGGGTCTTTGGTGATGCTGGCTACCTTTCCGCATCAGTGAGCCATGTAAATGGAGTCCTTGGATGAGAGGTTGGCTTCCGTGATGAACTGGGCTGTGCACACCCGCTTCTGTAGTTTCTCACAGTCCTGGGCAGAATAGTTGCCATACCAGGCCATTATACACTTGGACAATGTGCTTTTAATGGTGCATCTGTAGAAATTGGCCAGGCCAAATTTTCTGAGCCGCCTGAGGGAAGGAGAGGCATTGTTGTGCCGCCTTGACCAACGTATTTTCGTGGCAAGTCCAGGACGGGTTGTTGATTATCGTCATACCAGGGAACTTGACACGCTCCACCCTCTCAACCTCAGTTCCATTGATATACATCAGGGCGTGTTCTCCTCCTGTCTTTTGAAATCAGTGATCAGTTCTTTAGTTTTGCCGACATCGAGAGAGAGGTTGTTCTCTGCACCACGTCACCAAACCCTTTGCCTCCCTTCTGTATTTTGATTCATTGTTAGATATCCATCCCACTGCAGTGGTGTCGTCAGTTAACTTGCAGATGGCGTTAATTTGGAATTTGGCAACACAGTCATGGGTGCACAAGGAGTGCAGTAGGGGGCTGAGGAAACATCCTTAGAGGGCACTCGTGTTATTGTGGAGGAGGGGCAGTTACCTATCTTCACTGTGGTTTTGGGTCAGAAAGTTGAGGATCCAGTAGCAGAGGGCAGAGCAGAGACCTAGGTCATAGAGTTTTGAGATAATAAAATGTGAGGCTGGATGAACACAGCAGGCCAAGCAGCATCTCAGGAGCACAAAAGCAGACGTTTCGGGCCTAGACCCTTCATCAGAGAGGGGGATGGGGGGAGGGAACTGGAATAAATAGGGAGAGAGGGGGAGGCGGACCGAAGATGGAGAGTAAAGAAGATAGGTGGAGAGAGTGTAGGTGGGGAGGTAGGGAGGGGATAGGTCAGTCCAGGGAAGACGGACAGGTCAAGGAGGTGGGATGAGGTTAGTAGGTAGCGGGGGGTGCGGCTTGGGGTGGGAGGAAGGGATGGGTGAGAGGAAGAACCGGTTAAGGAGGCAGAGACAGGTTGGACTGGTTTTGGGATGCAGTGGGTGGGGGGGAAGAGCTGGGCTGGTTGTGTGGTGCAGTGGGGGGAGGGGACGAGCTGGGCTGGTTGAGGGATGCAGTAGGGGAAGGGGAGATTTTGAAACTGGTGAAGTCCACATTGATACCATATGGCTGCAGGGTTCCCAGCCGGAATATGAGTTGCTGTTCCTGCAACCTTCGGGTGGCATCATTGTGGCAGTGCAGGAGGCCCATGATGGACATGTCATCAAGAGAATGGGAGGGGGAGTGGAAATGGTTTGCGACTGGGAGGTGCAGTTGTTTTTTGCGAACTGAGCGGAGGTGTTCTGCAAAGCGGTCCCCAAGCCTCCGCTTGGTTTCCCCAATGTGGAGGACATTGGGGAAACCAAGCGGAGGCTTGGGGACCGCTTTGCAGAACACCTCCGCTCAGTTCGCAAAAAACAACTGCACCTCCCAGTCGCAAACCATTTCCACTCCCCCTCCCATTCTCTTGATGACATGTCCATCATGGGCCTCTTGCACTGCCACAATGATGCCACCCGAAGGTTGCAGGAACAGCAACTCATATTCCGCCTGGGAACCCTGCAGCCATATGGTATCAATGTGGACTTCACCAGTTTCAAAATCTCCCCTTCCCCTACTGCATCCCTCAACCAGCCCAGCTCGTCCCCTCCCCCCACTGCACCACACAACCAGCCCAGCTCTTTCCCCCCACCCACTGCATCCCAAAACCAGTCCAACCTGTCTCTGCCTCCCTAACCGGTTCTTCCTCTCACCCATCCCTTCCTCCCACCCCAAGCCGCACCCCCCGCTACCTACTAACCTCATCCCACCTCCTTGACCTGTCCGTCTTCCCTGGACTGACCTATCCCCTCCCTACCTCCCCACCTACACTCTCTCCACCTATCTTCTTTACTCTCCATCTTCGGTCCGCCTCCCCCTCTCTCCCTATTTATTCCAGTTCCCTCCCCCATCCCCCTCTCTGATGAAGGGTCTAGGCCCGAAACGTCAGCTTTTGTGCTCCTGAGATGCTGCTTGGCCTGCTGTGTTCATCCAGCCTCACATTTTATTATCTTGGAATCTCCAGCATCTGCAGTCCCCATTATCTCTCATAGAGTTTTGAGATCAGTCTGGAGGGGATAATAGTGTTGAAGGTGGAGCTGCAGTCAATGAGCAGGATTCCTACATAGCTCATTGTGCACATTGGTGCCAACAACATCGGTAGAAAGAGGGTTCACTGAATCCCTACAGTGTAGAAACATTCAGCCCAACAGGACCACACCTACCCCTGCAAGGCTAACAAACCTGGTAGCTATGGACAATTTAGTGTGGTCAATCCACCTAATTTGCACATCTTTGGACTGTGGTAGGAAACTGGAGCACCTAGCGAAAACCCTCACAGACATGGGGAGAATGTGTAAACGAAGAGTCACCCAAGGGTGGAATTGAGCCCAGGTCCCTGGTACTGTGAGGCAGTAGTGCCAACCACTGCACCACCTTGTTGCCCTTGAGACTTTCTCCAAGGCTACCCTTGTGTCTTAAGGGACTCTTTTCCCCCCATTCTCACTAACACATTTATTATGTCGTACAATCCCGTAGCAGCAATATCTTTTAGAGTGTGGGAAGAAATGGGAGTAACTGGAGGAAATTCAAACAGTCATGGGGAGAATGTGCAAACTCCACACAGACAGTTGTCCACAACTGGAATCGATCCTGGGTCCCTGTCACTGTAAGGCAGTGGTGCTAACCACTCAGCCACTGTGCTGTGGCATTTAGGTCCTGCAAAATGAGTACAAGAACTAGAATGATGAATATTCAACCTTTCGCACAAAAAGTTGGTCAGAGCTAGGACCCATACTAATCACTGTAACACTGTTTCTGAGACAAGAAGGTGGAGAGCTGGATGGACACAGCAGGACAAGCAGCATCAGAGGAGTAGGAAAGCTGATGTTTCTGAAGAAGGGTCTAGGCCCGAAACGTCAGCTTTCCTACTCCTCTGATGCTGCTTGGCCTGCTGTGTTCATCCAGTTGTACACCTCGTTAACTCCGATTCTCCAGCATGTGCAGTTCCTGCTATCTCTCCAGAACACTGTTTTTGTTTTGTTCACAGCAGTGACAGAACACAGTTTGAGAGAAAATAATGCAGCCATATACACAACATTGATGAAAGATACTTTCTCATTTCCAAATGTTAAGGAAAGCGTTGTATGAAAATTATATTCTGTCACAGAATTTGGACACACTCTGGTTTCTTCCTGTGTTACCTAAAACGTATGCCATGTTTTTCGACCTTTGATTTCTCAGCATTTCTTCTTCTTTTGTAATGTAGTGCTGGAGGGAAACCATAATCCCAGATTGTAAGTGCTTTGAGCTTCAACATTGTCTGAGAACCCCCTCACTGTCTCTGAATACCCAAACTGATCAATAATAATCATCCTAATTGTCTGTCTTGACCTTACTGCAGCATTGCTTATTGTGTCACTGGCGGGTGACAGATCACATTGACATTTCACATCATGAAAGTAGCTGCATGAATATTTGTATTCTTGGTTCTACATTAGTGAGTTTTTGTTGCAACGTTTTGGTCTGGAAGTAAGAGGCATCTCAAAGAATGTGCTATCTGTGCTTTTGTGGAATCTGCTTTTGTGCTTTGACTTTGGGTTAAGCAATGTAACATGTCCTTGCTGATTTTCCATATTTAATTCAATTAGAATTTCATTGACTCTAGGTTTTACTCTTGAAATATGATCAATGAGCAGAAGGCTATTCAGTCCATTGAGTCTGCCACTCAATGAGATCATAAAATACTGATATTCCTCGATACCACTTTCCTGCCGTTTCCCTATAGCGTTTGATTCTCATACTGTTAAAAATACTCCAGTCTGAGCGTCTTAACTTTTGTACATCCCTCTGCAGGCAGTCTGGCAGTCTCATCACTTGTCTTCCATACCTATTTTTGTGTTTTCTGTAAGCTCGGTAATAGTACATTCACTTTCATCACTATGTCATTAATATTTATTCGCAACAAGAATGGCCGTGGCATTGATCCGTATGGCAGTTCACTGTTTACAGCTTGCCGACCTGGAAATGACTCCCCCTGTACCAAATGTCTGTTCTCTATTATTTGGTCAATCCCCTATCCATGTTAATATATTTCCCCAAAACTATGTGGTCTTATTAAAAGTCTTATCTGCTTGAAGTGTGATTATTTTTACAAATACCTTTTTGAATGTTACACCCTTTTATTTGTACTACTTGTAATCTCCTCATGGAATTCTTATAAATCTGTCATGCACAATTTCCTGTTTATCAAGCCGTAGTGACTGTGATTGTATTATGTATTTTAAGTGCTCTGCAATTACATCTTTTCTGATAGGCTGTTGCATTTTCCAATAACAGACATTAAGCTAACTGGCCAGTAGTTATCTTTTTTGTCTCCTTTCCTTTCTAAAATAAAGGTACTAGTCATAGAATCCCTGCAGCATGAGAGCAGGCCACTTGGCCCATTGTGTCCAAACTGACTCTCGGAAGAGCATGGCACCCAGATTCAACCAGCTGCCCAGCCCCTGCAACCTTGCATTTCCCATGGCTAATCCACCTAATCTGTGCATGTTTGGATTGTGGGAAGAGACCAGAGCAGCTGGAAGAAACCCACACAGACACGGGGATAAGGTTCAGATTCCTCACAGAAAGTCACCTGTGGATGGGATTGAATCCAGGTCCCTGCCACTGTGAAACAGCATGCTACCCACTGAGCCACCATACTGCCCTGTGGGGCACTGGGACTTTTTGAAAAGCCAAGGATACTGGAGAGATTGTGATCAGTGCATCAACTATCACTATAGCTATTACTTTTAATATCCTAGGATGCAGCACTTCGGGCCCAGGGGACCTAATGGTCTTTAACCCAGTTAGTTTCCCTCATATCTTTTCTTTAGGGATAGTTGTTGTTTTATATCCTGTCCTATCATTTGCCCTTTGATTATGCAGGAATTTTGGAACACTGTCAGTGTCTTTTACTGTGACTGTATTCATTTGTGGGACATGTGTGTCACTGCCTGGCCAGTATTTCTTGCCCATCCTGAGTTGCCTCTTGAGAAGGTGATGGTGAGCTGCCTTCTTGAACCACTGCATTCTTCCTGCTGTGGGTTGACCCGCAGCGCTATTAGGTAGGGAATTCCGGGATTTTGAGGGGAAGGAATGGCAATGTATTTCCAAGTCAAGATGGTGAGGGACTTGGAGGCGGTGGTGTTCCCATATGTCTGCTGCCCTTGTCCTTCTGGATGGAAGTGGTCTTGGGTTTAGAAGGTGCTGTCTGAGGAGCGTTGGTGAATTTCTGCAGTGCATCTTGTAGTTAGTACCCACCGCTGCTACTGAGCATTGCAGATGGAGGGAGTGGATACTTGTAGATGTTGTACTGGCTGCTTTGTCCTGGATGGTGTCAAGCTTCTTGAGTGTTGTTGGAGCTGCACTCATCCAGGCAAGTGGGGGAGTGTTCCATCGCATTCCTGACTTGTGCCTTTTAGATGGCGGACAGGCTTTGAGGAGTCAGGGGGTGAGTTATTTGATGTGATATTCCCAGCATCTGGCCTCCTCATGTGGCCACTATCTTAATGTGATGACCAGTTGAGTTTCTGGTCAATGGTAACGCCCAGCTGAGAGTGAGGGATTCATTGATGGTAACACTATTGAATGTCAAGAGATGGTCAGAGCCTGGCATTTGTGTGGCGCAAATGTCACTTGGTACTTGTCAACCCAAGCCTGGATATTGTCCAGATCTTGTTGCACGTGAACTTGGACTGCTTCAGTGTCTGAGAAGTCAAATGGTGCTGAACATTGTGCAAACATCAGCAAACATCCCCACTTCTGACCTTATGATGGCGGGAAGGTCATTGATGAAGTAGCCGAAGATGGTTGGGCCGAGGACACTACCCTGAGGAACTCCTGCAGAGATCTTCTGGAGCTGAAATGATTGACTGCCAGCAACCACAACCACCTTCCCATGTGTCAGGTATAACTCCAACCACCGGTGAGTTTGCCTGTGAAACCCATTGATTCCCATTTTGCTAGGGCACCTTGATGCCACACTCGGTCAGATGCAGCCTTGATGTGAAGGGTTGTCGCTCTCACTTCAGCTCTGGAATTCAGCTCTTTTGTCCACGTTTGAACCAAGGCTGTGATGGGGTCAGGAGCTGAGTGGCCACGGCAGAACCCAAACTGGGCGTAACTGAGTAGGTTATTTCTGAGCAGGTGCTGCCTGATAGCACTGTTGATGACACCTTCCATCACTTTATTGATGATTGAGAGTAGACTAATGGAGCAGTAATTGGCTGGCCTGGTTTTGTCCTGCTTTTTCTGTACAGGACATACTTGGGCAATTTTCTACATTGTCGGGTAGATACCAGTGTTGAAACAAACTAGAACAGCTTGGCTCGGGCAGCAGCAAGTTCTGGAGCACAAATCTTCAGTACTGTTGCTGAAATGTTGCCAGGGCCCATAGCCTTTGCAGTATCCAGTGTCCCTAACCATTTCTTGATATCACATGGAGTGAATTGAATTGACAGAAGACTGGTATCTGCAATAGTGGGGATCACTGGAGGAGGCCGAGTTTGATCACCCATTCAGCGCTTGTGGCTAAAGATTTCTGCAAATGCTTCAGCCTTATGTTTTGCACTGATGTGCTTGGTTCTTCCATCGTTGAGGATGGGGACATTTGTGGTGCCTCCTCCTCCTCCTCCAGTGAGTTGTTTAATTGTCCATTGCCATTCATGACTGGATGTGGCAGGGCTGCAGAACTTAGATCAGATCCATGGTGAGATTGATTAGCTCTGCCTATCACTTGCTGCTTTCGCTATTTGGCATGCAAGTAGTCCTGTTTGGTGGCTTCACCAAGTTGATTCCTCATCTTCAGGTAAGCCTGGTGCTGCTCCTGGCATGCCCTCCTGCACTCTCCATTAAACCAGGATTGATGGTAACGGTTGAGTGAGGGACATACTGAGCCACGAAGGTTGTAGATTGTGCTAGAGTTCAATTCTGCTGCTGTTGATGGCCCACAGCACCTCATGGATGCCCAGCCTTGTGTTGCTAGATCTATGTGAAGTCTGTCCCATTTACTGCAGTGATAGTGCCACACACATGATGGAGGTTGTTCTCAATGTGATGGCGGGACGTTGTTCCACAAGGACTGTGCGATGGTCACTCTTACTGATACTGACATGGACAGATGCAACTGAAGTTACAGTGAAATCAGCATCAAAAGTTGAGTCGTTTAGTGAAGTTTAGATTTTGGCCTTCTGAAGTGCTGATCTCACTGAATTGCTTACTTCAGTGAGATAAGCACTTCAGGAGGCCAAAATCTAAACTTCACTAAACGACTCAACTTTTGATGCTGATTTCACTGAAATGCTTCTATCAGTCAGATAGGCACATCAGAAGGCCAAACTCTCAACTTCACCAAACCACCCAACTTTCGATCCTGGATATACCCAAATGCTTATTTCAGTGAGATAAGAACTTCTGAAGACCAAAATCTAAACTTCACCAAACCACTAAACTTTCGATGCTGGGTTCAGTGAAGTGCTTATTTCAGTGAGATAAGCACTTCACTACGCCAAAATCCCAACATCACCAAGCGACTCAACTTTTGATGCTGGTTCCACTGAATTGCTTATTTCAGTGAGATAAGCACTTCAGAAGGCCAAAATCTAAACTTCAGCAAACCACCCAACTTTCAATGCTGGGTTCACTGAAGTGCTTATTTCAGTCAGATAAGCAGTTCACTACGCCAAAATCCCTACCTCACCAAGCGACTCAACTTTTGATGTTGGTTCCACTGAATTGCTTATTTCAGTGAGATAAGCACTTCAGAAGGCCAAAATCCCAACCTCACCAAACGACTCAACTTTTGATACTGGTTTCACTGAAATGCTTCTTTCAGTCAGATAAGCACTTCAGAAGGCCACAATCTCAACTTCACAAAACCAGCCTACTTTCGATACTGGATTTACCCAAATGCTTATTTCAGTGAGATAAGCACTTCAGAAGACCAAAATCTAAACTTCACCAAACCACCCAACTTTCAATGCTGGGTTCACTGAAGTGCTTATTGCAGTGAGATAAGCACTTCAGAAGACCAAAATCTAAACTTCACCAAAACACCCAACTTTCAATGCTGGGTTCACTGAAGTGCTAATTTCAGTGAGATAAGCACTTCAGAAGATCAAAATCTAAACATCTCAAAACCACTCAACTTTCAATGCTGGGTTCACTGAAGTGCTTATTGCAGTGAGATAAGCACTTCAGAAGACCAAAATCTAAACATCACTAAACGACTCAACTTTTGATACTGATTTCACTGAAATGCTTCTTTCAGTCAGATATTCACATCAGAAGGCCAAAATTTCAACTTCACCAAACCACCCAACTTTCGATCCAGGATATGCCCAAAGGCTAATTTTAGTGAGATAAGCACTTCAGAAGACAAAAATCTAAACTTCACCAAACCACTCAACTTTCGATGCTGGGATCACTGAAGTGCTTATTTCAGTGAGATAAGCACTTCAGAAGAGCAAAAACTCAACTTCACAAAACCACTCAACTTTCGATGCTGGGCTCACTGCAGTGCTTATTTCAGTGAGATAAGCACTTCAGAATGCCAAAATCCCAACCTCACCAAACGACTCAACTTTTGGTACTGGTTTCACTGAAATGCTTCTTTCAGTGAGATAAGCACTTCAGAAGACCAAAATCTAAACTTCACCAAACCACACAACTTTCAATGCTGGGTTCACTGAAGTGCTTATTGCAGTGAGATAAGCACTTCAGAAGACCAAAATCTAAACTTCACCAAAACACCCAACTTTCAATGCTGGGTTCACTGAAGTGCTAATTTCAGTGAGATAAGCACTTCAGAAGATCCAAATCTAAACATCTCAAAACCACTCAACTTTCGATGCTGTGTTCACTGAAGTGCTTATTTCAGTGAGATAAGCACTTCATAGACCAAAATCTAAACTTCACCAAACCACCCAACTTTCAATGCTGGGTTCACTGAAGTGCTAATTTCAGTGAGATAAGCACTTCAGAAGATCAAAATCTAAACATCTCAAAACCACTCAACTTTCGATGCTGTGTTCACTGAAGTGCTTATTTCAGTGAGATAAGCACTTCAGAAGACCAAAATCTAAACTTCACCAAACCACCCAACATTCAATGCTGGGTTCACTGAAGTGCTTATTTCAGTAAGATAAGCACTTCAGAAGAACAAAATCTCAACATCTCAAAACCACTCAACTTTCGATGCTGGGTGCACTGAAGTGCTTATTTCAGTGAGATAAGCACTTCAGAAGACCAAAATCTCAACATCACAAAACCACTCAAATTTCGATGCTGGGTTCACTGAAGTGCTTATTTCAGTGAGATGAGCACTTCAGAATGCCAAAATCCCAACCTCACCAAACGACTCAACTTTTGACGCTGGTTCCACTGAATTGCTTATTTCAGTGAGATAAGCACTTCAGAAGGCCAAAATCTAAACATCACTAAACGACTCAACTTCTGATACTGATTTCACTGAAATGCTTCTTTCAGTCAGATACCACAATCAGAAGGCCAAAATCTCAACTTCACCAAACCACCCAACTTTCGATCCAGGATTTACACAAATGCTTATTTCAGTGAGATAACCACTTCAGAAGACTAAAATCTTAACTTCACCAAACCACTCAACTTTCGATGCTGGGATCACTGAAGTGCTTATTTCAGTGAGATAAGCACTTCAGAAGGCCAAAATCTAAACTGCACTAAACGACTCAACTTTCGATGCTGTGTTCACTGAAGTGCTTATTTCAGTGAGATAAGCACTTCAGAAGACCAAAATCTAAACTTCACCAAACCACCCAACTTTCAATGCTGGGTTCACTGAAGTGCTAATTTCAGTGAGATAAGCACTTCAGAAGATCAAAATCTAAACATCTCAAAACCACTCAACTTTCGATGCTGTGTTCACTGAAGTGCTTATTTCAGTGAGATAAGCACTTCAGAAGACCAAAATCTAAACTTCACCAAACCACCCAACATTCAATGCTGGGTTCACTGAAGTGCTTATTTCATTGAGATAAGCACTTCACTTCGCCAAAATCCCAACCTCACCAAACGACTCAACATTTGATGCTGGTTCTACTGAATTGCTTATTTCAGTGAGATAAGCACTTCAGAAGGCCAAAATCTAAACATCACTAATCGACTCAACTTTTGATGCTGATTTCACTGAAATGCTTCTTTCAGTCAGATAAGCACATCAGAAGGCCAAAATCTCAACTTCACCAAACCACTCAACTTTCGATGCTGGGATCACTGAAGTGCTTATTTCAGTGAGATAAGCACTTCAGAAGACCAAAATCTAAACTTCACCAAACCGCCCAACGTTCAATGCTGGGTTCGCTGAAATGCTTCTTTCAGTCAGATAAGCACTTCAGAAGAACAAAATCTCAACATCTCAAAACCACTCAACTTTCGATGCTGGGTTCACTGAAGTGCTTATTTCAGTGAGATAAGCACTTCAGAAGACCAAAATCTCAACATCACCAAACCAATCAAATTTCGATGCTGGGTTCACTGAAGTGCTTATTTCAGTGAGATAAGCACTTCAGAAGACCAAAATCTCAACTTCACCAAACCACCCAACTTTCAATGCTGGGTTCACTGAAGTGCTTATTTCAGTGAGATAAGTACTTCAATACGCCAAAATCCCAACCTCACCAAGCGACTCAACTTTTGATGCTGGTTCCACTGAATTGCTTATTTCAGTGAGATAAGCACTTCAGAAGGCCAAAATATAAACTTCACTAAACGACTCAACTTTTGATGCTGATTTCACTGAAATGCTTCTTTCAGTCAGATATTCACATCAGAAGGCCATAATCTCAACTTCACCAAAACACCCAACTTTCGATCCAGGATATACCCAAAGGCTAATTTCAGTGAGATAAGCACTTGAGAAGACCAAAATCTAAACTTCACCAAACCACCCAACTTTCAATGCTGGGTTCATTGAAGTGCTTATCGCAGTGAGATAAGCACTTCAGAAGACCAAAATCTCAACTTCACCAAAACACCCAACTTTCAATGCTGGGTTCACTGAAGTGCTAATTTCAGTGAGATAAGCACTTCAGAAGATCAAAATCTAAACATGTCAAAACCACTCAACTTTCGATGCTGTGTTCACTGAAGTGCTTATTTCAGTGAGATAAGCACTTCAGAAGACCAAAATCTAAACTTCACCAAACCACCCAACTTTCAATGCTGGGTCACTGAAGTGCTTATTTCAGTGAGATGAGCACTTCAGAAGACCAAAATCTCAACATCACAAAACCACTCAAATTTCGATGCTGGGTTCACTGAAGTGCTTATTTCATTGAGATAAGCACTTCACTTCGCCAAAATCCCAACCTCACCAAACGACTCAACTTTTGATGCTGGTTCTACTGAATTGCTTATTTCAGTGAGATAAGCACTTCAGAAGATCAAAATCGAAACATCTCAAAACCACTCAACTTTCGATGCTGTGTTCACTGAAGTGCTTATTTCAGTGAGATAAGCACTTCAGAAGACCAAAATCTA
Organism: Stegostoma tigrinum; assembly: GCF_030684315.1. Taxonomy (NCBI): domain Eukaryota; kingdom Metazoa; phylum Chordata; class Chondrichthyes; order Orectolobiformes; family Stegostomatidae; genus Stegostoma; species Stegostoma tigrinum. The sequence goes on along the minus strand of NW_026728674.1, from coordinate 495,053 downwards.
AACTTCACCAAGCCACCCAACTTGCAATGCTGGGTTCACTGAAGTGCTTATTTCAGTGAGATAAGCACTTCAGAAGACCAAAATCTCAACATCACAAAACCACTCAAATTTCGATGCTGGGTTCACTGAAGTGCTTATTTCATTGAGATAAGCACTTCAATTCGCCAAAATCCCAACCTCACCAAACGACTCAACTTTTGATGCTGGTTCTACTGAATTGCTTATTTCAGTGAGATAAGCACTTCAGAAGGCCAAAATCTAAACATCACTAATCGACTCAACTTTTGATGCTGATTTCACTGAAATGCTTCTTTCAGTCAGATAAGCACATCAGAAGGCCAAAATCTCAACTTCACCAAACCACCCAACTTTCGAACCAGGATTTACACAAATGCTTCTTTCAGTTTGATAAGCACTTCAGAAGACCAAAATCTAAACTTCACCAAGCCACCCAACTTTCAATGCTGGGTTCACTGAAGTGCTTATTTCAGTGAGATAAGCACTTCAGAAGACCAAAATCTCAACATCACAAAACCACTCAAATTTCGATGCTGGGTTCACTGAAGTGCTTATTTCATTGAGATAAGCACTTCAATTCGCCAAAATCCCAACCTCACCAAACGACTCAACTTTTGATGCTGGTTCTACTGAATTGCTTATTTCAGTGAGATAAGCACTTCAGAAGGCCAAAATCTAAACATCACTAATCGACTCAACTTTTGATGCTGATTTCACTGAAATGCTTCTTTCAGTCAGATAAGCACATCAGAAGGCCAAAATCTCAACTTCACCAAACCACCCAACTTTCGAACCAGGATTTACACAAATGCTTCTTTCAGTTTGATAAGCACTTCAGAAGACTAAAATCTTAACTTCACCAAACCACTCAACTTTCGATGCTGGGATCACTGAAGTGCTTATTTCAGTGAGATAAGCACTTCAGAAGAACAAAACCTCAACATCACAAAACCACTAAAATTTCGATGCTGGGTTCACTGAAGTGCTTATTTCAGTGAGATAAGCACTTCAGAATGCCAAAATCCCAACCTCACCAAACGACTCAACTTTTGATGCTGGTTCCACTGAATTGCTTATTTCAGTGAGATAAGCACTTCAGAAGGCCAAAATCTAAACATCTCTAAACGACTCAACTTCTGATACTGATTTCACTGAAATGCTTCTTTCAGTCAGATAAGCACATCAGAAGGCCAAAATCTCAACTTCACCAAACCACCCAACTTTCGATCCAGGATTTACACAAATGCTTATTTCAGTGATATAAGCACTTCAGAAGACTAAAATCTTAACTTCACCAAACCACTCAACTTTCGATGCTGGGATCACTGAAGTGCTTATTTCAGTGAGATAAGCACTTCAGAAGACCAAAATCTAAACTTCACCAAACCACCCAACTTTCAATGCTGGGTTCACTGAAATGCTTCTTTCAGTCAGATAAGCACTTCAGAAGAACAAAATCTCAACATCTCAAAACCACTCAACTTTCGATGCTGGGTTCACTGAAGTGCTTATTTCAGTGAGATAAGCACTTCAGAAGACCAAAATCTCAACATCACCAAACCACTGAAATTTCGATGCTGGGTTCACTGAAGTGCTTATTTCAGTGAGATAAGCACTTCAGAAGACGAAAATCTAAACATCACCAAACCACCCAACTTTCAATGCTGGGTTCACTGAAATGCTTCTTTCAGTCAGATAAGCACTTCAGAAGAACAAAATCTCAACATCTCAAAACCACTCAACTTTCGATGCTGGGTTCACTGAAGTGCTTATTTCAGTGAGATAAGCACTTCAGAAGACCAAAATCTCAACATCACCAAACCACCCAACTTTCAATGCTGGGTTCACTGAAGTGCTTATTTCAGTGAGATAAGTACTTCAATACGCCAAAATCCCAACCTCACCAAGCGACTAAACTTTTGATGCTGGTTCCACTGAAGTGCTTATTTCAGTGAGATAAGCACTTCAGAAGGCCAAAATCTAAACTTCACTAAACGACTCAACTTTTGATGCTGATTTCACTGAAATGCTTCTTTCAGTCAGATATTCACATCAGAAGGCCAAAATCTCAACTTCACCAAACCACCCAACTTTCGATCCAGGATATACCCAAAGGCTAATTTCAGTGAGATAAGCACTTCAGAAGACAAAAATCTAAACTTCACCAAACCACTCAACTTTCGATGCTGGGATCACTAAAGTGCTTATTTCAGTGAGATAAGCACTTCAGAAGAGCAAAAACTCAACTTCACAAAACCACTCAACTTTCGATGCTGGGCTCACTGCAGTGCTTATTTCAGTGAGATAAGCACTTCAGAATGCCAAAATCCCAACCTCACCAAACGACTCAACTTTTGATACTGGTTTCACTGAAATGCTTCTTTCAGTCAGATAAGCACTTCAGAAGGCCAAAATCTCAACTTCACAAAACCAGCCAACTTTCGATACTGGATTTACCCAAATGCTTATTTCAGTGAGATAAGCACTTCAGAAGACCAAAAACTCAACTTCACAAAACCACTCAACTTTCGATGCTGGGCTCACTGCAGTGCTTATTTCAGTGAGATAAGCACTTCAGAAGAACAAAATCTCAACATCTCAAAACCACTCAACTTTCGATGCTGGGTGCACTGAAGTGCTTATTTCAATGAGATAAGCACTTCAGAAGACCAAAATCTCAACATCACAAAACCACTCAAATTTCGATGCTGGGTTCACTGAAGTGCTTATTTCAGTGAGATAAGCACTTCAGAATGCCAAAATCTCAACATCACCAAACCACTCAAATTTCGATGCTGGGTTCACTGAAGTGCTTATTTCAGTGAGATAAGCACTTCAGAAGGCCAAAATCTAAACATCACTAACCGACTCAACTTTTGATGCTGATTTCACTGAAATGCTTCTTTCAGTTTGATAAGCACATCAGAAGGCCAAAATCTCAACTTCACCAAACCACCCAACTTTCGATCCAGGATTTACACAAATGCTTATTTCAGTGAGATAAGCACTTCAGAAGACCAAAATCTAAACTTCACCAAACCACCCAACTTTCAATGCTGGGTTCACTGAAATGCTTCTTTCAGTCAGATAAGCACTTCAGAAGAACAAAATCTCAACATCTCAAAACCACTCAACTTTCGATGCTGGGTTCACTGAAGTGCTTATTTCAGTGAGATAAGCACTTCAGAAGACCAAAATCTCAAATTCACCAAACCACCCAACTTTCGATCCAGGATAAACCCAAAGGCTAATTTCAGTGAGATAAGCACTTCAGAAGACAAAAATCTAAACTTCACCAAACCACTCAACTTTCGATGCTGGGATTCATGAAGTGATTATTTCAGTGAGTTAAGCACTTCAGAAGAGCAAAAACTCAACTTCACGAAACCACTCAACTTTCGATGCTGGGCTCACTGCAGTGCTTATTTCAGTGAGATAAGCACTTCAGAATGCCAAAATCCCAACCTCACCAAACGACTCAACTTTTGATACTGGTTTCACTGAAATGCTTCTTTCAGTCAGATAAGCAATTCAGAAGGCCAAAATCTCAACTTCACAAAACCAGCCAACTTTCGATACTGGATTTACCCAAATGCTTATTTCAGTGAGATAAGCACTTCAGAAGACCAAAATCTAAACTTCACCAAAACACCCAACTTTCAATGCTGGGTTCACTGAAGTGCTAATTTCAGTCAGATAAGCACTTCAGAAGATCAAAATCTAAACATCTCAAAACCACTCAACTTTCGATGCTGTGTTCACTGAAGTGCTTATTTCAGTCAGATAAGCACTTCAGAAGGCCAAAATCTCCACTTCACAAAACCAGCCAACTTTCGATACTGGATTTACCCAAATGCTTATTTCAGTGAGATAAGCACTTCAGAAGACCAAAATCTAAACTTCACCAAACCACCCAACTTTCAATGCTGGGTTCACTGAAGTGCTTATTGCAGTGAGATAAGCACTTCAGAAGATCAAAATCTAAACATCTCAAAACCACTCAACTTTCGATGCTGTGTTCACTGAAGTGCTTATTTCAGTGAGATAAGCACTTCAGAAGACCAAAATCTAAACTTCACCAAACCACCCAACTTTCAATGCTGGGTTCACTGAAGTGCTTATTTCAGTGAGATAAGCACTTCAGAAGAACAAAATCTAAACTTCACCAAACCACCCAACTTTCAATGCTGGGTTCACTGAAGTGCTTATTTCAGTGAGATAAGCACTTCAGAAGACCAAAATCTAAACTTCACCAAACCACTCAACTTTCAATGCTGGGTTCACTGAAGTGCTTATTTCAGTGAGATAAGCACTTCAGAAGACCAAAATCTAAACATCTCAAAACCACTCAAATTTCGATGCTGTGTTCACTGAAGTGCTTATTTCAGTGAGATAAGCACTTCACTTCGCCAAAATCCCAACCTCACCAAACGACTCAACTTTTGATGCTGGTTCCACTGAATTGCTTATTTCAGTGAGATTAGCACTTCAGAAGGCCAAAATCTAAACATCACTAAACGACTCAACTTTTGATACTGATTTCACTGAAATGCTTCTTTCAGTCAGATAAGCACATCAGAAGGCCAAAATCTCAACTTCACCAAACCACCCAACTTTCGATCCAGGATTTACACAAATGCTTATTTCAGTGAGATAAGCACTTCAGAAGACTAAAATCTTAACTTCACCAAACCACTCAACTTTCGATGCTGGGATCACTGAAGTGCCTATTTCAGTGAGATAAGCACTTCAGAAGACCAAAATCTAAACTTCACCAAACCACCCAACTTTCAATGCGGGGTTCACTGAAGTGCTTATTTCAGTGAGATAAGCACTTCAGAAGACCAAAATCTCAAATTCACCAAACCACCCAACTTTCGATCCAGGATAAACCCAAAGGCTAATTTCAGTGAGATAAGCACTTCAGAAGACAAAAATCTAAACTTCACCAAACCACTCAACTTTCGATGCTGGGATTCATGAAGTGATTATTTCAGTGAGTTAAGCACTTCAGAAGAGCAAAAACTCAACTTCACAAAACCACTCAACTTTCGATGCTGGGCTCACTGCAGTGCTTATTTCAGTGAGATAAGCACTTCAGAATGCCAAAATCCCAACCTCACCAAACGACTCAACTTTTGATACTGGTTTCACTGAAATGCTTCTTTCAGTCAGATAAGCACTTCAGAAGGCCAAAATCTCCACTTCACAAAACCAGCCAACTTTCGATACTGGATTTACCCAAATGCTTATTTCAGTGAGATAAGCACTTCAGAAGACCAAAATCTAAACTTCACCAAACCACCCAACTTTCAATGCTGGGTTCACTGAAGTGCTTATTGCAGTGAGATAAGCACTTCAGAAGACCAAAATCTAAACTTCACCAAACCACTCAACTTTCAATGCTGGGTTCACTGAAGTGCTTATTTCAGTGAGATAAGCACTTCAGAAGACCAAAATCTAAACATCTCAAAACCACTCAAATTTCGATGCTGTGTTCACTGAATTGCTTATTTCAGTGAGATTAGCACTTCAGAAGGCCAAAATCTAAACATCACTAAACGACTCAACTTTTGATACTGATTTCACTGAAATGCTTCTTTCAGTCAGATAAGCACATCAGAAGGCCAAAATCTCAACTTCACCAAACCACCCAACTTTCGATCCAGGATTTACACAAATGCTTATTTCAGTGAGATACGCACTTCAGAAGACAAAAATCTAAACTTCACCAAACCACTCAACTTTCGATGCTGGGATTCATGAAGTGATTAGTTCAGTGAGTTAAGCACTTCAGAAGAGCAGAAGAATCTCAACATCTCAAAACCACTCAACTTTCGATGCTGGGTGCACTGAAGTGCTTATTTCAGTGAGATAAGCACTTCAGAAGACCAAAATCTCAACATCACCAAACCACTCAAATTTCGATGCTGGGTTTACTGAAGTGCTTATTTCAGTGAGATAAGCACTTCAGAAGACCAAAATCTAAACTTCACCAAACCACTCAACTTTCAATGCTGGGTTCACTGAAGTGCTTATTGCAGTGAGATAAGCACTTCAGAAGATCAAAATCTAAACATCTCAAAACCACTCAACTTTCGATGCTGTGTTCACTGAAGTGCTTATTTCAGTGAAATAAGCACTTCAGAAGACCAAAATCTAAACTTCACCAAACCACCCAACATTCAATGCACGGTTCACAGAAGTGCTTATTTCAGTGAGATAAGCACTTCAGAATACCAAAATCTCAACATCACAAAACCACTCAAATTTCGATGCTGGGTTCACTGAAGTGCTTATTGCAGTGAGATAAGCACTTCAGAAGATCAAAATCTAAACATCTCAAAACCACTCAACTTTCGATGCTGTGTTCACTGAAGTGCTTATTTCAGTGAGATAAGCACTTCAGAAGACCAAAATCTAAACTTCACCAAGCCACCCAACTTTCAATGCTGGGTTCACTGAAGTGCTTATTTCAGTGAGATAAGCACTTCAGAAGAACAAAATCTAAACTTCACCAAACCACCCAACTTTCAATGCTGGGTTCACTGAAGTGCTTATTTCAGTGAGATAAGCACTTCAGAAGACCAAAATCTAAACTTCACCAAACCACTCAACTTTCAATGCTGGGTTCACTGAAGTGCTTATTTCAGTGAGATAAGCACTTCAGAAGACCAAAATCTAAACATCTCAAAACCACTCAAATTTCGATGCTGTGTTCACTGAAGTGCTTATTTCAGTGAGATAAGCACTTCAGAAGACCAAAATCCCAACCTCACCAAACGACTCAACTTTTGATGCTGGTTCCACTGAATTGCTTATTTCAGTGAGATTAGCACTTCAGAAGGCCAAAATCTAAACATCACTAAACGACTCAACTTTTGATACTGATTTCACTGAAATGCTTCTTTCAGTCAGATAAGCACATCAGAAGGCCAAAATCTCAACTTCACCAAACCACCCAACTTTCGATCCAGGATTTACACAAATGCTTATTTCAGTGAGATAAGCACTTCAGAAGACTAAAATCTTAACTTCACCAAACCACTCAACTTTCGATGCTGGGATCACTGAAGTGCCTATTTCAGTGAGATAAGCACTTCAGAAGACCAAAATCTAAACTTCACCAAACCACCCAACTTTCAATGCTGGGTTCACTGAAATGCTTCTTTCAGTCAGATAAGCACTTCAGAAGAACAAAATCTCAACATCTCAAAACCACTCAACTTTCGATGCTGTGTTCACTGAAGTGCTTATTTCAGTGAGATAAGCACTTCAGAAGACCAAAATCTAAACTTCACCAAACCACCCAACTTTCAATGCTGGGTTCACTGAAGTGCTTATTTCAGTGAGATAAGCACTTCAGAAGACCAAAATCTCAAATTCACCAAACCACCCAACTTTCGATCCAGGATAAACCCAAAGGCTAATTTCAGTGAGATAAGCACTTCAGAAGACAAAAATCTAAACTTCACCAAACCACTCAACTTTCGATGCTGGGATTCATGAAGTGATTATTTCAGTGAGTTAAGCACTTCAGAAGAGCAAAAACTCAACTTCACAAAACCACTCAACTTTCGATGCTGGGCTCACTGCAGTGCTTATTTCAGTGAGATAAGCACTTCAGAATGCCAAAATCCCAACCTCACCAAACGACTCAACTTTTGATACTGGTTTCACTGAAATGCTTCTTTCAGTCAGATAAGCAATTCAGAAGGCCAAAATCTCAACTTCACAAAACAAGCCAACTTTCGATACTGGATTTACCCAAATGCTTATTTCAGAAAGATAAGCACTTCAGAAGATCAAAATCTAAACATCTCAAAACCACTCAACTTTCGATGCTGTGTTCACTGAAGTGCTTATTTCAGTGAGATAAGCACTTCACCAAACCACCCAACTTTCAATGCTGGGTTCACTGAAGTGCTTATTTCAGTCAGATAAGCACTTCAGAAGGCCAAAATCTCCACTTCACAAAACCAGCCAACTTTCGATACTGGATTTACCCAAATGCTTATTTCAGTGAGATAAGCACTTCACCAAACCACCCAACTTTCAATGCTGTGTTCACTGAAGTGCTTATTTCAGTGAGATAAGCACTTCACCAAACCACCCAACTTTCAATGCTGGGTTCACTGAAGTGCTTATTTCAGTGAGATAAGCACTTCAGAAGACCAAAATCTCAACATCACAAAACCACTCAAATTTCGATGCTGGGTTCAATGAAGTGCTTATTTCATTGAGATAAGCACTTCACTTCGCCAAAATCCCAACCTCACCAAACGACTCAACTTTTGATGCTGGTTCCACTGAATTGCTTATTTCAGTGAGATAAGCACTTCAGAAGGCCAAAATCTAAACATCACTAATCGACTCAACTTTTGATGCTGATTTCACTGAAATGCTTCTTTCAGTCAGATAAGCACATCAGAAGGCCAAAATCTCAACTTCACCAAACCACCCAACTTTTGACCAGGATTTACACAAATGCTTATTTCAGTTTGATAAGCACTTCAGAAGACTAAAATCTTAACTTCACCAAACCACTCAACTTTCGATGCTGGGATCACTGAAGTGCTTATTTCAGTAAGATAAGCACTTCAGAAGAACAAAATCTCAACATCTCAAAACCACTCAACTTTCGATGCTGGGTGCACTGAAGTGCTTATTTCAGTGAGATAAGCACTTCAAAAGACCAAAATCTCAACATCACCAAACCACTCAAATTTCGATGCTGGGTTCACTGAAGTGCTTATTTCAGTGAGATAAGCACTTCAGAATGCCAAAATCCCAACCTCACCAAACGACTCAACTTTTGATGCTGGTTCCACTGAATTGCTTATTTCAGTGAGATAAGCACTTCAGAAGGCCAAAATCTAAACATCACTAAATGACTCAACTTCTGATACTGATTTCACAGAAATGCTTCTTTAAGTCAGATAAGCACATCAGAAGGCCAAAATCTCAACTTCACCAAACCACCCAACTTTCGATCCAGGATTTACACAAATGCTTATTTCAGTGAGATAAGCACTTCAGAAGACTAAAATCTTAACTTCACCAAACCACTCAACTTTCGATGCTGGGATCACTGAAGTGCTTATTTCAGTGAGATAAGCACTTCAGAAGACCAAAATCTAAACTTCACCAAACCACCCAACTTTCAATGCTGGGATCACTGAAATGCTTCTTTCAGTCAGATAAGCACTTCAGAAGAACAAAATCTCAACATCTCAAAACCACTCAACTTTCGATGCTGGGTTCACTGAAGTGCTTATTTCAGTGAGATAAGCACTTCAGAAGAACAAAATCTCAACATCACCAAACCACTCAAATTTCGATGCTGGGTTCACTGAAGTGCTTATTTCAGTGAGATAAGCACTTCAGAAGACCAAAATCTCAACTTCACCAAACTACCCAACTTTCAATGCTGGGTTCACTGAAGTGCTTATTTCAGTGAGATAAGTACTTCAGAAGAACATAATCCCAACCTCACAAAGCGACTGAACTTTTGATGCTGGTTGCACTGAATTGCTTATGTCAGTGAGATAAGCACTTCAGAAGGCCAAAATCTCAACTTCACTAAACGACTCAACTTTTGATGCTGATTTCACTGAAATGCTTCTTTCAGTCAGATATTCACATCAGAAGGCCAAAATCTCCAATTCACCAAACCACACAACTTTCGATCCAGGATATACCCAAAGGCTAATTTCAGTGTGATAAGCACATCAGAAGACAAAAATCTAAACTTCACGAAACTACTCAACTTTCGATGCTGGGATCACTGAAGTGCTTATTTCAGTGAGATAAGCACTTCAGAAGAGCAAAAACTCAACTTCACAAAATCACTCAACTTTCGATGCTGGGCTCACTGCAGTGCTTATTTCAGTGAGATAAGCACTTCAGAATGCCAAAATCCCAACCTCACCAAACGACTCAACTTTTGATACTGGTTTCACTGAAATGCTTCTTTCAGTCAGATAAGCACTTCAGAAGGCCAAAATCTCCACTTCACACAACCAGCCAACTTTCGATACTGGATTTACCCAAATGCTTATTTCAGTGAGATAAGCACTTCAGAAGACCAAAATCTAAACTTCACCAAACCACCCAACTTTCAATGCTGGGTTCACTGAAGTGCTTATTGCAGTGAGATAAGCACTTCAGAAGATCAAAATCTAAACATCTCAAAACCACTCAACTTTCGATGCTGTGTTCACTGAAGCGCTTATTTCAGTGAGATAAGCACTTCAGAAGACCAAAATCTAAACTTCACCAAACCACCCAACTTTCAATGCTGGGTTCACTGAAGTGCTTATTTCAGTGAGATAAGCACTTCAGAAGAACAAAATCTAAACTTCACCAAACCACCCAACTTTCATTGCTGGGTTCACTGAAGGGCTTATTTCAGTGAGATAAGCACTTCAGAAGACCAAAATCTAAACTTCACCAAACCACTCAACTTTCAATGCTGGGTTCACTGAAGTGCTTATTTCAGTGAGGTAAGCACTTCAGAATGCCAAAATCTAAACATCTCAAAACCACTCAAATTTCGATGCTGTGTTCACTGAAGTGCTTATTTCAGTGAGATAAGCACTTCACTTCGCCAAAATCCCAACCTCACCAAACGACTCAACTTTTGATGCTGGTTCCACTGAATTGCTTATTTCAGTGAGATTAGCACTTCAGAAGGCCAAAATCTAAACATCACTAAACGACTCAACTTTTGATACTGATTTCACTGAAATGCTTCTTTCAGTCAGATACGCACATCAGAAGGCCAAAATCTCAACTTCACCAAACCACCCAACTTTCGATCCAGGATTTACACAAATGCTTATTTCAGTGAGATAAGCACTTCAGAAGACTAAAATCTTAATTCACCAAACCACTCAACTTTCGATGCTGGGATCACTGAAGTGCCTATTTCAGTGAGATAAGCACTTCAGAAGACCAAAATCTAAACTTCACCAAACCACCCAACTTTCAATGCTGGGTTCACTGAAATGCTTCTTTCAGTCAGATAAGCACTTCAGAAGAACAAAATCTCAACATCTCAAAACCACTCAACTTTCGATGCTGGGTTCACTGAAGTGCTTATTTCAGTGAGATAAGCACTTCAGAAGACCAAAATCTCAACATCACCAAACCACTCAAATTTCGATGCTGGGTTCACTGAAGTGCTTATTTCAGTGAGATAAGCACTTCAGAAGACCAAAATCTCAAATTCACCAAACCACCCAACTTTCGATCCAGGATAAACCCAAAGGCTAATTTCAGTGAGATAAGCACTTCAGAAGACAAAAATCTAAACTTCACCAAACCACTCAACTTTCGATGCTGGGATTCATGAAGTGATTATTTCAGTGAGTTAAGCACTTCAGAAGAGCAAAAACTCAACTTCACAAAACCACTCAACTTTCGATGCTGGGCTCACTGCAGTGCTTATTTCAGTGAGATAAGCACTTCAGAATGCCAAAATCCCAACCTCACCAAACGACTCAACTTTTGATACTGGTTTCACTGAAATGCTTATTTCAGTGAGATAAGCACTTCAGAAGACCAAAATCCCAACATCACGAAACCACTCAAATTTCGATGCTGGGTTCACTGAAGTGCTTATTTCAGTGAGATAAGCACTTCAGAAGACCAAAATCTCAACATCACCAAACCACTCAAATTTCGATGCTGGGTTCACTGAAGTGCTTATTTCAGTGAGATAAGCACTTCAGAAGACCAAAATCTCAACTTCACCAAACCACCCAACTTTCAATGCTGGGTTCACTGAAGTGCTTATTTCAGTGAGATAAGTACTTCAGAAGAACAAAATCCCAACCTCACCAAGCGACTGAACTTTTGATGCTGGTTGCACTGAATTGCTTATGTCAGTGAGATAAGCACTTCAGAAGGCCAAAATCTCAACTTCACTAAACGACTCAACTTTTGATGCTGATTTCACTGAAATGCTTCTTTCAGTCAGATATTCACATCAGAAGGCCAAAATCTCCAATTCACCAAACCACACAACTTTCGATCCAGGATATACCCAAAGGCTAATTTCAGTGTGATAAGCACATCAGAAGACAAAAATCTAAACTTCACCAAACCACTCAACTTTCGATGCTGGGATCACTGAAGTGCTTATTTCAGTGAGATAAGCACTTCAGAAGAGCAAAAACTCAACTTCACAAAATCACTCAACTTTCGATGCTGGGCTCACTGCAGTGCTTATTTCAGTGAGATAAGCACTTCAGAATGCCAAAATCCCAACCTCACCAAACGACTCAACTTTTGATACTGGTTTCACTGAAATGCTTCTTTCAGTCAGATAAGCACTTCAGAAGGCCAAAATCTCCACTTCACAAAACCAGCCAACTTTCGATACTGGATTTACCCAAATGCTTATTTCAGTGAGATAAGCACTTCAGAAGACCAAAATCTAAACTTCACCAAACCACCCAACTTTCAATGCTGGGTTCACTGAAGTGCTTATTGCAGTGAGATAAGCACTTCAGAAGATCAAAATCTAAACATCTCAAAACCACTCAACTTTCGATGCTGTGTTCACTGAAGCGCTTATTTCAGTGAGATAAGCACTTCAGAAGACCAAAATTTAAACTTCACCAAGCCACCCAACTTTCAATGCTGGGTTCACTGAAGTGCTTATTTCAGTGAGATAAGCACTTCAGAAGAACAAAATCTAAACTTCACCAAACCACCCAACTTTCAATGCTGGGTTCACTGAAGTGCTTATTTCAGTGAGATAAGCACTTCAGAAGACCAAAATCTAAACTTCACCAAACCACTCAACTTTCAATGCTGGGTTCACTGAAGTGCTTATTTCAGTGAGATAAGCACTTCAGAAGACCAAAATCTAAACATCTCAAAACCACTCAAATTTCGATGCTGTGTTCACTGAAGTGCTTATTTCAGTGAGATAAGCACTTCACTTCGCCAAAATCCCAACCTCACCAAACGACTCAACTTTTGATGCTGGTTCCACTGAATTGCTTATTTCAGTGAGATTAGCACTTCAGAAGGCCAAAATCTAAACATCACTAAACGACTCAACTTTTGATACTGATTTCACTGAAATGCTTCTTTCAGTCAGATAAGCACATCAGAAGGCCAAAATCTCAACTTCACCAAACCACCCAACTTTCGATCCAGGATTTACACAAATGCTTATTTCAGTGAGATAAGCACTTCAGATGACTAAAATCTTAACTTCACCAAACCACTCAACTTTCGATGCTGGGATCACTGAAGTGCCTATTTCAGTGAGATAAGCACTTCAGAAGACCAAAATCTAAACTTCACCAAACCATCCAACTTTCAATGCTGGGTTCACTGAAATGCTTCTTTCAGTCAGATAAGCACTTCAGAAGAACAAAATCTCAACATCTCAAAACCACTCAACTTTCGATGCTGGGTTCACTGAAGTGCTTATTTCAGTGAGATTAGCACTTCAGAAGACCAAAATCTCAACATCACCAAACCACTCAAATTTCGATGCTGGGTTCACTGAAGTGCTTATTTCAGTGAGATAAGCACTTCAGAAGACCAAAATCTCAAATTCACCAAACCACCCAACTTTCGATCCAGGATAAACCCAAAGGCTAATTTCAGTGAGATACGCACTTCAGAAGACAAAAATCTAAACTTCACCAAACCACTCAACTTTCGATGCTGGGATTCATGAAGTGATTATTTCAGTGAGTTAAGCACTTCAGAAGAGCAAAAACTCAACTTCACAAAACCACTCAACTTTCGATGCTGGGCTCACTGCAGTGCTTATTTCAGTGAGATAAGCACTTCAGAATGCCAAAATCCCAACCTCACCAAACGACTCAACTTTTGATACTCGTTTCACTGAAATGCTTCTTTCAGTCAGATAAGCAATTCAGAAGGCCAAAATCTCAACTTCACAAAACCAGCCAACTTTCGATACTGGATTTACCCAAATGCTTATTTCAGTGAGATAAGCACTTCAGAAGACCAAAATCTAAACTTCACCAAAACACCCAACTTTCAATGCTGGGTTCACTGAAGTGCTAATTTCAGTCAGATAAGCACTTCAGAAGATCAAAATCTAAACATCTCAAAACCACTCAACTTTCGATGCTGTGTTCACTGAAGTGCTTATTTCAGTCAGATAAGCACTTCAGAAGGCCAAAATCTCCACTTCACAAAACCAGCCAACTTTCGATACTGGATTTACCCAAATGCTTATTTCAGTGAGATAAGCACTTCAGAAGACCAAAATCTAAACCACCAAACCACCCACCTTTCAATGCTGGGTTCACTGAAAAGTGCTTATTGCAGTGAGATAAGCACTTCAGAAGATCAAAATCTAAACATCTCAAAACCACTCAACTTTCGATGCTGTGTTCACTGAAGTGCTTATTTCAGTGAGATAAGCACTTCAGAAGACCAAAATCTAAACTTCACCAAACCACCCAACTTTCAATGCTGGGTTCACTGAAGTGCTTATTTCAGTGAGATAAGCACTTCAGAAGAACAAAATCTCAACATCTCAAAACCACTCAACTTTCGATGCTGTGTTCACTGAAGTGCTTATTTCAGTGAGATAAGCACTTCAGAAGACCAAAATCTAAACTTCACCAAACCACCCAACTTTCAATGCTGGGTTCACTGAAGTGCTTATTTCAGTGAGATAAGCACTTCAGAAGAACAAAATCTAAACTTCACCAAACCACCCAACTTTCAATGCTGGGTTCACTGAAGTGCTTATTTCAGTGAGATAAGCACTTCAGAAGACCAAAATCTAAACTTCACCAAACCACTCAACTTTCAATGCTGGGTTCACTGAAGTGCTTATTTCAGTGAGATAAGCACTTCAGAAGACCAAAATCTAAACATCTCAAAACCACTCAAATTTCGATGCTGTGTTCACTGAAGTGCTTATTTCAGTGAGATAAGCACTTCACTTCGCCAAAATCCCAACCTCACCAAACGACTCAACTTTTGATGCTGGTTCCACTGAATTGCTTATTTCAGTGAGATTAGCACTTCAGAAGGCCAAAATCTAAACATCACTAAACGACTCAACTTTTGATACTGATTTCACTGAAATGCTTCTTTCAGTCAGATAAGCACATCAGAAGGCCAAAATCTCAACTTCACCAAACCACCCAACTTTCGATCCAGGATTTACACAAATGCTTATTTCAGTGTGATAAGCACTTCAGAAGACTAAAATCTTAACTTCACCAAACCACTCAACTTTCGATGCTGGGATCACTGAAGTGCCTATTTCAGTGAGATAAGCACTTCAGAAGACCAAAATCTAAACTTCACCAAACCACCCAACTTTCAATGCTGGGTTCACTGAAATGCTTCTTTCAGTCAGATAAGCACTTCAGAAGAACAAAATCTCAACATCTCAAAACCACTCAACTTTCGATGCTGGGTTCACTGAAGTGCTTATTTCAGTGAGATAAGCACTTCAGAAGACCAAAATCTCAAATTCACCAAACCACCCAACTTTCGATCCAGGATAAACCCAAAGGCTAATTTCAGTGAGATAAGCACTTCAGAAGACAAAAATCTAAACTTCACCAAACCACTCAACTTTCGATGCTGGGATTCATGAAGTGATTATTTCAGTGAGTTAAGCACTTCAGAAGGCCAAAATCTCCACTTCACAAAACCAGCCAACTTTCGATGCTGGGCTCACTGCAGTGCTTATTTCAGTGAGATAAGCACTTCAGAATGCCAAAATCCCAACCTCAACAAACGACTCAACTTTTGATACTGGTTTCACTGAAATGCTTCTTTCAGTCAGATAAGCAATTCAGAAGGCCAAAATCTCAACTTCACAAAACCAGCCAACTTTCGATACTGGATTTACCCAAATGCTTATTTCAGTGAGATAAGCACTTCAGAAGATCAAAATCTAAACTTCACCAAAACACCCAACTTTCAATGGTGGGTTCACTGAAGTGCTAATTTCAGTCAGATAAGCACTTCAGAAGATCAAAATCTAAACATCTCAAAACCTCTCAACTTTCGATGCTGTGTTCACTGAAGTGCTTATTTCAGTGAGATAAGCACTTCAGAAGAACAAAATCTAAACTTCACCAAACCACCCAACTTTCAATGCTGGGTTCACTGAAGTGCTTATTGCAGTGAGATAAGCACTTCAGAAGACCAAAATCTAAACATCTCAAAACCACTCAAATTTCGATGCTGTGTTCACTGAAGTGCTTATTTCAGTGAGATAAGCACTTCACTTCGCCAAAATCCCAACCTCACCAAACGACTCAACTTTTGATGCTGGTTCCACTGAATTGCTTATTTCAGTGAGATTAGCACTTCAGAAGGCCAAAATCTAAACATCACTAAACGACTCAACTTTTGATACTGATTTCACTGAAATGCTTCTTTCAGTCAGATAAGCACATCAGAAGGCCAAAATCTCAACTTCACCAAACCACCCAACTTTCGATCCAGGATTTACACAAATGCTTATTTCAGTGATATAAGCACTTCAGAAGACTAAAATCTTAACTTCACCAAACCACTCAACTTTCGATGCTGGGATCACTGAAGTGCCTATTTCAGTGAGATAAGCACTTCAGAAGACCAAAATCTAAACTTCACCAAACCACCCAACTTTCAATGCTGGGTTCACTGAAATGCTTATTTCAGTGAGATAAGTACTTCAGAAGAACAAAATCCCAACCTCACCAAGCGACTGAACTTTTGATGCTGGTTGCACTGAATTGCTTATGTCAGTGAGATAAGCACTTCAGAAGGCCAAAATCTCAACTTCACTAAACGACTCAACTTTTGATGCTGATTTCACTGAAATGCTTCTTTCAGTCAGATATTCACATCAGAAGGCCAAAATCTCCAATTCACCAAACCACACAACTTTCGATCCAGGATATACCCAAAGGCTAATTTCAGTGTGATAAGCACATCAGAAGACAAAAATCTAAACTTCACCAAACCACTCAACTTTCGATGCTGGGATCACTGAAGTGCTTATTTCAGTGAGATAAGCACTTCAGAAGAGCAAAAACTCAACTTCACAAAATCACTCAACTTTCGATGCTGGGCTCACTGCAGTGCTTATTTCAGTGAGATAAGCACTTCAGAATGCCAAAATCCCAACCTCACCAAACGACTCAACTTTTGATACTGGTTTCACTGAAATGCTTCTTTCAGTCAGATAAGCACTTCAGAAGGCCAAAATCTCCACTTCACAAAACCAGCCAACTTTCGATACTGGATTTACCCAAATGCTTATTTCAGTGAGATAAGCACTTCAGAAGACCAAAATCTAAACTTCACCAAACCACCCAACTTTCAATGCTGGGTTCACTGAAGTGCTTATTGCAGTGAGATAAGCACTTCAGAAGATCAAAATCTAAACATCTCAAAACCACTCAACTTTCGATGCTGTGTTCACTGAAGCGCTTATTTCAGTGAGATAAGCACTTCAGAAGACCAAAATCTAAACCACCAAACCACCCACCTTTCAATGCTGGGTTCACTGAAAAGTGCTTATTGCAGTGAGATAAGCACTTCAGAAGATCAAAATCTAAACATCTCAAAACCACTCAACTTTCGATGCTGTGTTCACTGAAGTGCTTATTTCAGTGAGATAAGCACTTCAGAAGACCAAAATCTAAACTTCACCAAACCACCCAACTTTCAATGCTGGGTTCACTGAAGTGCTTATTTCAGTGAGATAAGCACTTCAGAAGAACAAAATCTCAACATCTCAAAACCACTCAACTTTCGATGCTGTGTTCACTGAAGTGCTTATTTCAGTGAGATAAGCACTTCAGAAGACCAAAATCTAAACTTCACCAAACCACCCAACTTTCAATGCTGGGTTCACTGAAGTGCTTATTTCAGTGAGATAAGCACTTCAGAAGAACAAAATCTAAACTTCACCAAACCACCCAACTTTCAATGCTGGGTTCACTGAAGTGCTTATTTCAGTGAGATAAGCACTTCAGAAGACCAAAATCTAAACTTCACCAAACCACTCAACTTTCAATGCTGGGTTCACTGAAGTGCTTATTTCAGTGAGATAAGCACTTCAGAAGACCAAAATCTAAACATCTCAAAACCACTCAAATTTCGATGCTGTGTTCACTGAAGTGCTTATTTCAGTGAGATAAGCACTTCACTTCGCCAAAATCCCAACCTCACCAAACGACTCAAATTTTGATGCTGGTTCCACTGAATTGCTTATTTCAGTGAGATTAGCACTTCAGAAGGCCAAAATCTAAACATCACTAAACGACTCAACTTTTGATACTGATTTCACTGAAATGCTTCTTTCAGTCAGATAAGCACATCAGAAGGCCAAAATCTCAACTTCACCAAACCACCCAACTTTCGATCCAGGATTTACACAAATGCTTATTTCAGTGTGATAAGCACTTCAGAAGACTAAAATCTTAACTTCACCAAACCACTCAACTTTCGATGCTGGGATCACTGAAGTGCCTATTTCAGTGAGATAAGCACTTCAGAAGACCAAAATCTAAACTTCACCAAACCACCCAACTTTCAATGCTGGGTTCACTGAAATGCTTCTTTCAGTCAGATAAGCACTTCAGAAGAACAAAATCTCAACATCTCAAAACCACTCAACTTTCGATGCTGGGTTCACTGAAGTGCTTATTTCAGTGAGATAAGCACTTCAGAAGACCAAAATCTCAAATTCACCAAACCACCCAACTTTCGATCCAGGATAAACCCAAAGGCTAATTTCAGTGAGATAAGCACTTCAGAAGACAAAAATCTAAACTTCACCAAACCACTCAACTTTCGATGCTGGGATTCATGAAGTGATTATTTCAGTGAGTTAAGCACTTCAGAAGGCCAAAATCTCCACTTCACAAAACCAGCCAACTTTCGATGCTGGGCTCACTGCAGTGCTTATTTCAGTGAGATAAGCACTTCAGAATGCCAAAATCCCAACCTCAACAAACGACTCAACTTTTGATACTGGTTTCACTGAAATGCTTCTTTCAGTCAGATAAGCAATTCAGAAGGCCAAAATCTCAACTTCACAAAACCAGCCAACTTTCGATACTGGATTTACCCAAATGCTTATTTCAGTGAGATAAGCACTTCAGAAGATCAAAATCTAAACTTCACCAAAACACCCAACTTTCAATGCTGGGTTCACTGAAGTGCTAATTTCAGTCAGATAAGCACTTCAGAAGATCAAAATCTAAACATCTCAAAACCTCTCAACTTTCGATGCTGTGTTCACTGAAGTGCTTATTTCAGTGAGATAAGCACTTCAGAAGAACAAAATCTAAACTTCACCAAACCACCCAACTTTCAATGCTGGGTTCACTGAAGTGCTTATTGCAGTGAGATAAGCACTTCAGAAGACCAAAATCTAAACATCTGAAAACCACTCAAATTTCGATGCTGTGTTCACTGAAGTGCTTATTTCAGTGAGATAAGCACTTCACTTCGCCAAAATCCCAACCTCACCAAACGACTCAACTTTTGATGCTGGTTCCACTGAATTGCTTATTTCAGTGAGATTAGCACTTCAGAAGGCCAAAATCTAAACATCACTAAACGACTCAACTTTTGATACTGATTTCACTGAAATGCTTCTTTCAGTCAGATAAGCACATCAGAAGGCCAAAATCTCAACTTCACCAAACCACCCAACTTTCGATCCAGGATTTACACAAATGCTTATTTCAGTGATATAAGCACTTCAGAAGACTAAAATCTTAACTTCACCAAACCACTCAACTTTCGATGCTGGGATCACTGAAGTGCCTATTTCAGTGAGATAAGCACTTCAGAAGACCAAAATCTAAACTTCACCAAACCACCCAACTTTCAATGCTGGGTTCACTGAAATGCTTCTTTCAGTCAGATAAGCACTTCAGAAGAACAAAATCTCAACATCTCAAAACCACTCAACTTTCGATGCTGGGTTCACTGAAGTGCTTATTTCAGTGAGATAAGCACTTCAGAAGACCAAAATCTCAACATCACCAAACCACTCAAATTTCGATGCTGGGTTCACTGAAGTGCTTATTTCAGTGAGATAAGCACTTCAGAAGACCAAAATCTCAAATTCACCAAACCACCCAACTTTCGATCCAGGATAAACCCAAAGGCTAATTTCAGTGAGATAAGCACTTCAGAAGACAAAAATCTAAACTTCACCAAACCACTCAACTTTCGATGCTGGGATTCATGAAGTGATTATTTCAGTGAGTTAAGCACTTCAGAAGAGCAAAAACTCAACTTCACAAAACCACTCAACTTTCGATGCTGGGCTCACTGCAGTGCTTATTTCAGTGAGATAAGCACTTCAGAATGCCAAAATCCCAACCTCACCAAACGACTCAACTTTTGATACTGGTTTCACTGAAATGCTTCTTTCAGTCAGATAAGCAATTCAGAAGGCCAAAATCTCAACTTCACAAAACAAGCCAACTTTCGATACTGGATTTACCCAAATGCTTATTTCAGTGAGATAAGCACTTCAGAAGATCAAAATCTAAACATCTCAAAACCACTCAACTTTCGATGCTGTGTTCACTGAAGTGCTTATTTCAGTGAGATAAGCACTTCACCAAACCACCCAACTTTCAATGCTGGGTTCACTGAAGTGCTTATTTCAGTCAGATAAGCACTTCAGAAGGCCAAAATCTCCACTTCACAAAACCAGCCAACTTTCGATACTGGATTTACCCAAATGCTTATTTCAGTGAGATAAGCACTTCACCAAACCACCCAACTTTCAATGCTGTGTTCACTGAAGTGCTTATTTCAGTGAGATAAGCACTTCACCAAACCACCCAACTTTCAATGCTGGGTTCACTGAAGTGCTTATTTCAGTGAGATAAGCACTTCAGAAGACCAAAATCTCAACATCACAAAACCACTCAAATTTCGATGCTGGGTTCAATGAAGTGCTTATTTCATTGAGATAAGCACTTCACTTCGCCAAAATCCCAACCTCACCAAACGACTCAACTTTTGATGCTGGTTCCACTGAATTGCTTATTTCAGTGAGATTAGCACTTCAGAAGGCCAAAATCTAAACATCACTAATCGACTCAACTTTTGATGCTGATTTCACTGAAATGCTTCTTTCAGTCAGATAAGCACATCAGAAGGCCAAAATCTCAACTTCACCAAACCACCCAACTTTTGACCAGGATTTACACAAATGCTTATTTCAGTTTGATAAGCACTTCAGAAGACTAAAATCTTAACTTCACCAAACCACTCAACTTTCGATGCTGGGATCACTGAAGTGCTTATTTCAGTGAGATAAGCACTTCAGAAGAACAAAATCTCAACATCTCAAAACCACTCAACTTTCGATGCTGGGTGCACTGAAGTGCTTCTTTCAGTGAGATAAGCACTTCAGAAGACCAAAATCTCAAAATCACCAAACCACTCAAATTTCGATGCTGGGTTCACTGAAGTGCTTATTTCAGTGAGATAAGCACTTCAGAATGCCAAAATCCCAACCTCACCAAACGACTCAACTTTTGATGCTGGTTCCACTGAATTGCTTATTTCAGCGAGATAAGCACTTCAGAAGGCCAAAATCTAAACATCACTAAATGACTCAACTTCTGATACTGATTTCACAGAAATGCTTCTTTAAGTCAGATAAGCACATCAGAAGGCCAAAATCTCAACTTCACCAAACCACCCAACTTTCGATCCAGGATTTACACAAATGCTTATTTCAGTGAGATAAGCACTTCAGAAGACTAAAATCTTAACTTCACCAAACCACTCAACTTTCGATGCTGGGATCACTGAAGTGCTTATTTCAGTGAGATAAGCACTTCAGAAGACCAAAATCTAAACTTCACCAAACCACCCAGCTTTCAATGCTGGGATCACTGAAATGCTTCTTTCAGTCAGATAAGCACTTCAGAAGAACAAAATCTCAACATCTCAAAACGACTCAACTTTCGATGCTGGGTTCACTGAAGTGCTTATTTCAGTGAGATAAGCACTTCAGAAGAACAAAATCTCAACATCACCAAACCACTCAAATTTCGATGCTGGGTTCACTGAAGTGCTTATTTCAGTGAGATAAGCACTTCAGAAGACCAAAATCTCAACTTCACCAAA
Organism: Stegostoma tigrinum; assembly: GCF_030684315.1. NCBI lineage: Eukaryota > Metazoa > Chordata > Chondrichthyes > Orectolobiformes > Stegostomatidae > Stegostoma > Stegostoma tigrinum. Next base: position 472,901 of record NW_026728674.1, on the reverse strand, counting down.
CCACCCAACTTTCAATGCTGGGTTCACTGAAGTGCTTATTTCAGTGAGATAAGTACTTCAGAAGAACATAATCCCAACCTCACCAAGCGACTGAACTTTTGATGCTGGTTGCACTGAATTGCTTATGTCAGTGAGATAAGCACTTCAGAAGGCCAAAATCTCAACTTCACTAAACGACTCAACTTTTGATGCTGATTTCACTGAAATGCTTCTTTCAGACAGATATTCACATCAGAAGGCCAAAATCTCCAATTCACCAAACCACACAACTTTCGATCCAGGATATACCCAAAGGCTAATTTCAGTGTGATAAGCACATCAGAAGACAAAAATCTAAACTTCACGAAACTACTCAACTTTCGATGCTGGGATCACTGATGTGCTTATTTCAGTGAGATAAGCACTTCAGAAGAGCAAAAACTCAACTTCACAAAATCACTCAACTTTCGATGCTGGGCTCACTGCAGTGCTTATTTCAGTGAGATAAGCACTTCAGAATGCCAAAATCCCAACCTCACCAAACGACTCAACTTTTGATACTGGTTTCACTGAAATGCTTCTTTCAGTCAGATAAGCACTTCAGAAGGCCAAAATCTCCACTTCACAAAACCAGCCAACTTTCGATACTGGATTTACCCAAATGCTTATTTCAGTGAGATAAGCACTTCAGAAGACCAAAATCTAAACTTCACCAAACCACCCAACTTTCAATGCTGGGTTCACTGAAGTGCTTATTGCAGTGAGATAAGCACATCAGAAGATCAAAATCTAAACATCTCAAAACCACTCAACTTTCGATGCTGTGTTCACTGAAGCGCTTATTTCAGTGAGATAAGCACTTCAGAAGACCAAAATCTAAACTTCACCAAACCACCCAACTTTCAATGCTGGGTTCACTGAAGTGCTTATTTCAGTGAGATAAGCACTTCAGAAGAACAAAATCTAAACTTCACCAAACCACCCAACTTTCATTGCTGGGTTCACTGAAGTGCTTATTTCAGTGAGATAAGCACTTCAGAAGACCAAAATCTAAACTTCACCAAACCACTCAACTTTCAATGCTGGGTTCACTGAAGTGCTTATTTCAGTGAGATAAGCACTTCAGAAGACCAAAATCTAAACATCTCAAAACCACTCAAATTTCGATGCTGTGTTCACTGAAGTGCTTATTTCAGTGAGATAAGCACTTCACTTCGCCAAAATCCCAACCTCACCAAACGACTCAACTTTTGATGCTGGTTCAACTGAATTGCTTATTTCAGTGAGATTAGCACTTCAGAAGGCCAAAATCTAAACATCACTAAACGACTCAACTTTTGATACTGATTTCACTGAAATGCTTCTTTCAGTCAGATAAGCACATCAGAAGGCCAAAATCTCAACTTCACCAAACCACCCAACTTTCGATCCAGGATTTACACAAATGCTTATTTCAGTGAGATAAGCACTTCAGAAGACTAAAATCTTAACTTCACCAAACCACTCAACTTTCGATGCTGGGATCACTGAAGTGCCTATTTCAGTGAGATAAGCACTTCAGAAGACCAAAATCTAAACTTCACCAAACCACCCAACTTTCAATGCTGGGTTCACTGAAATGCTTCTTTCAGTCAGATAAGCACTTCAGAAGAACAAAATCTCAACATCTCAAAACCACTCAACTTTCGATGCTGGGTTCACTGAAGTGCTTATTTCAGTGAGATAAGCACTTCAGAAGACCAAAATCTCAACATCACCAAACCACTCAAATTTCGATGCTGGGTTCACTGAAGTGCTTATTTCAGTGAGATAAGCACTTCAGAAGACCAAAATCTCAAATTCACCAAACCACCCAACTTTCGATCCAGGATAAACCCAAAGGCTAATTTCAGTGAGATAAGCACTTCAGAAGACAAAAATCTAAACTTCACCAAACCACTCAACTTTCGATGCTGGGATTCATGAAGTGATTATTTCAGTGAGTTAAGCACTTCAGAAGAGCAAAAACTCAACTTCACAAAACCACTCAACTTTCGATGCTGGGCTCACTGCAGTGCTTATTTCAGTGAGATAAGCACTTCAGAATGCCAAAATCCCAACCTCACCAAACGACTCAACTTTTGATACTGGTTTCACTGAAATGCTTCTTTCAGTCAGATAAGCAATTCAGAAGGCCAAAATCTCAACTTCACAAAACCAGCCAACTTTCGATACTGGATTTACCCAAATGCTTATTTCAGTGAGATAAGCACTTCAGAAGACCAAAATCTAAACTTCACCAAAACACCCAACTTTCAATGCTGGGTTCACTGAAGTGCTAATTTCAGTCAAATAAGCACTTCAGAAGATCAAAATCTAAACAGCTCAAAACCACTCAACTTTCGATGCTGTGTTCACTGAAGTGCTTATTTCAGTCAGATAAGCACTTCAGAAGGCCAAAATCTCCACTTCACAAAACCAGCCAACTTTCGATACTGGATTTACCCAAATGCTTATTTCAGTGAGATAAGCACTTCAGAAGACCAAAATCTAAACTTCACCAAACCACCCAACTTTCAATGCTGGGATCACTGAAGTGCTTATTTCAGTGAGATAAGCACTTCAGAAGAACAAAATCTCAACATCTCAAAACCACTCAACTTTCGATGCTGGGTGCACTGAAGTGCTTATTTCAGTGAGATAAGCACTTCAGAAGACCAAAATCTCAACATCACCAAACCACTCAAATTTCGATGCTGGGTTCACTGAAGTGCTTATTTCAGTGAGATAAGCACTTCAGAATGCCAAAATCCCAACCTCACCAAACGACTCAACTTATGATGCTGGTTCCACTGCAGTGCTTATTTCAGTGAGATAAGCACTTCAGAAGAACAAAATCTCAACATCTCAAAACCACTCAACTTTCGATGCTGGGTGCACTGAAGTGCTTATTTCAGTGAGATAAGCACTTCAGAAGACCAAAATCTCAACATCACCAAACCACTCAAATTTCGATGCTGGGTTCACTGAAGTGCTTATTTCAGTGAGATAAGCACTTCAGAATGCCAAAATCCCAACCTCACCAAACGACTCAACTTTTGATGCTGGTTCCACTGAATTGCTTATTTCAGTGAGATAAGCACTTCAGAAGGCCAAAATCTAAACATCACTAAATGACTCAACTTCTGATACTGATTTCACAGAAATGCTTCTTTAAGTCAGATAAGCACATCAGAAGGCCAAAATCTCAACTTCACCAAACCACCCAACTTTCGATCCAGGATTTACACAAATGCTTATTTCAGTGAGATAAGCACTTCAGAAGACTAAAATCTTAACTTCACCAAACCACTCAACTTTCGATGCTGGGATCACTGAAGTGCTTATTTCAGTGAGATAAGCACTTCAGAAGACCAAAATCTAAACTTCACCAAACCACCCAACTTTCAATGCTGGGATCACTGAAATGCTTCTTTCAGTCAGATAAGCACTTCAGAAGAACAAAATCTCAACATCTCAAAACCACTCAACTTTCGATGCTGGGTTCACTGAAGTGCTTATTTCAGTGAGATAAGCACTTCAGAAGACCAAAATCTCAACATCACCAAACCACTCAAATTTCGATGCTGGGTTCACTGAAGTGCTTATTTCAGTGAGATAAGCACTTCAGAAGACCAAAATCTCAACTTCACCAAACCACCCAACTTTCAATGCTGGGTTCACTGAAGTGCTTATTTCAGTGAGATAAGTACTTCAGAAGAACAAAATCCCAACCTCACCAAGCGACTGAACTTTTGATGCTGGTTGCACTGAATTGCTTATGTCAGTGAGATAAGCACTTCAGAAGGCCAAAATCTCAACTTCACTAAACGACTCAACTTTTGATGCTGATTTCACTGAAATGCTTCTTTCAGTCAGATATTCACATCAGAAGGCCAAAATCTCCAATTCACCAAACCACACAACTTTCGATCCAGGATATACCCAAAGGCTAATTTCAGTGTGATAAGCACATCAGAAGACAAAAATCTAAACTTCACCAAACCACTCAACTTTCGATGCTGGGATCACTGAAGTGCTTATTTCAGTGAGATAAGCACTTCAGAAGAGCAAAAACTCAACTTCACAAAATCACTCAACTTTCGATGCTGGGCTCACTGCAGTGCTTATTTCATTGAGATAAGCACTTCAGAATGCCAAAATCCCAACCTCACCAAACGACTCAACTTTTGATACTGGTTTCACTGAAATGCTTCTTTCAGTCAGATAAGCACTTCAGAAGGCCAAAATCTCCACTTCACAAAACCAGCCAACTTTCGATACTGGATTTACCCAAATGCTTATTTCAGTGAGATAAGCACTTCAGAAGACCAAAATCTAAACTTCACCAAACCACCCAACTTTCAATGCTGGGTTCACTGAAGTGCTTATTGCAGTGAGATAAGCACTTCAGAAGATCAAAATCTAAACATCTCAAAACCACTCAACTTTCGATGCTGTGTTCACTGAAGCGCTTATTTCAGTGAGATAAGCACTTCAGAAGACCAAAATTTAAACTTCACCAAGCCACCCAACTTTCAATGCTGGGTTCACTGAAGTGCTTATTTCAGTGAGATAAGCACTTCAGAAGAACAAAATCTAAACTTCACCAAACCACCCAACTTTCAATGCTGGGTTCACTGAAGTGCTTATTTCAGTGAGATAAGCACTTCAGAAGACCAAAATCTAAACTTCACCAAACCACTCAACTTTCAATGCTGGGTTCACTGAAGTGCTTATTTCAGTGAGATAAGCACTTCAGAAGACGAAAATCTAAACATCTCAAAACCACTCAAATTTCGATGCTGTGTTCACTGAAGTGCTTATTTCAGTGAGATAAGCACTTCACTTCGCCAAAATCCCAACCTCACCAAACGACTCAACTTTTGATGCTGGTTCCACTGAATTGCTTATTTCAGTGAGATTAGCACTTCAGAAGGCCAAAATCTAAACATCACTAAACGACTCAACTTTTGATACTGATTTCACTGAAATGCTTCTTTCAGTCAGATAAGCACATCAGAAGGCCAAAATCTCAACTTCACCAAACCACCCAACTTTCGATCCAGGATTTACACAAATGCTTATTTCAGTGAGATAAGCACTTCAGAAGACTAAAATCTTAACTTCACCAAACCACTCAACTTTCGATGCTGGGATCACTGAAGTGCCTATTTCAGTGAGATAAGCACTTCAGAAGACCAAAATCTAAACTTCACCAAACCACCCAACTTTCAATGCTGGGTTCACTGAAATGCTTCTTTCAGTCAGATAAGCACTTCAGAAGAACAAAATCTCAACATCTCAAAACCACTCAACTTTCGATGCTGGGTTCACTGAAGTGCTTATTTCAGTGAGATTAGCACTTCAGAAGACCAAAATCTCAACATCACCAAACCACTCAAATTTCGATGCTGGGTTCACTGAAGTGCTTATTTCAGTGAGATAAGCACTTCAGAAGACCAAAATCTCAAATTCACCAAACCACCCAACTTTCGATCCAGGATAAACCCAAAGGCTAATTTCAGTGAGATACGCACTTCAGAAGACAAAAATCTAAACTTCACCAAACCACTCAACTTCCGATGCTGGGATTCATGAAGTGATTATTTCAGTGAGTTAAGCACTTCAGAAGAGCAAAAACTCAACTTCACAAAACCACTCAACTTTCGATGCTGGGCTCACTGCAGTGCTTATTTCAGTGAGATAAGCACTTCAGAATGCCAAAATCCCAACCTCACCAAACGACTCAACTTTTGATACTGGTTTCACTGAAATGCTTCTTTCAGTCAGATAAGCAATTCAGAAGGCCAAAATCTCAACTTCACAAAACCAGCCAACTTTCGATACTGGATTTACCCAAATGCTTATTTCAGTGAGATAAGCACTTCAGAAGACCAAAATCTAAACTTCACCAAACCACCCAACTTTCAATGCTGGGATCACTGAAGTGCTTATTTCAGTGAGATAAGCACTTCAGAAGAACAAAATCTCAACATCTCAAAACCACTCAACTTTCGATGCTGGGTGCACTGAAGTGCTTATTTCAGTGAGATAAGCACTTCAGAAGACCAAAATCTCAACATCACCAAACCACTCAAATTTCGATGCTGGGTTCACTGAAGTGCTTATTTCAGTGAGATAAGCACTTCAGAATGCCAAAATCCCAACCTCACCAAACGACTCAACTTATGATGCTGGTTCCACTGAATTGCTTATTTCAGTGAGATAAGCACTTCAGAAGAACAAAATCTCAACATCTCAAAACCACTCAACTTTCGATGCTGGGTGCACTGAAGTGCTTATTTCAGTGAGATAAGCACTTCAGAAGACCAAAATCTCAACATCACCAAACCACTCAAATTTCGATGCTGGGTTCACTGAAGTGCTTATTTCAGTGAGATAAGCACTTCAGAATGCCATTATCCCAACCTCACCAAACGACTCAACTTTTGATGCTGGTTCCACTGAATTGCTTATTTCAGTGAGATAAGCACTTCAGAAGGCCAAAATCTAAACATCACTAAATGACTCAACTTCTGATACTGATTTCACAGAAATGCTTCTTTAAGTCAGATAAGCACATCAGAAGGCCAAAATCTCAACTTCACCAAACCACCCAACTTTCGATCCAGGATTTACACAAATGCTTATTTCAGTGAGATAAGCACTTCAGAAGACTAAAATCTTAACTTCACCAAACCACTCAACTTTCGATGCTGGGATCACTGAAGTGCTTATTTCAGTGAGATAAGCACTTCAGAAGACCAAAATCTAAACTTCACCAAACCACCCAACTTTCAATGCTGGAATAACTGAAATGCTTCTTTCAGTCAGATAAGCACTTCAGAAGAACAAAATCTCAACATCTCAAAACCACTCAACTTTCGATGCTGGGTTCACTGAAGTGCTTATTTCAGTGAGATAAGCACTTCAGAAGACCAAAATCTCAACATCACCAAACCACTCAAATTTCGATGCTGGGTTCACTGAAGTGCTTATTTCAGTGAGATAAAGCACTTCAGAAGACCAAAATCTCAACTTCACCAAACCACCCAACTTTCAATGCTGGGTTCACTGAAGTGCTTATTTCAGTGAGATAAGTACTTCAGAAGAACAAAATACCAACCTCACCAAGCGACTGAACTTTTGATGCTGGTTGCACTGAATTGCTTATGTCAGTGAGATAAGCACTTCAGAAGGCCAAAATCTCAACTTCACTAAACGACTCAACTTTTGATGCTGATTTCACTGAAATGCTTCTTTCAGTCAGATATTCACATCAGAAGGCCAAAATCTCCAATTCACCAAACCACACAACTTTCGATCCAGGATATACCCAAAGGCTAATTTCAGTGTGATAAGCACATCAGAAGACAAAAATCTAAACTTCACAAAACCACTCAACTTTCGATGCTGGGATCACTGAAGTGCTTATTTCAGTGAGATAAGCACTTCAGAAGAGCATAAACTCAACTTCACAAAATCACTCAACTTTCGATGCTGGGCTCACTGCAGTGCTTATTTCAGTGAGATAAGCACTTCAGAATGCCAAAATCCCAACCTCACCAAACGACTCAACTTTTGATACTGGTTTCACTGAAATGCTTCTTTCAGTCAGATAAGCACTTCAGAAGGCCAAAATCTCCACTTCACAAAACCAGCCAACTTTCGATACTGGATTTACCCAAATGCTTATTTCAGTGAGATAAGCACTTCAGAAGACCAAAATCTAAACTTCACCAAACCACCCAACTTTCAATGCTGGGTTCACTGAAGTGCTTATTGCAGTGAGATAAGCACTTCAGAAGATCAAAATCTAAACATCTCAAAACCACTCAACTTTCGATGCTGTGTTCACTGAAGCGCTTATTTCAGTGAGATAAGCACTTCAGAAGACCAAAATTTAAACTTCACCAAGCCACCCAACTTTCAATGCTGGGTTCACTGAAGTGCTTATTTCAGTGAGATAAGCACTTCAGAAGAACAAAATCTAAACTTCACCAAACCACCCAACTTTCAATGCTGGGTTCACTGAAGTGCTTATTTCAGTGAGATAAGCACTTCAGAAGACCAAAATCTAAACTTCACCAAACCACTCAACTTTCAATGCTGGGTTCACTGAAGTGCTTATTTCAGTGAGATAAGCACTTCAGAAGACCAAAATCTAAACATCTCAAAACCACTCAAATTTCGATGCTGTGTTCACTGAAGTGCTTATTTCAGTGAGATAAGCACTTCACTTCGCCAAAATCCCAACCTCACCAAACGACTCAACTTTTGATGCTGGTTCCACTGAATTGCTTATTTCAGTGAGATTAGCACTTCAGAAGGCCAAAATCTAAACATCACTAAACGACTCAACTTTTGATACTGATTTCACTGAAATGCTTCTTTCAGTCAGATAAGCACATCAGAAGGCCAAAATCTCAACCTCACCAAACCACCCAACTTTCGATCCAGGATTTACACAAATGCTTATTTCAGTGAGATAAGCACTTCAGAAGACTAAAATCTTAACTTCACCAAACCACTCAACTTTCGATGCTGGGATCACTGAAGTGCCTATTTCAGTGAGATAAGCACTTCAGAAGACCAAAATCTAAACTTCACCAAACCACCCAACTTTCAATGCTGGGTTCACTGAAATGCTTCTTTCAGTCAGATAAGCACTTCAGAAGAACAAAATCTCAACATCTCAAAACCACTCAACTTTCGATGCTGGGATCACTGAAGTGCTTATTTCAGTGAGATTAGCACTTCAGAAGACCAAAATCTCAACATCACCAAACCACTCAAATTTCGATGCTGGGTTCACTGAAGTGCTTATTTCAGTGAGATAAGCACTTCAGAAGACCAAAATCTCAAATTCACCAAACCACCCAACTTTCGATCCAGGATAAACCCAAAGGCTAATTTCAGTGAGATACGCACTTCAGAAGACAAAAATCTAAACTTCACCAAACCACTCAACTTTCGATGCTGGGATTCATGAAGTGATTATTTCAGTGAGTTAAGCACTTCAGAAGAGCAAAAACTCAACTTCACAAAACCACTCAACTTTCGATGCTGGGCTCACTGCAGTGCTTATTTCAGTGAGATAAGCACTTCAGAATGCCAAAATCCCAACCTCACCAAACGACTCAACTTTTGATACTGGTTTCACTGATATGCTTCTTTCAGTCAGATAAGCAATTCAGAAGGCCAAAATCTCAACTTCACAAAACCAGCCAACTTTCGATACTGGATTTACCCAAATGCTTATTTCAGTGAGATAAGCACTTCAGAAGACCAAAATCTAAACTTCACCAAACCACCCACCTTTCAATGCTGGGTTCACTGAAAAGTGCTTATTTCAGTGAGATAAGCACTTCAGAAGATCAAAATCTAAACATCTCAAACCCACTCAACTTTCGATGCTGTGTTCACTGAAGTGCTTATTTCAGTGAGATAAGCACTTCAGAAGACCAAAATCTAAACTTCACCAAACCACCCAACTTTCAATGCTGGGTTCACTGAAGTGCTTATTTCAGTGAGATAAGCACTTCAGAAGAACAAAATCTCAACATCTCAAAACCACTCAACTTTCGATGCTGTGTTCACTGAAGTGCTTATTTCAGTGAGATAAGCACTTCAGAAGACCAAAATCTAAACTTCACCAAACCACCCAACTTTCAATGCTGGGTTCACTGAAGTGCTTATTTCAGTGAGATAAGCACTTCAGAAGAACAAAATCTAAACTTCACCAAACCACCCAACTTTCAATGCTGGGTTCACTGAAGTGCTTATTTCAGTGAGATAAGCACTTCAGAAGACCAAAATCTAAACTTCACCAAACCACTCAACTTTCAATGCTGGGTTCACTGAAGTGCTTATTTCAGTGAGATAAGCACTTCAGAAGACCAAAATCTAAACATCTCAAAACCACTCAAATTTCGATGCTGTGTTCACTGAAGTGCTTATTTCAGTGAGATAAGCACTTCACTTCGCCAAAATCCCAACCTCACCAAACGACTCAACTTTTGATGCTGGTTCCACTGAATTGCTTATTTCAGTGAGATTAGCACTTCAGAAGGCCAAAATCTAAACATCACTAAACGACTCAACTTTTGATACTGATTTCACTGAAATGCTTCTTTCAGTCAGATAAGCACATCAGAAGGCCAAAATCTCAACTTCACCAAACCACCCAACTTTCGATCCAGGATTTACACAAATGCTTATTTCAGTGTGATAAGCACTTCAGAAGACTAAAATCTTAACTTCACCAAACCACTCAACTTTCGATGCTGGGATCACTGAAGTGCCTATTTCAGTGAGATAAGCACTTCAGAAGACCAAAATCTAAACTTCACCAAACCACCCAACTTTCAATGCTGGGTTCACTGAAATGCTTCTTTCAGTCAGATAAGCACTTCAGAAGAACAAAATCTCAACATCTCAAAACCACTCAACTTTCGATGCTGGGTTCACTGAAGTGCTTATTTCAGTGAGATAAGCACTTCAGAAGACCAAAATCTCAAATTCACCAAACCACCCAACTTTCGATCCAGGATAAACCCAAAGGTTAATTTCAGTGAGATAAGCACTTCAGAAGACAAAAATCTAAACTTCACCAAACCACTCAACTTTCGATGCTGGGATTCATGAAGTGATTATTTCAGTGAGTTAAGCACTTCAGAAGAGCAAAAACTCAACTTCACAAAACCACTCAACTTTCGATGCTGGGCTCACTGCAGTGCTTATTTCAGTGAGATAAGCACTTCAGAATGCCAAAATCCCAACCTCACCAAACGACTCAACTTTTGATACTGGTTTCACTGAAATGCTTCTTTCAGTCAGATAAGCAATTCAGAAGGCCAAAATCTCAACTTCACAAAACCAGCCAACTTTCGATACTGGATTTACCCAAATGCTTATTTCAGTGAGATAAGCACTTCAGAAGACCAAAATCTAAACTTCACCAAAACACCCAACTTTCAATGCTGGGTTCACTGAAGTGCTAATTTCAGTGAGATAAGCACTTCAGAAGATCAAAATCTAAACATCTCAAAACCTCTCAACTTTCGATGCTGTGTTCACTGAAGTGCTTATTTCAGTGAGATAAGCACTTCAGAAGACCAAAATCTAAACTTCACCAAACCACCCAACTTTCAATGCTGGGTTCACTGAAGTGCTTATTGCTGTGAGATAAGCACTTCAGAAGACCAAAATCTAAACTTCACCAAAACACCCAACTTTCAATGCTGAGTTCACTGAAGCGCTAATTTCAGTGAGATAAGCACTTCAGAAGAACAAAATCTAAACATCTCAAAACCACTCAACTTTCGATGCTGGGTTCACTGAAGTGCTTATTTCAGTGAGATAAGCACTTCAGAAGACCAAAATCTCAAATTCACCAAACCACCCAACTTTCGATCCAGGATAAACCCAAAGGCTAATTTCAGTGAGATACGCACTTCTGAAGACAAAAATCTAAACTTCACCACACCACTCAACTTTCGATGCTGGGATTCATGAAGTGATGATTTCAGTGAGTTAAGCACTTCAGAAGAGCAAAAACTCAACTTCACAAAACCACTCAACTTTCGATGCTGGGCTCACTGCAGTGCTTATTTCAGTGAGATAAGCACTTCAGAATGCCAAAATCCCAACCTCACCAAACGACTCAACTTTTGATACTGGTTTCACTGAAATGCTTCTTTCAGTCAGATAAGCAATTCAGAAGGCCAAAATCTCAACTTCACAAAACCAGCCAACTTTCGATACTGGATTTACCCAAATGCTTATTTCAGTGAGATAAGCACTTCAGAAGACCAAAATCTAAACTTCACCAAAACACCCAACTTTCAATGCTGGGTTCACTGAAGTGCTAATTTCAGTCAGATAAGCACTTCAGAAGATCAAAATCTAAACATCTCAAAACCACTCAACTTTCGATGCTGTGTTCACTGAAGTGCTTATTTCAGTCAGATAAGCACTTCAGAAGGCCAAAATCTCCACTTCACAAAACCAGCCAACTTTCGATACTGGATTTACCCAAATGCTTATTTCAGTGAGATAAGCACTTCAGAAGACCAAAATCTAAACTTCACCAAACCACCCAACTTTCAATGCTGGGTTCACTGAAGTGCTTATTGCAGTGAGATAAGCACTTCAGAAGATCAAAATCTAAACATCTCAAAACCACACAACTTTCGATGCTGTGTTCACTGAAGTGCTTATTTCAGTGAGATAAGCACTTCAGAAGACCAAAATCTAAACTTCACCAAACCACCCAACTTTCAATGCTGGGTTCACTGAAGTGCTTATTTCAGTGAGATAAGCACTTCAGAAGAACAAAATCTAAACTTCACCAAACCACCCAACTTTCAATGCTGGGTTCACTGAAGTGCTTATTTCAGTGAGATAAGCACTTCAGAAGACCAAAATCTAAACTTCACCAAACCACTCAAATTTCGATGCTGTGTTCACTGAAGTGCTTATTTCAGTGAGATAAGCACTTCACTTCGCCAAAATCCCAACCTCACCAAACGACTCAACTTTTGATGCTGGTTCCACTGAATTGCTTATTTCAGTGAGATAAGCACTTCAGAAGGCCAAAATCTAAACATCACTAATCGACTCAACTTTTGATGCTGATTTGACTGAAATGCTTCTTTCAGTCAGATAAGCACTTCAGAATGCCAAAATCCCAACCTCACCAAACGACTCAACTTTTGATACTGGTTTCACTGAAATGCTTCTTTCAGTCAGATAAGCAATTCAGAAGGCCAAAATCTCAACTTCACAAAACCAGCCAACTTTCGATACTGGATTTACCCAAATGCTTATTTCAGTGTGATAAGCACTTCAGAAGACCAAAATCTAAACTTCACCAAAACACCCAACTTTCAATGCTGGGTTCACTGAAGTGCTAATTTCAGTCAGATAAGCACTTCAGAAGATCAAAATCTAAACATCTCAAAACCACTCAACTTTCGATGCTGTGTTCACTGAAGTGCTTATTTCAGTCAGATAAGCACTTCAGAAGGCCAAAATCTCCACTTCACAAAACCAGCCAACTTTCGATACTGGATTTACCCAAATGCTTATTTCAGTGAGATAAGCACTTCAGAAGACCAAAATCTAAACTTCACCAAACCACCCAACTTTCAATGCTGGGTTCACTGAAATGCTTCTTTCAGTCAGATAAGCACTTCAGAAGAACAAAATCTCAACATCTCAAAACCACTCAACTTTCGATGCTGGGTTCACTGAAGTGCTTATTTCAGTGAGATAAGCACTTCAGAAGACCAAAATCTCAAATTCACCAAAACACCCAACTTTCGATCCAGGGTAAACCCAAAGGCTAATTTCAGTGAGATAAGCACTTCAGAAGACAAAAATCTAAACTTCACCAAACCACTCAACTTTCGATGCTGGGATTCATGAAGTGATTATTTCAGTGAGATAAGCACTTCAGAAGAGCAAAAACTCAACTTCACAAAACCACTCAACTTTCGATGCTGGGCTCACTGCAGTGCTTATTTCAGTGTGATAAGCACTTCAGAATGCCAAAATCCCAACCTCACCAAACGACTCAACTTTTGATACTGGTTTCACTGAAATGCTTCTTTCAGTCAGATAAGCACTTCAGAAGATCAAAATCTAAACATCTCAAAACCACTCAACTTTCGATGCTGTGTTCACTGAAGTGCTTATTTCAGTGAGATAAGCACTTCAGAAGACCAAAATCTAAACTTCACCAAACCACCCAACTTTCAATGCTGGGTTCACTGAAGTGCTTATTTCAGTGAGATAAGCACTTCAGAAGAACAAAATCTATACTTCACCAAACCACCCAACTTTCAATGCTGGGTTCACTGAAGTGCTTATTTCAGTGAGATAAGCACTTCAGAAGACCAAAATCTAAACTTCACCAAACCACTCAACTTTCAATGCTGGGTTCACTGAAGTGCTTATTTCAGTGAGATAAGCACTTCAGAAGACCAAAATCTAAACATCTCAAAACCACTCAAATTTCGATGCTGTGTTCACTGAAGTGCTTATTTCAGTGAGATAAGCACTTCACTTCGCCAAAATCCCAACCTCACCAAACGACTCAACTTTTGATGCTGGTTCCACTGAATTGCTTATTTCAGTGAGATTAGCACTTCAGAAGGCCAAAATCTAAACATCACTAAACGACTCAACTTTTGACACTGATTTCACTGAAATGCTTCTTTCAGTCAGATAAGCACATCAGAAGGCCAAAATCTCAACTTCACCAAACCACCCAACTTTCGATCCAGGATTTACACAAATGCTTATTTCAGTGTGATAAGCACTTCAGAAGACTAAAATCTTAACTTCACCAAACCACTCAACTTTCGATGCTGGGATCACTGAAGTGCCTATTTCAGTGAGATAAGCACTTCAGAAGACCAAAATCTAAACTTCACCAAACCACCCAACTTTCAATGCTGGGTTCACTGAAATGCTTCTTTCAGTCAGATAAGCACTTCAGAAGAACAAAATCTCAACATCTCAAAACCACTCAACTTTCGATGCTGGGTTCACTGAAGTGCTTATTTCAGTGAGATAAGCACTTCAGAAGACCAAAATCTCAAATTCACCAAACCACCCAACTTTCGATCCAGGATAAACCCAAAGGCTAATTTCAGTGAGATAAGCACTTCAGAAGACAAAAATCTAAACTTCAACAAACCACTCAACTTTCGATGCTGGGATTCATGAAGTGATTATTTCAGTGAGTTAAGCACTTCAGAAGAGCAAAAACTCAACTTCACAAAACCACTCAACTTTCGATGCTGGGCTCACTGCAGTGCTTATTTCAGTGAGATAAGCACTTCAGAATGCCAAAATCCCAACCTCACCAAACGACTCAACTTTTGATACTGGTTTCACTGAAATGCTTCTTTCAGTCAGATAAGCAATTCAGAAGGCCAAAATCTCAACTTCACAAAACCAGCCAACTTTCGATACTGGATTTACCCAAATGCTTATTTCAGTGAGATAAGCACTTCAGAAGACCAAAATCTAAACTTCACCAAAACACCCAACTTTCAATGCTGGGTTCACTGAAGTGCTAATTTCAGTCAGATAAGCACTTCAGAAGATCAAAATCTAAACATCTCAAAACCACTCAACTTTCGATGCTGTGTTCACTGAAGTGCTTATTTCAGTCAGATAAGCACTTCAGAAGACCAAAAACTAAACTTCACCAAACCACCCAACTTTCAATGCTGGGTTCACTGAAGTGCTTATTGCAGTGAGATAAGCACTTCAGAAGACCAAAATCTAAACTTCACCAAAACACCCAACTTTCAATGATGGGTTCACTGAAGTGCTAATTTCAGTGAGATAAGCACTTCAGAAGATCAAAATCTAAACATCTCAAAACCACTCAACTTTCGATGCTGGGTTTACTGAAGTGCTTATTTCAGTGAGATAAGCACTTCAGAAGACGAAAATCTAAACTTCACCAAACCACCCAACTTTCAATGCTGGGTTCACTGAAGTGCTTATTTCAGTGAGATAAGCACTTCAGAAGACCAAAATCTAAACTTCACCAAACCACCCAACTTTCAATGCTGGGTTCACTGAAGTGCTTATTTCAGTGAGATAAGCACTTCAGAAGACCAAAATCTCAACATCACAAAACCACTCAAATTTCGATGCTGGGATCAATGAAGTGCTTATTTCATTGAGATAAGCACTTCACTTCGCCAAAATCCCACCCTCACAAACGACTCAACTTTTGATGCTGGTTCCACTGAATTGCTTATTTCAGTGAGATTAGCACTTCAGAAGTCCAAAATCTAAACATCACTAATCGACTCAACTTTTGATGCTGATTTGACTGAAATGCTTCTTTCAGTCAGATAAGCACATCAGAAGGCCAAAATCTCAACTTCACCAAACCACCCAACTTTCGAACCAGGATTTACACAAATGCTTATTTCAGTTTGATAAGCACTTCAGAAGACTAAAATCTTAACTTCACCAAACCACTCAACTTTCGATGCTGGGATCACTGAAGTGCCTATTTCAGTGAGATAAGCACTTCAGAAGACCAAAATCTAAACTTCACCAAACCACCCAACTTTCAATGCTGGGTTCACTGAAATGCTTCTTTCAGTCAGATAAGCACTTCAGAAGAACAAAATCTCAACATCTCAAAACCACTCAACTTTCGATGCTGGGTTCACTGAAGTGCTTATTTCAGTGAGATAAGCACTTCAGAAGACCAAAATCTCAAATTCACCAAACCACCCAACTTTCGATCCAGGATAAACCCAAAGGCTAATTTCAGTGAGATACGCACTTCAGAAGACAAAAATCTAAACTTCACCAAACCACTCAACTTTCGATGCTGGGATTCATGAAGTGATTATTTCAGTGAGTTAAGCACTTCAGAAGAGCAAAAACTCAACTTCACAAAACCACTCAACTTTCGATGCTGGGCTCACTGCAGTGCTTATTTCAGTGAGATAAGCACTTCAGAATGCCAAAATCCCAACCTCACCAAACGACTCAACTTCTGATACTGGTTTCACTGAAATGCTTCTTTCAGTCAGATAAGCACTTCAGAAGGCCAAAATCTCCACTTCACAAAACCAGCCAACTTTCGATACTGGATTTACCCAAATGCTTATTTCAGTGAGATAAGCACTTCAGAAGACCAAAATCTAAACTTCACCAAAACACCCAACTTTCAATGCTGGGTTCACTGAAGTGCTAATTTCAGTCAGATAAGCACTTCAGAAGATCAAAATCTAAACATCTCAAAACCACTCAACTTTCGATGCTGTGTTCACTGAAGTGCTTATTTCAGTCAGATAAGCACTTCAGAAGGCCAAAATCTCCACTTCACAAAACCAGCCAACTTTCGATACTGGATTTACCCAAATGCTTATTTCAGTGAGATAAGCACTTCAGAAGACCAAAATCTAAACTTCACCAAACCACCCAACTTTCAATGCTGGGTTCACTGAAGTGCTTATTGCAGTGAGATAAGCACTTCAGAAGATCAAAATCTCAACATCTCAAAACCACTCAACTTTCGATGCTGTGTTCACTGAAGTGCTTATTTCAGTGAGATAAGCACTTCAGAAGACCAAAATCTAAACTTCACCAAACCACCCAACTTTCAATGCTGGGTTCACTGAAGTGCTTATTTCAGTGAGATAAGCACTTCAGAAGAACAAAATCTAATCTTCACCAAACGACCCAACTTTCAATGCTGGGTTCACTGAAGTGCTTATTTCAGTGAGATAAGCACTTCACTTCGCCAAAATCCCAACCTCACCAAACGACTCAACTTTTGATGCTGGTTCCACTGAATTGCTTATTTCAGTGAGATTAGCACTTCAGAAGGCCAAAATCTAAACATCACTAAACGACTCAACTTTTGATACTGATTTCACTGAAATGCTTCTTTCAGTCAGATAAGCACATCAGAAGGCCAAAATCTCAACTTCACCAAACCACCCAACTTTCGATCCAGGATTTACACAAATGCTTATTTCAGTGAGATAAGCACTTCAGAAGACTAAAATCTTAACTTCACCAAACCACTCAACTTTCGATGCTGGGATCACTGAAGTGCCTATTTCAGTGAGATAAGCACTTCAGAAGACCAAAATCTCAACATCTCAAAACCACTCAACTTTCGATGCTGGGTTCACTGAAGTGCTTATTTCAGTGAGAGAAGCACTTCAGAAGACCAAAATCTCAAATTCACCAAACCACCCAACTTTCAATGCTGGGATCACTGAAGTGCTTATTTCAGTGAGATAAGCACTTCAGAAGAACAAAATCTCAACATCTCAAAACCACTCAACTTTCGATGCTGGGTGCACTGAAGTGCTTATTTCAGTGAGATAAGCACTTCAGAAGACCAAAATCTCAACATCACCAAACCACTCAAATTTCGATGCTGGGTTCACTGAAGTGCTTATTTCAGTGAGATAAGCACTTCAGAATGCCAAAATCCCAACCTCACCAAACGACTCAACTTATGATGCTGGTTCCACTGAATTGCTTATTTCAGTGAGATAAGCACTTCAGAAGAACAAAATCTCAACATCTCAAAACCACTCAACTTTCGATGCTGGGTGCACTGAAGTGCTTATTTCAGTGAGATAAGCACTTCAGAAGACCAAAATCTCAACATCACCAAACCACTCAAATTTCGATGCTGGGTTCACTGAAGTGCTTATTTCAGTGAGATAAGCACTTCAGAATGCCAATATCCCAACCTCACCAAACGACTCAACTTTTGATGCTGGTTCCACTGAATTGCTTATTTCAGTGAGATAAGCACTTCAGAAGGCCAAAATCTAAACATCACTAAATGACTCAACTTCTGATACTGATTTCACAGAAATGCTTCTTTAAGTCAGATAAGCACATCAGAAGGCCAAAATCTCAACTTCACCAAACCACCCAACTTTCGATCCAGGATTTACACAAATGCTTATTTCAGTGAGATAAGCACTTCAGAAGACTAAAATCTTAACTTCACCAAACCACTCAACTTTCGATGCTGGGATCACTGAAGTGCTTATTTCAGTGAGATAAGCACTTCAGAAGACCAAAATCTAAACTTCACCAAACCACCCAACTTTCAATGCTGGGATCACTGAAATGCTTCTTTCAGTCAGATAAGCACTTCAGAAGAACAAAATCTCAACATCTCAAAACCACTCAACTTTCGATGCTGGGTTCACTGAAGTGCTTATTTCAGTGAGATAAGCACTTCAGAAGACCAAAATCTCAACATCACCAAACCACTCAAATTTCGATGCTGGGTTCACTGAAGTGCTTATTTCAGTGAGATAAGCACTTCAGAAGACCAAAATCTCAACTTCACCAAACCACCCAACTTTCAATGCTGGGTTCACTGAAGTGCTTATTTCAGTGAGATAAGTACTTCAGAAGAACAAAATCCCAACCTCACCAAGCGACTGAACTTTTGATGCTGGTTGCACTGAATTGCTTATTTCAGTGAGATAAGCACTTCAGAAGGCCAAAATCTCAACTTCACTAAACGACTCAACTTTTGATGCTGATTTCACTGAAATGCTTCTTTCAGTCAGATATTCACATCAGAAGGCCAAAATCTCCAATTCACCAAACCACACAACTTTCGATCCAGGATATACCCAAAGGCTAATTTCAGTGTGATAAGCACATCAGAAGACAAAAATCTAAACTTCACCAAACCACTCAACTTTCGATGCTGGGATCACTGAAGTGCTTATTTCAGTGAGATAAGCACTTCAGAAGAGCAAAAACTCAACTTCACAAAATCACTCAACTTTCGATGCTGGGCTCACTGCAGTGCTTATTTCAGTGAGATAAGCACTTCAGAATGCCAAAATCCCAACCTCACCAAACGACTCAACTTTTGATACTGGTTTCACTGAAATGCTTCTTTCAGTCAGATAAGCACTTCAGAAGGCCAAAATCTCCACTTCACAAAACCAGCCAACTTTCGATACTGGATTTACCCAAATGCTTATTTCAGTGAGATAAGCACTTCAGAAGACCAAAATCTAAACTTCACCAAACCACCCAACTTTCAATGCTGGGTTCACTGAAGTGCTTATTGCAGTGAGATAAGCACTTCAGAAGATCAAAATCTAAACATCTCAAAACCACTCAACTTTCGATGCTGTGTTCACTGAAGTGCTTATTTCAGTGAGATAAGCACTTCAGAAGAACAAAATCTAAACTTCACCAAACCACCCAACTTTCAATGCTGGGTTCACTGAAGTGCTTATTTCAGTGAGATAAGCACTTCAGAAGACCAAAATCTAAACTTCACCAAACCACTCAACTTTCAATGCTGGGTTCACTGAAGTGCTTATTTCAGTGAGATAAGCACTTCAGAAGACCAAAATCTAAACATCTCAAAACCACTCAAATTTCGATGCTGTGTTCACTGAAGTGCTTATTTCAGTGAGATAAGCACTTCACTTCGCCAAAATCCCAACCTCACCAAACGACTCAACTTTTGATGCTGGTTCCACTGAATTGCTTATTTCAGTGAGATTAGCACTTCAGAAGGCCAAAATCTAAACATCACTAAACGACTCAACTTTTGATACTGATTTCACTGAAATGCTTCTTTCAGTCAGATAAGCACATCAGAAGGCCAAAATCTCAACTTCACCAAACCACCCAACTTTCGATCCAGGATTTACACAAATGCTTATTTCAGTGAGATAAGCACTTCAGAAGACTAAAATCTTAACTTCACCAAACCACTCAACTTTCGATGCTGGGATCACTGAAGTGCCTATTTCAGTGAGATAAGCACTTCAGAAGACCAAAATCTAAACTTCACCAAACCACCCAACTTTCAATGCTGGGTTCACTGAAATGCTTCTTTCAGTCAGATAAGCACTTCAGAAGAACAAAATCTCAACATCTCAAAACCACTCAACTTTCGATGCTGGGTTCACTGAAGTGCTTATTTCAGTGAGATAAGCACTTCAGAAGACCAAAATCTCAAATTCACCAAACCACCCAACTTTCGATCCAGGATAAACCCAAAGGCTAATTTCAGTGAGATAAGCACTTCAGAAGACAAAAATCTAAACTTCACCAAACCACTCAACTTTCGATGCTGGGATTCATGAAGTGATTATTTCAGTGAGTTAAGCACTTCAGAAGAGCAAAAACTCAACTTCACAAAACCACTCAACTTTCGATGCTGGGCTCACTGCAGTGCTTATTTCAGTGAGATAAGCACTTCAGAATGCCAAAATCCCAACCTCACCAAACGACTCAACTTTTGATACTGGTTTCACTGAAATGCTTCTTTCAGTCAGATAAGCAATTCAGAAGGCCAAAATCTCAACTTCACAAAACCAGCCAACTTTCGATACTGGATTTACCCAAATGCTTATTTCAGTGAGATAAGCACTTCAGAAGACCAAAATCTAAACTTCACCAAAACACCCAACTTTCAATGCTGGGTTCACTGAAGTGCTAATTTCAGTCAGATAAGCACTTCAGAAGATCAAAATCTAAACATCTCAAAACCACTCAACTTTCGATGCTGTGTTCACTGAAGTGCTTATTTCAGTGAGATAAGCACTTCAGAAGACCAAAATCTAAACTTCACCAAACCACCCAACTTTCAATGCTGGGTTCACTGAAGTGCTTATTGCAGTGAGATAAGCACTTCAGAAGACCAAAATCTAAACTTCACCAAAACACCCAACTTTCAATGATGGGTTCACTGAAGTGCTAATTTCAGTGAGATAAGCACTTCAGAAGATCAAAATCTAAACATCTCAAAACCACTCAACTTTCGATGCTGTGTTCACTGAAGTGCTTATTTCAGTGAGATAAGCACTTCAGAAGACCAAAATCTAAACTTCACCAAACCACCCAACTTTCAATGCTGGGTTCACTGAAGTGCTTATTGCAGTGAGATAAGCACTTCAGAAGACCAAAATCTAAACTTCACCAAAACACCCAACTTTCAATGATGGGTTCACTGAAGTGCTAATTTCAGTGAGATAAGCACTTCAGAAGATCCAAATCTAAACATCTCAAAACCACTCAACTTTCGATGCTGGGTTTACTGAAGTGCTTATTTCAGTGAGATAAGCACTTCAGAAGACCAAAATCTAAACTTCACCAAACCACCCAACTTTCAATGCTGGGTTCACTGAAGTGCTTATTTCAGTGAGATAAGCACTTCAGAAGACCAAAATCTAAACTTCACCAAACCACCCAACTTTCAATGCTGGGTTCACTGAAGTGATTATTTCAGTGAGATAAGCACTTCAGAAGACCAAAATCTCAACATCACAAAACCACTCAAATTTCGATGCTGGGTTCAATGAAGTGCTTATTTCATTGAGATAAGCACTTCACTTCGCCAAAATCCCAACCTCACCAAACGACTCAACTTTTGATGCTGGTTCCACTGAATTGCTTATTTCAGTGAGATAAGCACTTCAGAAGGCCAAAATCTAAACATCACTAATCGACTCAACTTTTGATGCTGATTTGACTGAAATGCTTCTTTCAGTCAGATAAGCACATCAGAAGGCCAAAATCTCAACTTCACCAAACCACCCAACTTTCGAACCAGGATTTACACAAATGCTTATTTCAGTTTGATAAGCACTTCAGAAGACTAAAATCTTAACTTCACCAAACCACTCAACTTTCGATGCTGGGATCACTGAAGTGCCTATTTCAGTGAGATAAGCACTTCAGAAGACCAAAATCTAAACTTCACCAAACCACCCAACTTTCAATGCTGGGTTCACTGAAATGCTTCTTTCAGTCAGATAAGCACTTCAGAAGAACAAAATCTCAACATATCAAAACCACTCAACTTTCGATGCTGGGTTCACTGAAGTGCTTATTTCAGTGAGATAAGCACTTCAGAAGGCCAAAATCTCAAATTCACCAAACCACCCAACTTTCGATCCAGGATAAACCCAAAGGCTAATTTCAGTGAGATACGCACTTCAGAAGACAAAAATCTAAACTTCACCAAACCACTCAACTTTCGATGCTGGGATTCATGAAGTGATTATTTCAGTGAGTTAAGCACTTCAGAAGAGCAAAAACTCAACTTCACAAAACCACTCAACTTTCGATGCTGGGCTCACTGCAGTGCTTATTTCAGTGAGATAAGCACTTCAGAATGCCAAAATCCCAACCTCACCAAACGACTCAACTTTTGATACTGGTTTCACTGAAATGCTTCTTTCAGTCAGATAAGCAATTCAGAAGGCCAAAATCTCAACTTCACAAAACCAGCCAACTTTCGATACTGGATTTACCCAAATGCTTATTTCAGTGAGATAAGCACTTCAGAAGACCAAAATCTAAACTTCACCAAAACACCCAACTTTCAATGCTGGGTTCACTGAAGTGCTAATTTCAGTCAGATAAGCACTTCAGAAGATCAAAATCTAAACATCTCAAAACCACTCAACTTTCGATGCTGTGTTCACTGAAGTGCTTATTTCAGTCAGATAAGCACTTCAGAAGGCCAAAATCTCCACTTCACAAAACCAGCCAACTTTCGATACTGGATTTACCCAAATGCTTATTTCAGTGAGATAAGCACTTCAGAAGACCAAAATCTAAACTTCACCAAACCACCCAACTTTCAATGCTGGGTTCACTGAAGTGCTTATTGCAGTGAGATAAGCACTTCAGAAGATCAAAATCTAAACATCTCAAAACCACTCAACTTTCGATGCTGTGTTCACTGAAGTGCTTATTTCAGTGAGATAAGCACTTCAGAAGACCAAAATCTAAACTTCACCAAACCACCCAACTTTCAATGCTGGGTTCACTGAAGTGCTTATTTCAGTGAGATAAGCACTTCAGAAGAACAAAATCTAAACTTCACCAAACGACCCAACTTTCAATGCTGGGTTCACTGAAGTGCTTATTTCAGTGAGATAAGCACTTCACTTCGCCAAAATCCCAACCTCACCAAACGACTCAACTTTTGATGCTGGTTCCACTGAATTGCTTATTTCAGTGAGATAAGCACTTCAGAAGGCCAAAATCTAAACATCACTAAACGACTCAACTTTTGATACTGATTTCACTGAAATGCTTCTTTCAGTCAGATAAGCACATCAGAAGGCCAAAATCTCAACTTCACCAAACCACCCAACTTTCGATCCAGGATTTACACAAATGCTTATTTCAGTGAGATAAGCACTTCAGAAGACTAAAATCTTAACTTCACCAAACCACTCAACTTTCGATGCTGGGATCACTGAAGTGCCTATTTCAGTGAGATAAGCACTTCAGAAGACCAAAATCTCAACATCTCAAAACCACTCAACTTTCGATGCTGGGTTCACTGAAGTGCTTATTTCAGTGAGAGAAGCACTTCAGAAGACCAAAATCTCAAATTCACCAAACCACCCAACTTTCAATGCTGGGATCACTGAAGTGCTTATTTCAGTGAGATAAGCACTTCAGAAGAACAAAATCTCAACATCTCAAAACCACTCAACTTTCGATGCTGGGTGCACTGAAGTGCTTATTTCAGTGAGATAAGCACTTCAGAAGACCAAAATCTCAACATCACCAAACCACTCAAATTTCGATGCTGGGTTCACTGAAGTGCTTATTTCAGTGAGATAAGCACTTCAGAATGCCAAAATCCCAACCTCACCAAACGACTCAACTTATGATGCTGGTTCCACTGAATTGCTTATTTCAGTGAGATAAGCACTTCAGAAGAACAAAATCTCAACATCTCAAAACCACTCAACTTTCGATGCTGGGTGCACTGAAGTGCTTATTTCAGTGAGATAAGCACTTCAGAAGACCAAAATCTCAACATCACCAAACCACTCAAATTTCGATGCTGGGTTCACTGAAGTGCTTATTTCAGTGAGATAAGCACTTCAGAATGCCAATATCCCAACCTCACCAAACGACTCAACTTTTGATGCTGGTTCCACTGAATTGCTTATTTCAGTGAGATAAGCACTTCAGAAGGCCAAAATCTAAACATCACTAAATGACTCAACTTCTGATACTGATTTCACAGAAATGCTTCTTTAAGTCAGATAAGCACATCAGAAGGCCAAAATCTCAACTTCACCAAACCACCCAACTTTCGATCCAGGATTTACACAAATGCTTATTTCAGTGAGATAAGCACTTCAGAAGACTAAAATCTTAACTTTACCAAACCACTCAACTTTCGATGCTGGGATCACTGAAGTGCTTATTTCAGTGAGATAAGCACTTCAGAAGACCAAAATCTAAACTTCACCAAACCACCCAACTTTCAATGCTGGGATCACTGAAATGCTTCTTTCAGTCAGATAAGCACTTCAGAAGAACAAAATCTCAACATCTCAAAACCACTCAACTTTCGATGCTGGGTTCACTGAAGTGCTTATTTCAGTGAGATAAGCACTTCAGAAGACCAAAATCTCAACTTCACCAAACCACTCAAATTTCGATGCTGGGTTCACTGAAGTGCTTATTTCAGTGAGATAAGTACTTCAGAAGAACAAAATCCCAACCTCACCAAGCGACTGAACTTTTGATGCTGGTTGCACTGAATTGCTTATGTCAGTGAGATAAGCACTTCAGAAGGCCAAAATCTCAACTTCACTAAACGACTCAACTTTTGATGCTGATTTCACTGAAATGCTTCTTTCAGTCAGATATTCACATCAGAAGGCCAAAATCTCCAATTCACCAAACCACACAACTTTCGATCCAGGATATACCCAAAGGCTAATTTCAGTGTGATAAGCACATCAGAAGACAAAAATCTAAACTTCACCAAACCACTCAACTTTCGATGCTGGGATCACTGAAGTGCTTATTTCAGTGAGATAAGCACTTCAGAAGAGCAAAAACTCAACTTCACAAAATCACTCAACTTTCGATGCTGGGCTCACTGCAGTGCTTATTTCAGTGAGATAAGCACTTCAGAATGCCAAAATCCCAACCTCACCAAACGACTCAACTTTTGATACTGGTTTCACTGAAATGCTTCTTTCAGTCAGATAAGCACTTCAGAAGGCCAAAATCTCCACTTCACAAAACCAGCCAACTTTCGATACTGGATTTACCCAAATGCTTATTTCAGTGAGATAAGCACTTCAGAAGACCAAAATCTAAACTTCACCAAACCACCCAACTTTCAATGCTGGGTTCACTGAAGTGCTTATTGCAGTGAGATAAGCACTTCAGAAGATCAAAATCTAAACATCTCAAAACCACTCAACTTTCGATGCTGTGTTCACTGAAGCGCTTATTTCAGTGAGATAAGCACTTCAGAAGACCAAAATTTAAACTTCACCAAGCCACCCAACTTTCAATGCTGGGTTCACTGAAGTGCTTATTTCAGTGAGATAAGCACTTCAGAAGACCAAAATCTAAACTTCACCAAACCACCCAACTTTCAATGCTGGGTTCACTGAAGTGCTTATTTCAGTGAGATAAGCACTTCAGAAGACCAAAATCTAAACTTCACCAAACCACTCAACTTTCAATGCTGGGTTCACTGAAGTGCTTATTTCAGTGAGATAAGCACTTCAGAAGACCAAAATCTAAACATCTCAAAACCACTCAAATTTCGATGCTGTGTTCACTGAAGTGCTTATTTCAGTGAGATAAGCACTTCACTTCGCCAAAATCCCAACCTCACCAAACGACTCAACTTTTGATGCTGGTTCCACTGAATTGCTTATTTCAGTGAGATTAGCACTTCAGAAGGCCAAAATCTAAACATCACTAAACGACTCAACTTTTGATACTGATTTCACTGAAATGCTTCTTTCAGTCAGATAAGCACATCAGAAGGCCAAAATCTCAACTTCACCAAACCACCCAACTTTCGATCCAGGATTTACACAAATGCTTATTTCAGTGAGATAAGCACTTCAGAAGACTAAAATCTTAACTTCACCAAACCACTCAACTTTCGATGCTGGGATCACTGAAGTGCCTATTTCAGTGAGATAAGCACTTCAGAAGACCAAAATCTAAACTTCACCAAACCACCCAACTTTCAATGCTGGGTTCACTGAAATGCTTCTTTCAGTCAGATAAGCACTTCAGAAGAACAAAATCTCAACATCTCAAAACCACTCAACTTTCGATGCTGGGTTCACTGAAGTGCTTATTTCAGTGAGATTAGCACTTCAGAAGACCAAAATCTCAACATCACCAAACCACTCAAATTTCGATGCTGGGTTCACTGAAGTGCTTATTTCAGTGAGATAAGCACTTCAGAAGACCAAAATCTCAAATTCACCAAACCACCCAACTTTCGATCCAGGATAAACCCAAAGGCTAATTTCAGTGAGATACGCACTTCAGAAGACAAAAATCTAAACTTCACCAAACCACTCAACTTTCGATGCTGGGATTCATGAAGTGATTATTTCAGTGAGTTAAGCACTTCAGAAGAGCAAAAACTCAACTTCACAAAACCACTCAACTTTCGATGCTGGGCTCACTGCAGTGCTTATTTCAGTGAGATAAGCACTTCAGAATGCCAAAATCCCAACCTCACCAAACGACTCAACTTTTGATACTCGTTTCACTGAAATGCTTCTTTCAGTCAGATAAGCAATTCAGAAGGCCAAAATCTCAACTTCACAAAACCAGCCAACTTTCGATACTGGATTTACCCAAATGCTTATTTCAGTGAGATAAGCACTTCAGAAGACCAAAATCTAAACTTCACCAAAACACCCAACTTTCAATGCTGGGTTCACTGAAGTGCTAATTTCAGTCAGATAAGCACTTCAGAAGATCAAAATCTAAACATCTCAAAACCACTCAACTTTCGATGCTGTGTTCACTGAAGTGCTTATTTCAGTCAGATAAGCACTTCAGAAGGCCAAAATCTCCACTTCACAAAACCAGCCAACTTTCGATACTGGATTTACCCAAATGCTTATTTCAGTGAGATAAGCACTTCAGAAGACCAAAATCTAAACTTCACCAAACCACCCACCTTTCAATGCTGGGTTCACTGAAAAGTGCTTATTGCAGTGAGATAAGCACTTCAGAAGATCAAAATCTAAACATCTCAAACCCACTCAACTTTCGATGCTGTGTTCACTGAAGTGCTTATTTCAGTGAGATAAGCACTTCAGAAGACCAAAATCTAAACTTCACCAAACCACCCAACTTTCAATGCTGGGTTCACTGAAGTGCTTATTTCAGTGAGATAAGCACTTCAGAAGGACAAAATCTCAACATCTCAAAACCACTCAACTTTCGATGCTGTGTTCACTGAAGTGCTTATTTCAGTGAGATAAGCACTTCAGAAGACCAAAATCTAAACTTCACCAAACCACCCAACTTTCAATGCTGGGTTCACTGAAGTGCTTATTTCAGTGAGATAAGCACTTCAGAAAAACAAAATCTAAACTTCACCAAACCACCCAACTTTCAATGCTGGGTTCACTGAAGTGCTTATTTCAGTGAGATAAGCACTTCAGAAGACCAAAATCTAAACTTCACCAAACCACTCAACTTTCAATGCTGGGTTCACTGAAGTGCTTATTTCAGTGAGATAAGCACTTCAGAAGACCAAAATCTAAACATCTCAAAACCACTCAAATTTCGATGCTGTGTTCACTGAAGTGCTTATTTCAGTGAGATAAGCACTTCACTTCGCCAAAATCCCAACCTCACCAAACGACTCAACTTTTGATGCTGGTTCCACTGAATTGCTTATTTCAGTGAGATTAGCACTTCAGAAGGCCAAAATCTAAACATCACTAAACGACTCAACTTTTGATACTGATTTCACTGAAATGCTTCTTTCAGTCATATAAGCACATCAGAAGGCCAAAATCTCAACTTCACCAAACCACCCAACTTTCGATCCAGGATTTACACAAATGCTTATTTCAGTGTGATAAGCACTTCAGAAGACTAAAATCTTAACTTCACCAAACCACTCAACTTTCGATGCTGGGATCACTGAAGTGCCTATTTCAGTGAGATAAGCACTTCAGAAGACCAAAATCTAAACTTCACCAAACCACCCAACTTTCAATGCTGGGTTCACTGAAATGCTTCTTTCAGTCAGATAAGCACTTCAGAAGAACAAAATCTCAACATCTCAAAACCACTCAACTTTCGATGCTGGGTTCACTGAAGTGCTTATTTCAGTGAGATAAGCACTTCAGAAGACCAAAATCTCAAATTCACCAAACCACCCAACTTTCGATCCAGGATAAACCCAAAGGCTAATTTCAGTGAGATAAGCACTTCAGAAGACAAAAATCTAAACTTCACCAAACCACTCAACTTTCGATGCTGGGATTCATGAAGTGATTATTTCAGTGAGTTAAGCACTTCAGAAGAGCAAAAACTCAACTTCACAAAACCACTCAACTTTCGATGCTGGGCTCACTGCAGTGCTTATTTCAGTGAGATAAGCACTTCAGAATGCCAAAATCCCAACCTCACCAAACGACTCAACTTTTGATACTGGTTTCACTGAAATGCTTCTTTCAGTCAGATAAGCAATTCAGAAGGCCAAAATCTCAACTTCACAAAACCAGCCAACTTTCGATACTGGATTTACCCAAATGCTTATTTCAGTGAGATAAGCACTTCAGAAGACCAAAATCTAAACTTCACCAAAACACCCAACTTTCAATGCTGGGTTCACTGAAGTGCTAATTTCAGTCAGATAAGCACTTCAGAAGATCAAAATCTAAACATCTCAAAACCTCTCAACTTTCGATGCTGTGTTCACTGAAGTGCTTATTTCAGTGAGATAAGCACTTCAGAAGACCAAAATCTAAACTTCACCAAACCACCCAACTTTCAATGCTGGGTTCACTGAAGTGCTTATTGCAGTGAGATAAGCACTTCAGAAGACCAAAATCTAAACTTCACCAAAACACCCAACTTTCAATGCTGGGTTCACTGAAGTGCTAATTTCAGTGAGATAAGCACTTCAGAAGAACAAAATCTCAACATCTCAAAACCACTCAACTTTCGATGCTGGGTTCACTGAAGTGCTTATTTCAGTGAGATAAGCACTTCAGAAGACCAAAATCTCAAATTCACCAAACCACCCAACTTTCGATCCAGGATAAACCCAAAGGCTAATTTCAGTGAGATACGCACTTCAGAAGACAAAAATCTAAACTTCACCAAACCACTCAACTTTCGATGCTGGGATTCATGAAGTGATTATTTCAGTGAGTTAAGCACTTCAGAAGAGCAAAAACTCAACTTCACAAAACCACTCAACTTTCGATGCTGGGCTCACTGCAGTGCTTATTTCAGTGAGATAAGCACTTCAGAATGCCAAAAGCCCAACCTCACCAAACGACTCAACTTTTGATACTGGTTTCACTGAAATGCTTCTTTCAGTCAGATAAGCAATTCAGAAGGCCAAAATCTCAACTTCACAAAACCAGCCAACTTTCGATACTGGATTTACCCAAATGCTTATTTCAGTGAGATAAGCACTTCAGAAGACCAAAATCTAAACTTCACCAAAACACCCAACTTTCAATGCTGGGTTCACTGAAGTGCTAATTTCAGTCAGATAAGCACTTCAGAAGATCAAAATCTAAACATCACAAAACCACTCAACTTTCGATGCTGTGTTCACTGAAGTGCTTATTTCAGTCAGATAAGCACTTCAGAAGGCCAAAATCTCCACTTCACAAAACCAGCCAACTTTCGATACTGGATTTACCCAAATGCTTATTTCAGTGAGATAAGCACTTCAGAAGACCAAAATCTAAACTTCACCAAACCACCCAACTTTCAATGCTGGGTTCACTGAAAAGCTTATTGCAGTGAGATAAGCACTTCAGAAGATCAAAATCTAAACATCTCAAAACCAAACAACTTTCGATGCTGTGTTCACTGAAGTGCTTATTTCAGTGAGATAAGCACTTCAGAAGACCAAAATCTCAACATCACCAAACCACTCAAATTTCGATGCTGGGTTCACTGAAGTGCTTATTTCAGTGAGATAAGCACTTCAGAAGACCAAAATCTCAACTTCACCAAACCACCCAACTTTCAATGCTGGGTTCACTGAAGTGCTTATTGCAGTGAGATAAGCACATCAGAAGATCAAAATCTAAACATCTCAAAACCACTCAACTTTCGATGCTGTGTTCACTGAAGCGCTTATTTCAGTGAGATAAGCACTTCAGAAGACCAAAATCTAAACTTCACCAAACCACCCAACTTTCAATGCTGGGTTCACTGAAGTGCTTATTTCAGTGAGATAAGCACTTCAGAAGAACAAAATCTAAACTTCACCAAACCACCCAACTTTCATTGCTGGGTTCACTGAAGTGCTTATTTCAGTGAGATAAGCACTTCAGAAGACCAAAATCTAAACTTCACCAAACCACTCAACTTTCAATGCTGGGTTCACTGAAGTGCTTATTTCAGTGAGATAAGCACTTCAGAAGACCAAAATCTAAACATCTCAAAACCACTCAAATTTCGATGCTGTGTTCACTGAAGTGCTTATTTCAGTGAGATAAGCACTTCACTTCGCCAAAATCCCAACCTCACCAAACGACTCAACTTTTGATGCTGGTTCAACTGAATTGCTTATTTCAGTGAGATTAGCACTTCAGAAGGCCAAAATCTAAACATCACTAAACGACTCAACTTTTGATACTGATTTCACTGAAATGCTTCTTTCAGTCAGATAAGCACATCAGAAGGCCAAAATCTCAACTTCACCAAACCACCCAACTTTCGATCCAGGATTTACACAAATGCTTATTTCAGTGAGATAAGCACTTCAGAAGACTAAAATCTTAACTTCACCAAACCACTCAACTTTCGATGCTGGGATCACTGAAGTGCCTATTTCAGTGAGATAAGCACTTCAGAAGACCAAAATCTAAACTTCACCAAACCACCCAACTTTCAATGCTGGGTTCACTGAAATGCTTCTTTCAGTCAGATAAGCACTTCAGAAGAACAAAATCTCAACATCTCAAAACCACTCAACTTTCGATGCTGGGTTCACTGAAGTGCTTATTTCAGTGAGATAAGCACTTCAGAAGACCAAAATCTCAACATCACCAAACCACTCAAATTTCGATGCTGGGTTCACTGAAGTGCTTATTTCAGTGAGATAAGCACTTCAGAAGACCAAAATCTCAAATTCACCAAACCACCCAACTTTCGATCCAGGATAAACCCAAAGGCTAATTTCAGTGAGATAAGCACTTCAGAAGACAAAAATCTAAACTTCACCAAACCACTCAACTTTCGATGCTGGGATTCATGAAGTGATTATTTCAGTGAGTTAAGCACTTCAGAAGAGCAAAAACTCAACTTCACAAAACCACTCAACTTTCGATGCTGGGCTCACTGCAGTGCTTATTTCAGTGAGATAAGCACTTCAGAATGCCAAAATCCCAACCTCACCAAACGACTCAACTTTTGATACTGGTTTCACTGAAATGCTTCTTTCAGTCAGATAAGCAATTCAGAAGGCCAAAATCTCAACTTCACAAAACCAGCCAACTTTCGATACTGGATTTACCCAAATGCTTATTTCAGTGAGATAAGCACTTCAGAAGACCAAAATCTAAACTTCACCAAAACACCCAACTTTCAATGCTGGGTTCACTGAAGTGCTAATTTCAGTCAAATAAGCACTTCAGAAGATCAAAATCTAAACAGCTCAAAACCACTCAACTTTCGATGCTGTGTTCACTGAAGTGCTTATTTCAGTCAGATAAGCACTTCAGAAGGCCAAAATCTCCACTTCACAAAACCAGCCAACTTTCGATACTGGATTTACCCAAATGCTTATTTCAGTGAGATAAGCACTTCAGAAGACCAAAATCTAAACTTCACCAAACCACCCAACTTTCAATGCTGGGATCACTGAAGTGCTTATTTCAGTGAGATAAGCACTTCAGAAGAACAAAATCTCAACATCTCAAAACCACTCAACTTTCGATGCTGGGTGCACTGAAGTGCTTATTTCAGTGAGATAAGCACTTCAGAAGACCAAAATCTCAACATCACCAAACCACTCAAATTTCGATGCTGGGTTCACTGAAGTGCTTATTTCAGTGAGATAAGCACTTCAGAATGCCAAAATCCCAACCTCACCAAACGACTCAACTTATGATGCTGGTTCCACTGCAGTGCTTATTTCAGTGAGATAAGCACTTCAGAAGAACAAAATCTCAACATCTCAAAACCACTCAACTTTCGATGCTGGGTGCACTGAAGTGCTTATTTCAGTGAGATAAGCACTTCAGTAGACCAAAATCTCAACATCACCAAACCACTCAAATTTCGATGCTGGGTTCACTGAAGTGCTTATTTCAGTGAGATAAGCACTTCAGAATGCCAAAATCCCAACCTCACCAAACGACTCAACTTTTGATGCTGGTTCCACTGAATTGCTTATTTCAGTGAGATAAGCACTTCAGAAGGCCAAAATCTAAACATCACTAAATGACTCAACTTCTGATACTGATTTCACAGAAATGCTTCTTTAAGTCAGATAAGCACATCAGAAGGCCAAAATCTCAACTTCACCAAACCACCCAACTTTCGATCCAGGATTTACACAAATGCTTATTTCAGTGAGATAAGCACTTCAGAAGACTAAAATCTTAACTTCACCAAACCACTCAACTTTCGATGCTGGGATCACTGAAGTGCTTATTTCAGTGAGATAAGCACTTCAGAAGACCAAAATCTAAACTTCACCAAACCACCCAACTTTCAATGCTGGGATCACTGAAATGCTTCTTTCAGTCAGATAAGCACTTCAGAAGAACAAAATCTCAACATCTCAAAACCACTCAACTTTCGATGCTGGGTTCACTGAAGTGCTTATTTCAGTGAGATAAGCACTTCAGAAGACCAAAATCTCAACATCACCAAACCACTCAAATTTCGATGCTGGGTTCACTGAAGTGCTTATTTCAGTGAGATAAGCACTTCAGAAGACCAAAATCTCAACTTCACCAAACCACCCAACTTTCAATGCTGGGTTCACTGAAGTGCTTATTTCAGTGAGATAAGTACTTCAGAAGAACAAAATCCCAACCTCACCAAGCGACTGAACTTTTGATGCTGGTTGCACTGAATTGCTTATGTCAGTGAGATAAGCACTTCAGAAGGCCAAAATCTCAACTTCACTAAACGACTCAACTTTTGATGCTGATTTCACTGAAATGCTTCTTTCAGTCAGATATTCACATCAGAAGGCCAAAATCTCCAATTCACCAAACCACACAACTTTCGATCCAGGATATACCCAAAGGCTAATTTCAGTGTGATAAGCACATCAGAAGACAAAAATCTAAACTTCACCAAACCACTCAACTTTCGATGCTGGGATCACTGAAGTGCTTATTTCAGTGAGATAAGCACTTCAGAAGAGCAAAAACTCAACTTCACAAAATCACTCAACTTTCGATGCTGGGCTCACTGCAGTGCTTATTTCATTGAGATAAGCACTTCAGAATGCCAAAATCCCAACCTCACCAAACGACTCAACTTTTGATACTGGTTTCACTGAAATGCTTCTTTCAGTCAGATAAGCACTTCAGAAGGCCAAAATCTCCACTTCACAAAACCAGCCAACTTTCGATACTGGATTTACCCAAATGCTTATTTCAGTG
Source organism: Stegostoma tigrinum (assembly GCF_030684315.1). Classification (NCBI taxonomy): domain Eukaryota; kingdom Metazoa; phylum Chordata; class Chondrichthyes; order Orectolobiformes; family Stegostomatidae; genus Stegostoma; species Stegostoma tigrinum. Next base: position 438,747 of record NW_026728674.1, on the reverse strand, counting down.
AGATAAGCACTTCAGAAGACCAAAATCTAAACTTCACCAAACCACCCAACTTTCAATGCTGGGTTCACTGAAGTGCTTATTGCAGTGAGATAAGCACTTCAGAAGATCAAAATCTAAACATCTCAAAACCACTCAACTTTCGATGCTGTGTTCACTGAAGCGCTTATTTCAGTGAGATAAGCACTTCAGAAGACCAAAATTTAAACTTCACCAAGCCACCCAACTTTCAATGCTGGGTTCACTGAAGTGCTTATTTCAGTGAGATAAGCACTTCAGAAGAACAAAATCTAAACTTCACCAAACCACCCAACTTTCAATGCTGGGTTCACTGAAGTGCTTATTTCAGTGAGATAAGCACTTCAGAAGACCAAAATCTAAACTTCACCAAACCACTCAACTTTCAATGCTGGGTTCACTGAAGTGCTTATTTCAGTGAGATAAGCACTTCAGAAGACGAAAATCTAAACATCTCAAAACCACTCAAATTTCGATGCTGTGTTCACTGAAGTGCTTATTTCAGTGAGATAAGCACTTCACTTCGCCAAAATCCCAACCTCACCAAACGACTCAACTTTTGATGCTGGTTCCACTGAATTGCTTATTTCAGTGAGATTAGCACTTCAGAAGGCCAAAATCTAAACATCACTAAACGACTCAACTTTTGATACTGATTTCACTGAAATGCTTCTTTCAGTCAGATAAGCACATCAGAAGGCCAAAATCTCAACTTCACCAAACCACCCAACTTTCGATCCAGGATTTACACAAATGCTTATTTCAGTGAGATAAGCACTTCAGAAGACTAAAATCTTAACTTCACCAAACCACTCAACTTTCGATGCTGGGATCACTGAAGTGCCTATTTCAGTGAGATAAGCACTTCAGAAGACCAAAATCTAAACTTCACCAAACCACCCAACTTTCAATGCTGGGTTCACTGAAATGCTTCTTTCAGTCAGATAAGCACTTCAGAAGAACAAAATCTCAACATCTCAAAACCACTCAACTTTCGATGCTGGGTTCACTGAAGTGCTTATTTCAGTGAGATTAGCACTTCAGAAGACCAAAATCTCAACATCACCAAACCACTCAAATTTCGATGCTGGGTTCACTGAAGTGCTTATTTCAGTGAGATAAGCACTTCAGAAGACCAAAATCTCAAATTCACCAAACCACCCAACTTTCGATCCAGGATAAACCCAAAGGCTAATTTCAGTGAGATACGCACTTCAGAAGACAAAAATCTAAACTTCACCAAACCACTCAACTTTCGATGCTGGGATTCATGAAGTGATTATTTCAGTGAGTTAAGCACTTCAGAAGAGCAAAAACTCAACTTCACAAAACCACTCAACTTTCGATGCTGGGCTCACTGCAGTGCTTATTTCAGTGAGATAAGCACTTCAGAATGCCAAAATCCCAACCTCACCAAACGACTCAACTTTTGATACTGGTTTCACTGAAATGCTTCTTTCAGTCAGATAAGCAATTCAGAAGGCCAAAATCTCAACTTCACAAAACCAGCCAACTTTCGATACTGGATTTACCCAAATGCTTATTTCAGTGAGATAAGCACTTCAGAAGACCAAAATCTAAACTTCACCAAACCACCCAACTTTCAATGCTGGGATCACTGAAGTGCTTATTTCAGTGAGATAAGCACTTCAGAAGAACAAAATCTCAACATCTCAAAACCACTCAACTTTCGATGCTGGGTGCACTGAAGTGCTTATTTCAGTGAGATAAGCACTTCAGTAGACCAAAATCTCAACATCACCAAACCACTCAAATTTCGATGCTGGGTTCACTGAAGTGCTTATTTCAGTGAGATAAGCACTTCAGAATGCCAAAATCCCAACCTCACCAAACGACTCAACTTTTGATGCTGGTTCCACTGAATTGCTTATTTCAGTGAGATAAGCACTTCAGAAGGCCAAAATCTAAACATCACTAAATGACTCAACTTCTGATACTGATTTCACAGAAATGCTTCTTTAAGTCAGATAAGCACATCAGAAGGCCAAAATCTCAACTTCACCAAACCACCCAACTTTCGATCCAGGATTTACACAAATGCTTATTTCAGTGAGATAAGCACTTCAGAAGACTAAAATCTTAACTTCACCAAACCACTCAACTTTCGATGCTGGGATCACTGAAGTGCTTATTTCAGTGAGATAAGCACTTCAGAAGACCAAAATCTAAACTTCACCAAACCACCCAACTTTCAATGCTGGGATCACTGAAATGCTTCTTTCAGTCAGATAAGCACTTCAGAAGAACAAAATCTCAACATCTCAAAACCACTCAACTTTCGATGCTGGGTTCACTGAAGTGCTTATTTCAGTGAGATAAGCACTTCAGAAGACCAAAATCTCAACATCACCAAACCACTCAAATTTCGATGCTGGGTTCACTGAAGTGCTTATTTCAGTGAGATAAGCACTTCAGAAGACCAAAATCTCAACTTCACCAAACCACCCAACTTTCAATGCTGGGTTCACTGAAGTGCTTATTTCAGTGAGATAAGTACTTCAGAAGAACAAAATCCCAACCTCACCAAGCGACTGAACTTTTGATGCTGGTTGCACTGAATTGCTTATGTCAGTGAGATAAGCACTTCAGAAGGCCAAAATCTCAACTTCACTAAACGACTCAACTTTTGATGCTGATTTCACTGAAATGCTTCTTTCAGTCAGATATTCACATCAGAAGGCCAAAATCTCCAATTCACCAAACCACACAACTTTCGATCCAGGATATACCCAAAGGCTAATTTCAGTGTGATAAGCACATCAGAAGACAAAAATCTAAACTTCACCAAACCACTCAACTTTCGATGCTGGGATCACTGAAGTGCTTATTTCAGTGAGATAAGCACTTCAGAAGAGCAAAAACTCAACTTCACAAAATCACTCAACTTTCGATGCTGGGCTCACTGCAGTGCTTATTTCATTGAGATAAGCACTTCAGAATGCCAAAATCCCAACCTCACCAAACGACTCAACTTTTGATACTGGTTTCACTGAAATGCTTCTTTCAGTCAGATAAGCACTTCAGAAGGCCAAAATCTCCACTTCACAAAACCAGCCAACTTTCGATACTGGATTTACCCAAATGCTTATTTCAGTGAGATAAGCACTTCAGAAGACCAAAATCTAAACTTCACCAAACCACCCAACTTTCAATGCTGGGTTCACTGAAGTGCTTATTGCAGTGAGATAAGCACTTCAGAAGATCAAAATCTAAACATCTCAAAACCACTCAACTTTCGATGCTGTGTTCACTGAAGCGCTTATTTCAGTGAGATAAGCACTTCAGAAGACCAAAATTTAAACTTCACCAAGCCACCCAACTTTCAATGCTGGGTTCACTGAAGTGCTTATTTCAGTGAGATAAGCACTTCAGAAGAACAAAATCTAAACTTCACCAAACCACCCAACTTTCAATGCTGGGTTCACTGAAGTGCTTATTTCAGTGAGATAAGCACTTCAGAAGACCAAAATCTAAACTTCACCAAACCACTCAACTTTCAATGCTGGGTTCACTGAAGTGCTTATTTCAGTGAGATAAGCACTTCAGAAGACGAAAATCTAAACATCTCAAAACCACTCAAATTTCGATGCTGTGTTCACTGAAGTGCTTATTTCAGTGAGATAAGCACTTCACTTCGCCAAAATCCCAACCTCACCAAACGACTCAACTTTTGATGCTGGTTCCACTGAATTGCTTATTTCAGTGAGATTAGCACTTCAGAAGGCCAAAATCTAAACATCACTAAACGACTCAACTTTTGATACTGATTTCACTGAAATGCTTCTTTCAGTCAGATAAGCACATCAGAAGGCCAAAATCTCAACTTCACCAAACCACCCAACTTTCGATCCAGGATTTACACAAATGCTTATTTCAGTGAGATAAGCACTTCAGAAGACTAAAATCTTAACTTCACCAAACCACTCAACTTTCGATGCTGGGATCACTGAAGTGCCTATTTCAGTGAGATAAGCACTTCAGAAGACCAAAATCTAAACTTCACCAAACCACCCAACTTTCAATGCTGGGTTCACTGAAATGCTTCTTTCAGTCAGATAAGCACTTCAGAAGAACAAAATCTCAACATCTCAAAACCACTCAACTTTCGATGCTGGGTTCACTGAAGTGCTTATTTCAGTGAGATTAGCACTTCAGAAGACCAAAATCTCAACATCACCAAACCACTCAAATTTCGATGCTGGGTTCACTGAAGTGCTTATTTCAGTGAGATAAGCACTTCAGAAGACCAAAATCTCAAATTCACCAAACCACCCAACTTTCGATCCAGGATAAACCCAAAGGCTAATTTCAGTGAGATACGCACTTCAGAAGACAAAAATCTAAACTTCACCAAACCACTCAACTTTCGATGCTGGGATTCATGAAGTGATTATTTCAGTGAGTTAAGCACTTCAGAAGAGCAAAAACTCAACTTCACAAAACCACTCAACTTTCGATGCTGGGCTCACTGCAGTGCTTATTTCAGTGAGATAAGCACTTCAGAATGCCAAAATCCCAACCTCACCAAACGACTCAACTTTTGATACTGGTTTCACTGAAATGCTTCTTTCAGTCAGATAAGCAATTCAGAAGGCCAAAATCTCAACTTCACAAAACCAGCCAACTTTCGATACTGGATTTACCCAAATGCTTATTTCAGTGAGATAAGCACTTCAGAAGACCAAAATCTAAACTTCACCAAACCACCCAACTTTCAATGCTGGGATCACTGAAGTGCTTATTTCAGTGAGATAAGCACTTCAGAAGAACAAAATCTCAACATCTCAAAACCACTCAACTTTCGATGCTGGGTGCACTGAAGTGCTTATTTCAGTGAGATAAGCACTTCAGAAGACCAAAATCTCAACATCACCAAACCACTCAAATTTCGATGCTGGGTTCACTGAAGTGCTTATTTCAGTGAGATAAGCACTTCAGAATGCCAAAATCCCAACCTCACCAAACGACTCAACTTATGATGCTGGTTCCACTGAATTGCTTATTTCAGTGAGATAAGCACTTCAGAAGAACAAAATCTCAACATCTCAAAACCACTCAACTTTCGATGCTGGGTGCACTGAAGTGCTTATTTCAGTGAGATAAGCACTTCAGAAGACCAAAATCTCAACATCACCAAACCACTCAAATTTCGATGCTGGGTTCACTGAAGTGCTTATTTCAGTGAGATAAGCACTTCAGAATGCCATTATCCCAACCTCACCAAACGACTCAACTTTTGATGCTGGTTCCACTGAATTGCTTATTTCAGTGAGATAAGCACTTCAGAAGGCCAAAATCTAAACATCACTAAATGACTCAACTTCTGATACTGATTTCACAGAAATGCTTCTTTAAGTCAGATAAGCACATCAGAAGGCCAAAATCTCAACTTCACCAAACCACCCAACTTTCGATCCAGGATTTACACAAATGCTTATTTCAGTGAGATAAGCACTTCAGAAGACTAAAATCTTAACTTCACCAAACCACTCAACTTTCGATGCTGGGATCACTGAAGTGCTTATTTCAGTGAGATAAGCACTTCAGAAGACCAAAATCTAAACTTCACCAAAACACCCAACTTTCAATGCTGGGTTCACTGAAGTGCTAATTTCAGTCAAATAAGCACTTCAGAAGATCAAAATCTAAACAGCTCAAAACCACTCAACTTTCGATGCTGTGTTCACTGAAGTGCTTATTTCAGTCAGATAAGCACTTCAGAAGGCCAAAATCTCCACTTCACAAAACCAGCCAACTTTCGATACTGGATTTACCCAAATGCTTATTTCAGTGAGATAAGCACTTCAGAAGACCAAAATCTAAACTTCACCAAACCACCCAACTTTCAATGCTGGGATCACTGAAGTGCTTATTTCAGTGAGATAAGCACTTCAGAAGAACAAAATCTCAACATCTCAAAACCACTCAACTTTCGATGCTGGGTGCACTGAAGTGCTTATTTCAGTGAGATAAGCACTTCAGAAGACCAAAATCTCAACATCACCAAACCACTCAAATTTCGATGCTGGGTTCACTGAAGTGCTTATTTCAGTGAGATAAGCACTTCAGAATGCCAAAATCCCAACCTCACCAAACGACTCAACTTATGATGCTGGTTCCACTGCAGTGCTTATTTCAGTGAGATAAGCACTTCAGAAGAACAAAATCTCAACATCTCAAAACCACTCAACTTTCGATGCTGGGTGCACTGAAGTGCTTATTTCAGTGAGATAAGCACTTCAGAAGACCAAAATCTCAACATCACCAAACCACTCAAATTTCGATGCTGGGTTCACTGAAGTGCTTATTTCAGTGAGATAAGCACTTCAGAATGCCAAAATCCCAACCTCACCAAACGACTCAACTTTTGATGCTGGTTCCACTGAATTGCTTATTTCAGTGAGATAAGCACTTCAGAAGGCCAAAATCTAAACATCACTAAATGACTCAACTTCTGATACTGATTTCACAGAAATGCTTCTTTAAGTCAGATAAGCACATCAGAAGGCCAAAATCTCAACTTCACCAAACCACCCAACTTTCGATCCAGGATTTACACAAATGCTTATTTCAGTGAGATAAGCACTTCAGAAGACTAAAATCTTAACTTCACCAAACCACTCAACTTTCGATGCTGGGATCACTGAAGTGCTTATTTCAGTGAGATAAGCACTTCAGAAGACCAAAATCTAAACTTCACCAAACCACCCAACTTTCAATGCTGGGATCACTGAAATGCTTCTTTCAGTCAGATAAGCACTTCAGAAGAACAAAATCTCAACATCTCAAAACCACTCAACTTTCGATGCTGGGTTCACTGAAGTGCTTATTTCAGTGAGATAAGCACTTCAGAAGACCAAAATCTCAACATCACCAAACCACTCAAATTTCGATGCTGGGTTCACTGAAGTGCTTATTTCAGTGAGATAAGCACTTCAGAAGACCAAAATCTCAACTTCACCAAACCACCCAACTTTCAATGCTGGGTTCACTGAAGTGCTTATTTCAGTGAGATAAGTACTTCAGAAGAACAAAATCCCAACCTCACCAAGCGACTGAACTTTTGATGCTGGTTGCACTGAATTGCTTATGTCAGTGAGATAAGCACTTCAGAAGGCCAAAATCTCAACTTCACTAAACGACTCAACTTTTGATGCTGATTTCACTGAAATGCTTCTTTCAGTCAGATATTCACATCAGAAGGCCAAAATCTCCAATTCACCAAACCACACAACTTTCGATCCAGGATATACCCAAAGGCTAATTTCAGTGTGATAAGCACATCAGAAGACAAAAATCTAAACTTCACCAAACCACTCAACTTTCGATGCTGGGATCACTGAAGTGCTTATTTCAGTGAGATAAGCACTTCAGAAGAGCAAAAACTCAACTTCACAAAATCACTCAACTTTCGATGCTGGGCTCACTGCAGTGCTTATTTCATTGAGATAAGCACTTCAGAATGCCAAAATCCCAACCTCACCAAACGACTCAACTTTTGATACTGGTTTCACTGAAATGCTTCTTTCAGTCAGATAAGCACTTCAGAAGGCCAAAATCTCCACTTCACAAAACCAGCCAACTTTCGATACTGGATTTACCCAAATGCTTATTTCAGTGAGATAAGCACTTCAGAAGACCAAAATCTAAACTTCACCAAACCACCCAACTTTCAATGCTGGGTTCACTGAAGTGCTTATTGCAGTGAGATAAGCACTTCAGAAGATCAAAATCTAAACATCTCAAAACCACTCAACTTTCGATGCTGTGTTCACTGAAGCGCTTATTTCAGTGAGATAAGCACTTCAGAAGACCAAAATTTAAACTTCACCAAGCCACCCAACTTTCAATGCTGGGTTCACTGAAGTGCTTATTTCAGTGAGATAAGCACTTCAGAAGAACAAAATCTAAACTTCACCAAACCACCCAACTTTCAATGCTGGGTTCACTGAAGTGCTTATTTCAGTGAGATAAGCACTTCAGAAGACCAAAATCTAAACTTCACCAAACCACTCAACTTTCAATGCTGGGTTCACTGAAGTGCTTATTTCAGTGAGATAAGCACTTCAGAAGACGAAAATCTAAACATCTCAAAACCACTCAAATTTCGATGCTGTGTTCACTGAAGTGCTTATTTCAGTGAGATAAGCACTTCACTTCGCCAAAATCCCAACCTCACCAAACGACTCAACTTTTGATGCTGGTTCCACTGAATTGCTTATTTCAGTGAGATTAGCACTTCAGAAGGCCAAAATCTAAACATCACTAAACGACTCAACTTTTGATACTGATTTCACTGAAATGCTTCTTTCAGTCAGATAAGCACATCAGAAGGCCAAAATCTCAACTTCACCAAACCACCCAACTTTCGATCCAGGATTTACACAAATGCTTATTTCAGTGAGATAAGCACTTCAGAAGACTAAAATCTTAACTTCACCAAACCACTCAACTTTCGATGCTGGGATCACTGAAGTGCCTATTTCAGTGAGATAAGCACTTCAGAAGACCAAAATCTAAACTTCACCAAACCACCCAACTTTCAATGCTGGGTTCACTGAAATGCTTCTTTCAGTCAGATAAGCACTTCAGAAGAACAAAATCTCAACATCTCAAAACCACTCAACTTTCGATGCTGGGTTCACTGAAGTGCTTATTTCAGTGAGATTAGCACTTCAGAAGACCAAAATCTCAACATCACCAAACCACTCAAATTTCGATGCTGGGTTCACTGAAGTGCTTATTTCAGTGAGATAAGCACTTCAGAAGACCAAAATCTCAAATTCACCAAACCACCCAACTTTCGATCCAGGATAAACCCAAAGGCTAATTTCAGTGAGATACGCACTTCAGAAGACAAAAATCTAAACTTCACCAAACCACTCAACTTTCGATGCTGGGATTCATGAAGTGATTATTTCAGTGAGTTAAGCACTTCAGAAGAGCAAAAACTCAACTTCACAAAACCACTCAACTTTCGATGCTGGGCTCACTGCAGTGCTTATTTCAGTGAGATAAGCACTTCAGAATGCCAAAATCCCAACCTCACCAAACGACTCAACTTTTGATACTGGTTTCACTGAAATGCTTCTTTCAGTCAGATAAGCAATTCAGAAGGCCAAAATCTCAACTTCACAAAACCAGCCAACTTTCGATACTGGATTTACCCAAATGCTTATTTCAGTGAGATAAGCACTTCAGAAGACCAAAATCTAAACTTCACCAAACCACCCAACTTTCAATGCTGGGATCACTGAAGTGCTTATTTCAGTGAGATAAGCACTTCAGAAGAACAAAATCTCAACATCTCAAAACCACTCAACTTTCGATGCTGGGTGCACTGAAGTGCTTATTTCAGTGAGATAAGCACTTCAGAAGACCAAAATCTCAACATCACCAAACCACTCAAATTTCGATGCTGGGTTCACTGAAGTGCTTATTTCAGTGAGATAAGCACTTCAGAATGCCAAAATCCCAACCTCACCAAACGACTCAACTTATGATGCTGGTTCCACTGAATTGCTTATTTCAGTGAGATAAGCACTTCAGAAGAACAAAATCTCAACATCTCAAAACCACTCAACTTTCGATGCTGGGTGCACTGAAGTGCTTATTTCAGTGAGATAAGCACTTCAGAAGACCAAAATCTCAACATCACCAAACCACTCAAATTTCGATGCTGGGTTCACTGAAGTGCTTATTTCAGTGAGATAAGCACTTCAGAATGCCATTATCCCAACCTCACCAAACGACTCAACTTTTGATGCTGGTTCCACTGAATTGCTTATTTCAGTGAGATAAGCACTTCAGAAGGCCAAAATCTAAACATCACTAAATGACTCAACTTCTGATACTGATTTCACAGAAATGCTTCTTTAAGTCAGATAAGCACATCAGAAGGCCAAAATCTCAACTTCACCAAACCACCCAACTTTCGATCCAGGATTTACACAAATGCTTATTTCAGTGAGATAAGCACTTCAGAAGACTAAAATCTTAACTTCACCAAACCACTCAACTTTCGATGCTGGGATCACTGAAGTGCTTATTTCAGTGAGATAAGCACTTCAGAAGACCAAAATCTAAACTTCACCAAACCACCCAACTTTCAATGCTGGAATAACTGAAATGCTTCTTTCAGTCAGATAAGCACTTCAGAAGAACAAAATCTCAACATCTCAAAACCACTCAACTTTCGATGCTGGGTTCACTGAAGTGCTTATTTCAGTGAGATAAGCACTTCAGAAGACCAAAATCTCAACATCACCAAACCACTCAAATTTCGATGCTGGGTTCACTGAAGTGCTTATTTCAGTGAGATAAAGCACTTCAGAAGACCAAAATCTCAACTTCACCAAACCACCCAACTTTCAATGCTGGGTTCACTGAAGTGCTTATTTCAGTGAGATAAGTACTTCAGAAGAACAAAATACCAACCTCACCAAGCGACTGAACTTTTGATGCTGGTTGCACTGAATTGCTTATGTCAGTGAGATAAGCACTTCAGAAGGCCAAAATCTCAACTTCACTAAACGACTCAACTTTTGATGCTGATTTCACTGAAATGCTTCTTTCAGTCAGATATTCACATCAGAAGGCCAAAATCTCCAATTCACCAAACCACACAACTTTCGATCCAGGATATACCCAAAGGCTAATTTCAGTGTGATAAGCACATCAGAAGACAAAAATCTAAACTTCACAAAACCACTCAACTTTCGATGCTGGGATCACTGAAGTGCTTATTTCAGTGAGATAAGCACTTCAGAAGAGCATAAACTCAACTTCACAAAATCACTCAACTTTCGATGCTGGGCTCACTGCAGTGCTTATTTCAGTGAGATAAGCACTTCAGAATGCCAAAATCCCAACCTCACCAAACGACTCAACTTTTGATACTGGTTTCACTGAAATGCTTCTTTCAGTCAGATAAGCACTTCAGAAGGCCAAAATCTCCACTTCACAAAACCAGCCAACTTTCGATACTGGATTTACCCAAATGCTTATTTCAGTGAGATAAGCACTTCAGAAGACCAAAATCTAAACTTCACCAAACCACCCAACTTTCAATGCTGGGTTCACTGAAGTGCTTATTGCAGTGAGATAAGCACTTCAGAAGATCAAAATCTAAACATCTCAAAACCACTCAACTTTCGATGCTGTGTTCACTGAAGCGCTTATTTCAGTGAGATAAGCACTTCAGAAGACCAAAATTTAAACTTCACCAAGCCACCCAACTTTCAATGCTGGGTTCACTGAAGTGCTTATTTCAGTGAGATAAGCACTTCAGAAGAACAAAATCTAAACTTCACCAAACCACCCAACTTTCAATGCTGGGTTCACTGAAGTGCTTATTTCAGTGAGATAAGCACTTCAGAAGACCAAAATCTAAACTTCACCAAACCACTCAACTTTCAATGCTGGGTTCACTGAAGTGCTTATTTCAGTGAGATAAGCACTTCAGAAGACCAAAATCTAAACATCTCAAAACCACTCAAATTTCGATGCTGTGTTCACTGAAGTGCTTATTTCAGTGAGATAAGCACTTCACTTCGCCAAAATCCCAACCTCACCAAACGACTCAACTTTTGATGCTGGTTCCACTGAATTGCTTATTTCAGTGAGATTAGCACTTCAGAAGGCCAAAATCTAAACATCACTAAACGACTCAACTTTTGATACTGATTTCACTGAAATGCTTCTTTCAGTCAGATAAGCACATCAGAAGGCCAAAATCTCAACCTCACCAAACCACCCAACTTTCGATCCAGGATTTACACAAATGCTTATTTCAGTGAGATAAGCACTTCAGAAGACTAAAATCTTAACTTCACCAAACCACTCAACTTTCGATGCTGGGATCACTGAAGTGCCTATTTCAGTGAGATAAGCACTTCAGAAGACCAAAATCTAAACTTCACCAAACCACCCAACTTTCAATGCTGGGTTCACTGAAATGCTTCTTTCAGTCAGATAAGCACTTCAGAAGAACAAAATCTCAACATCTCAAAACCACTCAACTTTCGATGCTGGGATCACTGAAGTGCTTATTTCAGTGAGATTAGCACTTCAGAAGACCAAAATCTCAACATCACCAAACCACTCAAATTTCGATGCTGGGTTCACTGAAGTGCTTATTTCAGTGAGATAAGCACTTCAGAAGACCAAAATCTCAAATTCACCAAACCACCCAACTTTCGATCCAGGATAAACCCAAAGGCTAATTTCAGTGAGATACGCACTTCAGAAGACAAAAATCTAAACTTCACCAAACCACTCAACTTTCGATGCTGGGATTCATGAAGTGATTATTTCAGTGAGTTAAGCACTTCAGAAGAGCAAAAACTCAACTTCACAAAACCACTCAACTTTCGATGCTGGGCTCACTGCAGTGCTTATTTCAGTGAGATAAGCACTTCAGAATGCCAAAATCCCAACCTCACCAAACGACTCAACTTTTGATACTGGTTTCACTGATATGCTTCTTTCAGTCAGATAAGCAATTCAGAAGGCCAAAATCTCAACTTCACAAAACCAGCCAACTTTCGATACTGGATTTACCCAAATGCTTATTTCAGTGAGATAAGCACTTCAGAAGACCAAAATCTAAACTTCACCAAACCACCCACCTTTCAATGCTGGTTTCACTGAAAAGTGCTTATTTCAGTGAGATAAGCACTTCAGAAGATCAAAATCTAAACATCTCAAACCCACTCAACTTTCGATGCTGTGTTCACTGAAGTGCTTATTTCAGTGAGATAAGCACTTCAGAAGACCAAAATCTAAACTTCACCAAACCACCCAACTTTCAATGCTGGGTTCACTGAAGTGATTATTTCAGTGAGATAAGCACTTCAGAAGAACAAAATCTCAACATCTCAAAACCACTCAACTTTCGATGCTGTGTTCACTGAAGTGCTTATTTCAGTGAGATAAGCACTTCAGAAGACCAAAATCTAAACTTCACCAAACCACCCAACTTTCAATGCTGGGTTCACTGAAGTGCTTATTTCAGTGAGATAAGCACTTCAGAAGAACAAAATCTAAACTTCACCAAACCACCCAACTTTCAATGCTGGGTTCACTGAAGTGCTTATTTCAGTGAGATAAGCACTTCAGAAGACCAAAATCTAAACTTCACCAAACCACTCAACTTTCAATGCTGGGTTCACTGAAGTGCTTATTTCAGTGAGATAAGCACTTCAGAAGACCAAAATCTAAACATCTCAAAACCACTCAAATTTCGATGCTGTGTTCACTGAAGTGCTTATTTCAGTGAGATAAGCACTTCACTTCGCCAAAATCCCAACCTCACCAAACGACTCAACTTTTGATGCTGGTTCCACTGAATTGCTTATTTCAGTGAGATTAGCACTTCAGAAGGCCAAAATCTAAACATCACTAAACGACTCAACTTTTGATACTGATTTCACTGAAATGCTTCTTTCAGTCAGATAAGCACATCAGAAGGCCAAAATCTCAACTTCACCAAACCACCCAACTTTCGATCCAGGATTTACACAAATGCTTATTTCAGTGTGATAAGCACTTCAGAAGACTAAAATCTTAACTTCACCAAACCACTCAACTTTCGATGCTGGGATCACTGAAGTGCCTATTTCAGTGAGATAAGCACTTCAGAAGACCAAAATCTAAACTTCACCAAACCACCCAACTTTCAATGCTGGGTTCACTGAAATGCTTCTTTCAGTCAGATAAGCACTTCAGAAGAACAAAATCTCAACATCTCAAAACCACTCAACTTTCGATGCTGGGTTCACTGAAGTGCTTATTTCAGTGAGATAAGCACTTCAGAAGACCAAAATCTCAAATTCACCAAACCACCCAACTTTCGATCCAGGATAAACCCAAAGGTTAATTTCAGTGAGATAAGCACTTCAGAAGACAAAAATCTAAACTTCACCAAACCACTCAACTTTCGATGCTGGGATTCATGAAGTGATTATTTCAGTGAGTTAAGCACTTCAGAAGAGCAAAAACTCAACTTCACAAAACCACTCAACTTTCGATGCTGGGCTCACTGCAGTGCTTATTTCAGTGAGATAAGCACTTCAGAATGCCAAAATCCCAACCTCACCAAACGACTCAACTTTTGATACTGGTTTCACTGAAATGCTTCTTTCAGTCAGATAAGCAATTCAGAAGGCCAAAATCTCAACTTCACAAAACCAGCCAACTTTCGATACTGGATTTACCCAAATGCTTATTTCAGTGAGATAAGCACTTCAGAAGACCAAAATCTAAACTTCACCAAAACACCCAACTTTCAATGCTGGGTTCACTGAAGTGCTAATTTCAGTGAGATAAGCACTTCAGAAGATCAAAATCTAAACATCTCAAAACCTCTCAACTTTCGATGCTGTGTTCACTGAAGTGCTTATTTCAGTGAGATAAGCACTTCAGAAGACCAAAATCTAAACTTCACCAAACCACCCAACTTTCAATGCTGGGTTCACTGAAGTGCTTATTGCTGTGAGATAAGCACTTCAGAAGACCAAAATCTAAACTTCACCAAAACACCCAACTTTCAATGCTGAGTTCACTGAAGCGCTAATTTCAGTGAGATAAGCACTTCAGAAGAACAAAATCTAAACATCTCAAAACCACTCAACTTTCGATGCTGGGTTCACTGAAGTGCTTATTGCAGTGAGATAAGCACTTCAGAAGATCAAAATCTAAACATCTCAAAACCACTCAACTTTCGATGCTGTGTTCACTGAAGCGCTTATTTCAGTGAGATAAGCACTTCAGAAGACCAAAATTTAAACTTCACCAAGCCACCCAACTTTCAATGCTGGGTTCACTGAAGTGCTTATTTCAGTGAGATAAGCACTTCAGAAGAACAAAATCTAAACTTCACCAAACCACCCAACTTTCAATGCTGGGTTCACTGAAGTGCTTATTTCAGTGAGATAAGCACTTCAGAAGACCAAAATCTAAACTTCACCAAACCACTCAACTTTCAATGCTGGGTTCACTGAAGTGCTTATTTCAGTGAGATAAGCACTTCAGAAGACCAAAATCTAAACATCTCAAAACCACTCAAATTTCGATGCTGTGTTCACTGAAGTGCTTATTTCAGTGAGATAAGCACTTCACTTCGCCAAAATCCCAACCTCACCAAACGACTCAACTTTTGATGCTGGTTCCACTGAATTGCTTATTTCAGTGAGATTAGCACTTCAGAAGGCCAAAATCTAAACATCACTAAACGACTCAACTTTTGATACTGATTTCACTGAAATGCTTCTTTCAGTCAGATAAGCACATCAGAAGGCCAAAATCTCAACCTCACCAAACCACCCAACTTTCGATCCAGGATTTACACAAATGCTTATTTCAGTGAGATAAGCACTTCAGAAGACTAAAATCTTAACTTCACCAAACCACTCAACTTTCGATGCTGGGATCACTGAAGTGCCTATTTCAGTGAGATAAGCACTTCAGAAGACCAAAATCTAAACTTCACCAAACCACCCAACTTTCAATGCTGGGTTCACTGAAATGCTTCTTTCAGTCAGATAAGCACTTCAGAAGAACAAAATCTCAACATCTCAAAACCACTCAACTTTCGATGCTGGGATCACTGAAGTGCTTATTTCAGTGAGATTAGCACTTCAGAAGACCAAAATCTCAACATCACCAAACCACTCAAATTTCGATGCTGGGTTCACTGAAGTGCTTATTTCAGTGAGATAAGCACTTCAGAAGACCAAAATCTCAACATCACCAAACCACTCAAATTTCGATGCTGGGTTCACTGAAGTGCTTATTTCAGTGAGATAAGCACTTCAGAAGACCAAAATCTCAAATTCACCAAACCACCCAACTTTCGATCCAGGATAAACCCAAAGGCTAATTTCAGTGAGATAAGCACTTCAGAAGACAAAAATCTAAACTTCACCAAACCACTCAACTTTCGATGCTGGGATTCATGAAGTGATTATTTCAGTGAGTTAAGCACTTCAGAAGAGCAAAAACTCAACTTCACAAAACCACTCAACTTTCGATGCTGGGCTCACTGCAGTGCTTATTTCAGTGAGATAAGCACTTCAGAATGCCAAAATCCCAACCTCACCAAACGACTCAACTTTTGATACTGGTTTCACTGAAATGCTTCTTTCAGTCAGATAAGCAATTCAGAAGGCCAAAATCTCAACTTCACAAAACCAGCCAACTTTCGATACTGGATTTACCCAAATGCTTATTTCAGTGAGATAAGCACTTCAGAAGACCAAAATCTAAACTTCACCAAAACACCCAACTTTCAATGCTGGGTTCACTGAAGTGCTAATTTCAGTCAAATAAGCACTTCAGAAGATCAAAATCTAAACAGCTCAAAACCACTCAACTTTCGATGCTGTGTTCACTGAAGTGCTTATTTCAGTCAGATAAGCACTTCAGAAGGCCAAAATCTCCACTTCACAAAACCAGCCAACTTTCGATACTGGATTTACCCAAATGCTTATTTCAGTGAGATAAGCACTTCAGAAGACCAAAATCTAAACTTCACCAAACCACCCAACTTTCAATGCTGGGATCACTGAAGTGCTTATTTCAGTGAGATAAGCACTTCAGAAGAACAAAATCTCAACATCTCAAAACCACTCAACTTTCGATGCTGGGTGCACTGAAGTGCTTATTTCAGTGAGATAAGCACTTCAGAAGACCAAAATCTCAACATCACCAAACCACTCAAATTTCGATGCTGGGTTCACTGAAGTGCTTATTTCAGTGAGATAAGCACTTCAGAATGCCAAAATCCCAACCTCACCAAACGACTCAACTTATGATGCTGGTTCCACTGCAGTGCTTATTTCAGTGAGATAAGCACTTCAGAAGAACAAAATCTCAACATCTCAAAACCACTCAACTTTCGATGCTGGGTGCACTGAAGTGCTTATTTCAGTGAGATAAGCACTTCAGTAGACCAAAATCTCAACATCACCAAACCACTCAAATTTCGATGCTGGGTTCACTGAAGTGCTTATTTCAGTGAGATAAGCACTTCAGAATGCCAAAATCCCAACCTCACCAAACGACTCAACTTTTGATGCTGGTTCCACTGAATTGCTTATTTCAGTGAGATAAGCACTTCAGAAGGCCAAAATCTAAACATCACTAAATGACTCAACTTCTGATACTGATTTCACAGAAATGCTTCTTTAAGTCAGATAAGCACATCAGAAGGCCAAAATCTCAACTTCACCAAACCACCCAACTTTCGATCCAGGATTTACACAAATGCTTATTTCAGTGAGATAAGCACTTCAGAAGACTAAAATCTTAACTTCACCAAACCACTCAACTTTCGATGCTGGGATCACTGAAGTGCTTATTTCAGTGAGATAAGCACTTCAGAAGACCAAAATCTAAACTTCACCAAACCACCCAACTTTCAATGCTGGGATCACTGAAATGCTTCTTTCAGTCAGATAAGCACTTCAGAAGAACAAAATCTCAACATCTCAAAACCACTCAACTTTCGATGCTGGGTTCACTGAAGTGCTTATTTCAGTGAGATAAGCACTTCAGAAGACCAAAATCTCAACATCACCAAACCACTCAAATTTCGATGCTGGGTTCACTGAAGTGCTTATTTCAGTGAGATAAGCACTTCAGAAGACCAAAATCTCAACTTCACCAAACCACCCAACTTTCAATGCTGGGTTCACTGAAGTGCTTATTTCAGTGAGATAAGTACTTCAGAAGAACAAAATCCCAACCTCACCAAGCGACTGAACTTTTGATGCTGGTTGCACTGAATTGCTTATGTCAGTGAGATAAGCACTTCAGAAGGCCAAAATCTCAACTTCACTAAACGACTCAACTTTTGATGCTGATTTCACTGAAATGCTTCTTTCAGTCAGATATTCACATCAGAAGGCCAAAATCTCCAATTCACCAAACCACACAACTTTCGATCCAGGATATACCCAAAGGCTAATTTCAGTGTGATAAGCACATCAGAAGACAAAAATCTAAACTTCACCAAACCACTCAACTTTCGATGCTGGGATCACTGAAGTGCTTATTTCAGTGAGATAAGCACTTCAGAAGAGCAAAAACTCAACTTCACAAAATCACTCAACTTTCGATGCTGGGCTCACTGCAGTGCTTATTTCATTGAGATAAGCACTTCAGAATGCCAAAATCCCAACCTCACCAAACGACTCAACTTTTGATACTGGTTTCACTGAAATGCTTCTTTCAGTCAGATAAGCACTTCAGAAGGCCAAAATCTCCACTTCACAAAACCAGCCAACTTTCGATACTGGATTTACCCAAATGCTTATTTCAGTGAGATAAGCACTTCAGAAGACCAAAATCTAAACTTCACCAAACCACCCAACTTTCAATGCTGGGTTCACTGAAGTGCTTATTGCAGTGAGATAAGCACTTCAGAAGATCAAAATCTAAACATCTCAAAACCACTCAACTTTCGATGCTGTGTTCACTGAAGCGCTTATTTCAGTGAGATAAGCACTTCAGAAGACCAAAATTTAAACTTCACCAAGCCACCCAACTTTCAATGCTGGGTTCACTGAAGTGCTTATTTCAGTGAGATAAGCACTTCAGAAGAACAAAATCTAAACTTCACCAAACCACCCAACTTTCAATGCTGGGTTCACTGAAGTGCTTATTTCAGTGAGATAAGCACTTCAGAAGACCAAAATCTAAACTTCACCAAACCACTCAACTTTCAATGCTGGGTTCACTGAAGTGCTTATTTCAGTGAGATAAGCACTTCAGAAGACGAAAATCTAAACATCTCAAAACCACTCAAATTTCGATGCTGTGTTCACTGAAGTGCTTATTTCAGTGAGATAAGCACTTCACTTCGCCAAAATCCCAACCTCACCAAACGACTCAACTTTTGATGCTGGTTCCACTGAATTGCTTATTTCAGTGAGATTAGCACTTCAGAAGGCCAAAATCTAAACATCACTAAACGACTCAACTTTTGATACTGATTTCACTGAAATGCTTCTTTCAGTCAGATAAGCACATCAGAAGGCCAAAATCTCAACTTCACCAAACCACCCAACTTTCGATCCAGGATTTACACAAATGCTTATTTCAGTGAGATAAGCACTTCAGAAGACTAAAATCTTAACTTCACCAAACCACTCAACTTTCGATGCTGGGATCACTGAAGTGCCTATTTCAGTGAGATAAGCACTTCAGAAGACCAAAATCTAAACTTCACCAAACCACCCAACTTTCAATGCTGGGTTCACTGAAATGCTTCTTTCAGTCAGATAAGCACTTCAGAAGAACAAAATCTCAACATCTCAAAACCACTCAACTTTCGATGCTGGGTTCACTGAAGTGCTTATTTCAGTGAGATTAGCACTTCAGAAGACCAAAATCTCAACATCACCAAACCACTCAAATTTCGATGCTGGGTTCACTGAAGTGCTTATTTCAGTGAGATAAGCACTTCAGAAGACCAAAATCTCAAATTCACCAAACCACCCAACTTTCGATCCAGGATAAACCCAAAGGCTAATTTCAGTGAGATACGCACTTCAGAAGACAAAAATCTAAACTTCACCAAACCACTCAACTTTCGATGCTGGGATTCATGAAGTGATTATTTCAGTGAGTTAAGCACTTCAGAAGAGCAAAAACTCAACTTCACAAAACCACTCAACTTTCGATGCTGGGCTCACTGCAGTGCTTATTTCAGTGAGATAAGCACTTCAGAATGCCAAAATCCCAACCTCACCAAACGACTCAACTTTTGATACTGGTTTCACTGAAATGCTTCTTTCAGTCAGATAAGCAATTCAGAAGGCCAAAATCTCAACTTCACAAAACCAGCCAACTTTCGATACTGGATTTACCCAAATGCTTATTTCAGTGAGATAAGCACTTCAGAAGACCAAAATCTAAACTTCACCAAACCACCCAACTTTCAATGCTGGGATCACTGAAGTGCTTATTTCAGTGAGATAAGCACTTCAGAAGAACAAAATCTCAACATCTCAAAACCACTCAACTTTCGATGCTGGGTGCACTGAAGTGCTTATTTCAGTGAGATAAGCACTTCAGTAGACCAAAATCTCAACATCACCAAACCACTCAAATTTCGATGCTGGGTTCACTGAAGTGCTTATTTCAGTGAGATAAGCACTTCAGAATGCCAAAATCCCAACCTCACCAAACGACTCAACTTTTGATGCTGGTTCCACTGAATTGCTTATTTCAGTGAGATAAGCACTTCAGAAGGCCAAAATCTAAACATCACTAAATGACTCAACTTCTGATACTGATTTCACAGAAATGCTTCTTTAAGTCAGATAAGCACATCAGAAGGCCAAAATCTCAACTTCACCAAACCACCCAACTTTCGATCCAGGATTTACACAAATGCTTATTTCAGTGAGATAAGCACTTCAGAAGACTAAAATCTTAACTTCACCAAACCACTCAACTTTCGATGCTGGGATCACTGAAGTGCTTATTTCAGTGAGATAAGCACTTCAGAAGACCAAAATCTAAACTTCACCAAACCACCCAACTTTCAATGCTGGGATCACTGAAATGCTTCTTTCAGTCAGATAAGCACTTCAGAAGAACAAAATCTCAACATCTCAAAACCACTCAACTTTCGATGCTGGGTTCACTGAAGTGCTTATTTCAGTGAGATAAGCACTTCAGAAGACCAAAATCTCAACATCACCAAACCACTCAAATTTCGATGCTGGGTTCACTGAAGTGCTTATTTCAGTGAGATAAGCACTTCAGAAGACCAAAATCTCAACTTCACCAAACCACCCAACTTTCAATGCTGGGTTCACTGAAGTGCTTATTTCAGTGAGATAAGTACTTCAGAAGAACAAAATCCCAACCTCACCAAGCGACTGAACTTTTGATGCTGGTTGCACTGAATTGCTTATGTCAGTGAGATAAGCACTTCAGAAGGCCAAAATCTCAACTTCACTAAACGACTCAACTTTTGATGCTGATTTCACTGAAATGCTTCTTTCAGTCAGATATTCACATCAGAAGGCCAAAATCTCCAATTCACCAAACCACACAACTTTCGATCCAGGATATACCCAAAGGCTAATTTCAGTGTGATAAGCACATCAGAAGACAAAAATCTAAACTTCACCAAACCACTCAACTTTCGATGCTGGGATCACTGAAGTGCTTATTTCAGTGAGATAAGCACTTCAGAAGAGCAAAAACTCAACTTCACAAAATCACTCAACTTTCGATGCTGGGCTCACTGCAGTGCTTATTTCATTGAGATAAGCACTTCAGAATGCCAAAATCCCAACCTCACCAAACGACTCAACTTTTGATACTGGTTTCACTGAAATGCTTCTTTCAGTCAGATAAGCACTTCAGAAGGCCAAAATCTCCACTTCACAAAACCAGCCAACTTTCGATACTGGATTTACCCAAATGCTTATTTCAGTGAGATAAGCACTTCAGAAGACCAAAATCTAAACTTCACCAAACCACCCAACTTTCAATGCTGGGTTCACTGAAGTGCTTATTGCAGTGAGATAAGCACTTCAGAAGATCAAAATCTAAACATCTCAAAACCACTCAACTTTCGATGCTGTGTTCACTGAAGCGCTTATTTCAGTGAGATAAGCACTTCAGAAGACCAAAATTTAAACTTCACCAAGCCACCCAACTTTCAATGCTGGGTTCACTGAAGTGCTTATTTCAGTGAGATAAGCACTTCAGAAGAACAAAATCTAAACTTCACCAAACCACCCAACTTTCAATGCTGGGTTCACTGAAGTGCTTATTTCAGTGAGATAAGCACTTCAGAAGACCAAAATCTAAACTTCACCAAACCACTCAACTTTCAATGCTGGGTTCACTGAAGTGCTTATTTCAGTGAGATAAGCACTTCAGAAGACGAAAATCTAAACATCTCAAAACCACTCAAATTTCGATGCTGTGTTCACTGAAGTGCTTATTTCAGTGAGATAAGCACTTCACTTCGCCAAAATCCCAACCTCACCAAACGACTCAACTTTTGATGCTGGTTCCACTGAATTGCTTATTTCAGTGAGATTAGCACTTCAGAAGGCCAAAATCTAAACATCACTAAACGACTCAACTTTTGATACTGATTTCACTGAAATGCTTCTTTCAGTCAGATAAGCACATCAGAAGGCCAAAATCTCAACTTCACCAAACCACCCAACTTTCGATCCAGGATTTACACAAATGCTTATTTCAGTGAGATAAGCACTTCAGAAGACTAAAATCTTAACTTCACCAAACCACTCAACTTTCGATGCTGGGATCACTGAAGTGCCTATTTCAGTGAGATAAGCACTTCAGAAGACCAAAATCTAAACTTCACCAAACCACCCAACTTTCAATGCTGGGTTCACTGAAATGCTTCTTTCAGTCAGATAAGCACTTCAGAAGAACAAAATCTCAACATCTCAAAACCACTCAACTTTCGATGCTGGGTTCACTGAAGTGCTTATTTCAGTGAGATTAGCACTTCAGAAGACCAAAATCTCAACATCACCAAACCACTCAAATTTCGATGCTGGGTTCACTGAAGTGCTTATTTCAGTGAGATAAGCACTTCAGAAGACCAAAATCTCAAATTCACCAAACCACCCAACTTTCGATCCAGGATAAACCCAAAGGCTAATTTCAGTGAGATACGCACTTCAGAAGACAAAAATCTAAACTTCACCAAACCACTCAACTTTCGATGCTGGGATTCATGAAGTGATTATTTCAGTGAGTTAAGCACTTCAGAAGAGCAAAAACTCAACTTCACAAAACCACTCAACTTTCGATGCTGGGCTCACTGCAGTGCTTATTTCAGTGAGATAAGCACTTCAGAATGCCAAAATCCCAACCTCACCAAACGACTCAACTTTTGATACTGGTTTCACTGAAATGCTTCTTTCAGTCAGATAAGCAATTCAGAAGGCCAAAATCTCAACTTCACAAAACCAGCCAACTTTCGATACTGGATTTACCCAAATGCTTATTTCAGTGAGATAAGCACTTCAGAAGACCAAAATCTAAACTTCACCAAACCACCCAACTTTCAATGCTGGGATCACTGAAGTGCTTATTTCAGTGAGATAAGCACTTCAGAAGAACAAAATCTCAACATCTCAAAACCACTCAACTTTCGATGCTGGGTGCACTGAAGTGCTTATTTCAGTGAGATAAGCACTTCAGAAGACCAAAATCTCAACATCACCAAACCACTCAAATTTCGATGCTGGGTTCACTGAAGTGCTTATTTCAGTGAGATAAGCACTTCAGAATGCCAAAATCCCAACCTCACCAAACGACTCAACTTATGATGCTGGTTCCACTGAATTGCTTATTTCAGTGAGATAAGCACTTCAGAAGAACAAAATCTCAACATCTCAAAACCACTCAACTTTCGATGCTGGGTGCACTGAAGTGCTTATTTCAGTGAGATAAGCACTTCAGAAGACCAAAATCTCAACATCACCAAACCACTCAAATTTCGATGCTGGGTTCACTGAAGTGCTTATTTCAGTGAGATAAGCACTTCAGAATGCCATTATCCCAACCTCACCAAACGACTCAACTTTTGATGCTGGTTCCACTGAATTGCTTATTTCAGTGAGATAAGCACTTCAGAAGGCCAAAATCTAAACATCACTAAATGACTCAACTTCTGATACTGATTTCACAGAAATGCTTCTTTAAGTCAGATAAGCACATCAGAAGGCCAAAATCTCAACTTCACCAAACCACCCAACTTTCGATCCAGGATTTACACAAATGCTTATTTCAGTGAGATAAGCACTTCAGAAGACTAAAATCTTAACTTCACCAAACCACTCAACTTTCGATGCTGGGATCACTGAAGTGCTTATTTCAGTGAGATAAGCACTTCAGAAGACCAAAATCTAAACTTCACCAAAACACCCAACTTTCAATGCTGGGTTCACTGAAGTGCTAATTTCAGTCAAATAAGCACTTCAGAAGATCAAAATCTAAACAGCTCAAAACCACTCAACTTTCGATGCTGTGTTCACTGAAGTG
Source organism: Stegostoma tigrinum (assembly GCF_030684315.1). NCBI lineage: Eukaryota > Metazoa > Chordata > Chondrichthyes > Orectolobiformes > Stegostomatidae > Stegostoma > Stegostoma tigrinum. The sequence goes on along the minus strand of NW_026728674.1, from coordinate 414,657 downwards.
CTTATTTCAGTCAGATAAGCACTTCAGAAGGCCAAAATCTCCACTTCACAAAACCAGCCAACTTTCGATACTGGATTTACCCAAATGCTTATTTCAGTGAGATAAGCACTTCAGAAGACCAAAATCTAAACTTCACCAAACCACCCAACTTTCAATGCTGGGATCACTGAAGTGCTTATTTCAGTGAGATAAGCACTTCAGAAGAACAAAATCTCAACATCTCAAAACCACTCAACTTTCGATGCTGGGTGCACTGAAGTGCTTATTTCAGTGAGATAAGCACTTCAGAAGACCAAAATCTCAACATCACCAAACCACTCAAATTTCGATGCTGGGTTCACTGAAGTGCTTATTTCAGTGAGATAAGCACTTCAGAATGCCAAAATCCCAACCTCACCAAACGACTCAACTTATGATGCTGGTTCCACTGCAGTGCTTATTTCAGTGAGATAAGCACTTCAGAAGAACAAAATCTCAACATCTCAAAACCACTCAACTTTCGATGCTGGGTGCACTGAAGTGCTTATTTCAGTGAGATAAGCACTTCAGAAGACCAAAATCTCAACATCACCAAACCACTCAAATTTCGATGCTGGGTTCACTGAAGTGCTTATTTCAGTGAGATAAGCACTTCAGAATGCCAAAATCCCAACCTCACCAAACGACTCAACTTTTGATGCTGGTTCCACTGAATTGCTTATTTCAGTGAGATAAGCACTTCAGAAGGCCAAAATCTAAACATCACTAAATGACTCAACTTCTGATACTGATTTCACAGAAATGCTTCTTTAAGTCAGATAAGCACATCAGAAGGCCAAAATCTCAACTTCACCAAACCACCCAACTTTCGATCCAGGATTTACACAAATGCTTATTTCAGTGAGATAAGCACTTCAGAAGACTAAAATCTTAACTTCACCAAACCACTCAACTTTCGATGCTGGGATCACTGAAGTGCTTATTTCAGTGAGATAAGCACTTCAGAAGACCAAAATCTAAACTTCACCAAACCACCCAACTTTCAATGCTGGGATCACTGAAATGCTTCTTTCAGTCAGATAAGCACTTCAGAAGAACAAAATCTCAACATCTCAAAACCACTCAACTTTCGATGCTGGGTTCACTGAAGTGCTTATTTCAGTGAGATAAGCACTTCAGAAGACCAAAATCTCAACATCACCAAACCACTCAAATTTCGATGCTGGGTTCACTGAAGTGCTTATTTCAGTGAGATAAGCACTTCAGAAGACCAAAATCTCAACTTCACCAAACCACCCAACTTTCAATGCTGGGTTCACTGAAGTGCTTATTTCAGTGAGATAAGTACTTCAGAAGAACAAAATCCCAACCTCACCAAGCGACTGAACTTTTGATGCTGGTTGCACTGAATTGCTTATGTCAGTGAGATAAGCACTTCAGAAGGCCAAAATCTCAACTTCACTAAACGACTCAACTTTTGATGCTGATTTCACTGAAATGCTTCTTTCAGTCAGATATTCACATCAGAAGGCCAAAATCTCCAATTCACCAAACCACACAACTTTCGATCCAGGATATACCCAAAGGCTAATTTCAGTGTGATAAGCACATCAGAAGACAAAAATCTAAACTTCACCAAACCACTCAACTTTCGATGCTGGGATCACTGAAGTGCTTATTTCAGTGAGATAAGCACTTCAGAAGAGCAAAAACTCAACTTCACAAAATCACTCAACTTTCGATGCTGGGCTCACTGCAGTGCTTATTTCATTGAGATAAGCACTTCAGAATGCCAAAATCCCAACCTCACCAAACGACTCAACTTTTGATACTGGTTTCACTGAAATGCTTCTTTCAGTCAGATAAGCACTTCAGAAGGCCAAAATCTCCACTTCACAAAACCAGCCAACTTTCGATACTGGATTTACCCAAATGCTTATTTCAGTGAGATAAGCACTTCAGAAGACCAAAATCTAAACTTCACCAAACCACCCAACTTTCAATGCTGGGTTCACTGAAGTGCTTATTGCAGTGAGATAAGCACTTCAGAAGATCAAAATCTAAACATCTCAAAACCACTCAACTTTCGATGCTGTGTTCACTGAAGCGCTTATTTCAGTGAGATAAGCACTTCAGAAGACCAAAATTTAAACTTCACCAAGCCACCCAACTTTCAATGCTGGGTTCACTGAAGTGCTTATTTCAGTGAGATAAGCACTTCAGAAGAACAAAATCTAAACTTCACCAAACCACCCAACTTTCAATGCTGGGTTCACTGAAGTGCTTATTTCAGTGAGATAAGCACTTCAGAAGACCAAAATCTAAACTTCACCAAACCACTCAACTTTCAATGCTGGGTTCACTGAAGTGCTTATTTCAGTGAGATAAGCACTTCAGAAGACGAAAATCTAAACATCTCAAAACCACTCAAATTTCGATGCTGTGTTCACTGAAGTGCTTATTTCAGTGAGATAAGCACTTCACTTCGCCAAAATCCCAACCTCACCAAACGACTCAACTTTTGATGCTGGTTCCACTGAATTGCTTATTTCAGTGAGATTAGCACTTCAGAAGGCCAAAATCTAAACATCACTAAACGACTCAACTTTTGATACTGATTTCACTGAAATGCTTCTTTCAGTCAGATAAGCACATCAGAAGGCCAAAATCTCAACTTCACCAAACCACCCAACTTTCGATCCAGGATTTACACAAATGCTTATTTCAGTGAGATAAGCACTTCAGAAGACTAAAATCTTAACTTCACCAAACCACTCAACTTTCGATGCTGGGATCACTGAAGTGCCTATTTCAGTGAGATAAGCACTTCAGAAGACCAAAATCTAAACTTCACCAAACCACCCAACTTTCAATGCTGGGTTCACTGAAATGCTTCTTTCAGTCAGATAAGCACTTCAGAAGAACAAAATCTCAACATCTCAAAACCACTCAACTTTCGATGCTGGGTTCACTGAAGTGCTTATTTCAGTGAGATTAGCACTTCAGAAGACCAAAATCTCAACATCACCAAACCACTCAAATTTCGATGCTGGGTTCACTGAAGTGCTTATTTCAGTGAGATAAGCACTTCAGAAGACCAAAATCTCAAATTCACCAAACCACCCAACTTTCGATCCAGGATAAACCCAAAGGCTAATTTCAGTGAGATACGCACTTCAGAAGACAAAAATCTAAACTTCACCAAACCACTCAACTTTCGATGCTGGGATTCATGAAGTGATTATTTCAGTGAGTTAAGCACTTCAGAAGAGCAAAAACTCAACTTCACAAAACCACTCAACTTTCGATGCTGGGCTCACTGCAGTGCTTATTTCAGTGAGATAAGCACTTCAGAATGCCAAAATCCCAACCTCACCAAACGACTCAACTTTTGATACTGGTTTCACTGAAATGCTTCTTTCAGTCAGATAAGCAATTCAGAAGGCCAAAATCTCAACTTCACAAAACCAGCCAACTTTCGATACTGGATTTACCCAAATGCTTATTTCAGTGAGATAAGCACTTCAGAAGACCAAAATCTAAACTTCACCAAACCACCCAACTTTCAATGCTGGGATCACTGAAGTGCTTATTTCAGTGAGATAAGCACTTCAGAAGAACAAAATCTCAACATCTCAAAACCACTCAACTTTCGATGCTGGGTGCACTGAAGTGCTTATTTCAGTGAGATAAGCACTTCAGAAGACCAAAATCTCAACATCACCAAACCACTCAAATTTCGATGCTGGGTTCACTGAAGTGCTTATTTCAGTGAGATAAGCACTTCAGAATGCCAAAATCCCAACCTCACCAAACGACTCAACTTATGATGCTGGTTCCACTGAATTGCTTATTTCAGTGAGATAAGCACTTCAGAAGAACAAAATCTCAACATCTCAAAACCACTCAACTTTCGATGCTGGGTGCACTGAAGTGCTTATTTCAGTGAGATAAGCACTTCAGAAGACCAAAATCTCAACATCACCAAACCACTCAAATTTCGATGCTGGGTTCACTGAAGTGCTTATTTCAGTGAGATAAGCACTTCAGAATGCCATTATCCCAACCTCACCAAACGACTCAACTTTTGATGCTGGTTCCACTGAATTGCTTATTTCAGTGAGATAAGCACTTCAGAAGGCCAAAATCTAAACATCACTAAATGACTCAACTTCTGATACTGATTTCACAGAAATGCTTCTTTAAGTCAGATAAGCACATCAGAAGGCCAAAATCTCAACTTCACCAAACCACCCAACTTTCGATCCAGGATTTACACAAATGCTTATTTCAGTGAGATAAGCACTTCAGAAGACTAAAATCTTAACTTCACCAAACCACTCAACTTTCGATGCTGGGATCACTGAAGTGCTTATTTCAGTGAGATAAGCACTTCAGAAGACCAAAATCTAAACTTCACCAAACCACCCAACTTTCAATGCTGGAATAACTGAAATGCTTCTTTCAGTCAGATAAGCACTTCAGAAGAACAAAATCTCAACATCTCAAAACCACTCAACTTTCGATGCTGGGTTCACTGAAGTGCTTATTTCAGTGAGATAAGCACTTCAGAAGACCAAAATCTCAACATCACCAAACCACTCAAATTTCGATGCTGGGTTCACTGAAGTGCTTATTTCAGTGAGATAAAGCACTTCAGAAGACCAAAATCTCAACTTCACCAAACCACCCAACTTTCAATGCTGGGTTCACTGAAGTGCTTATTTCAGTGAGATAAGTACTTCAGAAGAACAAAATACCAACCTCACCAAGCGACTGAACTTTTGATGCTGGTTGCACTGAATTGCTTATGTCAGTGAGATAAGCACTTCAGAAGGCCAAAATCTCAACTTCACTAAACGACTCAACTTTTGATGCTGATTTCACTGAAATGCTTCTTTCAGTCAGATATTCACATCAGAAGGCCAAAATCTCCAATTCACCAAACCACACAACTTTCGATCCAGGATATACCCAAAGGCTAATTTCAGTGTGATAAGCACATCAGAAGACAAAAATCTAAACTTCACAAAACCACTCAACTTTCGATGCTGGGATCACTGAAGTGCTTATTTCAGTGAGATAAGCACTTCAGAAGAGCATAAACTCAACTTCACAAAATCACTCAACTTTCGATGCTGGGCTCACTGCAGTGCTTATTTCAGTGAGATAAGCACTTCAGAATGCCAAAATCCCAACCTCACCAAACGACTCAACTTTTGATACTGGTTTCACTGAAATGCTTCTTTCAGTCAGATAAGCACTTCAGAAGGCCAAAATCTCCACTTCACAAAACCAGCCAACTTTCGATACTGGATTTACCCAAATGCTTATTTCAGTGAGATAAGCACTTCAGAAGACCAAAATCTAAACTTCACCAAACCACCCAACTTTCAATGCTGGGTTCACTGAAGTGCTTATTGCAGTGAGATAAGCACTTCAGAAGATCAAAATCTAAACATCTCAAAACCACTCAACTTTCGATGCTGTGTTCACTGAAGCGCTTATTTCAGTGAGATAAGCACTTCAGAAGACCAAAATTTAAACTTCACCAAGCCACCCAACTTTCAATGCTGGGTTCACTGAAGTGCTTATTTCAGTGAGATAAGCACTTCAGAAGAACAAAATCTAAACTTCACCAAACCACCCAACTTTCAATGCTGGGTTCACTGAAGTGCTTATTTCAGTGAGATAAGCACTTCAGAAGACCAAAATCTAAACTTCACCAAACCACTCAACTTTCAATGCTGGGTTCACTGAAGTGCTTATTTCAGTGAGATAAGCACTTCAGAAGACCAAAATCTAAACATCTCAAAACCACTCAAATTTCGATGCTGTGTTCACTGAAGTGCTTATTTCAGTGAGATAAGCACTTCACTTCGCCAAAATCCCAACCTCACCAAACGACTCAACTTTTGATGCTGGTTCCACTGAATTGCTTATTTCAGTGAGATTAGCACTTCAGAAGGCCAAAATCTAAACATCACTAAACGACTCAACTTTTGATACTGATTTCACTGAAATGCTTCTTTCAGTCAGATAAGCACATCAGAAGGCCAAAATCTCAACCTCACCAAACCACCCAACTTTCGATCCAGGATTTACACAAATGCTTATTTCAGTGAGATAAGCACTTCAGAAGACTAAAATCTTAACTTCACCAAACCACTCAACTTTCGATGCTGGGATCACTGAAGTGCCTATTTCAGTGAGATAAGCACTTCAGAAGACCAAAATCTAAACTTCACCAAACCACCCAACTTTCAATGCTGGGTTCACTGAAATGCTTCTTTCAGTCAGATAAGCACTTCAGAAGAACAAAATCTCAACATCTCAAAACCACTCAACTTTCGATGCTGGGATCACTGAAGTGCTTATTTCAGTGAGATTAGCACTTCAGAAGACCAAAATCTCAACATCACCAAACCACTCAAATTTCGATGCTGGGTTCACTGAAGTGCTTATTTCAGTGAGATAAGCACTTCAGAAGACCAAAATCTCAAATTCACCAAACCACCCAACTTTCGATCCAGGATAAACCCAAAGGCTAATTTCAGTGAGATACGCACTTCAGAAGACAAAAATCTAAACTTCACCAAACCACTCAACTTTCGATGCTGGGATTCATGAAGTGATTATTTCAGTGAGTTAAGCACTTCAGAAGAGCAAAAACTCAACTTCACAAAACCACTCAACTTTCGATGCTGGGCTCACTGCAGTGCTTATTTCAGTGAGATAAGCACTTCAGAATGCCAAAATCCCAACCTCACCAAACGACTCAACTTTTGATACTGGTTTCACTGATATGCTTCTTTCAGTCAGATAAGCAATTCAGAAGGCCAAAATCTCAACTTCACAAAACCAGCCAACTTTCGATACTGGATTTACCCAAATGCTTATTTCAGTGAGATAAGCACTTCAGAAGACCAAAATCTAAACTTCACCAAACCACCCACCTTTCAATGCTGGTTTCACTGAAAAGTGCTTATTTCAGTGAGATAAGCACTTCAGAAGATCAAAATCTAAACATCTCAAACCCACTCAACTTTCGATGCTGTGTTCACTGAAGTGCTTATTTCAGTGAGATAAGCACTTCAGAAGACCAAAATCTAAACTTCACCAAACCACCCAACTTTCAATGCTGGGTTCACTGAAGTGATTATTTCAGTGAGATAAGCACTTCAGAAGAACAAAATCTCAACATCTCAAAACCACTCAACTTTCGATGCTGTGTTCACTGAAGTGCTTATTTCAGTGAGATAAGCACTTCAGAAGACCAAAATCTAAACTTCACCAAACCACCCAACTTTCAATGCTGGGTTCACTGAAGTGCTTATTTCAGTGAGATAAGCACTTCAGAAGAACAAAATCTAAACTTCACCAAACCACCCAACTTTCAATGCTGGGTTCACTGAAGTGCTTATTTCAGTGAGATAAGCACTTCAGAAGACCAAAATCTAAACTTCACCAAACCACTCAACTTTCAATGCTGGGTTCACTGAAGTGCTTATTTCAGTGAGATAAGCACTTCAGAAGACCAAAATCTAAACATCTCAAAACCACTCAAATTTCGATGCTGTGTTCACTGAAGTGCTTATTTCAGTGAGATAAGCACTTCACTTCGCCAAAATCCCAACCTCACCAAACGACTCAACTTTTGATGCTGGTTCCACTGAATTGCTTATTTCAGTGAGATTAGCACTTCAGAAGGCCAAAATCTAAACATCACTAAACGACTCAACTTTTGATACTGATTTCACTGAAATGCTTCTTTCAGTCAGATAAGCACATCAGAAGGCCAAAATCTCAACTTCACCAAACCACCCAACTTTCGATCCAGGATTTACACAAATGCTTATTTCAGTGTGATAAGCACTTCAGAAGACTAAAATCTTAACTTCACCAAACCACTCAACTTTCGATGCTGGGATCACTGAAGTGCCTATTTCAGTGAGATAAGCACTTCAGAAGACCAAAATCTAAACTTCACCAAACCACCCAACTTTCAATGCTGGGTTCACTGAAATGCTTCTTTCAGTCAGATAAGCACTTCAGAAGAACAAAATCTCAACATCTCAAAACCACTCAACTTTCGATGCTGGGTTCACTGAAGTGCTTATTTCAGTGAGATAAGCACTTCAGAAGACCAAAATCTCAAATTCACCAAACCACCCAACTTTCGATCCAGGATAAACCCAAAGGTTAATTTCAGTGAGATAAGCACTTCAGAAGACAAAAATCTAAACTTCACCAAACCACTCAACTTTCGATGCTGGGATTCATGAAGTGATTATTTCAGTGAGTTAAGCACTTCAGAAGAGCAAAAACTCAACTTCACAAAACCACTCAACTTTCGATGCTGGGCTCACTGCAGTGCTTATTTCAGTGAGATAAGCACTTCAGAATGCCAAAATCCCAACCTCACCAAACGACTCAACTTTTGATACTGGTTTCACTGAAATGCTTCTTTCAGTCAGATAAGCAATTCAGAAGGCCAAAATCTCAACTTCACAAAACCAGCCAACTTTCGATACTGGATTTACCCAAATGCTTATTTCAGTGAGATAAGCACTTCAGAAGACCAAAATCTAAACTTCACCAAAACACCCAACTTTCAATGCTGGGTTCACTGAAGTGCTAATTTCAGTGAGATAAGCACTTCAGAAGATCAAAATCTAAACATCTCAAAACCTCTCAACTTTCGATGCTGTGTTCACTGAAGTGCTTATTTCAGTGAGATAAGCACTTCAGAAGACCAAAATCTAAACTTCACCAAACCACCCAACTTTCAATGCTGGGTTCACTGAAGTGCTTATTGCTGTGAGATAAGCACTTCAGAAGACCAAAATCTAAACTTCACCAAAACACCCAACTTTCAATGCTGAGTTCACTGAAGCGCTAATTTCAGTGAGATAAGCACTTCAGAAGAACAAAATCTAAACATCTCAAAACCACTCAACTTTCGATGCTGGGTTCACTGAAGTGCTTATTGCAGTGAGATAAGCACTTCAGAAGATCAAAATCTAAACATCTCAAAACCACTCAACTTTCGATGCTGTGTTCACTGAAGCGCTTATTTCAGTGAGATAAGCACTTCAGAAGACCAAAATTTAAACTTCACCAAGCCACCCAACTTTCAATGCTGGGTTCACTGAAGTGCTTATTTCAGTGAGATAAGCACTTCAGAAGAACAAAATCTAAACTTCACCAAACCACCCAACTTTCAATGCTGGGTTCACTGAAGTGCTTATTTCAGTGAGATAAGCACTTCAGAAGACCAAAATCTAAACTTCACCAAACCACTCAACTTTCAATGCTGGGTTCACTGAAGTGCTTATTTCAGTGAGATAAGCACTTCAGAAGACCAAAATCTAAACATCTCAAAACCACTCAAATTTCGATGCTGTGTTCACTGAAGTGCTTATTTCAGTGAGATAAGCACTTCACTTCGCCAAAATCCCAACCTCACCAAACGACTCAACTTTTGATGCTGGTTCCACTGAATTGCTTATTTCAGTGAGATTAGCACTTCAGAAGGCCAAAATCTAAACATCACTAAACGACTCAACTTTTGATACTGATTTCACTGAAATGCTTCTTTCAGTCAGATAAGCACATCAGAAGGCCAAAATCTCAACCTCACCAAACCACCCAACTTTCGATCCAGGATTTACACAAATGCTTATTTCAGTGAGATAAGCACTTCAGAAGACTAAAATCTTAACTTCACCAAACCACTCAACTTTCGATGCTGGGATCACTGAAGTGCCTATTTCAGTGAGATAAGCACTTCAGAAGACCAAAATCTAAACTTCACCAAACCACCCAACTTTCAATGCTGGGTTCACTGAAATGCTTCTTTCAGTCAGATAAGCACTTCAGAAGAACAAAATCTCAACATCTCAAAACCACTCAACTTTCGATGCTGGGATCACTGAAGTGCTTATTTCAGTGAGATTAGCACTTCAGAAGACCAAAATCTCAACATCACCAAACCACTCAAATTTCGATGCTGGGTTCACTGAAGTGCTTATTTCAGTGAGATAAGCACTTCAGAAGACCAAAATCTCAAATTCACCAAACCACCCAACTTTCGATCCAGGATAAACCCAAAGGCTAATTTCAGTGAGATACGCACTTCAGAAGACAAAAATCTAAACTTCACCAAACCACTCAACTTTCGATGCTGGGATTCATGAAGTGATTATTTCAGTGAGTTAAGCACTTCAGAAGAGCAAAAACTCAACTTCACAAAACCACTCAACTTTCGATGCTGGGCTCACTGCAGTGCTTATTTCAGTGAGATAAGCACTTCAGAATGCCAAAATCCCAACCTCACCAAACGACTCAACTTTTGATACTGGTTTCACTGATATGCTTCTTTCAGTCAGATAAGCAATTCAGAAGGCCAAAATCTCAACTTCACAAAACCAGCCAACTTTCGATACTGGATTTACCCAAATGCTTATTTCAGTGAGATAAGCACTTCAGAAGACCAAAATCTAAACTTCACCAAACCACCCACCTTTCAATGCTGGGTTCACTGAAAAGTGCTTATTTCAGTGAGATAAGCACTTCAGAAGATCAAAATCTAAACATCTCAAACCCACTCAACTTTCGATGCTGTGTTCACTGAAGTGCTTATTTCAGTGAGATAAGCACTTCAGAAGACCAAAATCTAAACTTCACCAAACCACCCAACTTTCAATGCTGGGTTCACTGAAGTGCTTATTTCAGTGAGATAAGCACTTCAGAAGAACAAAATCTCAACATCTCAAAACCACTCAACTTTCGATGCTGTGTTCACTGAAGTGCTTATTTCAGTGAGATAAGCACTTCAGAAGACCAAAATCTAAACTTCACCAAACCACCCAACTTTCAATGCTGGGTTCACTGAAGTGCTTATTTCAGTGAGATAAGCACTTCAGAAGAACAAAATCTAAACTTCACCAAACCACCCAACTTTCAATGCTGGGTTCACTGAAGTGCTTATTTCAGTGAGATAAGCACTTCAGAAGACCAAAATCTAAACTTCACCAAACCACTCAACTTTCAATGCTGGGTTCACTGAAGTGCTTATTTCAGTGAGATAAGCACTTCAGAAGACCAAAATCTAAACATCTCAAAACCACTCAAATTTCGATGCTGTGTTCACTGAAGTGCTTATTTCAGTGAGATAAGCACTTCACTTCGCCAAAATCCCAACCTCACCAAACGACTCAACTTTTGATGCTGGTTCCACTGAATTGCTTATTTCAGTGAGATTAGCACTTCAGAAGGCCAAAATCTAAACATCACTAAACGACTCAACTTTTGATACTGATTTCACTGAAATGCTTCTTTCAGTCAGATAAGCACATCAGAAGGCCAAAATCTCAACTTCACCAAACCACCCAACTTTCGATCCAGGATTTACACAAATGCTTATTTCAGTGTGATAAGCACTTCAGAAGACTAAAATCTTAACTTCACCAAACCACTCAACTTTCGATGCTGGGATCACTGAAGTGCCTATTTCAGTGAGATAAGCACTTCAGAAGACCAAAATCTAAACTTCACCAAACCACCCAACTTTCAATGCTGGGTTCACTGAAATGCTTCTTTCAGTCAGATAAGCACTTCAGAAGAACAAAATCTCAACATCTCAAAACCACTCAACTTTCGATGCTGGGTTCACTGAAGTGCTTATTTCAGTGAGATAAGCACTTCAGAAGACCAAAATCTCAAATTCACCAAACCACCCAACTTTCGATCCAGGATAAACCCAAAGGTTAATTTCAGTGAGATAAGCACTTCAGAAGACAAAAATCTAAACTTCACCAAACCACTCAACTTTCGATGCTGGGATTCATGAAGTGATTATTTCAGTGAGTTAAGCACTTCAGAAGAGCAAAAACTCAACTTCACAAAACCACTCAACTTTCGATGCTGGGCTCACTGCAGTGCTTATTTCAGTGAGATAAGCACTTCAGAATGCCAAAATCCCAACCTCACCAAACGACTCAACTTTTGATACTGGTTTCACTGAAATGCTTCTTTCAGTCAGATAAGCAATTCAGAAGGCCAAAATCTCAACTTCACAAAACCAGCCAACTTTCGATACTGGATTTACCCAAATGCTTATTTCAGTGAGATAAGCACTTCAGAAGACCAAAATCTAAACTTCACCAAAACACCCAACTTTCAATGCTGGGTTCACTGAAGTGCTAATTTCAGTGAGATAAGCACTTCAGAAGATCAAAATCTAAACATCTCAAAACCTCTCAACTTTCGATGCTGTGTTCACTGAAGTGCTTATTTCAGTGAGATAAGCACTTCAGAAGACCAAAATCTAAACTTCACCAAACCACCCAACTTTCAATGCTGGGTTCACTGAAGTGCTTATTGCTGTGAGATAAGCACTTCAGAAGACCAAAATCTAAACTTCACCAAAACACCCAACTTTCAATGCTGAGTTCACTGAAGCGCTAATTTCAGTGAGATAAGCACTTCAGAAGAACAAAATCTAAACATCTCAAAACCACTCAACTTTCGATGCTGGGTTCACTGAAGTGCTTATTTCAGTGAGATAAGCACTTCAGAAGACCAAAATCTCAAATTCACCAAACCACCCAACTTTCGATCCAGGATAAACCCAAAGGCTAATTTCAGTGAGATACGCACTTCTGAAGACAAAAATCTAAACTTCACCACACCACTCAACTTTCGATGCTGGGATTCATGAAGTGATGATTTCAGTGAGTTAAGCACTTCAGAAGAGCAAAAACTCAACTTCACAAAACCACTCAACTTTCGATGCTGGGCTCACTGCAGTGCTTATTTCAGTGAGATAAGCACTTCAGAATGCCAAAATCCCAACCTCACCAAACGACTCAACTTTTGATACTGGTTTCACTGAAATGCTTCTTTCAGTCAGATAAGCAATTCAGAAGGCCAAAATCTCAACTTCACAAAACCAGCCAACTTTCGATACTGGATTTACCCAAATGCTTATTTCAGTGAGATAAGCACTTCAGAAGACCAAAATCTAAACTTCACCAAAACACCCAACTTTCAATGCTGGGTTCACTGAAGTGCTAATTTCAGTCAGATAAGCACTTCAGAAGATCAAAATCTAAACATCTCAAAACCACTCAACTTTCGATGCTGTGTTCACTGAAGTGCTTATTTCAGTCAGATAAGCACTTCAGAAGGCCAAAATCTCCACTTCACAAAACCAGCCAACTTTCGATACTGGATTTACCCAAATGCTTATTTCAGTGAGATAAGCACTTCAGAAGACCAAAATCTAAACTTCACCAAACCACCCAACTTTCAATGCTGGGTTCACTGAAGTGCTTATTGCAGTGAGATAAGCACTTCAGAAGATCAAAATCTAAACATCTCAAAACCACACAACTTTCGATGCTGTGTTCACTGAAGTGCTTATTTCAGTGAGATAAGCACTTCAGAAGACCAAAATCTAAACTTCAACAAACCACCCAACTTTCAATGCTGGGTTCACTGAAGTGCTTATTTCAGTGAGATAAGCACTTCAGAAGAACAAAATCTAAACTTCACCAAACCACCCAACTTTCAATGCTGGGTTCACTGAAGTGCTTATTTCAGTGAGATAAGCACTTCAGAAGACCAAAATCTAAACTTCACCAAACCACTCAAATTTCGATGCTGTGTTCACTGAAGTGCTTATTTCAGTGAGATAAGCACTTCACTTCGCCAAAATCCCAACCTCACCAAACGACTCAACTTTTGATGCTGGTTCCACTGAATTGCTTATTTCAGTGAGATAAGCACTTCAGAAGGCCAAAATCTAAACATCACTAATCGACTCAACTTTTGATGCTGATTTGACTGAAATGCTTCTTTCAGTCAGATAAGCACTTCAGAATGCCAAAATCCCAACCTCACCAAACGACTCAACTTTTGATACTGGTTTCACTGAAATGCTTCTTTCAGTCAGATAAGCAATTCAGAAGGCCAAAATCTCAACTTCACAAAACCAGCCAACTTTCGATACTGGATTTACCCAAATGCTTATTTCAGTGTGATAAGCACTTCAGAAGACCAAAATCTAAACTTCACCAAAACACCCAACTTTCAATGCTGGGTTCACTGAAGTGCTAATTTCAGTCAGATAAGCACTTCAGAAGATCAAAATCTAAACATCTCAAAACCACTCAACTTTCGATGCTGTGTTCACTGAAGTGCTTATTTCAGTCAGATAAGCACTTCAGAAGGCCAAAATCTCCACTTCACAAAACCAGCCAACTTTCGATACTGGATTTACCCAAATGCTTATTTCAGTGAGATAAGCACTTCAGAAGACCAAAATCTAAACTTCACCAAACCACCCAACTTTCAATGCTGGGTTCACTGAAATGCTTCTTTCAGTCAGATAAGCACTTCAGAAGAACAAAATCTCAACATCTCAAAACCACTCAACTTTCGATGCTGGGTTCACTGAAGTGCTTATTTCAGTGAGATAAGCACTTCAGAAGACCAAAATCTCAAATTCACCAAACCACCCAACTTTCGATCCAGGATAAACCCAAAGGCTAATTTCAGTGAGATAAGCACTTCAGAAGACAAAAATCTAAACTTCACCAAACCACTCTACTTTCGATGCTGGGATTCATGAAGTGATTATTTCAGTGAGATAAGCACTTCAGAAGAGCAAAAACTCAACTTCACAAAACCACTCAACTTTCGATGCTGGGCTCACTGCAGTGCTTATTTCAGTGTGATAAGCACTTCAGAATGCCAAAATCCCAACCTCACCAAACGACTCAACTTTTGATACTGGTTTCACTGAAATGCTTCTTTCAGTCAGATAAGCACTTCAGAAGATCAAAATCTAAACATCTCAAAACCACTCAACTTTCGATGCTGTGTTCACTGAAGTGCTTATTTCAGTGAGATAAGCACTTCAGAAGACCAAAATCTAAACTTCACCAAACCACCCAACTTTCAATGCTGGGTTCACTGAAGTGCTTATTTCAGTGAGATAAGCACTTCAGAAGAACAAAATCTATACTTCACCAAACCACCCAACTTTCAATGCTGGGTTCACTGAAGTGCTTATTTCAGTGAGATAAGCACTTCAGAAGACCAAAATCTAAACTTCACCAAACCACTCAACTTTCAATGCTGGTTTCACTGAAGTGCTTATTTCAGTGAGATAAGCACTTCAGAAGACCAAAATCTAAACATCTCAAAACCACTCAAATTTCGATGCTGTGTTCACTGAAGTGCTTATTTCAGTGAGATAAGCACTTCACTTCGCCAAAATCCCAACCTCACCAAACGACTCAACTTTTGATGCTGGTTCCACTGAATTGCTTATTTCAGTGAGATTAGCACTTCAGAAGGCCAAAATCTAAACATCACTAAACGACTCAACTTTTGACACTGATTTCACTGAAATGCTTCTTTCAGTCAGATAAGCACATCAGAAGGCCAAAATCTCAACTTCACCAAACCACCCAACTTTCGATCCAGGATTTACACAAATGCTTATTTCAGTGTGATAAGCACTTCAGAAGACTAAAATCTTAACTTCACCAAACCACTCAACTTTCGATGCTGGGATCACTGAAGTGCCTATTTCAGTGAGATAAGCACTTCAGAAGACCAAAATCTAAACTTCACCAAACCACCCAACTTTCAATGCTGGGTTCACTGAAATGCTTCTTTCAGTCAGATAAGCACTTCAGAAGAACAAAATCTCAACATCTCAAAACCACTCAACTTTCGATGCTGGGTTCACTGAAGTGCTTATTTCAGTGAGATAAGCACTTCAGAAGACCAAAATCTCAAATTCACCAAACCACCCAACTTTCGATCCAGGATAAACCCAAAGGCTAATTTCAGTGAGATAAGCACTTCAGAAGACAAAAATCTAAACTTCAACAAACCACTCAACTTTCGATGCTGGGATTCATGAAGTGATTATTTCAGTGAGTTAAGCACTTCAGAAGAGCAAAAACTCAACTTCACAAAACCACTCAACTTTCGATGCTGGGCTCACTGCAGTGCTTATTTCAGTGAGATAAGCACTTCAGAATGCCAAAATCCCAACCTCACCAAACGACTCAACTTTTGATACTGGTTTCACTGAAATGCTTCTTTCAGTCAGATAAGCAATTCAGAAGGCCAAAATCTCAACTTCACAAAACCAGCCAACTTTCGATACTGGATTTACCCAAATGCTTATTTCAGTGAGATAAGCACTTCAGAAGACCAAAATCTCAACATCACCAAACCACTCAAATTTCGATGCTGGGTTCACTGAAGTGCTTATTTCAGTGAGATAAGCACTTCAGAAGACCAAAATCTCAACTTCACCAAACCACCCAACTTTCAATGCTGGGTTCACTGAAGTGCTTATTTCAGTGAGATAAGTACTTCAGAAGAACAAAATCCCAACCTCACCAAGCGACTGAACTTTTGATGCTGGTTGCACTGAATTGCTTATTTCAGTGAGATAAGCACTTCAGAAGGCCAAAATCTCAACTTCACTAAACGACTCAACTTTTGATGCTGATTTCACTGAAATGCTTCTTTCAGTCAGATATTCACATCAGAAGGCCAAAATCTCCAATTCACCAAACCACACAACTTTCGATCCAGGATATACCCAAAGGCTAATTTCAGTGTGATAAGCACATCAGAAGACAAAAATCTAAACTTCACCAAACCACTCAACTTTCGATGCTGGGATCACTGAAGTGCTTATTTCAGTGAGATAAGCACTTCAGAAGAGCAAAAACTCAACTTCACAAAATCACTCAACTTTCGATGCTGGGCTCACTGCAGTGCTTATTTCAGTGAGATAAGCACTTCAGAATGCCAAAATCCCAACCTCACCAAACGACTCAACTTTTGATACTGGTTTCACTGAAATGCTTCTTTCAGTCAGATAAGCACTTCAGAAGGCCAAAATCTCCACTTCACAAAACCAGCCAACTTTCGATACTGGATTTACCCAAATGCTTATTTCAGTGAGATAAGCACTTCAGAAGACCAAAATCTAAACTTCACCAAACCACCCAACTTTCAATGCTGGGTTCACTGAAGTGCTTATTGCAGTGAGATAAGCACTTCAGAAGATCAAAATCTAAACATCTCAAAACCACTCAACTTTCGATGCTGTGTTCACTGAAGTGCTTATTTCAGTGAGATAAGCACTTCAGAAGAACAAAATCTAAACTTCACCAAACCACCCAACTTTCAATGCTGGGTTCACTGAAGTGCTTATTTCAGTGAGATAAGCACTTCAGAAGACCAAAATCTAAACTTCACCAAACCACTCAACTTTCAATGCTGGGTTCACTGAAGTGCTTATTTCAGTGAGATAAGCACTTCAGAAGACCAAAATCTAAACATCTCAAAACCACTCAAATTTCGATGCTGTGTTCACTGAAGTGCTTATTTCAGTGAGATAAGCACTTCACTTCGCCAAAATCCCAACCTCACCAAACGACTCAACTTTTGATGCTGGTTCCACTGAATTGCTTATTTCAGTGAGATTAGCACTTCAGAAGGCCAAAATCTAAACATCACTAAACGACTCAACTTTTGATACTGATTTCACTGAAATGCTTCTTTCAGTCAGATAAGCACATCAGAAGGCCAAAATCTCAACTTCACCAAACCACCCAACTTTCGATCCAGGATTTACACAAATGCTTATTTCAGTGAGATAAGCACTTCAGAAGACTAAAATCTTAACTTCACCAAACCACTCAACTTTCGATGCTGGGATCACTGAAGTGCCTATTTCAGTGAGATAAGCACATCAGAAGACCAAAATCTAAACTTCACCAAACCACCCAACTTTCAATGCTGGGTTCACTGAAATGCTTCTTTCAGTCAGATAAGCACTTCAGAAGAACAAAATCTCAACATCTCAAAACCACTCAACTTTCGATGCTGGGTTCACTGAAGTGCTTATTTCAGTGAGATAAGCACTTCAGATGACCAAAATCTCAAATTCACCAAACCACCCAACTTTCGATCCAGGATAAACCCAAAGGCTAATTTCAGTGAGATAAGCACTTCAGAAGACAAAAATCTAAACTTCACCAAACCACTCAACTTTCGATGCTGGGATTCATGAAGTGATTATTTCAGTGAGTTAAGCACTTCAGAAGAGCAAAAACTCAACTTCACAAAACCACTCAACTTTCGATGCTGGGCTCACTGCAGTGCTTATTTCAGTGAGATAAGCACTTCAGAATGCCAAAATCCCAACCTCACCAAACGACTCAACTTTTGATACTGGTTTCACTGAAATGCTTCTTTCAGTCAGATAAGCAATTCAGAAGGCCAAAATCTCAACTTCACAAAACCAGCCAACTTTCGATACTGGATTTACCCAAATGCTTATTTCAGTGAGATAAGCACTTCAGAAGACCAAAATCTAAACTTCACCAAAACACCCAACTTTCAATGCTGGGTTCACTGAAGTGCTAATTTCAGTCAGATAAGCACTTCAGAAGATCAAAATCTAAACATCTCAAAACCACTCAACTTTCGATGCTGTGTTCACTGAAGTGCTTATTTCAGTGAGATAAGCACTTCAGAAGACCAAAATCTAAACTTCACCAAACCACCCAACTTTCAATGCTGGGTTCACTGAAGTGCTTATTGCAGTGAGATAAGCACTTCAGAAGACCAAAATCTAAACTTCACCAAAACACCCAACTTTCAATGATGGGTTCACTGAAGTGCTAATTTCAGTGAGATAAGCACTTCAGAAGATCAAAATCTAAACATCTCAAAACCACTCAACTTTCGATGCTGGGTTTACTGAAGTGCTTATTTCAGTGAGATAAGCACTTCAGAAGACCAAAATCTAAACTTCACCAAACCACCCAACTTTCAATGCTGGGTTCACTGAAGTGCTTATTTCAGTGAGATAAGCACTTCAGAAGACCAAAATCTAAACTTCACCAAACCACCCAACTTTCAATGCTGGGTTCACTGAAGTGCTTATTTCAGTGAGATAAGCACTTCAGAAGACCAAAATCTCAACATCACAAAACCACTCAAATTTCGATGCTGGGTTCAATGAAGTGCTTATTTCATTGAGATAAGCACTTCACTTCGCCAAAATCCCAACCTCACCAAACGACTCAACTTTTGATGCTGGTTCCACTGAATTGCTTATTTCAGTGAGATAAGCACTTCAGAAGGCCAAAATCTAAACATCACTAATCGACTCAACTTTTGATGCTGATTTGACTGAAATGCTTCTTTCAGTCAGATAAGCACATCAGAAGGCCAAAATCTCAACTTCACCAAACCACCCAACTTTCGAACCAGGATTTACACAAATGCTTATTTCAGTTTGATAAGCACTTCAGAAGACTAAAATCTTAACTTCACCAAACCACTCAACTTTCGATGCTGGGATCACTGAAGTGCCTATTTCAGTGAGATAAGCACTTCAGAAGACCAAAATCTAAACTTCACCAAACCACCCAACTTTCAATGCTGGGTTCACTGAAATGCTTCTTTCAGTCAGATAAGCACTTCAGAAGAACAAAATCTCAACATATCAAAACCACTCAACTTTCGATGCTGGGTTCACTGAAGTGCTTATTTCAGTGAGATAAGCACTTCAGAAGGCCAAAATCTCAAATTCACCAAACCACCCAACTTTCGATCCAGGATAAACCCAAAGGCTAATTTCAGTGAGATACGCACTTCAGAAGACAAAAATCTAAACTTCACCAAACCACTCAACTTTCGATGCTGGGATTCATGAAGTGATTATTTCAGTGAGTTAAGCACTTCAGAAGAGCAAAAACTCAACTTCACAAAACCACTCAACTTTCGATGCTGGGCTCACTGCAGTGCTTATTTCAGTGAGATAAGCACTTCAGAATGCCAAAATCCCAACCTCACCAAACGACTCAACTTTTGATACTGGTTTCACTGAAATGCTTCTTTCAGTCAGATAAGCAATTCAGAAGGCCAAAATCTCAACTTCACAAAACCAGCCAACTTTCGATACTGGATTTACCCAAATGCTTATTTCAGTGAGATAAGCACTTCAGAAGACCAAAATCTAAACTTCACCAAAACACCCAACTTTCAATGCTGGGTTCACTGAAGTGCTAATTTCAGTCAGATAAGCACTTCAGAAGATCAAAATCTAAACATCTCAAAACCACTCAACTTTCGATGCTGTGTTCACTGAAGTGCTTATTTCAGTCAGATAAGCACTTCAGAAGGCCAAAATCTCCACTTCACAAAACCAGCCAACTTTCGATACTGGATTTACCCAAATGCTTATTTCAGTGAGATAAGCACTTCAGAAGACCAAAATCTAAACTTCACCAAACCACCCAACTTTCAATGCTGGGTTCACTGAAGTGCTTATTGCAGTGAGATAAGCACTTCAGAAGATCAAAATCTAAACATCTCAAAACCACTCAACTTTCGATGCTGTGTTCACTGAAGTGCTTATTTCAGTGAGATAAGCACTTCAGAAGACCAAAATCTAAACTTCACCAAACCACCCAACTTTCAATGCTGGGTTCACTGAAGTGCTTATTTCAGTGAGATAAGCACTTCAGAAGAACAAAATCTAAACTTCACCAAACGACCCAACTTTCAATGCTGGGTTCACTGAAGTGCTTATTTCAGTGAGATAAGCACTTCACTTCGCCAAAATCCCAACCTCACCAAACGACTCAACTTTTGATGCTGGTTCCACTGAATTGCTTATTTCAGTGAGATAAGCACTTCAGAAGGCCAAAATCTAAACATCACTAAACGACTCAACTTTTGATACTGATTTCACTGAAATGCTTCTTTCAGTCAGATAAGCACATCAGAAGGCCAAAATCTCAACTTCACCAACCCACCCAACTTTCGATCCAGGATTTACACAAATGCTTATTTCAGTGAGATAAGCACTTCAGAAGACTAAAATCTTAACTTCACCAAACCACTCAACTTTCGATGCTGGGATCACTGAAGTGCCTATTTCAGTGAGATAAGCACTTCAGAAGACCAAAATCTCAACATCTCAAAACCACTCAACTTTCGATGCTGGGTTCACTGAAGTGCTTATTTCAGTGAGAGAAGCACTTCAGAAGACCAAAATCTCAAATTCACCAAACCACCCAACTTTCAATGCTGGGATCACTGAAGTGCTTATTTCAGTGAGATAAGCACTTCAGAAGAACAAAATCTCAACATCTCAAAACCACTCAACTTTCGATGCTGGGTGCACTGAAGTGCTTATTTCAGTGAGATAAGCACTTCAGAAGACCAAAATCTCAACATCACCAAACCACTCAAATTTCGATGCTGGGTTCACTGAAGTGCTTATTTCAGTGAGATAAGCACTTCAGAATGCCAAAATCCCAACCTCACCAAACGACTCAACTTATGATGCTGGTTCCACTGAATTGCTTATTTCAGTGAGATAAGCACTTCAGAAGAACAAAATCTCAACATCTCAAAACCACTCAACTTTCGATGCTGGGTGCACTGAAGTGCTTATTTCAGTGAGATAAGCACTTCAGAAGACCAAAATCTCAACATCACCAAACCACTCAAATTTCGATGCTGGGTTCACTGAAGTGCTTATTTCAGTGAGATAAGCACTTCAGAATGCCAATATCCCAACCTCACCAAACGACTCAACTTTTGATGCTGGTTCCACTGAATTGCTTATTTCAGTGAGATAAGCACTTCAGAAGGCCAAAATCTAAACATCACTAAATGACTCAACTTCTGATACTGATTTCACAGAAATGCTTCTTTAAGTCAGATAAGCACATCAGAAGGCCAAAATCTCAACTTCACCAAACCACCCAACTTTCGATCCAGGATTTACACAAATGCTTATTTCAGTGAGATAAGCACTTCAGAAGACTAAAATCTTAACTTTACCAAACCACTCAACTTTCGATGCTGGGATCACTGAAGTGCTTATTTCAGTGAGATAAGCACTTCAGAAGACCAAAATCTAAACTTCACCAAACCACCCAACTTTCAATGCTGGGATCACTGAAATGCTTCTTTCAGTCAGATAAGCACTTCAGAAGAACAAAATCTCAACATCTCAAAACCACTCAACTTTCGATGCTGGGTTCACTGAAGTGCTTATTTCAGTGAGATAAGCACTTCAGAAGACCAAAATCTCAACTTCACCAAACCACTCAAATTTCGATGCTGGGTTCACTGAAGTGCTTATTTCAGTGAGATAAGTACTTCAGAAGAACAAAATCCCAACCTCACCAAGCGACTGAACTTTTGATGCTGGTTGCACTGAATTGCTTATGTCAGTGAGATAAGCACTTCAGAAGGCCAAAATCTCAACTTCACTAAACGACTCAACTTTTGATGCTGATTTCACTGAAATGCTTCTTTCAGTCAGATATTCACATCAGAAGGCCAAAATCTCCAATTCACCAAACCACACAACTTTCGATCCAGGATATACCCAAAGGCTAATTTCAGTGTGATAAGCACATCAGAAGACAAAAATCTAAACTTCACCAAACCACTCAACTTTCGATGCTGGGATCACTGAAGTGCTTATTTCAGTGAGATAAGCACTTCAGAAGAGCAAAAACTCAACTTCACAAAATCACTCAACTTTCGATGCTGGGCTCACTGCAGTGCTTATTTCAGTGAGATAAGCACTTCAGAATGCCAAAATCCCAACCTCACCAAACGACTCAACTTTTGATACTGGTTTCACTGAAATGCTTCTTTCAGTCAGATAAGCACTTCAGAAGGCCAAAATCTCCACTTCACAAAACCAGCCAACTTTCGATACTGGATTTACCCAAATGCTTATTTCAGTGAGATAAGCACTTCAGAAGACCAAAATCTAAACTTCACCAAACCACCCAACTTTCAATGCTGGGTTCACTGAAGTGCTTATTGCAGTGAGATAAGCACTTCAGAAGATCAAAATCTAAACATCTCAAAACCACTCAACTTTCGATGCTGTGTTCACTGAAGCGCTTATTTCAGTGAGATAAGCACTTCAGAAGACCAAAATTTAAACTTCACCAAGCCACCCAACTTTCAATGCTGGGTTCACTGAAGTGCTTATTTCAGTGAGATAAGCACTTCAGAAGACCAAAATCTAAACTTCACCAAACCACCCAACTTTCAATGCTGGGTTCACTGAAGTGCTTATTTCAGTGAGATAAGCACTTCAGAAGACCAAAATCTAAACTTCACCAAACCACTCAACTTTCAATGCTGGGTTCACTGAAGTGCTTATTTCAGTGAGATAAGCACTTCAGAAGACCAAAATCTAAACATCTCAAAACCACTCAAATTTCGATGCTGTGTTCACTGAAGTGCTTATTTCAGTGAGATAAGCACTTCACTTCGCCAAAATCCCAACCTCACCAAACGACTCAACTTTTGATGCTGGTTCCACTGAATTGCTTATTTCAGTGAGATTAGCACTTCAGAAGGCCAAAATCTAAACATCACTAAACGACTCAACTTTTGATACTGATTTCACTGAAATGCTTCTTTCAGTCAGATAAGCACATCAGAAGGCCAAAATCTCAACTTCACCAAACCACCCAACTTTCGATCCAGGATTTACACAAATGCTTATTTCAGTGAGATAAGCACTTCAGAAGACTAAAATCTTAACTTCACCAAACCACTCAACTTTCGATGCTGGGATCACTGAAGTGCCTATTTCAGTGAGATAAGCACTTCAGAAGACCAAAATCTAAACTTCACCAAACCACCCAACTTTCAATGCTGGGTTCACTGAAATGCTTCTTTCAGTCAGATAAGCACTTCAGAAGAACAAAATCTCAACATCTCAAAACCACTCAACTTTCGATGCTGGATTCACTGAAGTGCTTATTTCAGTGAGATTAGCACTTCAGAAGACCAAAATCTCAACATCACCAAACCACTCAAATTTCGATGCTGGGTTCACTGAAGTGCTTATTTCAGTGAGATAAGCACTTCAGAAGACCAAAATCTCAAATTCACCAAACCACCCAACTTTCGATCCAGGATAAACCCAAAGGCTAATTTCAGTGAGATACGCACTTCAGAAGACAAAAATCTAAACTTCACCAAACCACTCAACTTTCGATGCTGGGATTCATGAAGTGATTATTTCAGTGAGTTAAGCACTTCAGAAGAGCAAAAACTCAACTTCACAAAACCACTCAACTTTCGATGCTGGGCTCACTGCAGTGCTTATTTCAGTGAGATAAGCACTTCAGAATGCCAAAATCCCAACCTCACCAAACGACTCAACTTTTGATACTGGTTTCACTGAAATGCTTCTTTCAGTCAGATAAGCAATTCAGAAGGCCAAAATCTCAACTTCACAAAACCAGCCAACTTTCGATACTGGATTTACCCAAATGCTTATTTCAGTGAGATAAGCACTTCAGAAGACCAAAATCTAAACTTCACCAAAACACCCAACTTTCAATGCTGGGTTCACTGAAGTGCTAATTTCAGTCAGATAAGCACTTCAGAAGATCAAAATCTAAACATCTCAAAACCACTCAACTTTCGATGCTGTGTTCACTGAAGTGCTTATTTCAGTCAGATAAGCACTTCAGAAGGCCAAAATCTCCACTTCACAAAACCAGCCAACTTTCGATACTGGATTTACCCAAATGCTTATTTCAGTGAGATAAGCACTTCAGAAGACCAAAATCTAAACTTCACCAAACCACCCACCTTTCAATGCTGGGTTCACTGAAAAGTGCTTATTGCAGTGAGATAAGCACTTCAGAAGATCAAAATCTAAACATCTCAAACCCACTCAACTTTCGATGCTGTGTTCACTGAAGTGCTTATTTCAGTGAGATAAGCACTTCAGAAGACCAAAATCTAAACTTCACCAAACCACCCAACTTTCAATGCTGGGTTCACTGAAGTGCTTATTTCAGTGAGATAAGCACTTCAGAAGGACAAAATCTCAACATCTCAAAACCACTCAACTTTCGATGCTGTGTTCACTGAAGTGCTTATTTCAGTGAGATAAGCACTTCAGAAGACCAAAATCTAAACTTCACCAAACCACCCAACTTTCAATGCTGGGTTCACTGAAGTGCTTATTTCAGTGAGATAAGCACTTCAGAAAAACAAAATCTAAACTTCACCAAACCACCCAACTTTCAATGCTGGGTTCACTGAAGTGCTTATTTCAGTGAGATAAGCACTTCAGAAGACCAAAATCTAAACTTCACCAAACCACTCAACTTTCGATGCTGGGATTCATGAAGTGATTATTTCAGTGAGTTAAGCACTTCAGAAGAGCAAAAACTCAACTTCACAAAACCACTCAACTTTCGATGCTGGGCTCACTGCAGTGCTTATTTCAGTGAGATAAGCACTTCAGAATGCCAAAATCCCAACCTCACCAAACGACTCAACTTTTGATACTGGTTTCACTGAAATGCTTCTTTCAGTCAGATAAGCAATTCAGAAGGCCAAAATCTCAACTTCACAAAACCAGCCAACTTTCGATACTGGATTTACCCAAATGCTTATTTCAGTGAGATAAGCACTTCAGAAGACCAAAATCTAAACTTCACCAAAACACCCAACTTTCAATGCTGGGTTCACTGAAGTGCTAATTTCAGTCAGATAAGCACTTCAGAAGATCAAAATCTAAACATCTCAAAACCACTCAACTTTCGATGCTGTGTTCACTGAAGTGCTTATTTCAGTCAGATAAGCACTTCAGAAGGCCAAAATCTCCACTTCACAAAACCAGCCAACTTTCGATACTGGATTTACCCAAATGCTTATTTCAGTGAGATAAGCACTTCAGAAGACCAAAATCTAAACTTCACCAAACCACCCAACTTTCAATGCTGGGTTCACTGAAGTGCTTATTGCAGTGAGATAAGCACTTCAGAAGATCAAAATCTAAACATCTCAAAACCACTCAACTTTCGATGCTGTGTTCACTGAAGTGCTTATTTCAGTGAGATAAGCACTTCAGAAGACCAAAATCTAAACTTCACCAAACCACCCAACTTTCAATGCTGGGTTCACTGAAGTGCTTATTTCAGTGAGATAAGCACTTCAGAAGAACAAAATCTAAACTTCACCAAACGACCCAACTTTCAATGCTGGGTTCACTGAAGTGCTTATTTCAGTGAGATAAGCACTTCACTTCGCCAAAATCCCAACCTCACCAAACGACTCAACTTTTGATGCTGGTTCCACTGAATTGCTTATTTCAGTGAGATAAGCACTTCAGAAGGCCAAAATCTAAACATCACTAAACGACTCAACTTTTGATACTGATTTCACTGAAATGCTTCTTTCAGTCAGATAAGCACATCAGAAGGCCAAAATCTCAACTTCACCAAACCACCCAACTTTCGATCCAGGATTTACACAAATGCTTATTTCAGTGAGATAAGCACTTCAGAAGACTAAAATCTTAACTTCACCAAACCACTCAACTTTCGATGCTGGGATCACTGAAGTGCCTATTTCAGTGAGATAAGCACTTCAGAAGACCAAAATCTCAACATCTCAAAACCACTCAACTTTCGATGCTGGGTTCACTGAAGTGCTTATTTCAGTGAGAGAAGCACTTCAGAAGACCAAAATCTCAAATTCACCAAACCACCCAACTTTCAATGCTGGGATCACTGAAGTGCTTATTTCAGTGAGATAAGCACTTCAGAAGAACAAAATCTCAACATCTCAAAACCACTCAACTTTCGATGCTGGGTGCACTGAAGTGCTTATTTCAGTGAGATAAGCACTTCAGAAGACCAAAATCTCAACATCACCAAACCACTCAAATTTCGATGCTGGGTTCACTGAAGTGCTTATTTCAGTGAGATAAGCACTTCAGAATGCCAAAATCCCAACCTCACCAAACGACTCAACTTATGATGCTGGTTCCACTGAATTGCTTATTTCAGTGAGATAAGCACTTCAGAAGAACAAAATCTCAACATCTCAAAACCACTCAACTTTCGATGCTGGGTGCACTGAAGTGCTTATTTCAGTGAGATAAGCACTTCAGAAGACCAAAATCTCAACATCACCAAACCACTCAAATTTCGATGCTGGGTTCACTGAAGTGCTTATTTCAGTGAGATAAGCACTTCAGAATGCCAATATCCCAACCTCACCAAACGACTCAACTTTTGATGCTGGTTCCACTGAATTGCTTATTTCAGTGAGATAAGCACTTCAGAAGGCCAAAATCTAAACATCACTAAATGACTCAACTTCTGATACTGATTTCACAGAAATGCTTCTTTAAGTCAGATAAGCACATCAGAAGGCCAAAATCTCAACTTCACCAAACCACCCAACTTTCGATCCAGGATTTACACAAATGCTTATTTCAGTGAGATAAGCACTTCAGAAGACTAAAATCTTAACTTTACCAAACCACTCAACTTTCGATGCTGGGATCACTGAAGTGCTTATTTCAGTGAGATAAGCACTTCAGAAGACCAAAATCTAAACTTCACCAAACCACCCAACTTTCAATGCTGGGATCACTGAAATGCTTCTTTCAGTCAGATAAGCACTTCAGAAGAACAAAATCTCAACATCTCAAAACCACTCAACTTTCGATGCTGGGTTCACTGAAGTGCTTATTTCAGTGAGATAAGCACTTCAGAAGACCAAAATCTCAACTTCACCAAACCACTCAAATTTCGATGCTGGGTTCACTGAAGTGCTTATTTCAGTGAGATAAGTACTTCAGAAGAACAAAATCCCAACCTCACCAAGCGACTGAACTTTTGATGCTGGTTGCACTGAATTGCTTATGTCAGTGAGATAAGCACTTCAGAAGGCCAAAATCTCAACTTCACTAAACGACTCAACTTTTGATGCTGATTTCACTGAAATGCTTCTTTCAGTCAGATATTCACATCAGAAGGCCAAAATCTCCAATTCACCAAACCACACAACTTTCGATCCAGGATATACCCAAAGGCTAATTTCAGTGTGATAAGCACATCAGAAGACAAAAATCTAAACTTCACCAAACCACTCAACTTTCGATGCTGGGATCACTGAAGTGCTTATTTCAGTGAGATAAGCACTTCAGAAGAGCAAAAACTCAACTTCACAAAATCACTCAACTTTCGATGCTGGGCTCACTGCAGTGCTTATTTCAGTGAGATAAGCACTTCAGAATGCCAAAATCCCAACCTCACCAAACGACTCAACTTTTGATACTGGTTTCACTGAAATGCTTCTTTCAGTCAGATAAGCACTTCAGAAGGCCAAAATCTCCACTTCACAAAACCAGCCAACTTTCGATACTGGATTTACCCAAATGCTTATTTCAGTGAGATAAGCACTTCAGAAGACCAAAATCTAAACTTCACCAAACCACCCAACTTTCAATGCTGGGTTCACTGAAGTGCTTATTGCAGTGAGATAAGCACTTCAGAAGATCAAAATCTAAACATCTCAAAACCACTCAACTTTCGATGCTGTGTTCACTGAAGCGCTTATTTCAGTGAGATAAGCACTTCAGAAGACCAAAATTTAAACTTCACCAAGCCACCCAACTTTCAATGCTGGGTTCACTGAAGTGCTTATTTCAGTGAGATAAGCACTTCAGAAGACCAAAATCTAAACTTCACCAAACCACCCAACTTTCAATGCTGGGTTCACTGAAGTGCTTATTTCAGTGAGATAAGCACTTCAGAAGACCAAAATCTAAACTTCACCAAACCACTCAACTTTCAATGCTGGGTTCACTGAAGTGCTTATTTCAGTGAGATAAGCACTTCAGAAGACCAAAATCTAAACATCTCAAAACCACTCAAATTTCGATGCTGTGTTCACTGAAGTGCTTATTTCAGTGAGATAAGCACTTCACTTCGCCAAAATCCCAACCTCACCAAACGACTCAACTTTTGATGCTGGTTCCACTGAATTGCTTATTTCAGTGAGATTAGCACTTCAGAAGGCCAAAATCTAAACATCACTAAACGACTCAACTTTTGATACTGATTTCACTGAAATGCTTCTTTCAGTCAGATAAGCACATCAGAAGGCCAAAATCTCAACTTCACCAAACCACCCAACTTTCGATCCAGGATTTACACAAATGCTTATTTCAGTGAGATAAGCACTTCAGAAGACTAAAATCTTAACTTCACCAAACCACTCAACTTTCGATGCTGGGATCACTGAAGTGCCTATTTCAGTGAGATAAGCACTTCAGAAGACCAAAATCTAAACTTCACCAAACCACCCAACTTTCAATGCTGGGTTCACTGAAATGCTTCTTTCAGTCAGATAAGCACTTCAGAAGAACAAAATCTCAACATCTCAAAACCACTCAACTTTCGATGCTGGATTCACTGAAGTGCTTATTTCAGTGAGATTAGCACTTCAGAAGACCAAAATCTCAACATCACCAAACCACTCAAATTTCGATGCTGGGTTCACTGAAGTGCTTATTTCAGTGAGATAAGCACTTCAGAAGACCAAAATCTCAAATTCACCAAACCACCCAACTTTCGATCCAGGATAAACCCAAAGGCTAATTTCAGTGAGATACGCACTTCAGAAGACAAAAATCTAAACTTCACCAAACCACTCAACTTTCGATGCTGGGATTCATGAAGTGATTATTTCAGTGAGTTAAGCACTTCAGAAGAGCAAAAACTCAACTTCACAAAACCACTCAACTTTCGATGCTGGGCTCACTGCAGTGCTTATTTCAGTGAGATAAGCACTTCAGAATGCCAAAATCCCAACCTCACCAAACGACTCAACTTTTGATACTGGTTTCACTGAAATGCTTCTTTCAGTCAGATAAGCAATTCAGAAGGCCAAAATCTCAACTTCACAAAACCAGCCAACTTTCGATACTGGATTTACCCAAATGCTTATTTCAGTGAGATAAGCACTTCAGAAGACCAAAATCTAAACTTCACCAAAACACCCAACTTTCAATGCTGGGTTCACTGAAGTGCTAATTTCAGTCAGATAAGCACTTCAGAAGATCAAAATCTAAACATCTCAAAACCACTCAACTTTCGATGCTGTGTTCACTGAAGTGCTTATTTCAGTCAGATAAGCACTTCAGAAGGCCAAAATCTCCACTTCACAAAACCAGCCAACTTTCGATACTGGATTTACCCAAATGCTTATTTCAGTGAGATAAGCACTTCAGAAGACCAAAATCTAAACTTCACCAAACCACCCACCTTTCAATGCTGGGTTCACTGAAAAGTGCTTATTGCAGTGAGATAAGCACTTCAGAAGATCAAAATCTAAACATCTCAAACCCACTCAACTTTCGATGCTGTGTTCACTGAAGTGCTTATTTCAGTGAGATAAGCACTTCAGAAGACCAAAATCTAAACTTCACCAAACCACCCAACTTTCAATGCTGGGTTCACTGAAGTGCTTATTTCAGTGAGATAAGCACTTCAGAAGGACAAAATCTCAACATCTCAAAACCACTCAACTTTCGATGCTGTGTTCACTGAAGTGCTTATTTCAGTGAGATAAGCACTTCAGAAGACCAAAATCTAAACTTCACCAAACCACCCAACTTTCAATGCTGGGTTCACTGAAGTGCTTATTTCAGTGAGATAAGCACTTCAGAAAAACAAAATCTAAACTTCACCAAACCACCCAACTTTCAATGCTGGGTTCACTGAAGTGCTTATTTCAGTGAGATAAGCACTTCAGAAGACCAAAATCTAAACTTCACCAAACCACTCAACTTTCGATGCTGGGATTCATGAAGTGATTATTTCAGTGAGTTAAGCACTTCAGAAGAGCAAAAACTCAACTTCACAAAACCACTCAACTTTCGATGCTGGGCTCACTGCAGTGCTTATTTCAGTGAGATAAGCACTTCAGAATGCCAAAATCCCAACCTCACCAAACGACTCAACTTTTGATACTGGTTTCACTGAAATG
Source organism: Stegostoma tigrinum (assembly GCF_030684315.1). NCBI lineage: Eukaryota > Metazoa > Chordata > Chondrichthyes > Orectolobiformes > Stegostomatidae > Stegostoma > Stegostoma tigrinum. The sequence goes on along the minus strand of NW_026728674.1, from coordinate 383,763 downwards.
CTTCTTTCAGTCAGATAAGCAATTCAGAAGGCCAAAATCTCAACTTCACAAAACCAGCCAACTTTCGATACTGGATTTACCCAAATGCTTATTTCAGTGAGATAAGCACTTCAGAAGACCAAAATCTAAACTTCACCAAAACACCCAACTTTCAATGCTGGGTTCACTGAAGTGCTAATTTCAGTCAGATAAGCACTTCAGAAGATCAAAATCTAAACATCTCAAAACCACTCAACTTTCGATGCTGTGTTCACTGAAGTGCTTATTTCAGTCAGATAAGCACTTCAGAAGGCCAAAATCTCCACTTCACAAAACCAGCCAACTTTCGATACTGGATTTACCCAAATGCTTATTTCAGTGAGATAAGCACTTCAGAAGACCAAAATCTAAACTTCACCAAACCACCCAACTTTCAATGCTGGGTTCACTGAAGTGCTTATTGCAGTGAGATAAGCACTTCAGAAGATCAAAATCTAAACATCTCAAAACCACTCAACTTTCGATGCTGTGTTCACTGAAGTGCTTATTTCAGTGAGATAAGCACTTCAGAAGACCAAAATCTAAACTTCACCAAACCACCCAACTTTCAATGCTGGGTTCACTGAAGTGCTTATTTCAGTGAGATAAGCACTTCAGAAGAACAAAATCTAAACTTCACCAAACGACCCAACTTTCAATGCTGGGTTCACTGAAGTGCTTATTTCAGTGAGATAAGCACTTCACTTCGCCAAAATCCCAACCTCACCAAACGACTCAACTTTTGATGCTGGTTCCACTGAATTGCTTATTTCAGTGAGATAAGCACTTCAGAAGGCCAAAATCTAAACATCACTAAACGACTCAACTTTTGATACTGATTTCACTGAAATGCTTCTTTCAGTCAGATAAGCACATCAGAAGGCCAAAATCTCAACTTCACCAAACCACCCAACTTTCGATCCAGGATTTACACAAATGCTTATTTCAGTGAGATAAGCACTTCAGAAGACTAAAATCTTAACTTCACCAAACCACTCAACTTTCGATGCTGGGATCACTGAAGTGCCTATTTCAGTGAGATAAGCACTTCAGAAGACCAAAATCTCAACATCTCAAAACCACTCAACTTTCGATGCTGGGTTCACTGAAGTGCTTATTTCAGTGAGAGAAGCACTTCAGAAGACCAAAATCTCAAATTCACCAAACCACCCAACTTTCAATGCTGGGATCACTGAAGTGCTTATTTCAGTGAGATAAGCACTTCAGAAGAACAAAATCTCAACATCTCAAAACCACTCAACTTTCGATGCTGGGTGCACTGAAGTGCTTATTTCAGTGAGATAAGCACTTCAGAAGACCAAAATCTCAACATCACCAAACCACTCAAATTTCGATGCTGGGTTCACTGAAGTGCTTATTTCAGTGAGATAAGCACTTCAGAATGCCAAAATCCCAACCTCACCAAACGACTCAACTTATGATGCTGGTTCCACTGAATTGCTTATTTCAGTGAGATAAGCACTTCAGAAGAACAAAATCTCAACATCTCAAAACCACTCAACTTTCGATGCTGGGTGCACTGAAGTGCTTATTTCAGTGAGATAAGCACTTCAGAAGACCAAAATCTCAACATCACCAAACCACTCAAATTTCGATGCTGGGTTCACTGAAGTGCTTATTTCAGTGAGATAAGCACTTCAGAATGCCAATATCCCAACCTCACCAAACGACTCAACTTTTGATGCTGGTTCCACTGAATTGCTTATTTCAGTGAGATAAGCACTTCAGAAGGCCAAAATCTAAACATCACTAAATGACTCAACTTCTGATACTGATTTCACAGAAATGCTTCTTTAAGTCAGATAAGCACATCAGAAGGCCAAAATCTCAACTTCACCAAACCACCCAACTTTCGATCCAGGATTTACACAAATGCTTATTTCAGTGAGATAAGCACTTCAGAAGACTAAAATCTTAACTTTACCAAACCACTCAACTTTCGATGCTGGGATCACTGAAGTGCTTATTTCAGTGAGATAAGCACTTCAGAAGACCAAAATCTAAACTTCACCAAACCACCCAACTTTCAATGCTGGGATCACTGAAATGCTTCTTTCAGTCAGATAAGCACTTCAGAAGAACAAAATCTCAACATCTCAAAACCACTCAACTTTCGATGCTGGGTTCACTGAAGTGCTTATTTCAGTGAGATAAGCACTTCAGAAGACCAAAATCTCAACTTCACCAAACCACTCAAATTTCGATGCTGGGTTCACTGAAGTGCTTATTTCAGTGAGATAAGTACTTCAGAAGAACAAAATCCCAACCTCACCAAGCGACTGAACTTTTGATGCTGGTTGCACTGAATTGCTTATGTCAGTGAGATAAGCACTTCAGAAGGCCAAAATCTCAACTTCACTAAACGACTCAACTTTTGATGCTGATTTCACTGAAATGCTTCTTTCAGTCAGATATTCACATCAGAAGGCCAAAATCTCCAATTCACCAAACCACACAACTTTCGATCCAGGATATACCCAAAGGCTAATTTCAGTGTGATAAGCACATCAGAAGACAAAAATCTAAACTTCACCAAACCACTCAACTTTCGATGCTGGGATCACTGAAGTGCTTATTTCAGTGAGATAAGCACTTCAGAAGAGCAAAAACTCAACTTCACAAAATCACTCAACTTTCGATGCTGGGCTCACTGCAGTGCTTATTTCAGTGAGATAAGCACTTCAGAATGCCAAAATCCCAACCTCACCAAACGACTCAACTTTTGATACTGGTTTCACTGAAATGCTTCTTTCAGTCAGATAAGCACTTCAGAAGGCCAAAATCTCCACTTCACAAAACCAGCCAACTTTCGATACTGGATTTACCCAAATGCTTATTTCAGTGAGATAAGCACTTCAGAAGACCAAAATCTAAACTTCACCAAACCACCCAACTTTCAATGCTGGGTTCACTGAAGTGCTTATTGCAGTGAGATAAGCACTTCAGAAGATCAAAATCTAAACATCTCAAAACCACTCAACTTTCGATGCTGTGTTCACTGAAGCGCTTATTTCAGTGAGATAAGCACTTCAGAAGACCAAAATTTAAACTTCACCAAGCCACCCAACTTTCAATGCTGGGTTCACTGAAGTGCTTATTTCAGTGAGATAAGCACTTCAGAAGACCAAAATCTAAACTTCACCAAACCACCCAACTTTCAATGCTGGGTTCACTGAAGTGCTTATTTCAGTGAGATAAGCACTTCAGAAGACCAAAATCTAAACTTCACCAAACCACTCAACTTTCAATGCTGGGTTCACTGAAGTGCTTATTTCAGTGAGATAAGCACTTCAGAAGACCAAAATCTAAACATCTCAAAACCACTCAAATTTCGATGCTGTGTTCACTGAAGTGCTTATTTCAGTGAGATAAGCACTTCACTTCGCCAAAATCCCAACCTCACCAAACGACTCAACTTTTGATGCTGGTTCCACTGAATTGCTTATTTCAGTGAGATTAGCACTTCAGAAGGCCAAAATCTAAACATCACTAAACGACTCAACTTTTGATACTGATTTCACTGAAATGCTTCTTTCAGTCAGATAAGCACATCAGAAGGCCAAAATCTCAACTTCACCAAACCACCCAACTTTCGATCCAGGATTTACACAAATGCTTATTTCAGTGAGATAAGCACTTCAGAAGACTAAAATCTTAACTTCACCAAACCACTCAACTTTCGATGCTGGGATCACTGAAGTGCCTATTTCAGTGAGATAAGCACTTCAGAAGACCAAAATCTAAACTTCACCAAACCACCCAACTTTCAATGCTGGGTTCACTGAAATGCTTCTTTCAGTCAGATAAGCACTTCAGAAGAACAAAATCTCAACATCTCAAAACCACTCAACTTTCGATGCTGGGTTCACTGAAGTGCTTATTTCAGTGAGATTAGCACTTCAGAAGACCAAAATCTCAACATCACCAAACCACTCAAATTTCGATGCTGGGTTCACTGAAGTGCTTATTTCAGTGAGATAAGCACTTCAGAAGACCAAAATCTCAAATTCACCAAACCACCCAACTTTCGATCCAGGATAAACCCAAAGGCTAATTTCAGTGAGATACGCACTTCAGAAGACAAAAATCTAAACTTCACCAAACCACTCAACTTTCGATGCTGGGATTCATGAAGTGATTATTTCAGTGAGTTAAGCACTTCAGAAGAGCAAAAACTCAACTTCACAAAACCACTCAACTTTCGATGCTGGGCTCACTGCAGTGCTTATTTCAGTGAGATAAGCACTTCAGAATGCCAAAATCCCAACCTCACCAAACGACTCAACTTTTGATACTGGTTTCACTGAAATGCTTCTTTCAGTCAGATAAGCAATTCAGAAGGCCAAAATCTCAACTTCACAAAACCAGCCAACTTTCGATACTGGATTTACCCAAATGCTTATTTCAGTGAGATAAGCACTTCAGAAGACCAAAATCTAAACTTCACCAAAACACCCAACTTTCAATGCTGGGTTCACTGAAGTGCTAATTTCAGTCAGATAAGCACTTCAGAAGATCAAAATCTAAACATCTCAAAACCACTCAACTTTCGATGCTGTGTTCACTGAAGTGCTTATTTCAGTCAGATAAGCACTTCAGAAGGCCAAAATCTCCACTTCACAAAACCAGCCAACTTTCGATACTGGATTTACCCAAATGCTTATTTCAGTGAGATAAGCACTTCAGAAGACCAAAATCTAAACTTCACCAAACCACCCACCTTTCAATGCTGGGTTCACTGAAAAGTGCTTATTGCAGTGAGATAAGCACTTCAGAAGATCAAAATCTAAACATCTCAAACCCACTCAACTTTCGATGCTGTGTTCACTGAAGTGCTTATTTCAGTGAGATAAGCACTTCAGAAGACCAAAATCTAAACTTCACCAAACCACCCAACTTTCAATGCTGGGTTCACTGAAGTGCTTATTTCAGTGAGATAAGCACTTCAGAAGGACAAAATCTCAACATCTCAAAACCACTCAACTTTCGATGCTGTGTTCACTGAAGTGCTTATTTCAGTGAGATAAGCACTTCAGAAGACCAAAATCTAAACTTCACCAAACCACCCAACTTTCAATGCTGGGTTCACTGAAGTGCTTATTTCAGTGAGATAAGCACTTCAGAAAAACAAAATCTAAACTTCACCAAACCACCCAACTTTCAATGCTGGGTTCACTGAAGTGCTTATTTCAGTGAGATAAGCACTTCAGAAGACCAAAATCTAAACTTCACCAAACCACTCAACTTTCAATGCTGGGTTCACTGAAGTGCTTATTTCAGTGAGATAAGCACTTCAGAAGACCAAAATCTAAACATCTCAAAACCACTCAAATTTCGATGCTGTGTTCACTGAAGTGCTTATTTCAGTGAGATAAGCACTTCACTTCGCCAAAATCCCAACCTCACCAAACGACTCAACTTTTGATGCTGGTTCCACTGAATTGCTTATTTCAGTGAGATTAGCACTTCAGAAGGCCAAAATCTAAACATCACTAAACGACTCAACTTTTGATACTGATTTCACTGAAATGCTTCTTTCAGTCATATAAGCACATCAGAAGGCCAAAATCTCAACTTCACCAAACCACCCAACTTTCGATCCAGGATTTACACAAATGCTTATTTCAGTGTGATAAGCACTTCAGAAGACTAAAATCTTAACTTCACCAAACCACTCAACTTTCGATGCTGGGATCACTGAAGTGCCTATTTCAGTGAGATAAGCACTTCAGAAGACCAAAATCTAAACTTCACCAAACCACCCAACTTTCAATGCTGGGTTCACTGAAATGCTTCTTTCAGTCAGATAAGCACTTCAGAAGAACAAAATCTCAACATCTCAAAACCACTCAACTTTCGATGCTGGGTTCACTGAAGTGCTTATTTCAGTGAGATAAGCACTTCAGAAGACCAAAATCTCAAATTCACCAAACCACCCAACTTTCGATCCAGGATAAACCCAAAGGCTAATTTCAGTGAGATAAGCACTTCAGAAGACAAAAATCTAAACTTCACCAAACCACTCAACTTTCGATGCTGGGATTCATGAAGTGATTATTTCAGTGAGTTAAGCACTTCAGAAGAGCAAAAACTCAACTTCACAAAACCACTCAACTTTCGATGCTGGGCTCACTGCAGTGCTTATTTCAGTGAGATAAGCACTTCAGAATGCCAAAATCCCAACCTCACCAAACGACTCAACTTTTGATACTGGTTTCACTGAAATGCTTCTTTCAGTCAGATAAGCAATTCAGAAGGCCAAAATCTCAACTTCACAAAACCAGCCAACTTTCGATACTGGATTTACCCAAATGCTTATTTCAGTGAGATAAGCACTTCAGAAGACCAAAATCTAAACTTCACCAAAACACCCAACTTTCAATGCTGGGTTCACTGAAGTGCTAATTTCAGTCAGATAAGCACTTCAGAAGATCAAAATCTAAACATCTCAAAACCTCTCAACTTTCGATGCTGTGTTCACTGAAGTGCTTATTTCAGTGAGATAAGCACTTCAGAAGACCAAAATCTAAACTTCACCAAACCACCCAACTTTCAATGCTGGGTTCACTGAAGTGCTTATTGCAGTGAGATAAGCACTTCAGAAGACCAAAATCTAAACTTCACCAAACCACCCAACTTTCAATGCTGGGTTCACTGAAGTGCTAATTTCAGTGAGATAAGCACTTCAGAAGAACAAAATCTCAACATCTCAAAACCACTCAACTTTCGATGCTGGGTTCACTGAAGTGCTTATTTCAGTGAGATAAGCACTTCAGAAGACCAAAATCTCAAATTCACCAAACCACCCAACTTTCGATCCAGGATAAACCCAAAGGCTAATTTCAGTGAGATACGCACTTCAGAAGACAAAAATCTAAACTTCACCAAACCACTCAACTTTCGATGCTGGGATTCATGAAGTGATTATTTCAGTGAGTTAAGCACTTCAGAAGAGCAAAAACTCAACTTCACAAAACCACTCAACTTTCGATGCTGGGCTCACTGCAGTGCTTATTTCAGTGAGATAAGCACTTCAGAATGCCAAAAGCCCAACCTCACCAAACGACTCAACTTTTGATACTGGTTTCACTGAAATGCTTCTTTCAGTCAGATAAGCAATTCAGAAGGCCAAAATCTCAACTTCACAAAACCAGCCAACTTTCGATACTGGATTTACCCAAATGCTTATTTCAGTGAGATAAGCACTTCAGAAGACCAAAATCTAAACTTCACCAAAACACCCAACTTTCAATGCTGGGTTCACTGAAGTGCTAATTTCAGTCAGATAAGCACTTCAGAAGATCAAAATCTAAACATCACAAAACCACTCAACTTTCGATGCTGTGTTCACTGAAGTGCTTATTTCAGTCAGATAAGCACTTCAGAAGGCCAAAATCTCCACTTCACAAAACCAGCCAACTTTCGATACTGGATTTACCCAAATGCTTATTTCAGTGAGATAAGCACTTCAGAAGACCAAAATCTAAACTTCACCAAACCACCCAACTTTCAATGCTGGGTTCACTGAAAAGCTTATTGCAGTGAGATAAGCACTTCAGAAGATCAAAATCTAAACATCTCAAAACCAAACAACTTTCGATGCTGTGTTCACTGAAGTGCTTATTTCAGTGAGATAAGCACTTCAGAAGACCAAAATCTAAACTTCACCAAACCACCCAACTTTCAATGCTGGGTTCACTGAAGTGCTTATTTCAGTGAGATAAGCACTTCAGAAGACCAAAATCTAAACTTCACCAAACCACCCACCTTTCAATGCTCGGTTCACTGAAAAGTGCTTCTTGCAGTGAGATAAGCACTTCAGAAGATCAAAATCTAAACATCTCAAAACCACTCAACTTTCGATGCTGTGTTCACTGAAGTGCTTATTTCAGTGAGATAAGCACTTCAGAAGACCAAAATCTAAACTTCACCAAACCACCCAACTTTCAATGCTGGGTTCACTGAAGTGCTTATTTCAGTGAGATAAGCACTTCAGAAGAACAAAATCTCAACATCTCAAAACCACTCAACTTTCGATGCTGTGTTCACTGAAGTGCTTATTTCAGTGAGATAGGCACTTCAGAAGACCAAAATCTAAACTTCACCAAACCACCCAACTTTCAATGCTGGGTTCACTGAAGTGCTTATTTCAGTGAGATAAGCACTTCAGAAGAACAAAATCTAAACTTCACCAAACCACCCAACTTTCAATGCTGGGTTCACTGAAGTGCTTATTTCAGTGAGATAAGCACTTCAGAAGACAAAAATCTAAACTTCACCAAACCACTCAACTTTCAATGCTGGGTTCACTGAAGTGCTTATTTCAGTGAGATAAGCACTTCAGAAGACCAAAATCTAAACATCTCAAAACCACTCAAATTTCGATGCTGTGTTCACTGAAGTGCTTATTTCAGTGAGATAAGCACTTCACTTCGCCAAAATCCCAACCTCACCAAACGACTCAACTTTTGATGCTGGTTCCACTGAATTGCTTATTTCAGTGAGATTAGCACTTCAGAAGGCCAAAATCTAAACATCACTAAACGACTCAACTTTTGATACTGATTTCACTGAAATGCTTCTTTCAGTCAGATAAGCACATCAGAAGGCCAAAATCTCAACTTCACCAAACCACCCAACTTTCGATCCAGGATTTACACAAATGCTTATTTCAGTGTGATAAGCACTTCAGAAGACTAAAATCTTAACTTCACCAAACCACTCAACTTTCGATGCTGGGATCACTGAAGTGCCTATTTCAGTGAGATAAGCACTTCAGAAGACCAAAATCTAAACTTCACCAAACCACCCAACTTTCAATGCTGGGTTCACTGAAATGCTTCTTTCAGTCAGATAAGCACTTCAGAAGAACAAAATCTCAACATCTCAAAACCACTCAACTTTCGATGCTGGGTTCACTGAAGTGCTTATTTCAGTGAGATAAGCACTTCAGAAGACCAAAATCTCAAATTCACCAAACCACCCAACTTTCGTTCCAGGATAAACCCAAAGGCTAATTTCAGTGAGATAAGCACTTCAGAAGACAAAAATCTAAACTTCACCAAACCACTCAACTTTCGATGCTGGGGTCATGAAGTGATTATTTCAGTGAGTTAAGCACTTCAGAAGAGCAAAAACTCAACTTCACAAAACCACTCAACTTTCGATGCTGGGCTCACTGCAGTGCTTATTTCAGTGAGATAAGCACTTCAGAATGCCAAAATCCCAACCTCACCAAACGACTCAACTTTTGATACTGGTTTCACTGAAATGCTTCTTTCAGTCAGATAAGCAATTCAGAAGGCCAAAATCTCAACTTCACAAAACCAGCCAACTTTCGATACTGGATTTACCCAAATGCTTATTTCAGTGAGATAAGCACTTCAGAAGACCAAAATCTAAACTTCACCAAAACACCCAACTTTCAATGCTGGGTTCACTGAAGTGCTAATTTCAGTCAGATAAGCACTTCAGAAGATCAAAATCTAAACATCTCAAAACCACTCAACTTTCGATGCTGTGTTCACTGAAGTGCTTATTTCAGTGAGATAAGCACTTCAGAAGACCAAAATCTAAACTTCAACAAACCACCCAACTTTCAATGCTGGGTTCACTGAAGTGCTTATTGCAGTGAGATAAGCACTTCAGAAGACCAAAATCTAAACTTCACCAAAACACCCAACTTTCAATGATGGGTTCACTGAAGTGCTTATTTCAGTGAGATAAGCACTTCAGAAGACCAAAATCTAAACTTCACCAAACCACCCAACTTTCAATGCTGGGTTCACTGAAATGCTTATTGCAGTGAGATAAGCACTTCAGAAGACCAAAATCTAAACTTCACCAAAACACCCAACTTTCAATGCTGGGTTCACTGAAGTGCTAATTTCAGTGAGATAAGCACTTCAGAAGAACAAAATCTCAACATCTCAAAACCACTCAACTTTCGATGCTGGGTTCACTGAAGTGCTTATTTCAGTGAGATAAGCACTTCAGAAGACCAAAATCTCAAATTCACCAAACCACCCAACTTTCGATCCAGGATAAACCCAAAGGCAAATTTCAGTGAGATACGCACTTCAGAAGACAAAAATCTAAACTTCACCAAACCACTCAACTTTCGATGCTGGGATTCATGAAGTGATTATTTCAGTGAGTTAAGCACTTCAGAAGAGCAAAAACTCAACTTCACAAAACCACTCAACTTTCGATGCTGGGCTCACTGCAGTGCTTATTTCAGTGAGATAAGCACTTCAGAATGCCAAAAGCCCAACCTCACCAAACGACTCAACTTTTGATACTGGTTTCACTGAAATGCTTCTTTCAGTCAGATAAGCAATTCAGAAGGCCAAAATCTCAACTTCACAAAACCAGCCAACTTTCGATACTGGATTTACCCAAATGCTTATTTCAGTGAGATAAGCACTTCAGAAGACCAAAATCTAAACTTCACCAAAACACCCAACTTTCAATGCTGGGTTCACTGAAGTGCTAATTTCAGTCAGATAAGCACTTCAGAAGATCAAAATCTAAACATCACAAAACCACTCAACTTTCGATGCTGTGTTCACTGAAGTGCTTATTTCAGTCAGATAAGCACTTCAGAAGGCCAAAATCTCCACTTCACAAAACCAGCCAACTTTCGATACTGGATTTACCCAAATGCTTATTTCAGTGAGATAAGCACTTCAGAAGACCAAAATCTAAACTTCACCAAACCACCCAACTTTCAATGCTGGGTTCACTGAAAAGCTTATTGCAGTGAGATAAGCACTTCAGAAGATCAAAATCTAAACATCTCAAAACCAAACAACTTTCGATGCTGTGTTCACTGAAGTGCTTATTTCAGTGAGATAAGCACTTCAGAAGACCAAAATCTAAACTTCACCAAACCACCCAACTTTCAATGCTGGGTTCACTGAAGTGCTTATTTCAGTGAGATAAGCACTTCAGAAGACCAAAATCTAAACTTCACCAAACCACCCACCTTTCAATGCTCGGTTCACTGAAAAGTGCTTCTTGCAGTGAGATAAGCACTTCAGAAGATCAAAATCTAAACATCTCAAAACCACTCAACTTTCGATGCTGTGTTCACTGAAGTGCTTATTTCAGTGAGATAAGCACTTCAGAAGACCAAAATCTAAACTTCACCAAACCACCCAACTTTCAATGCTGGGTTCACTGAAGTGCTTATTTCAGTGAGATAAGCACTTCAGAAGAACAAAATCTCAACATCTCAAAACCACTCAACTTTCGATGCTGTGTTCACTGAAGTGCTTATTTCAGTGAGATAGGCACTTCAGAAGACCAAAATCTAAACTTCACCAAACCACCCAACTTTCAATGCTGGGTTCACTGAAGTGCTTATTTCAGTGAGATAAGCACTTCAGAAGAACAAAATCTAAACTTCACCAAACCACCCAACTTTCAATGCTGGGTTCACTGAAGTGCTTATTTCAGTGAGATAAGCACTTCAGAAGACCAAAATCTAAACTTCACCAAACCACTCAACTTTCAATGCTGGGTTCACTGAAGTGCTTATTTCAGTGAGATAAGCACTTCAGAAGACCAAAATCTAAACATCTCAAAACCACTCAAATTTCGATGCTGTGTTCACTGAAGTGCTTATTTCAGTGAGATAAGCACTTCACTTCGCCAAAATCCCAACCTCACCAAACGACTCAACTTTTGATGCTGGTTCCACTGAATTGCTTATTTCAGTGAGATTAGCACTTCAGAAGGCCAAAATCTAAACATCACTAAACGACTCAACTTTTGATACTGATTTCACTGAAATGCTTCTTTCAGTCAGATAAGCACATCAGAAGGCCAAAATCTCAACTTCACCAAACCACCCAACTTTCGATCCAGGATTTACACAAATGCTTATTTCAGTGTGATAAGCACTTCAGAAGACTAAAATCTTAACTTCACCAAACCACTCAACTTTCGATGCTGGGATCACTGAAGTGCCTATTTCAGTGAGATAAGCACTTCAGAAGACCAAAATCTAAACTTCACCAAACCACCCAACTTTCAATGCTGGGTTCACTGAAATGCTTCTTTCAGTCAGATAAGCACTTCAGAAGAACAAAATCTCAACATCTCAAAACCACTCAACTTTCGATGCTGGGTTCACTGAAGTGCTTATTTCAGTGAGATAAGCACTTCAGAAGACCAAAATCTCAAATTCACCAAACCACCCAACTTTCGTTCCAGGATAAACCCAAAGGCTAATTTCAGTGAGATAAGCACTTCAGAAGACAAAAATCTAAACTTCACCAAACCACTCAACTTTCGATGCTGGGGTCATGAAGTGATTATTTCAGTGAGTTAAGCACTTCAGAAGAGCAAAAACTCAACTTCACAAAACCACTCAACTTTCGATGCTGGGCTCACTGCAGTGCTTATTTCAGTGAGATAAGCACTTCAGAATGCCAAAATCCCAACCTCACCAAACGACTCAACTTTTGATACTGGTTTCACTGAAATGCTTCTTTCAGTCAGATAAGCAATTCAGAAGGCCAAAATCTCAACTTCACAAAACCAGCCAACTTTCGATACTGGATTTACCCAAATGCTTATTTCAGTGAGATAAGCACTTCAGAAGACCAAAATCTAAACTTCACCAAAACACCCAACTTTCAATGCTGGGTTCACTGAAGTGCTAATTTCAGTCAGATAAGCACTTCAGAAGATCAAAATCTAAACATCTCAAAACCACTCAACTTTCGATGCTGTGTTCACTGAAGTGCTTATTTCAGTGAGATAAGCACTTCAGAAGACCAAAATCTAAACTTCAACAAACCACCCAACTTTCAATGCTGGGTTCACTGAAGTGCTTATTGCAGTGAGATAAGCACTTCAGAAGACCAAAATCTAAACTTCACCAAAACACCCAACTTTCAATGATGGGTTCACTGAAGTGCTTATTTCAGTGAGATAAGCACTTCAGAAGACCAAAATCTAAACTTCACCAAACCACCCAACTTTCAATGCTGGGTTCACTGAAGTGCTTATTTCAGTGAGATAAGCACTTCAGAAGACCAAAATCTCAACATCACAAAACCACTCAAATTTCGATGCTGGGTTCAATGAAGTGCTTATTTCATTGAGATAAGCACTTCACTTCGCCAAAATCCCAACCTCACCAAACGACTCAACTTTTGATGCTGGTTCCACTGAATTGCTTATTTCAGTGAGATAAGCACTTCAGAAGGCCAAAATCTAAACATCACTAATCGACTCAACTTTTGATGCTGATTTGACTGAAATGCTTCTTTCAACTTTCGAACCAGGATTTACACAAATGCTTATTTCAGTTTGATAAGCACTTCAGAAGACTAAAATCTTAACTTCACCAAACCACTCAACTTTCGATGCTGGGATCACTGAAGTGCCTATTTCAGTGAGATAAGCACTTCAGAAGACCAAAATCTAAACTTCACCAAACCACCCAACTTTCAATGCTGGGTTCACTGAAATGCTTCTTTCAGTCAGATAAGCACTTCAGAAGAACAAAATCTCAACATCTCAAAACCACTCAACTTTCGATGCTGGGTTCACTGAAGTGCTTATTTCAGTGAGATAAGCACTTCAGAAGACCAAAATCTCAAATTCACCAAACCACCCAACTTTCGATCCAGGATAAACCCAAAGGCTAATTTCAGTGAGATACGCACTTCAGAAGACAAAAATCTAAACTTCAACAAACCACTCAACTTTCGATGCTGGGATTCATGAAGTGATTATTTCAGTGAGTTAAGCACTTCAGAAGAGCAAAAACTCAACTTCACAAAACCACTCAACTTTCGATGCTGGGCTCACTGCAGTGCTTATTTCAGTGAGATAAGCACTTCAGAATGCCAAAATCCCAACCTCACCAAACGACTCAACTTTTGATACTGGTTTCACTGAAATGCTTCTTTCAGTCAGATAAGCAATTCAGAAGGCCAAAATCTCAACTTCACAAAACCAGCCAACTTTCGATACTGGATTTACCCAAATGCTTATTTCAGTGAGATAAGCACTTCAGAAGACCAAAATCTAAACTTCACCAAAACACCCAACTTTCAATGCTGGGTTCACTGAAGTGCCTATTTCAGTGAGATAAGCACTTCAGAAGACCAAAATCTAAACTTCACCAAACCACCCAACTTTCAATGCTGGGTTCACTGAAATGCTTCTTTCAGTCAGATAAGCACTTCAGAAGAACAAAATCTCAACATCTCAAAACCACTCAACTTTCGATGCTGGGTTCACTGAAGTGCTTATTTCAGTGAGATAAGCACTTCAGAAGACCAAAATCTCAAATTCACCAAACCACCCAACTTTCGATCCAGGATAAACCCAAAGGCTAATTTCAGTGAGATAAGCACTTCAGAAGACAAAAATCTAAACTTCACCAAACCACTCAACTTTCGATGCTGGGGTCATGAAGTGATTATTTCAGTGAGTTAAGCACTTCAGAAGAGCAAAAACTCAACTTCACAAAACCACTCAACTTTCGATGCTGGGCTCACTGCAGTGCTTATTTCAGTGAGATAAGCACTTCAGAATGCCAAAATCCCAACCTCACCAAACGACTCAACTTTTGATACTGGTTTCACTGAAATGCTTCTTTCAGTCAGATAAGCAATTCAGAAGGCCAAAATCTCAACTTCACAAAACCAGCCAACTTTCGATACTGGATTTACCCAAATGCTTATTTCAGTGAGATAAGCACTTCAGAAGACCAAAATCTAAACTTCACCAAAACACCCAACTTTCAATGCTGGGTTCACTGAAGTGCTAATTTCAGTCAGATAAGCACTTCAGAAGATCAAAATCTAAACATCTCAAAACCACTCAACTTTCGATGCTGTGTTCACTGAAGTGCTTATTTCAGTGAGATAAGCACTTCAGAAGACCAAAATCTAAACTTCACCAAACCACCCAACTTTCAATGCTGGGTTCACTGAAGTGCTTATTGCAGTGAGATAAGCACTTCAGAAGACCAAAATCTAAACTTCACCAAAACACCCAACTTTCAATGATGGGTTCACTGAAGTGCTTATTTCAGTGAGATAAGCACTTCAGAAGACCAAAATCTAAACTTCACCAAACCACCCAACTTTCAATGCTGGGTTCACTGAAGTGCTTATTTCAGTGAGATAAGCACTTCAGAAGACCAAAATCTCAACATCACAAAACCACTCAAATTTCGATGCTGGGTTCAATGAAGTGCTTTTTTCATTGAGATAAGCACTTCACTTCGCCAAAATCCCAACCTCACCAAACGACTCAACTTTTGATGCTGGTTCCACTGAATTGCTTATTTCAGTGAGATAAGCACTTCAGAGCCCAAAATCTAAACATCACTAATCGACTCAACTTTTGATGCTGATTTGACTGAAATGCTTCTTTCAACTTTCGAACCAGGATTTACACAAATGCTTATTTCAGTTTGATAAGCACTTCAGAAGACTAAAATCTTAACTTCACCAAACCACTCAACTTTCGATGCTGGGATCACTGAAGTGCCTATTTCAGTGAGATAAGCACTTCAGAAGACCAAAATCTAAACTTCACCAAACCACCCAACTTTCAATGCTGGGTTCACTGAAATGCTTCTTTCAGTCAGATAAGCACTTCAGAAGAACAAAATCTCAACATCTCAAAACCACTCAACTTTCGATGCTGGGTTCACTGAAGTGCTTATTTCAGTGAGATAAGCACTTCAGAAGACCAAAATCTCAAATTCACCAAACCACCCAACTTTCGATCCAGGATAAACCCAAAGGCTAATTTCAGTGAGATACGCACTTCAGAAGACAAAAATCTAAACTTCACCAAACCACTCAACTTTCGATGCTGGGATTCATGAAGTGATTATTTCAGTGAGTTAAGCACTTCAGAAGAGCAAAAACTCAACTTCACAAAACCACTCAACTTTCGATGCTGGGCTCACTGCAGTGCTTATTTCAGTGAGATAAGCACTTCAGAATGCCAAAATCCCAACCTCACCAAACGACTCAACTTTTGATACTGGTTTCACTGAAATGCTTCTTTCAGTCAGATAAGCAATTCAGAAGGCCAAAATCTCAACTTCACAAAACCAGCCAACTTTCGATACTGGATTTACCCAAATGCTTATTTCAGTGAGATAAGCACTTCAGAAGACCAAAATCTAAACTTCACCAAAACACCCAACTTTCAATGCTGGGTTCACTGAAGTGCTAATTTCAGTCAGATAAGCACTTCAGAAGATCAAAATCTAAACATCTCAAAACCACTCAACTTTCGATGCTGTGTTCACTGAAGTGCTTATTTCAGTCAGATAAGCACTTCAGAAGGCCAAAATCTCCACTTCACAAAACCAGCCAACTTTCGATACTGGATTTACCCAAATGCTTATTTCAGTGAGATAAGCACTTCAGAAGACCAAAATCTAAACTTCACCAAACCACCCAACTTTCAATGCTGGGTTCACTGAAGTGCTTATTGCAGTGAGATAAGCACTTCAGAAGATCAAAATCTAAACATCTCAAAACCACTCAACTTTCGATGCTGTGTTCACTGAAGTGCTTATTTCAGTGAGATAAGCACTTCAGAAGACCAAAATCTAAACTTCACCAAACCACCCAACTTTCAATGCTGGGTTCACTGAAGTGCTTATTTCAGTGAGATAAGCACTTCAGAAGAACAAAATCTAAACTTCACCAAACGACCCAACTTTCAATGCTGGGTTCACTGAAGTGCTTATTTCAGTGAGATAAGCACTTCACTTCGCCAAAATCCCAACCTCACCAAACGACTCAACTTTTGATGCTGGTTCCACTGAATTGCTTATTTCTGTGAGATTAGCACTTCAGAAGGCCAAAATCTAAACATCACTAAACGACTCAACTTTTGATACTGATTTCACTGAAATGCTTCTTTCAGTCAGAGAAGCACATCAGAAGGCCAAAATCTCAACTTCACCAAACCACCCAACTTTCGATCCAGGATTTACACAAATGCTTATTTCAGTGTGATAAGCACTTCAGAAGACTAAAATCTTAACTTCACCAAACCACTCAACTTTCGATGCTGGGATCACTGAAGTGCCTATTTCAGTGAGATAAGCACTTCAGAAGACCAAAATCTCAACATCTCAAAACCACTCAACTTTCGATGCTGGGTTCACTGAAGTGCTTATTTCAGTGAGAGAAGCACTTCAGAAGACCAAAATCTCAAATTCACCAAACCACCCAACTTTCGATCCAGGATAAACCCAAAGGCTAATTTCAGTGAGATACGCACTTCAGAAGACAAAAATCTAAACTTCACCAAACCACTCAACTTTCGATGCTGGGATTCATGAAGTGATTATTTCAATGAGTTAAGCACTTCAGAAGAGCAAAAACTCAACTTCACAAAACCACTCAACTTTCGATGCTGGGCTCACTGCAGTGCTTATTTCAGTGAGATAAGCACTTCAGAATGCCAAAATCCCAAACTCACCAAACGACTCAACTTTTGATACTGGTTTCACTGAAATGCTTCTTTCAGTCAGATAAGCAATTCAGAAGGCCAAAATCTCAACTTCACAAAACCAGCCAACTTTCGATACTGGATTTACACAAATGCTTATTTCAGTGAGATAAGCACTTCAGAAGACCAAAATCTAAACTTCACCAAAACACCCAACTTTCAATGCTGGGTTCACTGAAGTGCTAATTTCAGTCAGATAAGCACTTCAGAAGATCAAAATCTAAACATCTCAAAACCACTCAACTTTCGATGCTGTGTTCACTGAAGTGCTTATTTCAGTCAGATAAGCACTTCAGAAGGCCAAAATCTCCACTTCACAAAACCAGCCAACTTTCGATACTGGATTTACCCAAATGCTTATTTCAGTGAGATAAGCACTTCAGAAGACCAAAATCTCAACTTCACCAAACCACCCAACTTTCAATGCTGGGTTCACTGAAGTGCTTATTTCAGTGAGATAAGTACTTCAGAAGAACAAAATCCCAACCTCACCAAGCGACTGAACTTTTGATGCTGGTTGCACTGAATTGCTTATGTCAGTGAGATAAGCACTTCAGAAGGCCAAAATCTCAACTTCACTAAACGACTCAACTTTTGATGCTGATTTCACTGAAATGCTTCTTTCAGTCAGATATTCACATCAGAAGGCCAAAAACTCCAATTCACCAAACCACACAACTTTCGATCCAGGATATACCCAAAGGCTAATTTCAGTGTGATAAGCACATCAGAAGACAAAAATCTAAACTTCACCAAACCACTCAACTTTCGATGCTGGGATCACTGAAGTGCTTATTTCAGTGAGATAAGCACTTCAGAAGAGCAAAAACTCAACTTCACAAAATCACTCAACTTTCGATGCTGGGCTCACTGCAGTGCTTATTTCAGTGAGATAAGCACTTCAGAATGCCAAAATCCCAACCTCACCAAACGACTCAACTTTTGATACTGGTTTCACTGAAATGCTTCTTTCAGTCAGATAAGCACTTCAGAAGGCCAAAATCTCCACTTCACAAAACCAGCCAACTTTCGATACTGGATTTACCCAAATGCTTATTTCAGTGAGATAAGCACTTCAGAAGACCAAAATCTAAACTTCACCAAACCACCCAACTTTCAATGCTGGGATCACTGAAGTGCTTATTGCAGTGAGATAAGCACTTCAGAAGATCAAAATCTAAACATCTCAAAACCACTCAACTTTCGATGCTGTGTTCACTGAAGCGCTTATTTCAGTGAGATAAGCACTTCAGAAGACCAAAATTTAAACTTCACCAAGCCACCCAACTTTCAATGCTGGGTTCACTGAAGTGCTTATTTCAGTGAGATAAGCACTTCAGAAGAACAAAATCTAAACTTCACCAAACCACCCAACTTTCAATGCTGGGTTCACTGAAGTGCTTATTTCAGTGAGATAAGCACTTCAGAAGACCAAAATCTAAACTTCACCAAACCACTCAACTTTCAATGCTGGGTTCACTGAAGTGCTTATTTCAGTGAGATAAGCACTTCAGAAGACCAAACTCTAAACATCTCAAAACCACTCAAATTTCGATGCTGTGTTCACTGAAGTGCTTATTTCAGTGAGATAAGCACTTCAGAAGACCAAAATCCCAACCTCACCAAACGACTCAACTTTTGATGCTGGTTCCACTGAATTGCTTATTTCAGTGAGATTAGCACTTCAGAAGGCCAAAATCTAAACATCACTAAACGACTCAACTTTTGATACTGATTTCACTGAAATGCTTCTTTCAGTCAGATAAGCACATCAGAAGGCCAAAATCTCAACTTCACCAAACCACCCAACTTTCGATCCAGGATTTACACAAATGCTTATTTCAGTGAGATAAGCACTTCAGAAGACTAAAATCTTAACTTCACCAAACCACTCAACTTTCGATGCTGGGATCACTGAAGTGCCTATTTCAGTGAGATAAGCACTTCAGAAGACCAAAATCTAAACTTCACCAAACCACCCAACTTTCAATGCTGGGTTCACTGAAATGCTTCTTTCAGTCAGATAAGCACTTCAGAAGAACAAAATCTCAACATCTCAAAACCACTCAACTTTCGATGCTGGGTTCACTGAAGTGCTTATTTCAGTGAGATTAGCACTTCAGAAGACCAAAATCTCAACATCACCAAACCACTCAAATTTCGATGCTGGGTTCACTGAAGTGCTTATTTCAGTGAGATAAGCACTTCAGAAGACCAAAATCTCAAATTCACCAAACCACCCAACTTTCGATCCAGGATAAACCCAAAGGCTAATTTCAGTGAGATACGCACTTCAGAAGACAAAAATCTAAACTTCACCAAACCACTCAACTTTCGATGCTGGGATTCATGAAGTGATTATTTCAGTGAGTTAAGCACTTCAGAAGAGCAAAAACTCAACTTCACAAAACCACTCAACTTTCGATGCTGGGCTCACTGCAGTGCTTATTTCAGTGAGATAAGCACTTCAGAATGCCAAAATCCCAACCTCACCAAACGACTCAACTTTTGATACTGGTTTCACTGAAATGCTTCTTTCAGTCAGATAAGCAATTCAGAAGGCCAAAATCTCAACTTCACAAAACCAGCCAACTTTCGATACTGGATTTACCCAAATGCTTATTTCAGTGAGATAAGCACTTCAGAAGATCAAAATCTAAACATCTCAAAACCACTCAACTTTCGATGCTGTGTTCACTGAAGTGCTTATTTCAGTCAGATAAGCACTTCAGAAGGCCAAAATCTCCACTTCACAAAACCAGCCAACTTTCGATACTGGATTTACCCAAATGCTTATTTCAGTGAGATAAGCACTTCAGAAGACCAAAATCTAAACTTCACCAAACCACCCACCTTTCAATGCTCGGTTCACTGAAAAGTGCTTATTGCAGTGAGATAAGCACTTCAGAAGATCAAAATCTAAACATCTCAAAACCACTCAACTTTCGATGCTGTGTTCACTGAAGTGCTTATTTCAGTGAGATAAGCACTTCAGAAGACCAAAATCTAAACTTCACCAAACCACCCAACTTTCAATGCTGGGTTCACTGAAGTGCTTATTTCAGTGAGATAAGCACTTCAGAAGAACAAAATCTCAACATCTCAAAACCACTCAACTTTCGATGCTGTGTTCACTGAAGTGCTTATTTCAGTGAGATAAGCACTTCAGAAGACCAAAATCTAAACTTCACCAAACCACCCAACTTTCAATGCTGGGTTCACTGAAGTGCTTATTTCAGTGAGATAAGCACTTCAGAAGAACAAAATCTAAACTTCACCAAACCACCCAACTTTCAAAGCTGGGTTCACTGAAGTGCTTATTTCAGTGAGATAAGCACTTCAGAAGACCAAAATCTAAACTTCACCAAACCACTCAACTTTCAATGCTGGGTTCACTGAAGTGCTTATTTCAGTGAGATAAGCACTTCAGAAGACCAAAATCTAAACATCTCAAAACCACTCAAATTTCGATGCTGTGTTCACTGAAGTGCTTATTTCAGTGAGATAAGCACTTCACTTCGCCAAAATCCCAACCTCACCAAACGACTCAACTTTTGATGCTGGTTCCACTGAATTGCTTATTTCAGTGAGATTAGCACTTCAGAAGGCCAAAATCTAAACATCACTAAACGACTCAACTTTTGATACTGATTTCACTGAAATGCTTCTTTCAGTCAGATAAGCACATCAGAAGGCCAAAATCTCAACTTCACCAAACCACCCAACTTTCGATCCAGGATTTACACAAATGCTTATTTCAGTGTGATAAGCACTTCAGAAGACTAAAATCTTAACTTCACCAAACCACTCAACTTTCGATGCTGGGATCACTGAAGTGCCTATTTCAGTGAGATAAGCACTTCAGAAGACCAAAATCTAAACTTCACCAAACCACCCAACTTTCAATGCTGGGTTCACTGAAATGCTTCTTTCAGTCAGATAAGCACTTCAGAAGAACAAAATCTCAACATCTCAAAACCACTCAACTTTCGATGCTGGGTTCACTGAAGTGCTTATTTCAGTGAGATAAGCACTTCAGAAGACCAAAATCTCAAATTCACCAAACCACCCAACTTTCGATCCAGGATAAACCCAAAGGCTAATTTCAGTGAGATAAGCACTTCAGAAGACAAAAATCTAAACTTCACCAAACCACTCAACTTTCGATGCTGGGGTCATGAAGTGATTATTTCAGTGAGTTAAGCACTTCAGAAGAGCAAAAACTCAACTTCACAAAACCACTCAACTTTCGATGCTGGGCTCACTGCAGTGCTTATTTCAGTGAGATAAGCACTTCAGAATGCCAAAATCCCAACCTCACCAAACGACTCAACTTTTGATACTGGTTTCACTGAAATGCTTCTTTCAGTCAGATAAGCAATTCAGAAGGCCAAAATCTCAACTTCACAAAACCAGCCAACTTTCGATACTGGATTTACCCAAATGCTTATTTCAGTGAGATAAGCACTTCAGAAGACCAAAATCTAAACTTCACCAAAACACCCAACTTTCAATGCTGGGTTCACTGAAGTGCTAATTTCAGTCAGATAAGCACTTCAGAAGATCAAAATCTAAACATCTCAAAACCACTCAACTTTCGATGCTGTGTTCACTGAAGTGCTTATTTCAGTGAGATAAGCACTTCAGAAGACCAAAATCTAAACTTCACCAAACCACCCAACTTTCAATGCTGGGTTCACTGAAGTGCTTATTGCAGTGAGATAAGCACTTCAGAAGACCAAAATCTAAACTTCACCAAAACACCCAACTTTCAATGATGGGTTCACTGAAGTGCTAATTTCAGTGAGATAAGCACTTCAGAAGATCAAAATCTAAACATCTCAAAACCACTCAACTTTCGATGCTGGGTTTACTGAAGTGCTTATTTCAGTGAGATAAGCACTTCAGAAGACCAAAATCTAAACTTCACCAAACCACCCAACTTTCAATGCTGGGTTCACTGAAGTGCTTATTTCAGTGAGATAAGCACTTCAGAAGACCAAAATCTAAACTTCACCAAACCACCCAACTTTCAATGCTGGGTTCACTGAAGTGCTTATTTCAGTGAGATAAGCACTTCAGAAGACCAAAATCTCAACATCACAAAACCACTCAAATTTCGATGCTGGGTTCAATGAAGTGCTTATTTCATTGAGATAAGCACTTCACTTCGCCAAAATCCCAACCTCACCAAACGACTCAACTTTTGATGCTGGTTCCACTGAATTGCTTATTTCAGTGAGATAAGCACTTCAGAAGGCCAAAATCTAAACATCACTAATCGACTCAACTTTTGATGCTGATTTGACTGAAATGCTTCTTTCAGTCAGATAAGCACATCAGAAGGCCAAAATCTCAACTTCACCAAACCACCCAACTTTCGAACCAGGATTTACACAAATGCTTATTTCAGTTTGATAAGCACTTCAGAAGACTAAAATCTTAACTTCACCAAACCACTCAACTTTCGATGCTGGGATCACTGAAGTGCCTATTTCAGTGAGATAAGCACTTCAGAAGACCAAAATCTAAACTTCACCAAACCACCCAACTTTCAATGCTGGGTTCACTGAAATGCTTCTTTCAGTCAGATAAGCACTTCAGAAGAACAAAATCTCAACATATCAAAACCACTCAACTTTCGATGCTGGGTTCACTGAAGTGCTTATTTCAGTGAGATAAGCACTTCAGAAGGCCAAAATCTCAAATTCACCAAACCACCCAACTTTCGATCCAGGATAAACCCAAAGGCTAATTTCAGTGAGATACGCACTTCAGAAGACAAAAATCTAAACTTCACCAAACCACTCAACTTTCGATGCTGGGATTCATGAAGTGATTATTTCAGTGAGTTAAGCACTTCAGAAGAGCAAAAACTCAACTTCACAAAACCACTCAACTTTCGATGCTGGGCTCACTGCAGTGCTTATTTCAGTGAGATAAGCACTTCAGAATGCCAAAATCCCAACCTCACCAAACGACTCAACTTTTGATACTGGTTTCACTGAAATGCTTCTTTCAGTCAGATAAGCAATTCAGAAGGCCAAAATCTCAACTTCACAAAACCAGCCAACTTTCGATACTGGATTTACCCAAATGCTTATTTCAGTGAGATAAGCACTTCAGAAGACCAAAATCTAAACTTCACCAAAACACCCAACTTTCAATGCTGGGTTCACTGAAGTGCTAATTTCAGTCAGATAAGCACTTCAGAAGATCAAAATCTAAACATCTCAAAACCACTCAACTTTCGATGCTGTGTTCACTGAAGTGCTTATTTCAGTCAGATAAGCACTTCAGAAGGCCAAAATCTCCACTTCACAAAACCAGCCAACTTTCGATACTGGATTTACCCAAATGCTTATTTCAGTGAGATAAGCACTTCAGAAGACCAAAATCTAAACTTCACCAAACCACCCAACTTTCAATGCTGGGTTCACTGAAGTGCTTATTGCAGTGAGATAAGCACTTCAGAAGATCAAAATCTAAACATCTCAAAACCACTCAACTTTCGATGCTGTGTTCACTGAAGTGCTTATTTCAGTGAGATAAGCACTTCAGAAGACCAAAATCTAAACTTCACCAAACCACCCAACTTTCAATGCTGGGTTCACTGAAGTGCTTATTTCAGTGAGATAAGCACTTCAGAAGAACAAAATCTAAACTTCACCAAACGACCCAACTTTCAATGCTGGGTTCACTGAAGTGCTTATTTCAGTGAGATAAGCACTTCACTTCGCCAAAATCCCAACCTCACCAAACGACTCAACTTTTGATGCTGGTTCCACTGAATTGCTTATTTCAGTGAGATAAGCACTTCAGAAGGCCAAAATCTAAACATCACTAAACGACTCAACTTTTGATACTGATTTCACTGAAATGCTTCTTTCAGTCAGATAAGCACATCAGAAGGCCAAAATCTCAACTTCACCAAACCACCCAACTTTCGATCCAGGATTTACACAAATGCTTATTTCAGTGAGATAAGCACTTCAGAAGACTAAAATCTTAACTTCACCAAACCACTCAACTTTCGATGCTGGGATCACTGAAGTGCCTATTTCAGTGAGATAAGCACTTCAGAAGACCAAAATCTCAACATCTCAAAACCACTCAACTTTCGATGCTGGGTTCACTGAAGTGCTTATTTCAGTGAGAGAAGCACTTCAGAAGACCAAAATCTCAAATTCACCAAACCACCCAACTTTCAATGCTGGGATCACTGAAGTGCTTATTTCAGTGAGATAAGCACTTCAGAAGAACAAAATCTCAACATCTCAAAACCACTCAACTTTCGATGCTGGGTGCACTGAAGTGCTTATTTCAGTGAGATAAGCACTTCAGAAGACCAAAATCTCAACATCACCAAACCACTCAAATTTCGATGCTGGGTTCACTGAAGTGCTTATTTCAGTGAGATAAGCACTTCAGAATGCCAAAATCCCAACCTCACCAAACGACTCAACTTATGATGCTGGTTCCACTGAATTGCTTATTTCAGTGAGATAAGCACTTCAGAAGAACAAAATCTCAACATCTCAAAACCACTCAACTTTCGATGCTGGGTGCACTGAAGTGCTTATTTCAGTGAGATAAGCACTTCAGAAGACCAAAATCTCAACATCACCAAACCACTCAAATTTCGATGCTGGGTTCACTGAAGTGCTTATTTCAGTGAGATAAGCACTTCAGAATGCCAATATCCCAACCTCACCAAACGACTCAACTTTTGATGCTGGTTCCACTGAATTGCTTATTTCAGTGAGATAAGCACTTCAGAAGGCCAAAATCTAAACATCACTAAATGACTCAACTTCTGATACTGATTTCACAGAAATGCTTCTTTAAGTCAGATAAGCACATCAGAAGGCCAAAATCTCAACTTCACCAAACCACCCAACTTTCGATCCAGGATTTACACAAATGCTTATTTCAGTGAGATAAGCACTTCAGAAGACTAAAATCTTAACTTTACCAAACCACTCAACTTTCGATGCTGGGATCACTGAAGTGCTTATTTCAGTGAGATAAGCACTTCAGAAGACCAAAATCTAAACTTCACCAAACCACCCAACTTTCAATGCTGGGATCACTGAAATGCTTCTTTCAGTCAGATAAGCACTTCAGAAGAACAAAATCTCAACATCTCAAAACCACTCAACTTTCGATGCTGGGTTCACTGAAGTGCTTATTTCAGTGAGATAAGCACTTCAGAAGACCAAAATCTCAACTTCACCAAACCACTCAAATTTCGATGCTGGGTTCACTGAAGTGCTTATTTCAGTGAGATAAGTACTTCAGAAGAACAAAATCCCAACCTCACCAAGCGACTGAACTTTTGATGCTGGTTGCACTGAATTGCTTATGTCAGTGAGATAAGCACTTCAGAAGGCCAAAATCTCAACTTCACTAAACGACTCAACTTTTGATGCTGATTTCACTGAAATGCTTCTTTCAGTCAGATATTCACATCAGAAGGCCAAAATCTCCAATTCACCAAACCACACAACTTTCGATCCAGGATATACCCAAAGGCTAATTTCAGTGTGATAAGCACATCAGAAGACAAAAATCTAAACTTCACCAAACCACTCAACTTTCGATGCTGGGATCACTGAAGTGCTTATTTCAGTGAGATAAGCACTTCAGAAGAGCAAAAACTCAACTTCACAAAATCACTCAACTTTCGATGCTGGGCTCACTGCAGTGCTTATTTCAGTGAGATAAGCACTTCAGAATGCCAAAATCCCAACCTCACCAAACGACTCAACTTTTGATACTGGTTTCACTGAAATGCTTCTTTCAGTCAGATAAGCACTTCAGAAGGCCAAAATCTCCACTTCACAAAACCAGCCAACTTTCGATACTGGATTTACCCAAATGCTTATTTCAGTGAGATAAGCACTTCAGAAGACCAAAATCTAAACTTCACCAAACCACCCAACTTTCAATGCTGGGTTCACTGAAGTGCTTATTTCAGTGAGATAAGCACTTCAGAAGATCAAAATCTAAACATCTCAAAACCACTCAACTTTCGATGCTGTGTTCACTGAAGCGCTTATTTCAGTGAGATAAGCACTTCAGAAGACCAAAATTTAAACTTCACCAAGCCACCCAACTTTCAATGCTGGGTTCACTGAAGTGCTTATTTCAGTGAGATAAGCACTTCAGAAGACCAAAATCTAAACTTCACCAAACCACCCAACTTTCAATGCTGGGTTCACTGAAGTGCTTATTTCAGTGAGATAAGCACTTCAGAAGACCAAAATCTAAACTTCACCAAACCACTCAACTTTCAATGCTGGGTTCACTGAAGTGCTTATTTCAGTGAGATAAGCACTTCAGAAGACCAAAATCTAAACATCTCAAAACCACTCAAATTTCGATGCTGTGTTCACTGAAGTGCTTATTTCAGTGAGATAAGCACTTCACTTCGCCAAAATCCCAACCTCACCAAACGACTCAACTTTTGATGCTGGTTCCACTGAATTGCTTATTTCAGTGAGATTAGCACTTCAGAAGGCCAAAATCTAAACATCACTAAACGACTCAACTTTTGATACTGATTTCACTGAAATGCTTCTTTCAGTCAGATAAGCACATCAGAAGGCCAAAATCTCAACTTCACCAAACCACCCAACTTTCGATCCAGGATTTACACAAATGCTTATTTCAGTGAGATAAGCACTTCAGAAGACTAAAATCTTAACTTCACCAAACCACTCAACTTTCGATGCTGGGATCACTGAAGTGCCTATTTCAGTGAGATAAGCACTTCAGAAGACCAAAATCTAAACTTCACCAAACCACCCAACTTTCAATGCTGGGTTCACTGAAATGCTTCTTTCAGTCAGATAAGCACTTCAGAAGAACAAAATCTCAACATCTCAAAACCACTCAACTTTCGATGCTGGGTTCACTGAAGTGCTTATTTCAGTGAGATTAGCACTTCAGAAGACCAAAATCTCAACATCACCAAACCACTCAAATTTCGATGCTGGGTTCACTGAAGTGCTTATTTCAGTGAGATAAGCACTTCAGAAGACCAAAATCTCAAATTCACCAAACCACCCAACTTTCGATCCAGGATAAACCCAAAGGCTAATTTCAGTGAGATACGCACTTCAGAAGACAAAAATCTAAACTTCACCAAACCACTCAACTTTCGATGCTGGGATTCATGAAGTGATTATTTCAGTGAGTTAAGCACTTCAGAAGAGCAAAAACTCAACTTCACAAAACCACTCAACTTTCGATGCTGGGCTCACTGCAGTGCTTATTTCAGTGAGATAAGCACTTCAGAATGCCAAAATCCCAACCTCACCAAACGACTCAACTTTTGATACTGGTTTCACTGAAATGCTTCTTTCAGTCAGATAAGCAATTCAGAAGGCCAAAATCTCAACTTCACAAAACCAGCCAACTTTCGATACTGGATTTACCCAAATGCTTATTTCAGTGAGATAAGCACTTCAGAAGACCAAAATCTAAACTTCACCAAAACACCCAACTTTCAATGCTGGGTTCACTGAAGTGCTAATTTCAGTCAGATAAGCACTTCAGAAGATCAAAATCTAAACATCTCAAAACCACTCAACTTTCGATGCTGTGTTCACTGAAGTGCTTATTTCAGTCAGATAAGCACTTCAGAAGGCCAAAATCTCCACTTCACAAAACCAGCCAACTTTCGATACTGGATTTACCCAAATGCTTATTTCAGTGAGATAAGCACTTCAGAAGACCAAAATCTAAACTTCACCAAACCACCCACCTTTCAATGCTGGGTTCACTGAAAAGTGCTTATTGCAGTGAGATAAGCACTTCAGAAGATCAAAATCTAAACATCTCAAACCCACTCAACTTTCGATGCTGTGTTCACTGAAGTGCTTATTTCAGTGAGATAAGCACTTCAGAAGACCAAAATCTAAACTTCACCAAACCACCCAACTTTCAATGCTGGGTTCACTGAAGTGCTTATTTCAGTGAGATAAGCACTTCAGAAGGACAAAATCTCAACATCTCAAACCCACTCAACTTTCGATGCTGTGTTCACTGAAGTGCTTATTTCAGTGAGATAAGCACTTCAGAAGACCAAAATCTAAACTTCACCAAACCACCCAACTTTCAATGCTGGGTTCACTGAAGTGCTTATTTCAGTGAGATAAGCACTTCAGAAGAACAAAATCTAAACTTCACCAAACCACCCAACTTTCAATGCTGGGTTCACTGAAGTGCTTATTTCAGTGAGATAAGCACTTCAGAAGACCAAAATCTAAACTTCACCAAACCACTCAACTTTCAATGCTGGGTTCACTGAAGTGCTTATTTCAGTGAGATAAGCACTTCAGAAGACCAAAATCTAAACATCTCAAAACCACTCAAATTTCGATGCTGTGTTCACTGAAGTGCTTATTTCAGTGAGATAAGCACTTCACTTCGCCAAAATCCCAACCTCACCAAACGACTCAACTTTTGATGCTGGTTCCACTGAATTGCTTATTTCAGTGAGATTAGCACTTCAGAAGGCCAAAATCTAAACATCACTAAACGACTCAACTTTTGATACTGATTTCACTGAAATGCTTCTTTCAGTCAGATAAGCACATCAGAAGGCCAAAATCTCAACTTCACCAAACCACCCAACTTTCGATCCAGGATTTACACAAATGCTTATTTCAGTGTGATAAGCACTTCAGAAGACTAAAATCTTAACTTCACCAAACCACTCAACTTTCGATGCTGGGATCACTGAAGTGCCTATTTCAGTGAGATAAGCACTTCAGAAGACCAAAATCTAAACTTCACCAAACCACCCAACTTTCAATGCTGGGTTCACTGAAATGCTTCTTTCAGTCAGATAAGCACTTCAGAAGAACAAAATCTCAACATCTCAAAACCACTCAACTTTCGATGCTGGGTTCACTGAAGTGCTTATTTCAGTGAGATAAGCACTTCAGAAGACCAAAATCTCAAATTCACCAAACCACCCAACTTTCGATCCAGGATAAACCCAAAGGCTAATTTCAGTGAGATAAGCACTTCAGAAGACAAAAATCTAAACTTCACCAAACCACTCAACTTTCGATGCTGGGATTCATGAAGTGATTATTTCAGTGAGTTAAGCACTTCAGAAGAGCAAAAACTCAACTTCACAAAACCACTCAACTTTCGATGCTGGGCTCACTGCAGTGCTTATTTCAGTGAGATAAGCACTTCAGAATGCCAAAATCCCAACCTCACCAAACGACTCAACTTTTGATACTGGTTTCACTGAAATGCTTCTTTCAGTCAGATAAGCAATTCAGAAGGCCAAAATCTCAACTTCACAAAACCAGCCAACTTTCGATACTGGATTTACCCAAATGCTTATTTCAGTGAGATAAGCACTTCAGAAGACCAAAATCTAAACTTCACCAAAACACCCAACTTTCAATGCTGGGTTCACTGAAGTGCTAATTTCAGTCAGATAAGCACTTCAGAAGATCAAAATCTAAACATCTCAAAACCTCTCAACTTTCGATGCTGTGTTCACTGAAGTGCTTATTTCAGTGAGATAAGCACTTCAGAAGACCAAAATCTAAACTTCACCAAACCACCCAACTTTCAATGCTGGGTTCACTGAAGTGCTTATTGCAGTGAGATAAGCACTTCAGAAGACCAAAATCTAAACTTCACCAAAACACCCAACTTTCAATGCTGGGTTCACTGAAGTGCTAATTTCAGTGAGATAAGCACTTCAGAAGAACAAAATCTCAACATCTCAAAACCACTCAACTTTCGATGCTGGGTTCACTGAAGTGCTTATTTCAGTGAGATAAGCACTTCAGAAGACCAAAATCTCAAATTCACCAAACCACCCAACTTTCGATCCAGGATAAACCCAAAGGCTAATTTCAGTGAGATACGCACTTCAGAAGACAAAAATCTAAACTTCACCAAACCACTCAACTTTCGATGCTGGGATTCATGAAGTGATTATTTCAGTGAGTTAAGCACTTCAGAAGAGCAAAAACTCAACTTCACAAAACCACTCAACTTTCGATGCTGGGCTCACTGCAGTGCTTATTTCAGTGAGATAAGCACTTCAGAATGCCAAAAGCCCAACCTCACCAAACGACTCAACTTTTGATA
Organism: Stegostoma tigrinum; assembly: GCF_030684315.1. Taxonomy (NCBI): domain Eukaryota; kingdom Metazoa; phylum Chordata; class Chondrichthyes; order Orectolobiformes; family Stegostomatidae; genus Stegostoma; species Stegostoma tigrinum. The sequence continues at coordinate 353,079 of NW_026728674.1, read as the reverse complement.
CTGGTTTCACTGAAATGCTTCTTTCAGTCAGATAAGCAATTCAGAAGGCCAAAATCTCAACTTCACAAAACCAGCCAACTTTCGATACTGGATTTACCCAAATGCTTATTTCAGTGAGATAAGCACTTCAGAAGACCAAAATCTAAACTTCACCAAAACACCCAACTTTCAATGCTGGGTTCACTGAAGTGCTAATTTCAGTCAGATAAGCACTTCAGAAGATCAAAATCTAAACATCACAAAACCACTCAACTTTCGATGCTGTGTTCATTGAAGTGCTTATTTCAGTCAGATAAGCACTTCAGAAGGCCAAAATCTCCACTTCACAAAACCAGCCAACTTTCGATACTGGATTTACCCAAATGCTTATTTCAGTGAGATAAGCACTTCAGAAGACCAAAATCTAAACTTCACCAAACCACCCAACTTTCAATGCTGGGTTCACTGAAAAGCTTATTGCAGTGAGATAAGCACTTCAGAAGATCAAAATCTAAACATCTCAAAACCAAACAACTTTCGATGCTGTGTTCACTGAAGTGCTTATTTCAGTGAGATAAGCACTTCAGAAGACCAAAATCTAAACTTCACCAAACCACCCAACTTACAATGCTGGGTTCACTGAAGTGCTTATTTCAGTGAGATAAGCACTTCAGAAGACCAAAATCTAAACTTCACCAAACCACCCACCTTTCAATGCTCGGTTCACTGAAAAGTGCTTCTTGCAGTGAGATAAGCACTTCAGAAGATCAAAATCTAAACATCTCAAAACCACTCAACTTTCGATGCTGTGTTCACTGAAGTGCTTATTTCAGTGAGATAAGCACTTCAGAAGACCAAAATCTAAACTTCACCAAACCACCCAACTTTCAATGCTGGGTTCACTGAAGTGCTTATTTCAGTGAGATAAGCACTTCAGAAGAACAAAATCTCAACATCTCAAAACCACTCAACTTTCGATGCTGTGTTCACTGAAGTGCTTATTTCAGTGAGATAAGCACTTCAGAAGACCAAAATCTAAACTTCACCAAACCACCCAACTTTCAATGCTGGGTTCACTGAAGTGCTTATTTCAGTGAGATAAGCACTTCAGAAGAACAAAATCTAAACTTCACCAAACCACCCAACTTTCAATGCTGGGTTCACTGAAGTGCTTATTTCAGTGAGATAAGCACTTCAGAAGACCAAAATCTAAACTTCACCAAACCACTCAACTTTCAATGCTGGGTTCACTGAAGTGCTTATTTCAGTGAGATAAGCACTTCAGAAGACCAAAATCTAAACATCTCAAAACCACTCAAATTTCGATGCTGTGTTCACTGAAGTGCTTATTTCAGTGAGATAAGCACTTCACTTCGCCAAAATCCCAACCTCACCAAACGACTCAACTTTTGATGCTGGTTCCACTGAATTGCTTATTTCAGTGAGATTAGCACTTCAGAAGGCCAAAATCTAAACATCACTAAACGACTCAACTTTTGATACTGATTTCACTGAAATGCTTCTTTCAGTCAGATAAGCACATCAGAAGGCCAAAATCTCAACTTCACCAAACCACCCAACTTTCGATCCAGGATTTACACAAATGCTTATTTCAGTGTGATAAGCACTTCAGAAGACTAAAATCTTAACTTCACCAAACCACTCAACTTTCGATGCTGGGATCACTGAAGTGCCTATTTCAGTGAGATAAGCACTTCAGAAGACCAAAATCTAAACTTCACCAAACCACCCAACTTTCAATGCTGGGTTCACTGAAATGCTTCTTTCAGTCAGATAAGCACTTCAGAAGAACAAAATCTCAACATCTCAAAACCACTCAACTTTCGATGCTGGGTTCACTGAAGTGCTTATTTCAGTGAGATAAGCACTTCAGAAGACCAAAATCTCAAATTCACCAAACCACCCAACTTTCGTTCCAGGATAAACCCAAAGGCTAATTTCAGTGAGATAAGCACTTCAGAAGACAAAAATCTAAACTTCACCAAACCACTCAACTTTCGATGCTGGGGTCATGAAGTGATTATTTCAGTGAGTTAAGCACTTCAGAAGAGCAAAAACTCAACTTCACAAAACCACTCAACTTTCGATGCTGGGCTCACTGCAGTGCTTATTTCAGTGAGATAAGCACTTCAGAATGCCAAAATCCCAACCTCACCAAACGACTCAACTTTTGATACTGGTTTCACTGAAATGCTTCTTTCAGTCAGATAAGCAATTCAGAAGGCCAAAATCTCAACTTCACAAAACCAGCCAACTTTCGATACTGGATTTACCCAAATGCTTATTTCAGTGAGATAAGCACTTCAGAAGACCAAAATCTAAACTTCACCAAAACACCCAACTTTCAATGCTGGGTTCACTGAAGTGCTAATTTCAGTCAGATAAGCACTTCAGAAGATCAAAATCTAAACATCTCAAAACCACTCAACTTTCGATGCTGTGTTCACTGAAGTGCTTATTTCAGTGAGATAAGCACTTCAGAAGACCAAAATCTAAACTTCAACAAACCACCCAACTTTCAATGCTGGGTTCACTGAAGTGCTTATTGCAGTGAGATAAGCACTTCAGAAGACCAAAATCTAAACTTCACCAAAACACCCAACTTTCAATGATGGGTTCACTGAAGTGCTTATTTCAGTGAGATAAGCACTTCAGAAGACCAAAATCTAAACTTCACCAAACCACCCAACTTTCAATGCTGGGTTCACTGAAGTGCTTATTTCAGTGAGATAAGCACTTCAGAAGACCAAAATCTCAACATCACAAAACCACTCAAATTTCGATGCTGGGTTCAATGAAGTGCTTATTTCATTGAGATAAGCACTTCACTTCGCCAAAATCCCAACCTCACCAAACGACTCAACTTTTGATGCTGGTTCCACTGAATTGCTTATTTCAGTGAGATAAGCACTTCAGAAGGCCAAAATCTAAACATCACTAATCGACTCAACTTTTGATGCTGATTTGACTGAAATGCTTCTTTCAACTTTCGAACCAGGATTTACACAAATGCTTATTTCAGTTTGATAAGCACTTCAGAAGACTAAAATCTTAACTTCACCAAACCACTCAACTTTCGATGCTGGGATCACTGAAGTGCCTATTTCAGTGAGATAAGCACTTCAGAAGACCAAAATCTAAACTTCACCAAACCACCCAACTTTCAATGCTGGGTTCACTGAAATGCTTCTTTCAGTCAGATAAGCACTTCAGAAGAACAAAATCTCAACATCTCAAAACCACTCAACTTTCGATGCTGGGTTCACTGAAGTGCTTATTTCAGTGAGATAAGCACTTCAGAAGACCAAAATCTCAAATTCACCAAACCACCCAACTTTCGATCCAGGATAAACCCAAAGGCTAATTTCAGTGAGATACGCACTTCAGAAGACAAAAATCTAAACTTCACCAAACCACTCAACTTTCGATGCTGGGATTCATGAAGTGATTATTTCAGTGAGTTAAGCACTTCAGAAGAGCAAAAACTCAACTTCACAAAACCACTCAACTTTCGATGCTGGGCTCACTGCAGTGCTTATTTCAGTGAGATAAGCACTTCAGAATGCCAAAATCCCAACCTCACCAAACGACTCAACTTTTGATACTGGTTTCACTGAAATGCTTCTTTCAGTCAGATAAGCAATTCAGAAGGCCAAAATCTCAACTTCACAAAACCAGCCAACTTTCGATACTGGATTTACCCAAATGCTTATTTCAGTGAGATAAGCACTTCAGAAGACCAAAATCTAAACTTCACCAAAACACCCAACTTTCAATGCTGGGTTCACTGAAGTGCCTATTTCAGTGAGATAAGCACTTCAGAAGACCAAAATCTAAACTTCACCAAACCACCCAACTTTCAATGCTGGGTTCACTGAAATGCTTCTTTCAGTCAGATAAGCACTTCAGAAGAACAAAATCTCAACATCTCAAAACCACTCAACTTTCGATGCTGGGTTCACTGAAGTGCTTATTTCAGTGAGGTAAGCACTTCAGAAGACCAAAATCTCAAATTCACCAAACCACCCAACTTTCGATCCAGGATAAACCCAAAGGCTAATTTCAGTGAGATAAGCACTTCAGAAGACAAAAATCTAAACTTCACCAAACCACTCAACTTTCGATGCTGGGGTCATGAAGTGATTATTTCAGTGAGTTAAGCACTTCAGAAGAGCAAAAACTCAACTTCACAAAACCACTCAACTTTCGATGCTGGGCTCACTGCAGTGCTTATTTCAGTGAGATAAGCACTTCAGAATGCCAAAATCCCAACCTCACCAAACGACTCAACTTTTGATACTGGTTTCACTGAAATGCTTCTTTCAGTCAGATAAGCAATTCAGAAGGCCAAAATCTCAACTTCACAAAACCAGCCAACTTTCGATACTGGATTTACCCAAATGCTTATTTCAGTGAGATAAGCACTTCAGAAGACCAAAATCTAAACTTCACCAAAACACCCAACTTTCAATGCTGGGTTCACTGAAGTGCTAATTTCAGTCAGATAAGCACTTCAGAAGATCAAAATCTAAACATCTCAAAACCACTCAACTTTCGATGCTGTGTTCACTGAAGTGCTTATTTCAGTGAGATAAGCACTTCAGAAGACCAAAATCTAAACTTCACCAAACCACCCAACTTTCAATGCTGGGTTCACTGAAGTGCTTATTGCAGTGAGATAAGCACTTCAGAAGACCAAAATCTAAACTTCACCAAAACACCCAACTTTCAATGATGGGTTCACTGAAGTGCTTATTTCAGTGAGATAAGCACTTCAGAAGACCAAAATCTAAACTTCACCAAACCACCCAACTTTCAATGCTGGGTTCACTGAAGTGCTTATTTCAGTGAGATAAGCACTTCAGAAGACCAAAATCTCAACATCACAAAACCACTCAAATTTCGATGCTGGGTTCAATGAAGTGCTTTTTTCATTGAGATAAGCACTTCACTTCGCCAAAATCCCAACCTCACCAAACGACTCAACTTTTGATGCTGGTTCCACTGAATTGCTTATTTCAGTGAGATAAGCACTTCAGAGCCCAAAATCTAAACATCACTAATCGACTCAACTTTTGATGCTGATTTGACTGAAATGCTTCTTTCAACTTTCGAACCAGGATTTACACAAATGCTTATTTCAGTTTGATAAGCACTTCAGAAGACTAAAATCTTAACTTCACCAAACCACTCAACTTTCGATGCTGGGATCACTGAAGTGCCTATTTCAGTGAGATAAGCACTTCAGAAGACCAAAATCTAAACTTCACCAAACCACCCAACTTTCAATGCTGGGTTCACTGAAATGCTTCTTTCAGTCAGATAAGCACTTCAGAAGAACAAAATCTCAACATCTCAAAACCACTCAACTTTCGATGCTGGGTTCACTGAAGTGCTTATTTCAGTGAGATAAGCACTTCAGAAGACCAAAATCTCAAATTCACCAAACCACCCAACTTTCGATCCAGGATAAACCCAAAGGCTAATTTCAGTGAGATACGCACTTCAGAAGACAAAAATCTAAACTTCACCAAACCACTCAACTTTCGATGCTGGGATTCATGAAGTGATTATTTCAGTGAGTTAAGCACTTCAGAAGAGCAAAAACTCAACTTCACAAAACCACTCAACTTTCGATGCTGGGCTCACTGCAGTGCTTATTTCAGTGAGATAAGCACTTCAGAATGCCAAAATCCCAACCTCACCAAACGACTCAACTTTTGATACTGGTTTCACTGAAATGCTTCTTTCAGTCAGATAAGCAATTCAGAAGGCCAAAATCTCAACTTCACAAAACCAGCCAACTTTCGATACTGGATTTACCCAAATGCTTATTTCAGTGAGATAAGCACTTCAGAAGACCAAAATCTAAACTTCACCAAAACACCCAACTTTCAATGCTGGGTTCACTGAAGTGCTAATTTCAGTCAGATAAGCACTTCAGAAGATCAAAATCTAAACATCTCAAAACCACTCAACTTTCGATGCTGTGTTCACTGAAGTGCTTATTTCAGTCAGATAAGCACTTCAGAAGGCCAAAATCTCCACTTCACAAAACCAGCCAACTTTCGATACTGGATTTACCCAAATGCTTATTTCAGTGAGATAAGCACTTCAGAAGACCAAAATCTAAACTTCACCAAACCACCCAACTTTCAATGCTGGGTTCACTGAAGTGCTTATTGCAGTGAGATAAGCACTTCAGAAGATCAAAATCTAAACATCTCAAAACCACTCAACTTTCGATGCTGTGTTCACTGAAGTGCTTATTTCAGTGAGATAAGCACTTCAGAAGACCAAAATCTAAACTTCACCAAACCACCCAACTTTCAATGCTGGGTTCACTGAAGTGCTTATTTCAGTGAGATAAGCACTTCAGAAGAACAAAATCTAAACTTCACCAAACGACCCAACTTTCAATGCTGGGTTCACTGAAGTGCTTATTTCAGTGAGATAAGCACTTCACTTCGCCAAAATCCCAACCTCACCAAACGACTCAACTTTTGATGCTGGTTCCACTGAATTGCTTATTTCAGTGAGATTAGCACTTCAGAAGGCCAAAATCTAAACATCACTAAACGACTCAACTTTTGATACTGATTTCACTGAAATGCTTCTTTCAGTCAGAGAAGCACATCAGAAGGCCAAAATCTCAACTTCACCAAACCACCCAACTTTCGATCCAGGATTTACACAAATGCTTATTTCAGTGAGATAAGCACTTCAGAAGACTAAAATCTTAACTTCACCAAACCACTCAACTTTCGATGCTGGGATCACTGAAGTGCCTATTTCAGTGAGATAAGCACTTCAGAAGACCAAAATCTCAACATCTCAAAACCACTCAACTTTCGATGCTGGGTTCACTGAAGTGCTTATTTCAGTGAGAGAAGCACTTCAGAAGACCAAAATCTCAAATTCACCAAACCACCCAACTTTCGATCCAGGATAAACCCAAAGGCTAATTTCAGTGAGATACGCACTTCAGAAGACAAAAATCTAAACTTCACCAAACCACTCAACTTTCGATGCTGGGATTCATGAAGTGATTATTTCAATGAGTTAAGCACTTCAGAAGAGCAAAAACTCAACTTCACAAAACCACTCAACTTTCGATGCTGGGCTCACTGCAGTGCTTATTTCAGTGAGATAAGCACTTCAGAATGCCAAAATCCCAAACTCACCAAACGACTCAACTTTTGATACTGGTTTCACTGAAATGCTTCTTTCAGTCAGATAAGCAATTCAGAAGGCCAAAATCTCAACTTCACAAAACCAGCCAACTTTCGATACTGGATTTACACAAATGCTTATTTCAGTGAGATAAGCACTTCAGAAGACCAAAATCTAAACTTCACCAAAACACCCAACTTTCAATGCTGGGTTCACTGAAGTGCTAATTTCAGTCAGATAAGCACTTCAGAAGATCAAAATCTAAACATCTCAAAACCACTCAACTTTCGATGCTGTGTTCACTGAAGTGCTTATTTCAGTCAGATAAGCACTTCAGAAGGCCAAAATCTCCACTTCACAAAACCAGCCAACTTTCGATACTGGATTTACCCAAATGCTTATTTCAGTGAGATAAGCACTTCAGAAGACCAAAATCTCAACTTCACCAAACCACCCAACTTTCAATGCTGGGTTCACTGAAGTGCTTATTTCAGTGAGATAAGTACTTCAGAAGAACAAAATCCCAACCTCACCAAGCGACTGAACTTTTGATGCTGGTTGCACTGAATTGCTTATGTCAGTGAGATAAGCACTTCAGAAGGCCAAAATCTCAACTTCACTAAACGACTCAACTTTTGATGCTGATTTCACTGAAATGCTTCTTTCAGTCAGATATTCACATCAGAAGGCCAAAAACTCCAATTCACCAAACCACACAACTTTCGATCCAGGATATACCCAAAGGCTAATTTCAGTGTGATAAGCACATCAGAAGACAAAAATCTAAACTTCACCAAACCACTCAACTTTCGATGCTGGGATCACTGAAGTGCTTATTTCAGTGAGATAAGCACTTCAGAAGAGCAAAAACTCAACTTCACAAAATCACTCAACTTTCGATGCTGGGCTCACTGCAGTGCTTATTTCAGTGAGATAAGCACTTCAGAATGCCAAAATCCCAACCTCACCAAACGACTCAACTTTTGATACTGGTTTCACTGAAATGCTTCTTTCAGTCAGATAAGCACTTCAGAAGGCCAAAATCTCCACTTCACAAAACCAGCCAACTTTCGATACTGGATTTACCCAAATGCTTATTTCAGTGAGATAAGCACTTCAGAAGACCAAAATCTAAACTTCACCAAACCACCCAACTTTCAATGCTGGGATCACTGAAGTGCTTATTGCAGTGAGATAAGCACTTCAGAAGATCAAAATCTAAACATCTCAAAACCACTCAACTTTCGATGCTGTGTTCACTGAAGCGCTTATTTCAGTGAGATAAGCACTTCAGAAGACCAAAATTTAAACTTCACCAAGCCACCCAACTTTCAATGCTGGGTTCACTGAAGTGCTTATTTCAGTGAGATAAGCACTTCAGAAGAACAAAATCTAAACTTCACCAAACCACCCAACTTTCAATGCTGGGTTCACTGAAGTGCTTATTTCAGTGAGATAAGCACTTCAGAAGACCAAAATCTAAACTTCACCAAACCACTCAACTTTCAATGCTGGGTTCACTGAAGTGCTTATTTCAGTGAGATAAGCACTTCAGAAGACCAAACTCTAAACATCTCAAAACCACTCAAATTTCGATGCTGTGTTCACTGAAGTGCTTATTTCAGTGAGATAAGCACTTCACTTCGCCAAAATCCCAACCTCACCAAACGACTCAACTTTTGATGCTGGTTCCACTGAATTGCTTATTTCAGTGAGATTAGCACTTCAGAAGGCCAAAATCTAAACATCACTAAACGACTCAACTTTTGATACTGATTTCACTGAAATGCTTCTTTCAGTCAGATAAGCACATCAGAAGGCCAAAATCTCAACTTCACCAAACCACCCAACTTTCGATCCAGGATTTACACAAATGCTTATTTCAGTGAGATAAGCACTTCAGAAGACTAAAATCTTAACTTCACCAAACCACTCAACTTTCGATGCTGGGATCACTGAAGTGCCTATTTCAGTGAGATAAGCACTTCAGAAGACCAAAATCTAAACTTCACCAAACCACCCAACTTTCAATGCTGGGTTCACTGAAATGCTTCTTTCAGTCAGATAAGCACTTCAGAAGAACAAAATCTCAACATCTCAAAACCACTCAACTTTCGATGCTGGGTTCACTGAAGTGCTTATTTCAGTGAGATTAGCACTTCAGAAGACCAAAATCTCAACATCACCAAACCACTCAAATTTCGATGCTGGGTTCACTGAAGTGCTTATTTCAGTGAGATAAGCACTTCAGAAGACCAAAATCTCAAATTCACCAAACCACCCAACTTTCGATCCAGGATAAACCCAAAGGCTAATTTCAGTGAGATACGCACTTCAGAAGACAAAAATCTAAACTTCACCAAACCACTCAACTTTCGATGCTGGGATTCATGAAGTGATTATTTCAGTGAGTTAAGCACTTCAGAAGAGCAAAAACTCAACTTCACAAAACCACTCAACTTTCGATGCTGGGCTCACTGCAGTGCTTATTTCAGTGAGATAAGCACTTCAGAATGCCAAAATCCCAACCTCACCAAACGACTCAACTTTTGATACTGGTTTCACTGAAATGCTTCTTTCAGTCAGATAAGCAATTCAGAAGGCCAAAATCTCAACTTCACAAAACCAGCCAACTTTCGATACTGGATTTACCCAAATGCTTATTTCAGTGAGATAAGCACTTCAGAAGATCAAAATCTAAACATCTCAAAACCACTCAACTTTCGATGCTGTGTTCACTGAAGTGCTTATTTCAGTCAGATAAGCACTTCAGAAGGCCAAAATCTCCACTTCACAAAACCAGCCAACTTTCGATACTGGATTTACCCAAATGCTTATTTCAGTGAGATAAGCACTTCAGAAGACCAAAATCTAAACTTCACCAAACCACCCACCTTTCAATGCTCGGTTCACTGAAAAGTGCTTATTGCAGTGAGATAAGCACTTCAGAAGATCAAAATCTAAACATCTCAAAACCACTCAACTTTCGATGCTGTGTTCACTGAAGTGCTTATTTCAGTGAGATAAGCACTTCAGAAGACCAAAATCTAAACTTCACCAAACCACCCAACTTTCAATGCTGGGTTCACTGAAGTGCTTATTTCAGTGAGATAAGCACTTCAGAAGAACAAAATCTCAACATCTCAAAACCACTCAACTTTCGATGCTGTGTTCACTGAAGTGCTTATTTCAGTGAGATAAGCACTTCAGAAGACCAAAATCTAAACTTCACCAAACCACCCAACTTTCAATGCTGGGTTCACTGAAGTGCTTATTTCAGTGAGATAAGCACTTCAGAAGAACAAAATCTAAACTTCACCAAACCACCCAACTTTCAAAGCTGGGTTCACTGAAGTGCTTATTTCAGTGAGATAAGCACTTCAGAAGACCAAAATCTAAACTTCACCAAACCACTCAACTTTCAATGCTGGGTTCACTGAAGTGCTTATTTCAGTGAGATAAGCACTTCAGAAGACCAAAATCTAAACATCTCAAAACCACTCAAATTTCGATGCTGTGTTCACTGAAGTGCTTATTTCAGTGAGATAAGCACTTCACTTCGCCAAAATCCCAACCTCACCAAACGACTCAACTTTTGATGCTGGTTCCACTGAATTGCTTATTTCAGTGAGATTAGCACTTCAGAAGGCCAAAATCTAAACATCACTAAACGACTCAACTTTTGATACTGATTTCACTGAAATGCTTCTTTCAGTCAGATAAGCACATCAGAAGGCCAAAATCTCAACTTCACCAAACCACCCAACTTTCGATCCAGGATTTACACAAATGCTTATTTCAGTGTGATAAGCACTTCAGAAGACTAAAATCTTAACTTCACCAAACCACTCAACTTTCGATGCTGGGATCACTGAAGTGCCTATTTCAGTGAGATAAGCACTTCAGAAGACCAAAATCTAAACTTCACCAAACCACCCAACTTTCAATGCTGGGTTCACTGAAATGCTTCTTTCAGTCAGATAAGCACTTCAGAAGAACAAAATCTCAACATCTCAAAACCACTCAACTTTCGATGCTGGGTTCACTGAAGTGCTTATTTCAGTGAGATAAGCACTTCAGAAGACCAAAATCTCAAATTCACCAAACCACCCAACTTTCGATCCAGGATAAACCCAAAGGCTAATTTCAGTGAGATAAGCACTTCAGAAGACAAAAATCTAAACTTCACCAAACCACTCAACTTTCGATGCTGGGGTCATGAAGTGATTATTTCAGTGAGTTAAGCACTTCAGAAGAGCAAAAACTCAACTTCACAAAACCACTCAACTTTCGATGCTGGGCTCACTGCAGTGCTTATTTCAGTGAGATAAGCACTTCAGAATGCCAAAATCCCAACCTCACCAAACGACTCAACTTTTGATACTGGTTTCACTGAAATGCTTCTTTCAGTCAGATAAGCAATTCAGAAGGCCAAAATCTCAACTTCACAAAACCAGCCAACTTTCGATACTGGATTTACCCAAATGCTTATTTCAGTGAGATAAGCACTTCAGAAGACCAAAATCTAAACTTCACCAAAACACCCAACTTTCAATGCTGGGTTCACTGAAGTGCTAATTTCAGTCAGATAAGCACTTCAGAAGATCAAAATCTAAACATCTCAAAACCACTCAACTTTCGATGCTGTGTTCACTGAAGTGCTTATTTCAGTGAGATAAGCACTTCAGAAGACCAAAATCTAAACTTCACCAAAACACCCAACTTTCAATGATGGGTTCACTGAAGTGCTTATTTCAGTGAGATAAGCACTTCAGAAGACCAAAATCTAAACTTCACCAAACCACCCAACTTTCAATGCTGGGTTCACTGAAGTGCTTATTTCAGTGAGATAAGCACTTCAGAAGACCAAAATCTCAACATCACAAAACCACTCAAATTTCGATGCTGGGTTCAATGAAGTGCTTATTTCATTGAGATAAGCACTTCACTTCGCCAAAATCCCAACCTCACCAAACGACTCAACTTTTGATGCTGGTTCCACTGAATTGCTTATTTCAGTGAGCTAAGCACTTCAGAAGGCCAAAATCTAAACATCACTAATCGACTCAACTTTTGATGCTGATTTGACTGAAATGCTTCTTTCAACTTTCGAACCAGGATTTACACAAATGCTTATTTCAGTTTGATAAGCACTTCAGAAGACTAAAATCTTAACTTCACCAAACCACTCAACTTTCGATGCTGGGATCACTGAAGTGCCTATTTCAGTGAGATAAGCACTTCAGAAGACCAAAATCTAAACTTCACCAAACCACCCAACTTTCAATGCTGGGTTCACTGAAATGCTTCTTTCAGTCAGATAAGCACTTCAGAAGAACAAAATCTCAACATCTCAAAACCACTCAACTTTCGATGCTGGGTTCACTGAAGTGCTTATTTGAGTGAGATAAGCACTTCAGAAGACCAAAATCTCAAATTCACCAAACCACCCAACTTTCGATCCAGGATAAACCCAAAGGCTAATTTCAGTGAGATACGCACTTCAGAAGACAAAAATCTAAACTTCACCAAACCACTCAACTTTCGATGCTGGGATTCATGAAGTGATTATTTCAGTGAGTTAAGCACTTCAGAAGAGCAAAAACTCAACTTCACAAAACCACTCAACTTTCGATGCTGGGCTCACTGCAGTGCTTATTTCAGTGAGATAAGCACTTCAGAATGCCAAAATCCCAACCTCACCAAACGACTCAACTTTTGATACTGGTTTCACTGAAATGCTTCTTTCAGTCAGATAAGCAATTCAGAAGGCCAAAATCTCAACTTCACAAAACCAGCCAACTTTCGATACTGGATTTACCCAAATGCTTATTTCAGTGAGATAAGCACTTCAGAAGACCAAAATCTAAACTTCACCAAAACACCCAACTTTCAATGCTGGGTTCACTGAAGTGCTAATTTCAGTCAGATAAGCACTTCAGAAGATCAAAATCTAAACATCTCAAAACCACTCAACTTTCGATGCTGTGTTCACTGAAGTGCTTATTTCAGTCAGATAAGCACTTCAGAAGGCCAAAATCTCCACTTCACAAAACCAGCCAACTTTCGATACTGGATTTACCCAAATGCTTATTTCAGTGAGATAAGCACTTCAGAAGACCAAAATCTAAACTTCACCAAACCACCCAACTTTCAATGCTGGGTTCACTGAAGTGCTTATTGCAGTGAGATAAGTACTTCAGAAGATCAAAATCTAAACATCTCAAAACCACTCAACTTTCGATGCTGTGTTCACTGAAGTGCTTATTTCAGTGAGATAAGCACTTCAGAAGACCAAAATCTAAACTTCACCAAACCACCCAACTTTCAATGCTGGGTTCACTGAAGTGCTTATTTCAGTGAGATAAGCACTTCAGAAGAACAATATCTAAACTTCACCAAACGACCCAACTTTCAATGCTGGGTTCACTGAAGTGCTTATTTCAGTGAGATAAGCACTTCACTTCGCCAAAATCCCAACCTCACCAAACGACTCAACTTTTGATGCTGGTTCCACTGAATTGCTTATTTCAGTGAGATTAGCACTTCAGAAGGCCAAAATCTAAACATCACTAAACGACTCAACTTTTGATACTGATTTCACTGAAATGCTTCTTTCAGTCAGAGAAGCTCATCAGAAGGCCAAAATCTCAACTTCACCAAACCACCCAACTTTCGATCCAGGATTTACACAAATGCTTATTTCAGTGAGATAAGCACTTCAGAAGACTAAAATCTTAACTTCACCAAACCACTCAACTTTCGATGCTGGGATCACTGAAGTGCCTATTTCAGTGAGATAAGCACTTCAGAAGACCAAAATCTCAACATCTCAAAACCACTCAACTTTCGATGCTGGGTTCACTGAAGTGCTTATTTCAGTGAGAGAAGCACTTCAGAAGACCAAAATCTCAAATTCACCAAACCACCCAACTTTCGATCCAGGATAAACCCAAAGGCTAATTTCAGTGAGATACGCACTTCAGAAGACAAAAATCTAAACTTCACCAAACCACTCAACTTTCGATGCTGGGATTCATGAAGTGATTATTTCAATGAGTTAAGCACTTCAGAAGAGCAAAAACTCAACTTCACAAAACCACTCAACTTTCGATGCTGGGCTCACTGCAGTGCTTATTTCAGTGAGATAAGCACTTCAGAATGCCAAAATCCCAACCTCACCAAACGACTCAACTTTTGATACTGGTTTCACTGAAATGCTTCTTTCAGTCAGATAAGCAATTCAGAAGGCCAAAATCTCAACTTCACAAAACCAGCCAACTTTCGATACTGGATTTACCCAAATGCTTATTTCAGTGAGATAAGCACTTCAGAAGACCAAAATCTAAACTTCACCAAAACACCCAACTTTCAATGCTGGGTTCACTGAAGTGCTAATTTCAGTCAGATAAGCACTTCAGAAGATCAAAATCTAAACATCTCAAAACCACTCAACTTTCGATGCTGTGTTCACTGAAGTGCTTATTTCAGTCAGATAAGCACTTCAGAAGGCCAAAATCTCCACTTCACAAAACCAGCCAACTTTCGATACTGGATTTACCCAAATGCTTATTTCAGTGAGATAAGCACTTCAGAAGACCAAAATCTCAACTTCACCAAACCACCCAACTTTCAATGCTGGGTTCACTGAAGTGCTTATTTCAGTGAGATAAGTACTTCAGAAGAACAAAATCCCAACCTCACCAAGCGACTGAACTTTTGATGCTGGTTGCACTGAATTGCTTATGTCAGTGAGATAAGCACTTCAGAAGGCCAAAATCTCAACTTCACTAAACGACTCAACTTTTGATGCTGATTTCACTGAAATGCTTCTTTCAGTCAGATATTCACATCAGAAGGCCAAAATCTCCAATTCACCAAACCACACAACTTTCGATCCAGGATATACCCAAAGGCTAATTTCAGTGTGATAAGCACATCAGAAGACAAAAATCTAAACTTCACCAAACCACTCAACTTTCGATGCTGGGATCACTGAAGTGCTTATTTCAGTGAGATAAGCACTTCAGAAGAGCAAAAACTCAACTTCACAAAATCACTCAACTTTCGATGCTGGGCTCACTGCAGTGCTTATTTCAGTGAGATAAGCACTTCAGAATGCCAAAATCCCAACCTCACCAAACGACTCAACTTTTGATACTGGTTTCACTGAAATGCTTCTTTCAGTCAGATAAGCACTTCAGAAGGCCAAAATCTCCACTTCACAAAACCAGCCAACTTTCGATACTGGATTTACCCAAATGCTTATTTCAGTGAGATAAGCACTTCAGAAGACCAAAATCTAAACTTCACCAAACCACCCAACTTTCAATGCTGGGTTCACTGAAGTGCTTATTGCAGTGAGATAAGCACTTCAGAAGATCAAAATCTAAACATCTCAAAACCACTCAACTTTCGATGCTGTGTTCACTGAAGCGCTTATTTCAGTGAGATAAGCACTTCAGAAGACCAAAATTTAAACTTCACCAAGCCACCCAACTTTCAATGCTGGGTTCACTGAAGTGCTTATTTCAGTGAGATAAGCACTTCAGAAGAACAAAATCTAAACTTCACCAAACCACCCAACTTTCAATGCTGGGTTCACTGAAGTGCTTATTTCAGTGAGATAAGCACTTCAGAAGACCAAAATCTAAACTTCACCAAACCACTCAACTTTCAATGCTGGGTTCACTGAAGTGCTTATTTCAGTGAGATAAGCACTTCAGAAGACCAAAATCTAAACATCTCAAAACCACTCAAATTTCGATGCTGTGTTCACTGAAGTGCTTATTTCAGTGAGATAAGCACTTCAGAAGACCAAAATCCCAACCTCACCAAACGACTCAACTTTTGATGCTGGTTCCACTGAATTGCTTATTTCAGTGAGATTAGCACTTCAGAAGGCCAAAATCTAAACGTCACTAAACGACTCAACTTTTGATACTGATTTCACTGAAATGCTTCTTTCAGTCAGATAAGCACATCAGAAGGCCAAAATCTCAACTTCACCAAACCACCCAACTTTCGATCCAGGATTTACACAAATGCTTATTTCAGTGAGATAAGCACTTCAGAAGACTAAAATCTTAACTTCACCAAACCACTCAACTTTCGATGCTGGGATCACTGAAGTGCCTATTTCAGTGAGATAAGCACTTCAGAAGACCAAAATCTAAACTTCACCAAACCACCCAACTTTCAATGCTGGGTTCACTGAAGTGCTTATTGCAGTGAGATAAGCACTTCAGAAGATCAAAATCTAAACATCTCAAAACCACTCAACTTTCGATGCTGTGTTCACTGAAGTGCTTATTTCAGTGAGATAAGCACTTCAGAAGACCAAAATCTAAACTTCACCAAACCACCCAACTTTCAATGCTGGGTTCACTGAAGTGCTTATTTCAGTGAGATAAGCACTTCAGAAGAACAAAATCTAAACTTCACCAAACCACCCAACTTTCAATGCTGGGTTCACTGAAGTGCTTATTTCAGTGAGATAAGCACTTCAGAAGACCAAAATCTAAACTTCACCAAACCACTCAACTTTCAATGCTGGGTTCACTGAAGTGCTTATTTCAGTGAGATAAGCACTTCAGAAGACCAAAATCTAAACATCTCAAAACCGCTCAAATTTCGATGCTGTGTTCACTGAAGTGCTTATTTCAGTGAGATAAGCACTTCACTTCGCCAAAATCCCAACCTCACCAAACGACTAAACTTTTGATGCTGGTTCCACTGAATTGCTTATTTCAGTGAGATTAGTACTTCAGAAGGCCAAAATCTAAACATCACTAAACGACTCAACTTTTGATACTGATTTCACTGAAATGCTTCTTTCAGTCAGATAAGCACATCAGAAGGCCAAAATCTGAACTTCACCAAACCTCTCAAATTTCGATGCTGGGTTCACTGAAGTGCTTATTTCAGTGAGATAAGCACTTCAGAAGACCAAAATCTCAACATCACCAAACCTCTCAAATTTCGATGCTGGGTTCACTGAAGTGCTTATTTCAGTGAGATAAGCACTTCAGAAGACCAAATTCTCAAATTCACCAAACCACCCAACTTTCGATCCAGGATAAACCCAAAGGCTAATTTCAGTGAGATACGCACTTCAGAAGACAAAAATCTAAACTTCACCAAACCACTCAACTTTCGATGCTGGGATTCATGAAGTGATTATTTCAGTGAGTTAAGCACTTCAGAAGAGCAAAAACTCAACTTCACAAAACCACTCAACTTTCGATGCTGGGCTCACTGCAGTGCTTATTTCAGTGAGATAAGCACTTCAGAATGCCAAAATCCCAACCTCACCAAACGACTCAACTTTTGATACTGGTTTCACTGAAATGCTTCTTTCAGTCAGATAAGCAATTCAGAAGGCCAAAATCTCAACTTCACAAAACCAGCCAACTTTCGATACTGGATTTACCCAAATGCTTATTTCAGTGAGATAAGCACTTCAGAAGACCAAAATCTAAACTTCACCAAAACACCCAACTTTCAATGCTGGGTTCACTGAAGTGCTAATTTCAGTCAGATAAGCACTTCAGAAGATCAAAATCTAAACATCTCAAAACCACTCAACTTTCGATGCTGTGTTCACTGAAGTGCTTATTTCAGTCAGATAAGCACTTCAGAAGGCCAAAATCTCCACTTCACAAAACCAGCCAACTTTCGATACTGGATTTACCCAAATGCTTATTTCAGTGAGATAAGCACTTCAGAAGACCAAAATCTAAACTTCACCAAACCACCCAACTTTCAATGCTGGGTTCACTGAAGTGCTTATTGCAGTGAGATAAGCACTTCAGAAGATCAAAATCTAAACATCTCAAAACCACTCAACTTTCGATGCTGTGTTCACTGAAGTGCTTATTTCAGTGAGATAAGCACTTCAGAAGACCAAAATCTAAACTTCACCAAACCACCCAACTTTCAATGCTGGGTTCACTGAAGTGCTTATTTCAGTGAGATAAGCACTTCAGAAGAACAAAATCTAAACTTCACCAAACCACCCAACTTTCGATGCTGGGTTCACTGAAGTGCGTATTTCAGTGAGATAAGCACTTCCGAAGACCAAAATCTCAACTTCACCAAACCACTCAACTTTCAATGCTGGGTTCACTGAAGTGCTTATTTCAGTGAGATAAGCACTTCAGAAGAACAAAATCTAAACTTCACCAAACCACCCAACTTTCAATGCTGGGTTCACTGAAGTGCTTATTTCAGTGAGATAAGCACTTCAGAAGACCAAAATCTAAACTTCACCAAACCACTCAACTTTCAATGCTGGGTTCACTGAAGTGCTTATTTCAGTGAGATAACCACTTCAGAAGACCAAAATCTCAACATCACCAAAACACTCAAATTTCGATGCTGGGTTCACTGAAGTGCTTATTTCAGTGAGATAAGCACTTCAGAATGCCAAAATCCCAACCTCACCAAACGACTCAACTTTTGATGCTGGTTCCACTGAATTGCTTATTTCAGTGAGATAAGCACTTCAGAAGGCCAAAATCTAAACATCACTAAATGACTCAACTTCTGATACTGATTTCACAGAAATGCTTCTTTAAGTCAGATAAGCACATCAGAAGGCCAAAATCTCAACTTCACCAAACCACCCAACATTCGATCCAGGATTTACACAAATGCTTATTTCAGTGAGATAAGCACTTCAGAACACTAAAATCTTAACTTCACCAAACCACTCAACTTTCGATGCTGGGATCACTGAAGTGCTTATTTCAGTGAGATAAGCACTTCAGAAGACCAAAATCTAAACTTCACCAAACCACCCAACTTTCAATGCTGGGATCACTGAAATGCTTCTTTCAGTCAGATAAGCACTTCAGAAGAACAAAATCTCAACATCTCAAAACCACTCAACTTTCGATGCTGGGTTCACTGAAGTGCTTATTTCAGTGAGATAAGCACTTCAGAAGAACAAAATCTCAACATCACCAAACCACTCAAATTTCGATGCTGGGTTCACTGAAGTGCATATTTCAGTGAGATAAGCACTTCAGAAGACCAAAATCTCAACTTCACCAAACCACCCAACTTTCAATGCTGGGTTCACTGAAGTGCTTATTTCAGTGAGATAAGTACTTCAGAAGAACAAATTCCAACCTCACCAAGCGACTGAACTTTTGATGCTGGTTGCACTGAATTGCTTATGTCAGTGAGATAAGCACTTCAGAAGGCCAAAATCTCAACTTCACTAAACGACTCAACTTTTGATGCTGATTTCACTGAAATGCTTCTTTCAGTCAGATATTCACATCAGAAGGCCAAAATCTCCAATTCACCAAACCACACAACTTTCGAACCAGGATATACCCAAAGGCTAATTTCAGTGTGTTAAGCACATCAGAAGACAAAAATCTAAACTTCACCAAACTACTCAACTTTCGATGCTGGGATCACTGAAGTGCTCATTTCAGTAAGATAAGCACTTCAGAAGAGCAAAAACTCAACTTCACAAAATCACTCAACTTTCGATGCTGGGCTCACTGCAGTGCTTATTTCAGTGAGATAAGCACTTCAGAATGCCAAAATCCCAACCTCACCAAACGACTCAACTTTTGATACTGGTTTCACTGAAATGCTTCTTTCAGTCAGATAAGCACTTCAGAAGGCCAAAATCTCCACTTCACAAAACCAGCCAACTTTCGATACAGGATTTACCCAAATGCTTATTTCAGTGAGACAAGCACTTCAGAAGACCAAAATCTAACCTTCACCAAACCACCCAACTTTCAATGCTGGGTTCACTGAAGTGCTTATTGCAGTGAGATAAGCACTTCAGAAGATCAAAATCTAAACATCTCAAAACCACTCAACTTTCGATGCTGTGTTCACTGAAGTGCTTATTTCAGTGAGATAAGCACTTCAGAAGACCAAAATCTAAACTTCACCAAGCCACCCAACTTTCAATGCTGGGTTCACTGAAGTGCTTATTTCAGTGAGATAAGCACTTCAGAAGAACAAAATCTAAACTTCACCAAACCACCCAACTTTCAATGCTGGGTTCACTGAAGTGCTTATTTCAGTGAGATAAGCACTTCAGAAGACCAAAATCTAAACTTCACCAAACCACTCAACTTTCAATGCTGGGTTCACTGAAGTGCTTATTTCAGTGAGATAAGCACTTCAGAAGACCAAAATCTAAACATCTCAAAACCACTCAAATTTCAATGCTGTGTTCACTGAAGTGCTTATTTCAGTGAGATAAGCACTTCACTTCGCCAAAATCCCAACCTCACCAAACGACTCAACTTTTGATGCTGGTTCCACTGAATTGCTTATTTCAGTGAGATTAGCACTTCAGAAGGCCAAAATCTAAACATCACTAAACGACTCAACTTTTGATACTGATTTCACTGAAATGCTTCTTTCAGTCAGATAAGCACATCAGAAGGCCAAAATCTCAACTTCACCAAACCACCCAACTTTCGATCCAGGATTTACACAAATGCTTATTTCAGTGAGATAAGCACTTCAGAAGACTAAAATCTTAACTTCACCAAACCACTCAACTTTCGATGCTGGGATCACTGAAGTGCCTATTTCAGTGAGATAAGCACTTCAGCAGACCAAAATCTAAACTTCACCAAACCACCCAACTTTCAATGCTGGGTTCACTGAAATGCTTCTTTCAGTCAGATAAGCACTTCAGAAGAACAAAATCTCAACATCTCAAAACCACTCAACTTTCGATGCTGGGTTCACTGAAGTGCTTATTTCAGTGAGATAAGCACTTCAGAAGACCAAAATCTCAACATCACCAAACCACTCAAATTTCGATGCTGAGTTCACTGAAGTGCTTATTTCAGTGAGATAAGCACTTCAGAAGACCAAAATCTCAAATTCACCAAACCACCCAACTTTCGATCCAGGATTTACACAAATGCTTATTTCAGTGAGATAAGCACTTCAGAAGACTAAAATCTTAACTTCACCAAACCACTCAACTTTCGATGCTGGGATCACTGAAGTGCCTATTTCAGTGAGATAAGCACTTCAGAAGACCAAAATCTCAACATCTCAAAACCACTCAACTTTCGATGCTGGGTTCACTGAAGTGCTTATTTCAGTGAGAGAAGCACTTCAGAAGACCAAAATCTCAAATTCACCAAACCACCCAACTTTCGATCCAGGATAAACCCAAAGGCTAATTTCAGTGAGATACGCACTTCAGAAGACAAAAATCTAAACTTCACCAAACCACTCAACTTTCGATGCTGGGATTCATGAAGTGATTATTTCAATGAGTTAAGCACTTCAGAAGAGCAAAAACTCAACTTCACAAAACCACTCAACTTTCGATGCTGGGCTCACTGCAGTGCTTATTTCAGTGAGATAAGCACTTCAGAATGCCAAAATCCCAAACTCACCAAACGACTCAACTTTTGATACTGGTTTCACTGAAATGCTTCTTTCAGTCAGATAAGCAATTCAGAAGGCCAAAATCTCAACTTCACAAAACCAGCCAACTTTCGATACTGGATTTACCCAAATGCTTATTTCAGTGAGATAAGCACTTCAGAAGACCAAAATCTAAACTTCACCAAAACACCCAACTTTCAATGCTGGGTTCACTGAAGTGCTAATTTCAGTCAGATAAGCACTTCAGAAGATCAAAATCTAAACATCTCAAAACCACTCAACTTTCGATGCTGTGTTCACTGAAGTGCTTATTTCAGTCAGATAAGCACTTCAGAAGGCCAAAATCTCCACTTCACAAAACCAGCCAACTTTCGATACTGGATTTACCCAAATGCTTATTTCAGTGAGATAAGCACTTCAGAAGACCAAAATCTAAACTTCACCAAACCACCCAACTTTCAATGCTGGGTTCACTGAAGTGCTTATTGCAGTGAGATAAGCACTTCAGAAGATCAAAATCTAAACATCTCAAAACCACTCAACTTTCGATGCTGTGTTCACTGAAGTGCTTATTTCAGTGAGATAAGCACTTCAGAAGACCAAAATCTAAACTTCACCAAACCACCCAACTTTCAATGCTGGGTTCACTGAAGTGCTTATTTCAGTGAGATAAGCACTTCAGAAGACCAAAATCTAAACTTCACCAAACCACTCAACTTTCAATGCTGGGTTCACTGAAGTGCTTATTTCAGTGAGATAAGCACTTCAGAAGACCAAAATCTAAACATCTCAAAACCACTCAAATTTCGATGCTGTGTTCACTGAAGTGCTTATTTCAGTGAGATAAGCACTTCACATCGCCAAAATCCCAACCTCACCAAACGACTAAACTTTTGATGCTGGTTCCACTGAATTGCTTATTTCAGTGAGATTAGTACTTCAGAAGACCAAAATCTCAACATCACCAAACCTCTCAAATTTCGATGCTGGGTTCACTGAAGTGCTTATTTCAGTGAGATAAGCACTTCAGAAGACCAAATTCTCAAATTCACCAAACCACCCAACTTTCGATCCAGGATAAACCCAAAGGCTAATTTCAGTGAGATACGCACTTCAGAAGACAAAAATCTAAACTTCACCAAACCACTCAACTTTCGATGCTGGGATTCATGAAGTGATTATTTCAGTGAGTTAAGCACTTCAGAAGAGCAAAAACTCAACTTCACAAAACCACTCAACTTTCGATGCTGGGCTCACTGCAGTGCTTATTTCAGTGAGATAAGCACTTCAGAATGCCAAAATCCCAACCTCACCAAACGACTCAACTTTTGATACTGGTTTCACTGAAATGCTTCTTTCAGTCAGATAAGCAATTCAGAAGGCCAAAATCTCAACTTCACAAAACCAGCCAACTTTCGATACTGGATTTACCCAAATGCTTATTTCAGTGAGATAAGCACTTCAGAAGACCAAAATCTAAACTTCACCAAAACACCCAACTTTCAATGCTGGGTTCACTGAAGTGCTAATTTCAGTCAGATAAGCACTTCAGAAGATCAAAATCTAAACATCTCAAAACCACTCAACTTTCGATGCTGTGTTCACTGAAGTGCTTATTTCAGTCAGATAAGCACTTCAGAAGGCCAAAATCTCCACTTCACAAAACCAGCCAACTTTCGATACTGGATTTACCCAAATGCTTATTTCAGTGAGATAAGCACTTCAGAAGACCAAAATCTAAACTTCACCAAACCACCCAACTTTCAATGCTGGGTTCACTGAAGTGCTTATTGCAGTGAGATAAGCACTTCAGAAGATCAAAATCTAAACATCTCAAAACCACTCAACTTTCGATGCTGTGTTCACTGAAGTGCTTATTTCAGTGAGATAAGCACTTCAGAAGACCAAAATCTAAACTTCACCAAACCACCCAACTTTCAATGCTGGGTTCACTGAAGTGCTTATTTCAGTGAGATAAGCACTTCAGAAGAACAAAATCTAAACTTCACCAAACCACCCAACTTTCGATGCTGGGTTCACTGAAGTGCATATTTCAGTGAGATAAGCACTTCAGAAGACCAAAATCTCAACTTCACCAAACCACCCAACTTTCAATGCTGGGTTCACTGAAGTGCTTATTTCAGTGAGATAAGCACTTCAGAAGAACAAAATCTAAACTTCACCAAACCACCCAACTTTCAATGCTGGGTTCACTGAAGTGCTTATTTCAGTGAGATAAGCACTTCAGAAGACCAAAATCTAAACTTCACCAAACCACTCAACTTTCAATGCTGGGTTCACTGAAGTGCTTATTTCAGTGAGATAACCACTTCAGAAGACCAAAATCTCAACATCACCAAAACACTCAAATTTCGATGCTGGGTTCACTGAAGTGCTTATTTCAGTGAGATAAGCACTTCAGAATGCCAAAATCCCAACCTCACCAAACGACTCAACTTTTGATGCTGGTTCCACTGAATTGCTTATTTCAGTGAGATAAGCACTTCAGAAGGCCAAAATCTAAACATCACTAAATGACTCAACTTCTGATACTGATTTCACAGAAATGCTTCTTTAAGTCAGATAAGCACATCAGAAGGCCAAAATCTCAACTTCACCAAACCACCCAACTTTCGATCCAGGATTTACACAAATGCTTATTTCAGTGAGATAAGCACTTCAGAAGACTAAAATCTAAACTTCACCAAACCACCCAACTTTCAATGCTGGGATCACTGAAATGCTTCTTTCAGTCAGATAAGCACTTCAGAAGAACAAAATCTCAACATCTCAAAACCACTCAACTTTCGATGCTGGGTTCACTGAAGTGCTTATTTCAGTGAGATAAGCACTTCAGAAGAACAAAATCTCAACATCACCAAACCACACAAATTTCGATGCTGGGTTCACTGAAGTGCATATTTCAGTGAGATAAGCACTTCAGAAGACCAAAATCTCAACTTCACCAAACCACCCAACTTTCAATGCTGGGTTCACTGAAGTGCTTATTTCAGTGAGATAAGTACTTCAGAAGAACAAATTCCAACCTCACCAAGCGACTGAACTTTTGATGCTGGTTGCACTGAATTGCTTATGTCAGTGAGATAAGCACTTCAGAAGGCCAAAATCTCAACTTCACTAAACGACTCAACTTTTGATGCTGATTTCACTGAAATGCTTCTTTCAGTCAGATATTCACATCAGAAGGCCAAAATCTCCAATTCACCAAACCACACAACTTTCGATCCAGGATATACCCAAAGGCTAATTTCAGTGTGATAAGCACATCAGAAGACAAAAATCTAAACTTCACCAAACTACTCAACTTTCGATGCTGGGATCACTGAAGTGCTTATTTCAGTGAGATAAGCACTTCAGAAGAGCAAAAACTCAACTTCACAAAATCACTCAACTTTCGATGCTGGGCTCACTGCAGTGCTTATTTCAGTGAGATAAGCACTTCAGAATGCCAAAATCCCAACCTCACCAAACGACTCAACTTTTGATACTGGTTTCACTGAAATGCTTCTTTCAGTCAGATAAGCACTTCAGAAGGCCAAAATCTCCACTTCACAAAACCAGCCAACTTTCGATACTGGATTTACCCAAATGCTTATTTCAGTGAGATAAGCACTTCAGAAGACCAAAATCTAAACTTCACCAAACCACCCAACTTTCAATGCTGGGTTCACTGAAGTGCTTATTGCAGTGAGATAAGCACTTCAGAAGATCAAAATCTAAACATCTCAAAACCACTCAACTTTCGATGCTGTGTTCACTGAAGTGCTTATTTCAGTGAGATAAGCACTTCAGAAGACCAAAATCTAAACTTCACCAAACCACCCAACTTTCAATGCTGGGTTCACTGAAGTGCTTATTTCAGTGAGATAAGCACTTCAGAAGAACAAAATCTAAACTTCACCAAACCACCCAACTTTCAATGCTGGGTTCACTGAAGTGCGTATTTCAGTCAGATAAGCACTTCAGAAGACCAAAATCTCAACTTCACCAAACCACCCAACTTTCAATGCTGGGTTCACTGAAGTGCTTATTTCAGTGAGATAAGCACTTCAGAAGAACAAAATCTAAACTTCACCAAACCACCCAACTTTCAATGCTGGGTTCACTGAAGTGCTTATTGCAGTGAGATAAGTACTTCAGAAGATCAAAATCTAAACATCTCAAAACCACTCAACTTTCGATGCTGTGTTCACTGAAGTGCTTATTTCAGTGAGATAAGCACTTCAGAAGACCAAAATCTAAACTTCACCAAACCACCCAACTTTCAATGCTGGGTTCACTGAAGTGCTTATTTCAGTGAGATAAGCACTTCAGAAGAACAATATCTAAACTTCACCAAACGACCCAACTTTCAATGCTGGGTTCACTGAAGTGCTTATTTCAGTGAGATAAGCACTTCACTTCGCCAAAATCCCAACCTCACCAAACGACTCAACTTTTGATGCTGGTTCCACTGAATTGCTTATTTCAGTGAGATTAGCACTTCAGAAGGCCAAAATCTAAACATCACTAAACGACTCAACTTTTGATACTGATTTCACTGAAATGCTTCTTTCAGTCAGAGAAGCACATCAGAAGGCCAAAATCTCAACTTCACCAAACCACCCAACTTTCGATCCAGGATTTACACAAATGCTTATTTCAGTGAGATAAGCACTTCAGAAGACTAAAATCTTAACTTCACCAAACCACTCAACTTTCGATGCTGGGATCACTGAAGTGCCTATTTCAGTGAGATAAGCACTTCAGAAGACCAAAATCTCAACATCTCAAAACCACTCAACTTTCGATGCTGGGTTCACTGAAGTGCTTATTTCAGTGAGAGAAGCACTTCAGAAGACCAAAATCTCAAATTCACCAAACCACACAACTTTCGATCCAGGATAAACCTAAAGGCTAATTTCAGTGAGATACGCACTTCAGAAGACAAAAATCTAAACTTCACCAAACCACTCAACTTTCGATGCTGGGATTCATGAAGTGATTATTTCAATGAGTTAAGCACTTCAGAAGAGCAAAAACTCAACTTCACAAAACCACTCAACTTTCGATGCTGGGCTCACTGCAGTGCTTATTTCAGTGAGATAAGCACTTCAGAATGCCAAAATCCCAACCTCACCAAACGACTCAACTTTTGATACTGGTTTCACTGAAATGCTTCTTTCAGTCAGATAAGCAATTCAGAAGGCCAAAATCTCAACTTCACAAAACCACTCAACTTTCGATACTGGATTTACCCAAATGCTTATTTCAGTGAGATAAGCACTTCAGAAGACCAAAATCTAAACTTCACCAAAACACCCAACTTTCAATGCTGGGTTCACTGAAGTGCTAATTTCAGTCAGATAAGCACTTCAGAAGATCAAAATCTAAACATCTCAAAACCACTCAACTTTCGATGCTGTGTTCACTGAAGTGCTTATTTCAGTCAGATAAGCACTTCAGAAGGCCAAAATCTCCACTTCACAAAACCAGCCAACTTTCGATACTGGATTTACCCAAATGCTTATTTCAGTGAGATAAGCACTTCAGAAGACCAAAATCTCAACTTCACCAAACCACCCAACTTTCAATGCTGGGTTCACTGAAGTGCTTATTTCAGTGAGATAAGTACTTCAGAACAACAAAATCCCAACCTCACCAAGCGACTGAACGTTTGATGCTGGTTGCACTGAATTGCTTATGTCAGTGAGATAAGCACTTCAGAAGGCCAAAATCTCAACTTCACTAAACGACTCAACTTTTGATGCTGATTTCACTGAAATGCTTCTTTCAGTCAGATATTCACATCAGAAGGCCAAAATCTCCAATTCACCAAACCACACAACTTTCGATCCAGGATATACCCAAAGGCTAATTTCAGTGTGATAAGCACATCAGAAGACAAAAATCTAAACTTCACCAAACCACTCAACTTTCGATGCTGGGATCACTGAAGTGCTTATTTCAGTGAGATAAGCACTTCAGAAGAGCAAAAACTCAACTTCACAAAATCACTCAACTTTCGATGCTGGGCTCACTGCAGTGCTTATTTCAGTGAGATAAGCACTTCAGAATGCCAAAATCCCAACCTCACCAAACGACTCAACTTTTGATACTGGTTTCACTGAAATGCTTCTTTCAGTCAGATAAGCACTTCAGAAGGCCAAAATCTCCACTTCACAAAACCAGCCAACTTTCGATACTGGATTTACCCAAATGCTTATTTCAGTGAGATAAGCACTTCAGAAGACCAAAATCTAAACTTCACCAAACCACCCAACTTTCAATGCTGGGTTCACTGAAGTGCTTATTGCAGTGAGATAAGCACTTCAGAAGATCAAAATCTAAACATCTCAAAACCACTCAACTTTCGATGCTGTGTTCACTGAAGCGCTTATTTCAGTGAGATAAGCACTTCAGAAGACCAAAATTTAAACTTCACCAAGCCACCCAACTTTCAATGCTGGGTTCACTGAAGTGCTTATTTCAGTGAGATAAGCACTTCAGAAGAACAAAATCTAAACTTCACCAAACCACCCAACTTTCAATGCTGGGTTCACTGAAGTGCTTATTTCAGTGAGATAAGCACTTCAGAAGACCAAAATCTAAACTTCACCAAACCACTCAACTTTCAATGCTGGGTTCACTGAAGTGCTTATTTCAGTGAGATAACCACTTCAGAAGACCAAAATCTAAACATCTCAAAACCACTCAAATTTCGATGCTGTGTTCACTGAAGTGCTTATTTCAGTGAGATAAGCACTTCACTTCGCCAAAATCCCAATCTCACCAAACGACTCAACTTTTGATGCTGGTTCCACTGAATTGCTTATTTCAGTGAGATTAGCACTTCAGAAGGCCAAAATCTAAACATCACTAAACGACTCAACTTTTGATACTGATTTCACTGAAATGCTTCTTTCAGTCAGATAAGCACATCAGAAGGCCAAAATCTCAACTTCACCAAACCACCCAACTTTCGATCCAGGATTTACACAAATGCTTATTTCAGTGAGATAAGCACTTCAGAAGACTAAAATCTTAACTTCACCAAACCACTCAACTTTCGATGCTGGGATCACTGAAGTGCCTATTTCAGTGAGATAAGCACTTCAGAAGACCAAAATCTAAACTTCACCAAACCACCCAACTTTCAATGCTGGGTTCACTGAAATGCTTCTTTCAGTCAGATAAGCACTTCAGAAGAACAAAATCTCAACATCTCAAAACCACTCAACTTTCGATGCTGGGTTCACTGAAGTGCTTATTTCAGTGAGATTAGCACTTCAGAAGACCAAAATCTCAACATCACCAAACCACTCAAATTTCGATGCTGGGTTCACTGAAGTGCTTATTTCAGTGAGATAAGCACTTCAGAAGACCAAAATCTCAAATTCACCAAACCACCCAACTTTCGATCCAGGATAAACCCAAATGCTTATTTCAGTGAGATAAGCACTTCAGAAGACCAAAATCTAAACTTCACCAAAACACCCAACTTTCAATGCTGGGTTCACTGAAGTGCTAATTTCAGTCAGATAAGCACTTCAGAAGATCAAAATCTAAACATCTCAAAACCACTCAACTTTCGATGCTGTGTTCACTGAAGTGCTTATTTCAGTCAGATAAGCACTTCAGAAGGCCAAAATCTCCACTTCACAAAACCAGCCAACTTTCGATACTGGATTTACCCAAATGCTTATTTCAGTGAGATAAGCACTTCAGAAGACCAAAATCTAAACTTCACCAAACCACCCAACTTTCAATGCTGGGTTCACTGAAGTGCTTATTGCAGTGAGATAAGCACTTCAGAAGATCAAAATCTAAACATCTCAAAACCACTCAACTTTCGATGCTGTGTTCACTGAAGTGCTTATTTCAGTGAGATAAGCACTTCAGAAGACCAAAATCTAAACTTCACCAAACCACCCAACTTTCAATGCTGGGTTCACTGAAGTGCTTATTTCAGTGAGATAAGCACTTCAGAAGAACAAAATCTAAACTTCACCAAACCACCCAACTTTCAATGCTGGGTTCACTGAAGTGCTTATTTCAGTGAGATAAGCACTTCAGAAGACCAAAATCTAAACTTCACCAAACCACTCAACTTTCAATGCTGGGTTCACTGAAGTGCTTATTTCAGTGAGATAAGCACTTCAGAAGACCAAAATCTAAACATCTCAAAACCACTCAAATTTCGATGCTGTGTTCACTGAAGTGCTTATTTCAGTGAGATAAGCACTTCACTTCGCCAAAATCCCAACCTCACCAAACGACTAAACTTTTGATGCTGGTTCCACTGAATTGCTTATTTCAGTGAGATTAGTACTTCAGAAGGCCAAAATCTAAACATCACTAAACGACTCAACTTTTGATACTGATTTCACTGAAATGCTTCTTTCAGTCAGATAAGCACATCAGAAGGCCAAAATCTCAACTTCACCAAACCTCTCAAATTTCGATGCTGGGTTCACTGAAGTGCTTATTTCAGTGAGATAAGCACTTCAGAAGACCAAAATCTCAACATCACCAAACCTCTCAAATTTCGATGCTGGGTTCACTGAAGTGCTTATTTCAGTGAGATAAGCACTTCAGAAGACCAAATTCTCAAATTCACCAAACCACCCAACTTTCGATCCAGGATAAACCCAAAGGCTAATTTCAGTGAGATACGCACTTCAGAAGACAAAAATCTAAACTTCACCAAACCACTCAACTTTCGATGCTGGGATTCATGAAGTGATTATTTCAGTGAGTTAAGCACTTCAGAAGAGCAAAAACTCAACTTCACAAAACCACTCAACTTTCGATGCTGGGCTCACTGAAGTGCTTATTTCAGTGAGATAAGCACTTCAGAATGCCAAAATCCCAACCTCACCAAACGACTCAACTTTTGATACTGGTTTCACTGAAATGCTTCTTTCAGTCAGATAAGCAATTCAGAAGGCCAAAATCTCAACTTCACAAAACCAGCCAACTTTCGATACTGGATTTACCCAAATGCTTATTTCAGTGAGATAAGCACTTCAGAAGACCAAAATCTAAACTTCACCAAAACACCCAACTTTCAATGCTGGGTTCACTGAAGTGCTAATTTCAGTCAGATAAGCACTTCAGAAGATCAAAATCTAAACATCTCAAAACCACTCAACTTTCGATGCTGTGTTCACTGAAGTGCTTATTTCAGTCAGATAAGCACTTCAGAAGGCCAAAATCTCCACTTCACAAAACCAGCCAACTTTCGATACTGGATTTACCCAAATGCTTATTTCAGTGGGATAAGCACTTCAGAAGACCAAAATCTAAACTTCACCAAACCACCCAACTTTCAATGCTGGGTTCACTGAAGTGCTTATTGCAGTGAGATAAGCACTTCAGAAGATCAAAATCTAAACATCTCAAAACCACTCAACTTTCGATGCTGTGTTCACTGAAGTGCTTATTTCAGTGAGATAAGCACTTCAGAAGACCAAAATCTAAACTTCACCAAACCACCCAACTTTCAATGCTGGGTTCACTGAAGTGCTTATTTCAGTGAGATAAGCACTTCAGAAGAACAAAATCTAAACTTCACCAAACCACCCAACTTTCGATGCTGGGTTCACTGAAGTGCGTATTTCAGTGAGATAAGCACTTCAGAAGACCAAAATCTCAACTTCACCAAACCACTCAACTTTCAATGCTGGGTTCACTGAAGTGCTTATTTCAGTGAGATAAGCACTTCAGAAGAACAAAATCTAAACTTCACCAAACCACCCAACTTTCAATGCTGGGTTCACTGAAGTGCTTATTTCAGTGAGATAAGCACTTCAGAAGACCAAAATCTAAACTTCACCAAACCACTCAACTTTCAATGCTGGGTTCACTGAAGTGCTTATTTCAGTGAGATAACCACTTCAGAAGACCAAAATCTCAACATCACCAAAACACTCAAATTTCGATGCTGGGTTCACTGAAGTGCTTATTTCAGTGAGATAAGCACTTCAGAATGCCAAAATCCCAACCTCACCAAACGACTCAACTTTTGATGCTGGTTCCACTGAATTGCTTATTTCAGTGAGATAAGCACTTCAGAAGGCCAAAATCTAAACATCACTAAATGACTCAACTTCTGATACTGATTTCACAGAAATGCTTCTTTAAGTCAGATAAGCACATCAGAAGGCCAAAATCTCAACTTCACCAAACCACCCAACTTTCGATCCAGGATTTACACAAATGCTTATTTCAGTGAGATAAGCACTTCAGAAGACTAAAATCTTAACTTCACCAAACCACTCAACTTTCGATGCTGGGATCACTGAAGTGCTTATTTCAGTGAGATAAGCACTTCAGAAGACCAAAATCTAAACTTCACCAAACCACCCAACTTTCAATGCTGGGATCACTGAAATGCTTCTTTCAGTCAGATAAGCACTTCAGAAGAACAAAATCTCAACATCTCAAAACCACTCAACTTTCGATGCTGGGTTCACTGAAGTGCTTATTTCAGTGAGATAAGCACTTCAGAAGAACAAAATCTCAACATCACCAAACCACTCAAATTTCGATGCTGGGTTCACTGAAGTGCATATTTCAGTGAGATAAGCACTTCAGAAGACCAAAATCTCAACTTCACCAAACCACCCAACTTTCAATGCTGGGTTCACTGAAGTGCTTATTTCAGTGAGATAAGTACTTCAGAAGAACAAATTCCAACCTCACCAAGCGACTGAACTTTTGATGCTGGTTGCACTGAATTGCTTATGTCAGTGAGATAAGCACTTCAGAAGGCCAAAATCTCAACTTCACGAAACGACTCAACTTTTGATGCTGATTTCACTGAAATGCTTCTTTCAGTCAGATATTCACATCAGAAGGCCAAAATCTCCAATTCACCAAACCACACAACTTTCGAACCAGGATATAAGGCTAATTTCAGTGTGTTAAGCACATCAGAAGACAAAAATCTAAACTTCACCAAACTACTCAACTTTCGATGCTGGGATCACTGAAGTGCTCATTTCAGTAAGATAAGCACTTCGGAAGAGCAAAAACTCAACTTCACAAAATCACTCAACTTTCGATGCTGGGCTCACTGCAGTGCTTATTTCAGTGAGATAAGCACTTCAGAATGCCAAAATCCCAACCTCACCAAACGACTCAACTTTTGATACTGGTTTCACTGAAATGCTTCTTTCAGTCAGATAAGCACTTCAGAAGGCCAAAATCTCCACTTCACAAAACCAGCCAACTTTCGATACTGGATTTACCCAAATGCTTATTTCAGTGAGATAAGCACTTCAGAAGACCAAAATCTAAACTTCACCAAACCACCCAACTTTCAATGCTGGGTTCACTGAAGTGCTTATTGCAGTGAGATAAGCACTTCAGAAGATCAAAATCTAAACATCTCAAAACCACTCAACTTTCGATGCTGTGTTCACTGAAGTGCTTATTTCAGTCAGATAAGCACTTCAGAAGACCAAAATCTCAACTTCACCAAGCCACCCAACTTTCAATGCTGGGTTCACTGAAGTGCTTATTTCAGTGAGATAAGCACTTCAGAAGAACAAAATCTAAACTTCACCAAACCACCCAACTTTCAATGCTGGGTTCACTGAAGTGCTTATTTCAGTGAGATAAGCACTTCAGAAGACCAAAATCTAAACTTCACCAAACCACTCAACTTTCAATGCTGGGTTCACTGAAGTGCTTATTTCAGTGAGATAAGCACTTCAGAAGACCAAAATCTAAACATCTCAAAACCACTCAAATTTCGATGCTGTGTTCACTGAAGTGCTTATTTCAGTGAGATAAGCACTTCACTTCGCCAAAATCCCAACCTCACCAAACGACTCAACTTTTGATGCTGGTTCCACTGAATTGCTTATTTCAGTGAGATTAGCACTTCAGAAGGCCAAAATCTAAACATCACTAAACGACTCAACTTTTGATACTGATTTCACTGAAATGCTTCTTTCAGTCAGATAAGCACATCAGAAGGCCAAAATCTCAACTTCACCAAACCACCCAACTTTCGATCCAGGATTTACACAAATGCTTATTTCAGTGAGATAAGCACTTCAGAAGACTAAAATCTTAACTTCACCAAACCACTCAACTTTCGATGCTGGGATCACTGAAGTGCCTATTTCAGTGAGATAAGCACTTCAGAAGACCAAAATCTAAACTTCACCAAACCACCCAACTTTCAATGCTGGGTTCACTGAAATGCTTCTTTCAGTCAGATAAGCACTTCAGAAGAACAAAATCTCAACATCTCAAAACCACTCAACTTTCGATGCTGGGTTCACTGAAGTGCTTATTTCAGTGAGATAAGCACTTCAGAAGACCAAAATCTCAACATCACCAAACCACTCAAATTTCGATGCTGAGTTCACTGAAGTGCTTATTTCAGTGAGATAAGCACTTCAGAAGACCAAAATCTCAAATTCACCAAACCACCCAACTTTCGATCCAGGATTTACACAAATGCTTATTTCAGTGAGATAAGCACTTCAGAAGACTAAAATCTTAACTTCACCAAACCACTCAACTTTCGATGCTGGGATCACTGAAGTGCCTATTTCAGTGAGATAAGCACTTCAGAAGACCAAAATCTCAACATCTCAAAACCACTCAACTTTCGATGCTGGGTTCACTGAAGTGCTTATTTCAGTGAGAGAAGCACTTCAGAAGACCAAAATCTCAAATTCACCAAACCACCCAACTTTCGATCCAGGATAAACCCAAAGGCTAATTTCAGTGAGATACGCACTTCAGAAGACAAAAATCTAAACTTCACCAAACCACTCAACTTTCGATGCTGGGATTCATGAAGTGATTATTTCAATGAGTTAAGCACTTCAGAAGAGCAAAAACTCAACTTCACAAAACCACTCAACTTTCGATGCTGGGCTCACTGCAGTGCTTATTTCAGTGAGATAAGCACTTCAGAATGCCAAAATCCCAAACTCACCAAACGACTCAACTTTTGATACTGGTTTCACTGAAATGCTTCTTTCAGTCAGATAAGCAATTCAGAAGGCCAAAATCTCAACTTCACAAAACCAGCCAACTTTCGATACTGGATTTACCCAAATGCTTATTTCAGTGAGATAAGCACTTCAGAAGACCAAAATCTAAACTTCACCAAAACACCCAACTTTCAATGCTGGGTTCACTGAAGTGCTAATTTCAGTCAGATAAGCACTTCAGAAGATCAAAATCTAAACATCTCAAAACCACTCAACTTTCGATTGCTGTGTTCACTGAAGTGCTTATTTCAGTCAGATAAGCACTTCAGAAGGCCAAAATCTCCACTTCACAAAACCAGCCAACTTTCGATACTGGATTTACCCAAATGCTTATTTCAGTGAGATAAGCACTTCAGAAGACCAAAATCTAAACTTCACCAAACCACCCAACTTTCAATGCTGGGTTCACTGAAGTGCTTATTGCAGTGAGATAAGCACTTCAGAAGATCAAAATCTAAACATCTCAAAACCACTCAACTTTCGATGCTGTGTTCACTGAAGTGCTTATTTCAGTGAGATAAGCACTTCAGAAGACCAAAATCTAAACTTCACCAAACCACCCAACTTTCAATGCTGGGTTCACTGAAGTGCTTATTTCAGTGAGATAAGCACTTCAGAAGAACAAAATCTAAACTTCACCAAACCACCCAACTTTCAATGCTGGGTTCACTGAAGTGCTTATTTCAGTGAGATAAGCACTTCAGAAGACCAAAATCTAAACTTCACCAAACCACTCAACTTTCAATGCTGGGTTCACTGAAGTGCTTATTTCAGTGAGATAAGCACTTCAGAAGACCAAAATTTAAACATCTCAAAACCACTCAAATTTCGATGCTGTGTTCACTGAAGTGCTTATTTCAGTGAGATAAGCACTTCACATCGCCAAAATCCCAACCTCACCAAACGACTAAACTTTTGATGCTGGTTCCACTGAATTGCTTATTTCAGTGAGATTAGTACTTCAGAAGGCCAAAATCTAAACATCACTAAACGACTCAACTTTTGATACTGATTTCACTGAAATGCTTCTTTCAGTCAGATAAGCACATCAGAAGGCCAAAATCTCAACTTCACCAAACCTCTCAAATTTCGATGCTGGGTTCACTGAAGTGCTTATTTCAGTGAGATAAGCACTTCAGAAGAACAAAATCTCAACATCACCAAACCTCTCAAATTTCGATGCTGGGTTCACTGAAGTGCTTATTTCAGTGAGATAAGCACTTCAGAAGACCAAATTCTCAAATTCACCAAACCACCCAACTTTCGATCCAGGATAAACCCAAAGGCTAATTTCAGTGAGATACGCACTTCAGAAGACAAAAATCTAAACTTCACCAAACCACTCAACTTTCGATGCTGGGATTCATGAAGTGATTATTTCAGTGAGTTAAGCACTTCAGAAGAGCAAAAACTCAACTTCACAAAACCACTCAACTTTCGATGCTGGGCTCACTGCAGTGCTTATTTCAGTGAGATAAGCACTTCAGAATGCCAAAATCCCAACCTCACCAAACGACTCAACTTTTGATACTGGTTTCACTGAAATGCTTCTTTCAGTCAGATAAGCAATTCAGAAGGCCAAAATCTCAACTTCACAAAACCAGCCAACTTTCGATACTGGATTTACCCAAATGCTTATTTCAGTGAGATAAGCACTTCAGAAGACCAAAATCTAAACTTCACCAAAACACCCAACTTTCAATGCTGGGTTCACTGAAGTGCTAATTTCAGTCAGATAAGCACTTCAGAAGATCAAAATCTAAACATCTCAAAACCACTCAACTTTCGATGCTGTGTTCACTGAAGTGCTTATTTCAGTCAGATAAGCACTTCAGAAGGCCAAAATCTCCACTTCACAAAACCAGCCAACTTTCGATACTGGATTTACCCAAATGCTTATTTCAGTGAGATAAGCACTTCAGAAGACCAAAATCTAAACTTCACCAAACCACCCAACTTTCAATGCTGGGTTCACTGAAGTGCTTATTGCAGTGAGATAAGCACTTCAGAAGATCAAAATCTAAACATCTCAAAACCACTCAACTTTCGATGCTGTGTTCACTGAAGTGCTTATTTCAGTGAGATAAGCACTTCAGAAGACCAAAATCTAAACTTCACCAAACCACCCAACTTTCAATGCTGGGTTCACTGAAGTGCTTATTGCAGTGAGATAAGCACTTCAGAAGAACAAAATCTAAACTTCACCAAACCACCCAACTTTCGATGCTGGGTTCACTGAAGTGCGTATTTCAGTGAGATAAGCACTTCAGAAGACCAAAATCTCAACTTTTCCAAACCACCCAACTTTCAATGCTGGGTTCACTGAAGTGCTTATTTCAGTGAGATAAGCACTTCAGAAGAACAAAATCTAAACTTCACCAAACCACCCAACTTTCAATGCTGGGTTCACTGAAGTGCTTATTTCAGTGAGATAAGCACTTCAGAAGACCAAAATCTAAACTTCACCAAACCACTCAACTTTCAATGCTGGGTTCACTGAAGTGCTTATTTCAGTGAGATAACCACTTCAGAAGACCAAAATCTCAACATCACCAAAACACTCAAATTTCGATGCTGGGTTCACTGAAGTGCTTATTTCAGTGAGATAAGCACTTCAGAATGCCAAAATCCCAACCTCACCAAACGACTCAACTTTTGATGCTGGTTCCACTGAATTGCTTATTTCAGTGAGATAAGCACTTCAGAAGGCCAAAATCTAAACATCACTAAATGACTCAACTTCTGATACTGATTTCACAGAAATGCTTCTTTAAGTCAGATAAGCACATCAGAAGGCCAAAATCTCAACTTCACCAAACCACCCAACTTTCGATCCAGGATTTACACAAATGCTTATTTCAGTGAGATAAGCACTTCAGAAGACTAAAATCTAAACTTCACCAAACCACCCAACTTTCAATGCTGGGATCACTGAAATGCTTCTTTCAGTCAGATAAGCACTTCAGAAGAACAAAATCTCAACATCTCAAAACCACTCAACTTTCGATGCTGGGTTCACTGAAG
Organism: Stegostoma tigrinum; assembly: GCF_030684315.1. Classification (NCBI taxonomy): domain Eukaryota; kingdom Metazoa; phylum Chordata; class Chondrichthyes; order Orectolobiformes; family Stegostomatidae; genus Stegostoma; species Stegostoma tigrinum. The sequence continues at coordinate 315,466 of NW_026728674.1, read as the reverse complement.
TGCTTATTTCAGTGAGATAAGCACTTCAGAAGAACAAAATCTCAACATCACCAAACCACTCAAATTTCGATGCTGGGTTCACTGAAGTGCATATTTCAGTGAGATAAGCACTTCAGAAGACCAAAATCTCAACTTCACCAAACCACCCAACTTTCAATGCTGGGTTCACTGAAGTGCTTATTTCAGTGAGATAAGTACTTCAGAAGAACAAATTCCAACCTCACCAAGCGACTGAACTTTTGATGCTGGTTGCACTGAATTGCTTATGTCAGTGAGATAAGCACTTCAGAAGGCCAAAATCTCAACTTCACTAAACGACTCAACTTTTGATGCTGATTTCACTGAAATGCTTCTTTCAGTCAGATATTCACATCAGAAGGCCAAAATCTCCAATTCACCAAACCACACAACTTTCGATCCAGGATATACCCAAAGGCTAATTTCAGTGTGATAAGCACATCAGAAGACAAAAATCTAAACTTCACCAAACTACTCAACTTTCGATGCTGGGATCACTGAAGTGCTTATTTCAGTGAGATAAGCACTTCAGAAGAGCAAAAACTCAACTTCACAAAATCACTCAACTTTCGATGCTGGGCTCACTGCAGTGCTTATTTCAGTGAGATAAGCACTTCAGAATGCCAAAATCCCAACCTCACCAAACGACTCAACTTTTGATACTGGTTTCACTGAAATGCTTCTTTCAGTCAGATAAGCACTTCAGAAGGCCAAAATCTCCACTTCACAAAACCAGCCAACTTTCGATACTGGATTTACCCAAATGCTTATTTCAGTGAGTTAAGCACTTCAGAAGACCAAAATCTAAACTTCACCAAACCACCCAACTTTCAATGCTGGGTTCACTGAAGTGCTTATTGCAGTGAGATAAGCACTTCAGAAGATCAAAATCTAAACATCTCAAAACCACTCAACTTTCGATGCTGTGTTCACTGAAGTGCTTATTTCAGTGAGATAAGCACTTCAGAAGACCAAAATCTAAACTTCACCAAGCCACCCAACTTTCAATGCTGGGTTCACTGAAGTGCTTATTTCAGTGAGATAAGCACTTCAGAAGAACAAAATCTAAACTTCACCAAACCACCCAACTTTCAATGCTGGGTTCACTGAAGTGCTTATTTCAGTGAGATAAGCACTTCAGAAGACCAAAATCTAAACTTCACCAAACCACTCAACTTTCAATGCTGGGTTCACTGAAGTGCTTATTTCAGTGAGATAAGCACTTCAGAAGACCAAAATCTAAACATCTCAAAACCACTCAAATTTCGATGCTGTGTTCACTGAAGTGCTTATTTCAGTGAGATAAGCACTTCACTTCGCCAAAATCCCAACCTCACCAAACGACTCAACTTTTCATGCTGGTTCCACTGAATTGCTTATTTCAGTGAGATTAGCACTTCAGAAGGCCAAAATCTAAACATCACTAAACGACTCAACTTTTGATACTGATTTCACTGAAATGCTTCTTTCAGTCAGATAAGCACATCAGAAGGCCAAAATCTCAACTTCACCAAACCACCCAACTTTCGATCCAGGATTTACACAAATGCTTATTTCATTGAGATAAGCACTTCAGAAGGCCAAAATCTCAACTTCACAAAACCAGCCAACTTTCGATACTGGATTTACCCAAATGCTTATTTCAGTGAGATAAGCACTTCAGAAGACCAAAATCTAAACTTCACTAAACCACCCAACATTCAATGCTGGGTTCACTGAAGTGCTTATTGCAGTGAGATAAGCACTTCAGAAGATCAAAATCTAAACATCTCAAAACCACTCAACTTTCGATGCTGGGTTCACTGAAGTGCTTATTTCAGTGAGATAAGCACTTCAGAAGACCAAAATCTAAACTTCACCAAACCACCCAACTTTCAATGCTGGGTTCACTGAAGTGCTTATTTCAGTGAGATAAGCACTTCACTTCGCCAAAATCCCAACCTCAACAAACGACTCAACTTTTGATGCTGGTTCCACTGAATTGCTTATTTCAGTGAGATTAGCACATCAGAAGGCCAAAATCTAAACATCACTAAACGACTCAACTTTTGGTACTGATTTCACTGAAATGCTTCTTTCAGTCAGATAAGCACATCAGAAGGCCAAAATCTCAACTTCACCAAACCACCCAACTTTCGATCCAGGATTTACACAAATGCTTATTTCAGTGAGATAAGCACTTCAGAAGACTAAAATCTTAACTTCACCAAACCACTCAACTTTCGATGCTGGGATCACTGAAGTGCCTATTTCAGTGAGATAAGCACTTCAGAAGACCAAAATCTAAACTTCACCAAACCACCCAACTTTCAATGCTGGGTTCACTGAAATGCTTCTTTCAGTCAGATAAGCACTTCGGAAGAACAAAATCTCAACATCTCAAACCACTCAACTTTCGATGCTGGGTTCACTGAAGTGCTTATTTCAGTGAGATAAGCACTTCAGAAGACCAAAATCTCAACATCACCAAACCACTCAAATTTCGATGCTGGGTTCACTGAAGTGCTTATTTCAGTGAGATAAGCACTTCAGAAGACCAAAATCTCAAATTCACCAAACCACCCAACTTTCGATCCAGGATAAACTCAAAGGCTAATTTCCGTGAGATAAGCACTTCAGAAGACAAAAATCTAAACTTCACCAAACCACTCAACTTTCGATGCTGGGAATCATGAAGTGATTATTTCAGTGAGTCAAGCACTTCAGAAGAGCAAAAACTCAACTTCACAAAACCACACAAATTTCCATGCTGGGCTCACTGCAGTGCTTATTTCAGTGAGATAAGCACTTCAGAATGCCAAAATCCCAACCTCACCAAACGACTCAACTTTTGATACTGGTTTCACTGAAATGCTTCTTTCAGTCAGATAAGCAATTCAGAAGGCCAAAATCTCAACTTCACAAAACCAGCCAACTTTCGATACTGGATTTACCCAAATGCTTATTTCAGTGAGATAAGCACTTCAGAAGACCAAAATCTAAACTTCACCAAAACACCCAACTTTCAATGCTGGGTTCACTGAAGTGCTAATTTCAGTGAGATAAGCACTTCAGAAGATCAAAATCTAAACATCTCAAAACCACTCAACTTTCGATGCTGTGTTCACTGAAGTGCTTATTTCAGTCAGATAAGCACTTCAGAAGGCCAAAATCTCAACTTCACAAAACCAGCCAACTTTCGATACTGGATTTACCCAAATGCTTATTTCAGTGAGATAAGCACTTCAGAAGACCAAAATCAAAACTTCACTAAACCACCCAACTTTCAATGCTGGGTTCACTGAAGTGCTTATTGCAGTGAGATAAGCACTTCAGAAGATCAAAATCTAAACATCTCAAAACCACTCAACTTTCGATGCTGGGTTCACTGAAGTGCTTATTTCAGTGAGATAAGCACTTCAGAAGACCAAAATCTAAACTTCACCAAACCACCCAACTTTCAATGCTGGGTTCACTGAAGTGCTTATTTCAGTGAGATAAGCACTTCACTTCGCCAAAATCCCAACCTCAACAAACGACTCAACTTTTGATGCTGGTTCCACTGAATTGCTTATTTCAGTGAGATTAGCACATCAGAAGGCCAAAATCTAAACATCACTAAACGACTCAACTTTTGATACTGATTTCACTGAAATGCTTCTTTCAGTCAGATAAGCACATCAGAAGGCCAAAATCTCAACTTCACCAAACCACCCAACTTTCGATCCAGGATTTACACAAATGCTTATTTCAGTGAGATAAGCACTTCAGAAGACCAAAATCTCAACATCACCAAACCACTCAAATTTCGATGCTGGGTTCACTGAAGTGCTTATTTCAGTGAGATAAGCACTTCAGAAGACCAAAAATCTCAAATTCACCAAACCACCCAACTTTCGATCCAGGATAAACTCAAAGGCTAATTTCCGTGAGATAAGCACTTCAGAAGACAAAAATCTAAACTTCACCAAACCACTCAACTTTCGATGCTGGGATTCATGAAGTGATTATTTCAGTGAGTCAAGCACTTCAGAATAGCAAAAACTCAACTTCACAAAACCACACAAATTTCGATGCTGGGCTCACTGCAGTGCTTATTTCAGTGAGATAAGCACTTCAGAATGCCAAAATCCCAACATCACCAAACGACTCAACTTTTGATACTGGTTTCACTGAAATGCTTCTTTCAGTCAGATAAGCAATTCAGAAGGCCAAAATCTCAACTTCACAAAACCAGCCAACTTTCGATACTGGATTTACCCAAATGCTTATTTCAGTGAGATAAGCACTTCAGAAGACCAAAATCTAAACTTCACCAAAACACCCAACTTTCAATGCTGGGTTCACTGAAGTGCTAATTTCAGTGAGATAAGCACTTCAGAAGATCAAAATCTAAACATCTCAAAACCACTCAACTTTCGATGCTGTGTTCACTGAAGTGCTTATTTCAGTGAGATAAGCACTTCAGAAGACCAAAATCTAAACTTCACCAAACCACCCAACTTTCAATGCTGGGTTCACTGAAGTGCTTATTTCAGTGAGATAAGCACTTCAGAAGACCAAAATCTCAACAACACAAAACCACTCAAATTTCGATGCTGGGTTCACTGAAGTGCTTATTTTTTTGAGATAAGCACTTCACTTCGCCAAAATCCCAACCTCACCAAACCACCCAACTTTCAATGCTGGGTTCACTGAAGTGCTTATTTCAGTGAGATAAGTACTTCAGAAGAACAAAATCCCATCCTCACCAAGCGACTGAACTTTTGATGCTGGTTGCACTGAATTGCTTATGTCAGTGAGATAAGCACTTCAGAAGGCCAAAATCTAAACTTCACTAAACGACTCAACTTTTGATGCTGATTTCACTGAAATGCTTCTTTCAGTCAGATATTCACATCAGAAGGCCAAAATCTCCAATTCACCAAACCACACAACTTTCGATCCAGGATATACCCAAAGGCTAATTTCAGTGTGATAAGCACATCAGAAGACAAAAATCTAAACTTCACCAAACTACTCAACTTTCGATGCTGGGATCACTGAAGTGCTTATTTCAGTGAGATAAGCACTTCAGAAGAGCAAAAACTCAACTTCACAAAATCACTCAACTTTCGATGCTGGGCTCACTGCAGTGCTTATTTCAGTGAGATAAGCACTTCAGAATGCCAAAATCCCAACCTCACCAAACGACTCAACTTTTGATACTGGTTTCACTGAAATGCTTCTTTCAGTCAGATAAGCACTTCAGAAGGCCAAAATCTCCACTTCACAAAACCAGCCAACTTTCGATACTGGATTTACCCAAATGCTTATTTCAGTGAGATAAGCACTTCAGAAGACCAAAATCTAAACTTCACCAAACCACCCAACTTTCAATGCTGGGTTCACTGAAGTGCTTATTGCAGTGAGATAAGCACTTCAGAAGATCAAAATCTAAACATCTCAAAACCACTCAACTTTCGATGCTGTGTTCACTGAAGTGCTTATTTCAGTGAGATAAGCACTTCAGAAGACCAAAATCTAAACTTCACCAAAACACCCAACTTTCAATGCTGGGTTCACTGAAGTGCTAATTTCAGTGAGATAAGCACTTCAGAAGATCAAAATCTAAACATCTCAAAACCACTCAACTTTCGATGCTGTGTTCACTGAAGTGCTTATTTCAGTCAGATAAGCACTTCAGAAGGCCAAAATCTCAACTTCACAAAACCAGCCAACTTTCGATACTGGATTTACCCAAATGCTTATTTCAGTGAGATAAGCACTTCAGAAGACCAAAATCAAAACTTCACTAAACCACCCAACTTTCAATGCTGGGTTCACTGAAGTGCTTATTGCAGTGAGATAAGCACTTCAGAAGATCAAAATCTAAACATCTCAAAACCACTCAACTTTCGATGCTGGGTTCACTGAAGTGCTTATTTCAGTGAGATAAGCACTTCAGAAGACCAAAATCTAAACTTCACCAAACCACCCAACTTTCAATGCTGGGTTCACTGAAGTGCTTATTTCAGTGAGATAAGCACTTCACTTCGCCAAAATCCCAACCTCAACAAACGACTCAACTTTTGATGCTGGTTCCACTGAATTGCTTATTTCAGTGAGATTAGCACATCAGAAGGCCAAAATCTAAACATCACTAAACGACTCAACTTTTGATACTGATTTCACTGAAATGCTTCTTTCAGTCAGATAAGCACTTCAGAAGGCCAAAATCTCCACTTCACAAAACCAGCCAACTTTCGATACTGGATTTACCCAAATGCTTATTTCAGTGAGTTAAGCACTTCAGAAGACCAAAATCTAAACTTCACCAAACCACCCAACTTTCAATGCTGGGTTCACTGAAGTGCTTATTGCAGTGAGATAAGCACTTCAGAAGATCAAAATCTAAACATCTCAAAACCACTCAACTTTCGATGCTGTGTTCACTGAAGTGCTTATTTCAGTGAGATAAGCACTTCAGAAGACCAAAATCTAAACTTCACCAAGCCACCCAACTTTCAATGCTGGGTTCACTGAAGTGCTTATTTCAGTGAGATAAGCACTTCAGAAGAACAAAATCTAAACTTCACCAAACCACCCAACTTTCAATGCTGGGTTCACTGAAGTGCTTATTTCAGTGAGATAAGCACTTCAGAAGACCAAAATCTAAACTTCACCAAACCACTCAACTTTCAATGCTGGGTTCACTGAAGTGCTTATTTCAGTGAGATAAGCACTTCAGAAGAACAAAATCTAAACATCTCAAAACCACTCAAATTTCGATGCTGTGTTCACTGAAGTGCTTATTTCAGTGAGATAAGCACTTCACTTCGCCAAAATCCCAACCTCACCAAACGACTCAACTTTTCATGCTGGTTCCACTGAATTGCTTATTTCAGTGAGATTAGCACTTCAGAAGGCCAAAATCTAAACATCACTAAACGACTCAACTTTTGATACTGATTTCACTGAAATGCTTCTTTCAGTCAGATAAGCACATCAGAAGGCCAAAATCTCAACTTCACCAAACCACCCAACTTTCGATCCAGGATTTACACAAATGCTTATTTCATTGAGATAAGCACTTCAGAAGGCCAAAATCTCAACTTCACAAAACCAGCCAACTTTCGATACTGGATTTACCCAAATGCTTATTTCAGTGAGATAAGCACTTCAGAAGACCAAAATCTAAACTTCACTAAACCACCCAACATTCAATGCTGGGTTCACTGAAGTGCTTATTGCAGTGAGATAAGCACTTCAGAAGATCAAAATCTAAACATCTCAAAACCACTCAACTTTCGATGCTGGGTTCACTGAAGTGCTTATTTCAGTGAGATAAGCACTTCAGAAGACCAAAATCTAAACTTCACCAAACCACCCAACTTTCAATGCTGGGTTCACTGAAGTGCTTATTTCAGTGAGATAAGCACTTCACTTCGCCAAAATCCCAACCTCAACAAACGACTCAACTTTTGATGCTGGTTCCACTGAATTGCTTATTTCAGTGAGATTAGCACATCAGAAGGCCAAAATCTAAACATCACTAAACGACTCAACTTTTGATACTGATTTCACTGAAATGCTTCTTTCAGTCAGATAAGCACATCAGAAGGCCAAAATCTCAACTTCACCAAACCACCCAACTTTCGATCCAGGATTTACACAAATGCTTATTTCAGTGAGATAAGCACTTCAGAAGACTAAAATCTTAACTTCACCAAACCACTCAACTTTCGATGCTGGGATCACTGAAGTGCCTATTTCAGTGAGATAAGCACTTCAGAAGACCAAAATCTAAACTTCACCAAACCACCCAACTTTCAATGCTGGGTTCACTGAAATGCTTCTTTCAGTCAGATAAGCACTTCAGAAGAACAAAATCTCAACATCTCAAACCACTCAACTTTCGATGCTGGGTTCACTGAAGTGCTTATTTCAGTGAGTCAAGCACTTCAGAAGAGCAAAAACTCAACTTCACAAAACCACACAAATTTCGATGCTGGGCTCACTGCAGTGCTTATTTCAGTGAGATAAGCACTTCAGAATGCCAAAATCCCAACATCACCAAACGACTCAACTTTTGATACTGGTTTCACTGAAATGCTTCTTTCAGTCAGATAAGCAATTCAGAAGGCCAAAATCTCAACTTCACAAAACCAGCCAACTTTCGATACTGGATTTACCCAAATGCTTATTTCAGTGAGATAAGCACTTCAGAAGACCAAAATCTAAACTTCACCAAAACACCCAACTTTCAATGCTGGGTTCACTGAAGTGCTAATTTCAGTGAGATAAGCACTTCAGAAGATCAAAATCTAAACATCTCAAAACCACTCAACTTTCGATGCTGTGTTCACTGAAGTGCTTATTTCAGTGAGATAAGCACTTCAGAAGACCAAAATCTAAACTTCACCAAACCACCCAACTTTCAATGCTGGGTTCACTGAAGTGCTTATTTCAGTGAGATAAGCACTTCAGAAGACCAAAATCTCAACAACACAAAACCACTCAAATTTCGATGCTGGGTTCACTGAAGTGCTTATTTTTTTGAGATAAGCACTTCACTTCGCCAAAATCCCAACCTCACCAAACCACCCAACTTTCAATGCTGGGTTCACTGAAGTGCTTATTTCAGTGAGATAAGTACTTCAGAAGAACAAAATCCCATCCTCACCAAGCGACTGAACTTTTGATGCTGGTTGCACTGAATTGCTTATGTCAGTGAGATAAGCACTTCAGAAGGCCAAAATCTAAACTTCACTAAACGACTCAACTTTTGATGCTGATTTCACTGAAATGCTTCTTTCAGTCAGATATTCACATCAGAAGGCCAAAATCTCCAATTCACCAAACCACACAACTTTCGATCCAGGATATACCCAAAGGCTAATTTCAGTGTGATAAGCACATCAGAAGACAAAAATCTAAACTTCACCAAACTACTCAACTTTCGATGCTGGGATCACTGAAGTGCTTATTTCAGTGAGATAAGCACTTCAGAAGAGCAAAAACTCAACTTCACAAAATCACTCAACTTTCGATGCTGGGCTCACTGCAGTGCTTATTTCAGTGAGATAAGCACTTCAGAATGCCAAAATCCCAACCTCACCAAACGACTCAACTTTTGATACTGGTTTCACTGAAATGCTTCTTTCAGTCAGATAAGCACTTCAGAAGGCCAAAATCTCCACTTCACAAAACCAGCCAACTTTCGATACTGGATTTACCCAAATGCTTATTTCAGTGAGATAAGCACTTCAGAAGACCAAAATCTAAACTTCACCAAACCACCCAACTTTCAATGCTGGGTTCACTGAAGTGCTTATTGCAGTGAGATAAGCACTTCAGAAGATCAAAATCTAAACATCTCAAAACCACTCAACTTTCGATGCTGTGTTCACTGAAGTGCTTATTTCAGTGAGATAAGCACTTCAGAAGACCAAAATCTAAACTTCACCAAAACACCCAACTTTCAATGCTGGGTTCACTGAAGTGCTAATTTCAGTGAGATAAGCACTTCAGAAGATCAAAATCTAAACATCTCAAAACCACTCAACTTTCGATGCTGTGTTCACTGAAGTGCTTATTTCAGTCAGATAAGCACTTCAGAAGGCCAAAATCTCAACTTCACAAAACCAGCCAACTTTCGATACTGGATTTACCCAAATGCTTATTTCAGTGAGATAAGCACTTCAGAAGACCAAAATCAAAACTTCACTAAACCACCCAACTTTCAATGCTGGGTTCACTGAAGTGCTTATTGCAGTGAGATAAGCACTTCAGAAGATCAAAATCTAAACATCTCAAAACCACTCAACTTTCGATGCTGGGTTCACTGAAGTGCTTATTTCAGTGAGATAAGCACTTCAGAAGACCAAAATCTAAACTTCACCAAACCACCCAACTTTCAATGCTGGGTTCACTGAAGTGCTTATTTCAGTGAGATAAGCACTTCACTTCGCCAAAATCCCAACCTCAACAAACGACTCAACTTTTGATGCTGGTTCCACTGAATTGCTTATTTCAGTGAGATTAGCACATCAGAAGGCCAAAATCTAAACATCACTAAACGACTCAACTTTTGATACTGATTTCACTGAAATGCTTCTTTCAGTCAGATAAGCACTTCAGAAGGCCAAAATCTCCACTTCACAAAACCAGCCAACTTTCGATACTGGATTTACCCAAATGCTTATTTCAGTGAGTTAAGCACTTCAGAAGACCAAAATCTAAACTTCACCAAACCACCCAACTTTCAATGCTGGGTTCACTGAAGTGCTTATTGCAGTGAGATAAGCACTTCAGAAGATCAAAATCTAAACATCTCAAAACCACTCAACTTTCGATGCTGTGTTCACTGAAGTGCTTATTTCAGTGAGATAAGCACTTCAGAAGACCAAAATCTAAACTTCACCAAGCCACCCAACTTTCAATGCTGGGTTCACTGAAGTGCTTATTTCAGTGAGATAAGCACTTCAGAAGAACAAAATCTAAACTTCACCAAACCACCCAACTTTCAATGCTGGGTTCACTGAAGTGCTTATTTCAGTGAGATAAGCACTTCAGAAGACCAAAATCTAAACTTCACCAAACCACTCAACTTTCAATGCTGGGTTCACTGAAGTGCTTATTTCAGTGAGATAAGCACTTCAGAAGAACAAAATCTAAACATCTCAAAACCACTCAAATTTCGATGCTGTGTTCACTGAAGTGCTTATTTCAGTGAGATAAGCACTTCACTTCGCCAAAATCCCAACCTCACCAAACGACTCAACTTTTCATGCTGGTTCCACTGAATTGCTTATTTCAGTGAGATTAGCACTTCAGAAGGCCAAAATCTAAACATCACTAAACGACTCAACTTTTGATACTGATTTCACTGAAATGCTTCTTTCAGTCAGATAAGCACATCAGAAGGCCAAAATCTCAACTTCACCAAACCACCCAACTTTCGATCCAGGATTTACACAAATGCTTATTTCATTGAGATAAGCACTTCAGAAGGCCAAAATCTCAACTTCACAAAACCAGCCAACTTTCGATACTGGATTTACCCAAATGCTTATTTCAGTGAGATAAGCACTTCAGAAGACCAAAATCTAAACTTCACTAAACCACCCAACATTCAATGCTGGGTTCACTGAAGTGCTTATTGCAGTGAGATAAGCACTTCAGAAGATCAAAATCTAAACATCTCAAAACCACTCAACTTTCGATGCTGGGTTCACTGAAGTGCTTATTTCAGTGAGATAAGCACTTCAGAAGACCAAAATCTAAACTTCACCAAACCACCCAACTTTCAATGCTGGGTTCACTGAAGTGCTTATTTCAGTGAGATAAGCACTTCACTTCGCCAAAATCCCAACCTCAACAAACGACTCAACTTTTGATGCTGGTTCCACTGAATTGCTTATTTCAGTGAGATTAGCACATCAGAAGGCCAAAATCTAAACATCACTAAACGACTCAACTTTTGATACTGATTTCACTGAAATGCTTCTTTCAGTCAGATAAGCACATCAGAAGGCCAAAATCTCAACTTCACCAAACCACCCAACTTTCGATCCAGGATTTACACAAATGCTTATTTCAGTGAGATAAGCACTTCAGAAGACTAAAATCTTAACTTCACCAAACCACTCAACTTTCGATGCTGGGATCACTGAAGTGCCTATTTCAGTGAGATAAGCACTTCAGAAGACCAAAATCTAAACTTCACCAAACCACCCAACTTTCAATGCTGGGTTCACTGAAATGCTTCTTTCAGTCAGATAAGCACTTCAGAAGAACAAAATCTCAACATCTCAAACCACTCAACTTTCGATGCTGGGTTCACTGAAGTGCTTATTTCAGTGAGATAAGCACTTCAGAAGACCAAAATCTCAACATCACCAAACCACTCAAATTTCGATGCTGGGTTCACTGAAGTGCTTATTTCAGTGAGATAAGCACTTCAGAAGACCAAAATCTCAAATTCACCAAACCACCCAACTTTCGATCCAGGATAAACTCAAAGGCTAATTTCCGTGAGATAAGCACTTCAGAAGACAAAAATCTAAACTTCACCAAACCACTCAACTTTCGATGCTGGGAATCATGAAGTGATTATTTCAGTGAGTCAAGCACTTCAGAAGAGCAAAAACTCAACTTCACAAAACCACACAAATTTCCATGCTGGGCTCACTGCAGTGCTTATTTCAGTGAGATAAGCACTTCAGAATGCCAAAATCCCAACCTCACCAAACGACTCAACTTTTGATACTGGTTTCACTGAAATGCTTCTTTCAGTCAGATAAGCAATTCAGAAGGCCAAAATCTCAACTTCACAAAACCAGCCAACTTTCGATACTGGATTTACCCAAATGCTTATTTCAGTGAGATAAGCACTTCAGAAGACCAAAATCTAAACTTCACCAAAACACCCAACTTTCAATGCTGGGTTCACTGAAGTGCTAATTTCAGTGAGATAAGCACTTCAGAAGATCAAAATCTAAACATCTCAAAACCACTCAACTTTCGATGCTGTGTTCAAAGAAGTGCTTATTTCAGTCAGATAAGCACTTCAGAAGGCCAAAATCTCAACTTCACAAAACCAGCCAACTTTCGATACTGGATTTACCCAAATGCTTATTTCAGTGAGATAAGCACTTCAGAAGACCAAAATCTAAACTTCACTAAACCACCCAACTTTCAATACTGGGTTCACTGAAGTGCTTATTGCAGTGAGATAAGCACTTCAGAAGATCAAAATCTAAACATCTCAAAACCACTCAACTTTCGATGCTGGGTTCACTGAAGTGCTTATTTCAGTGAGATAAGCACTTCAGAAGACCAAAATCTAAACTTCACCAAACCACCCAACTTTCAATGCTGGGTTCACTGAAGTGCTTATTTCAGTGAGATAAGCACTTCACTTCGCCAAAATCCCAACCTCAACAAACGACTCAACTTTTGATGCTGGTTCCACTGAATTGCTTATTTCAGTGAGATTAGCACATCAGAAGGCCAAAATCTAAACATCACTAAACGACTCAACTTTTGATACTGATTTCACTGAAATGCTTCTTTCAGTCAGATAAGCACATCAGAAGGCCAAAATCTCAACTTCACCAAACCACCCAACTTTCGATCCAGGATTTACACAAATGCTTATTTCAGTGAGATAAGCACTTCAGAAGACCAAAATCTCAACATCACCAAACCACTCAAATTTCGATGCTGGGTTCACTGAAGTGCTTATTTCAGTGAGATAAGCACTTCAGAAGACCAAAAATCTCAAATTCACCAAACCACCCAACTTTCGATCCAGGATAAACTCAAAGGCTAATTTCCGTGAGATAAGCACTTCAGAAGACAAAAATCTAAACTTCACCAAACCACTCAACTTTCGATGCTGGGATTCATGAAGTGATTTTTTCAGTGAGTCAAGCACTTCAGAAGAGCAAAAACTCAACTTCACAAAACCACACAAATTTCGATGCTGGGCTCACTGCAGTGCTTATTTCAGTGAGATAAGCACTTCAGAATGCCAAAATCCCAACATCACCAAACGACTCAACTTTTGATACTGGTTTCACTGAAATGCTTCTTTCAGTCAGATAAGCAATTCAGAAGGCCAAAATCTCAACTTCACAAAACCAGCCAACTTTCGATACTGGATTTACCCAAATGCTTATTTCAGTGAGATAAGCACTTCAGAAGACCAAAATCTAAACTTCACCAAAACACCCAACTTTCAATGCTGGGTTCACTGAAGTGCTAATTTCAGTGAGATAAGCACTTCAGAAGATCAAAATCTAAACATCTCAAAACCACTCAACTTTCGATGCTGTGTTCACTGAAGTGCTTATTTCAGTGAGATAAGCACTTCAGAAGACCAAAATCTAAACTTCACCAAACCACCCAACTTTCAATGCTGGGTTCACTGAAGTGCTTATTTCAGTGAGATAAGCACTTCAGAAGACCAAAATCTCAACATCACAAAACCACTCAAATTTCGATGCTGTGTTCACTGAAGTGCTTATTTCAGTCAGATAAGCACTTCAGAAGGCCAAAATCTCAACTTCACAAAACCAGCCAACTTTCGATACTGGATTTACCCAAATGCTTATTTCAGTGAGATAAGCACTTCAGAAGACCAAAATCTAAACTTCACTAAACCACCCAACTTTCAATGCTGGGTTCACTGAAGTGCTTATTGCAGTGAGATAAGCACTTCAGAAGACCAAAATCTATTCTTCACCAAACCACCCAACTTTCAATGCTGGGTTCACTGAAGTGCTTATTTCAGTGAGATAAGCACTTCACTTCGCCAAAATCCCAACCTCAACAAACGACTCAACTTTTGATGCTGGTTCCACTGAATTGCTTATTTCAGTGAGATTAGCACATCAGAAGGCCAAAATCTAAACATCACTAAACGACTCAACTTTTGATACTGATTTCACTGAAATGCTTCTTTCAGTCAGATAAGCACATCAGAAGGCCAAAATCTCAACTTCACCAAACCACCCAACTTTCGATCCAGGATTTACACAAATGCTTATTTCAGTGAGATAAGCACTTCAGAAGACTAAAATCTTAACTTCACCAAACCACTCAACTTTCGATGCTGGGATCACTGAAGTGCCTATTTCAGTGAGATAAGCACTTCAGAAGAACAAAATCTCAACATCTCAACTCTACTCAACTTTCGATGCTGGGTGCACTGAAGTGCTTATTTCAGTGAGATAAGCACTTCAGAAGACCAAAATCTCAACATCACCAAACCACTCAACTTTCGATGCTGGGTTCACTGAAGTGCTGATTTCAGTGAGATAAGCACTTCAGAATGCCAAAATCCCAACCTCACCAAACGACTCAACTTTTGATGCTGGTTCCACTGAATTGCTTATTTCGGTGAGATAAGCACTTCAGAAGGCCAAAATCTAAACATCACTAAATGACTCAACTTCTGATACTGATTTCACAGAAATGCTTCTTTAAGTCAGATAAGCACATCAGAAGGCTAAAATCTCAACTTCACCAAACCACCCAACTTTCGATCCAGGATTTACACAAATGCTTATTTCAGTGAGATAAGCACTTCAGAAGACTAAAATCTTAACTTCACCAAACCACTCAACTTTCGATGCTGGGATCACTGAAGTGCTTATTTCAGTGAGATAAGCACTTCAGTAGACCAAAATCTAAACTTCACCAAACCACCCAACTTTCAATGCTGGGATCACTGAAATGCTTCTTTCAGTCAGATCAGCACTTCAGAAGAACAAAATCTCAACATCTCAAAACCACTCAACTTTCGATGCTGGGTTCACTGAAGTGCTTATTTCAGTGAGATAAGCACTTCAGAAGAACAAAATCTCAACATCTCAAAACCACTCAACTTTCGATGCTGTGTTCACTGAAGTGCTTATTTCAGTGAGATAAGCACTTCAGAAGACCAAAATCTAAACTTCACCAAACCACCCAACTTTCAATGCTGGGTTCACTGAAGTGCTTATTTCAGTGAGATAAGCACTTCAGAAGAACAAAATCTAAACTTCACCAAACCACCCAACTTTCAATGCTGGGTTCACTGAAGTGCTTATTTCAGTGAGATAAGCACTTCAGAAGACCAAAATCTAAACTTCACCAAACCACTCAACTTTCAATGCTGGGTTCACTGAAGTGCTTATTTCAGTGAGATAAGCACTTCAGAAGAACAAAATCTAAACATCTCAAAACCACTCAAATTTCGATGCTGTGTTCACTGAAGTGCTTATTTCAGTGAGATAAGCACTTCACTTCGCCAAAATCCCAACCTCACCAAACGACTCAACTTTTGATGCTGGTTCCACTGAATTGCTTATTTCAGTGAGATTAGCACTTCAGAAGGCCAAAATCTAAACATCACTAAACGACTCAACTTTTGATACTGATTTCACTGAAATGCTTCTTTCAGTCAGATAAGCACATCAGAAGGCCAAAATCTCAACTTCACCAAACCACTCAACTTTCGATCCAGGATTTACACAAATGCTTATTTCAGTGAGATAAGCACTTCAGAAGACTAAAATCTTAACTTCACCAAACCACTCAACTTTCGATGCTGGGATCACTGAAGTGCCTATTTCAGTGAGATAAGCACTTCAGAAGACCAAAATCTAAACTTCACCAAACCACCCAACTTTCAATGCTGGGTTCACTGAAATGCTTCTTTCAGTGAGATAAGCACTTCAGAAGAACAAAATCTCAACATCTCAAAACCACTCAACTTTCGATGCTGGGTTCACTGAAGTGCTTATTTCAGTGAGATAAGCACTTCAGAAGACCAAAATCTCAAATTCACCAAACCACCCAACTTTCGATCCAGGATAAACCCAAAGGCTAATTTCAGTGAGATAAGCACTTCAGAAGACAAAAATCTAAACTTCACCAAACCACTCAACTTTCGATGCTGGGATTCATGAAGTGATTATTTCAGTGAGTTAAGCACTTCAGAAGAGCAAAAACTCAACTTCAGAAAACCACTCAACTTTCGATGCTGGGCTCACTGCAGTGCTTATTTCAGTGAGATATGCACTTCAGAATGCCAAAATCCCAACCTCACCAAACGACTCAACTTTTGATACTGGTTTCACTGAAATGCTTCTTTCAGTCAGATAAGCAATTCAGAAGGCCAAAATCTCAACTTCACAAAACCAGCCAACTTTCGATACTGGATTTACCCAAATGCTTATTTCAGTGAGATAAGCACTTCAGAAGACCAAAATCTAAACTTCACCAAAACACCCAACTTTCAATGCTGGGTTCACTGAAGTGCTAATTTCAGTGAGATAAGCACTTCAGAAGATCAAAATCTAAACATCTCTAAACCACTCAACTTTCGATGCTGTGTTCACTGAAGTGCTTATTTCAGTGAGATAAGCACTTCAGAAGACCAAAATCTAAACTTCACCAAACCACCCAACTTTCAATGCTGGGTTCACTGAAGTGCTTATTGCAGTGAGATAAGCACTTCAGAAGACCAAAATCTAAACTTCACCAAAACACCCAACTTTCAATGCTGGGTTCACTGAAGTGCTAATTTCAGTGAGATAAGCACTTCAGAAGATCAAAATCTAAACATCTCAAAACCACTCAACTTTCGATGCTGGGTTCACTGAAGTGCTTATTTCAGTGAGATAAGCACTTCAGAAGACCAAAATCTAAACTTCACCAAACCACCCAACTTTCAATGCTGGGTTCACTGAAGTGCTTATTTCAGTGAGATAAGCACTTCAGAAGACCAAAATCTAAACTTCACCAAACCACCCAACTTTCAATGCTGGGTTCACTGAAGTGCTTATTTCAGTGAGATAAGCACTTCAGAAGACCAAAATCTCAAAATCACAAAACCACTCAAATTTCGATGCTGGGTTCAATGAAGTGCTTATTTCATTGAGATAAGCACTTCACTTCGCCAAAATCCCAACCTCACCAAACGACTCAACTTTTGATGCTGGTTCCACTGAATTGCTTATTTCAGTGAGATAAGCACTTCAGAAGGCCAAAATCTAAACATGACTAATCGACTCAACTTTTGATGCTGATTTGACTGAAATGCTTCTTTCAGTCAGATAAGCACATCAGAAGACCAAAATCTCAACTTCACCAAACCACCCAACTTTCGAACCAGGATTTACACAAATGCTTATTTCAGTTTGATAAGCACTTCAGAAGACTAAAATCTTAACTTCACCAAACCACTCAACTTTCGATGCTGGGATCACTGAAGTGCTTATTTCAGTGAGATAAGCACTTCAGAAGAACAAAATCTCAACATCTCAAAACCACTCAACTTTCGATGCTGGGTTCACTGAAGTGCTTATTTCAGTGAGATAAGCACTTCAGAAGACCAAAATCTCAACATCACCAAACCACTCAAATTTCGATGCTGGGTTCACTGAAGTGCTTATTTCAGTGAGATAAGCACTTCAGAATGCCAAAATCCCAACCTCACCAAACGACTCAACTTTTGATGCTGGTTCCACTGAATTGCTTATTTCAGTGAGATAAGCACTTCAGAAGGCCAAAATCTAAACATCACTAAATGACTCAACTTCTGATACTGATTTCACAGAAATGCTTCTTTAAGTCAGATAAGCACATCAGAAGGCCAAAATCTCAACTTCACCAAACCACCCAACTTTCGATCCAGGATTTACACAAATGCTTATTTCAGTGAGATAAGCACTTCAGAAGACTAAAATCTTAACTTCACCAAACCACTCAACTTTCGATGCTGGGATCACTGAAGTGCTTATTTCAGTGAGATAAGCACTTCAGAAGACCAAAATCTAAACTTCACCAAACCACCCAACTTTCAATGCTGGGATCACTGAAATGCTTCTTTCAGTCAGATAAGCACTTCAGAAGAACAAAATCTCAACATCTCAAAACCACTCAACTTTCGATGCTGGGTTCACTGAAGTGCTTATTTCAGTGAGATAAGCACTTCAGAAGACCAAAATCTCAACATCACCAAACCACTCAAATTTCGATGCTGGGTTCACTGAAGTGCGTATTTCTGTGAGATAAGCACTTCAGAAGACCAAAATCTCAACTTCACCAAACCACCCAACTTTCAATGCTGGGTTCACAGAAGTGCTTATTTCAGTGAGATAAGCACTTCAGAAGAACAAAATCTAAACTTCACCAAACCACCCAACTTTCAATGCTGGGTTCACTGAAGTGCTTATTTCAGTGAGATAAGCACTTCAGAAGACCAAAATCTAAACTTCAACAAACCACTCAACTTTCAATGCTGGGTTCACTGAAGTGCTTATTTCAGTGAGATAAGCACTTCAGAAGACCAAAATCTCAACATCACCAAAACACTCAAATTTCGATGCTGGGTTCACTGAAGTGCTTATTTCAGTGAGATAAGCACTTCAGAATGCCAAAATCCCAACCTCACCAAACGACTCAACTTTTGATGCTGGTTCCACTGAATTGCTTATTTCAGTGAGATAAGCACTTCAGAAGGCCAAAATCTAAACATCACTAAATGACTCAACTTCTGATACTGATTTCACAGAAATGCTTCTTTAAGTCAGATAAGCACATCAGAAGGCCAAAATCTCAACTTCACCAAACCACCCAACTTTCGATCCAGGATTTACACAAATGCTTATTTCAGTGAGATAAGCACTTCAGAAGACTAAAATCTTAACTTCACCAAACCACTCAACTTTCGATGCTGGGATCACTGAAGTGCTTATTTCAGTGAGATAAGCACTTCAGAAGACCAAAATCTAAACTTCACCAAACCACCCAACTTTCAATGCTGGGATCACTGAAATGCTTCTTTCAGTGAGATAAGCACTTCAGAAGAACAAAATCTCAACATCTCAAAACCACTCAACTTTCGATGCTGGGTTCACTGAAGTGCTTATTTCAGTGAGATAAGCACTTCAGAAGAACAAAATCTCAACATCACCAAACCACTCAAATTTCGATGCTGGGTTCACTGAAGTGCGTATTTCAGTGAGATAAGCACTTCAGAAGACCAAAATCTCAACTTCACCAAACCACCCAACTTTCAATGCTGGGTTCACTGAAGTGCTTATTTCAGTGAGATAAGTACTTCAGAAGAACAAATTCCAACCTCACCAAGCGACTGAACTTTTGATGCTGGTTGCACTGAATTGCTTATGTCAGTGAGATAAGCACTTCAGAAGGCCAAAATCTCAACTTCACTAAACGACTCAACTTTTGATGCTGATTTCACTGAAATGCTTCTTTCAGTCAGATATTCACATCAGAAGGCCAAAATCTCCAATTCACCAAACCACACAACTTTCGATCCAGGATATACCCAAAGGCTAATTTCAGTGTGATAAGCACATCAGAAGACAAAAATCTAAACTTCACCAAACTACTCAACTTTCGATGCTGGGATCACTGAAGTGCTTATTTCAGTGAGATAAGCACTTCAGAAGAGCAAAAACTCAACTTCACAAAATCACTCAACTTTCGATGCTGGGCTCACTGCAGTGCTTATTTCAGTGAGATAAGCACTTCAGAATGCCAAAATCCCAACCTCACCAAACGACTCAACTTTTGATACTGGTTTCACTGAAATGCTTCTTTCAGTCAGATAAGCACTTCAGAAGGCCAAAATCTCCACTTCACAAAACCAGCCAACTTTCGATACTGGATTTACCCAAATGCTTATTTCAGTGAGTTAAGCACTTCAGAAGACCAAAATCTAAACTTCACCAAACCACCCAACTTTCAATGCTGGGTTCACTGAAGTGCTTATTGCAGTGAGATAAGCACTTCAGAAGATCAAAATCTAAACATCTCAAAACCACTCAACTTTCGATGCTGTGTTCACTGAAGTGCTTATTTCAGTGAGATTAGCACTTCAGAAGACCAAAATCTAAACTTCACCAAGCCACCCAACTTTCAATGCTGGGTTCACTGAAGTGCTTATTTCAGTGAGATAAGCACTTCAGAAGAACAAAATCTAAACTTCACCAAACCACCCAACTTTCAATGCTGGGTTCACTGAAGTGCTTATTTCAGTGAGATAAGCACTTCAGAAGACCAAAATCTAAACTTCACCAAACCACTCAACTTTCAATGCTGGGTTCACTGAAGTGCTTATTTCAGTGAGATAAGCACTTCAGAAGACCAAAATCTAAACATCTCAAAACCACTCAAATTTCGATGCTGTGTTCACTGAAGTGCTTATTTCAGTGAGATAAGCACTTCACTTCGCCAAAATCCCAACCTCACCAAACGACTCAACTTTTCATGCTGGTTCCACTGAATTGCTTATTTCAGTGAGATTAGCACTTCAGAAGGCCAAAATCTAAACATCACTAAACGACTCAACTTATGATACTGATTTCACTGAAATGCTTCTTTCAGTCAGATAAGCACATCAGAAGGCCAAAATCTCAACTTCACCAAACCACCCAACTTTCGATCCAGGATTTACACAAATGCTTATTTCATTGAGATAAGCACTTCAGAAGACTAAAATCTTTACTTCTCCAAACCACTCAACTTTCGATGCTGGGATCACTGAAGTGCCTATTTCAGTGAGATAAGCACTTCAGAAGACCAAAATCTCAAATTCACCAAACCACCCAACTTTCGATCCAGGATAAATCCAAAGGCTAATTTCAGTGAGATAAGCACTTCAGAAGACAAAAATCTAAACTTCACCAAACCACTCAACTTTGGATGCTGGGATTCATGAAGTGATTATTTCAGTGAGTTAAGCACTTCAGAAGTGCAAAAACTCAACTTCACAAAACCACTCAACTTTCGATGCTGGGCTCACTGAAGTGCTAATTTCAGTGAGATAAGCACTTCAGAATGCCAAAATCCCAACCTCACCAAACGACTCAACTTTTGATACTGGTTTCACTGAAATGCTTCTTTCAGTCAGATAAGCAATTCAGAAGGCCAAAATCTCAACTTCACAAAACCAGCCAACTTTCGATACTGGATTTACCCAAATGCTTATTTCAGTGAGATAAGCACTTCAGAAGACCAAAATCTAAACTTCACCAAAATACCCAACTTTCAATGCTGGGTTCACTGAAGTGCTAATTTCAGTGAGATAAGCACTTCAGAAGATCAAAATCTAAACATCTCAAAACCACTCAACTTTCGATGCTGTGTTCACTGAAGTGCTTATTTCAGTCAGATAAGCACTTCAGAAGGCCAAAATCTCAACTTCACAAAACCAGCCAACTTTCGATACTGGATTTACCCAAATGCTTATTTCAGTGAGATAAGCACTTCAGAAGACCAAAATCTAAACTTCACTAAACCACCCAACTTTCAATGCTGGGTTCACTGAAGTGCTTATTGCAGTGAGATAAGCACTTCAGAAGATCAAAATCTAAACATCTCAAAACCACTCAACTTTCGATGCTGGGTTCACTGAAGTGCTTATTTCAGTGAGATAAGCACTTCAGAAGACCAAAATCTAAACTTCACCAAACCACCCAACTTTCAATGCTGGGTTCACTGAAGAGCTTATTTCAGTGAGATAAGCACTTCACTTCGCCAAAATCCCAACCTCAACAAACGACTCAACTTTTGATGCTGGTTCCACTGAATTGCTTATTTCAGTGAGATTAGCACATCAGAAGGCCAAAATCTAAACATCACCAAACGACTCAACTTTTGATACTGATTTCACTGAAATGCTTCTTTCAGTCAGATAAGCACATCAGAAGGCCAAAATCTCAACTTCACCAAACCACCCAACTTTCGATCCAGGATTTACACAAATGCTTATTTCAGTGAGATAAGCACTTCAGAAGACTAAAATCTTAACTTCACCAAACCACTCAACTTTCGATGCTGGGATCACTGAAGTGCCTATTTCAGTGAGATAAGCACTTCAGAAGACCAAAATCTAAACTTCACCAAACCACCCAACTTTCAATGCTGGGTTCACTGAAATGCTTCTTTCAGTCAGATAAGCACTTCAGAAGAACAAAATCTCAACATCTCAAAACCACTCAACTTTCGATGCTGGGTTCACTGAAGTGCTTATTTCAGTGAGATAAGCACTTCAGAAGACCAAAATCTCAACATCACCAAACCACTCAAATTTCGATGCTGGGTTCACTGAAGTGCTTATTTCAGTGAGATAAGCACTTCAGAAGACCAAAATCTCAAATTCACCAAACCACCCAACTTTCGATCCAGGATAAACTCAAAGGCTAATTTCCGTGAGATAAGCACTTCAGAAGACAAAAATCTAAACTTCACCAAACCACTCAACTTTCGATGCTGGGATTCATGAAGTGATTATTTCAGTGAGTCAAGCACTTCAGAAGAGCAAAAACTCAACTTCACAAAACCACACAAATTTCCATGCTGGGCTCACTGCAGTGCTTATTTCAGTGAGATAAGCACTTCAGAATGCCAAAATCCCAACCTCACCAAACGACTCAACTTTTGATACTGGTTTCACTGAAATGCTTCTTTCAGTCAGATAAGCAATTCAGAAGGCCAAAATCTCAACTTCACAAAACCAGCCAACTTTCGATACTGGATTTACCCAAATGCTTATTTCAGTGAGATAAGCACTTCAGAAGACCAAAATCTAAACTTCACCAAAACACCCAACTTTCAATGCTGGGTTCACTGAAGTGCTAATTTCAGTGAGATAAGCACTTCAGAAGATCAAAATCTAAACATCTCAAAACCACTCAACTTTCGATGCTGTGTTCATTGAAGTGCTTATTTCAGTCAGATAAGCACTTCAGAAGGCCAAAATCTCAACTTCACAAAACCAGCCAACTTTCGATACTGGATTTACCCAAATGCTTATTTCAGTGAGATAAGCACTTCAGAAGACCAAAATCTAAACTTCACTAAACCACCCAACTTTCAATGCTGGGTTCACTGAAGTGCTTATTGCAGTGAGATAAGCACTTCAGAAGATCAAAATCTAAACATCTCAAAACCACTCAACTTTCGATGCTGGGTTCACTGAAGTGCTTATTTCAGTGAGATAAGCACTTCAGAAGACCAAAATCTAAACTTCACCAAACCACCCAACTTTCAATGCTGGGTTCACTGAAGTGCTTATTTCAGTGAGATGAGCACTTCACTTCGCCAAAATCCCAACCTCAACAAACGACTCAACTTTTGATGCTGGTTCAACTGAATTGCTTATTTCAGTGAGATTAGCACATCAGAAGGCCAAAATCTAAACATCACTAAACGACTCAACTTTTGATACTGATTTCACTGAAATGCTTCTTTCAGTCAGATAAGCACATCAGAAGGCCAAAATCTCAACTTCACCAAACCACCCAACTTTCGATCCAGGATTTACACAAATGCTTATTTCAGTGAGATAAG
This sequence comes from Stegostoma tigrinum, assembly GCF_030684315.1. Taxonomy (NCBI): domain Eukaryota; kingdom Metazoa; phylum Chordata; class Chondrichthyes; order Orectolobiformes; family Stegostomatidae; genus Stegostoma; species Stegostoma tigrinum. The sequence continues at coordinate 291,610 of NW_026728674.1, read as the reverse complement.
CACTTCAGAAGACTAAAATCTTAACTTCACCAAACCACTCAACTTTCGATGCTGGGATCACTGAAGTGCCTATTTCAGTGAGATAAGCACTTCAGAAGACCAAAATCTAAACTTCACCAAACCACCCAACTTTCAATGCTGGGTTCACTGAAATGCTTCTTTCAGTGAGATAAGCACTTCAGAAGAACAAAATCTCAACATCTCAAAACCACTCAACTTTCGATGCTGGGTTCACTGAAGTGCTTATTTCAGTGAGATAAGCACTTCAGAAGACCAAAATCTCAACATCACCAAACCACTCAAATTTCGATGCTGGGTTCACTGAAGTGCTTATTTCAGTGAGATAAGCACTTCAGAAGACCAAAATCTCAAATTCACCAAACCACCCAACTTTCGATCCAGGATAAACTCAAAGGCTAATTTCCGTGAGATAAGCACTTCAGAAGACAAAAATCTAAACTTCACCAAACCACTCAACTTTCGATGCTGGGATTCATGAAGTGATTATTTCAGTGAGTCAAGCACTTCAGAAGAGCAAAAACTCAACTTCACAAAACCACACAAATTTCGATGCTGGGCTCACTGCAGTGCTTATTTCAGTGAGATAAGCACTTCAGAATGCCAAAATCCCAACATCACCAAACGACTCAACTTTTGATACTGGTTTCACTGAAATGCTTCTTTCAGTCAGATAAGCAATTCAGAAGGCCAAAATCTCAACTTCACAAAACCAGCCAACTTTCGATACTGGATTTACCCAAATGCTTATTTCAGTGAGATAAGCACTTCAGAAGACCAAAATCTAAACTTCACCAAAACACCCAACTTTCAATGCTGGGTTCACTGAAGTGCTAATTTCAGTGAGATAAGCACTTCAGAAGATCAAAATCTAAACATCTCAAAACCACTCAACTTTCGATGCTGTGTTCACTGAAGTGCTTATTTCAGTGAGATAAGCACTTCAGAAGACCAAAATCTAAACTTCACCAAACCACCCAACTTTCAATGCTGGGTTCACTGAAGTGCTTATTTCAGTGAGATAAGCACTTCAGAAGACCAAAATCTCAACATCACAAAACCACTCAAATTTCGATGCTGGGTTCACTGAAGTGCTTATTTTTTTGAGATAAGCACTTCACTTCGCCAAAATCCCAACCTCACCAAACCACCCAACTTTCAATGCTGGGTTCACTGAAGTGCTTATTTCAGTGAGATAAGTACTTCAGAAGAACAAAATCCCATCCTCACCAAGCGACTGAACTTTTGATGCTGGTTGCACTGAATTGCTTATGTCAGTGAGATAAGCACTTCAGAAGGCCAAAATCTAAACTTCACTAAACGACTCAACTTTTGATGCTGATTTCACTGAAATGCTTCTTTCAGTCAGATATTCACATCAGAAGGCCAAAATCTCCAATTCACCAAACCACACAACTTTCGATCCAGGATATACCCAAAGGCTAATTTCAGTGTGATAAGCACATCAGAAGACAAAAATCTAAACTTCACCAAACTACTCAACGTTCGATGCTGGGATCACTGAAGTGCTTATTTCAGTGAGATAAGCACTTCAGAAGAGCAAAAACTCAACTTCACAAAATCACTCAACTTTCGATGCTGGGCTCACTGCAGTGCTTATTTCAGTGAGATAAGCACTTCAGAATGCCAAAATCCCAACCTCACCAAACGACTCAACTTTTGATACTGGTTTCACTGAAATGCTTCTTTCAGTCAGATAAGCACTTCAGAAGGCCAAAATCTCCACTTCACAAAACCAGCCAACTTTCGATACTGGATTTACCCAAATGCTTATTTCAGTGAGATAAGCACTTCAGAAGACCAAAATCTAAACTTCACCAAACCACCCAACTTTCAATGCTGGGTTCACTGAAGTGCTTATTGCAGTGAGATAAGCACTTCAGAAGATCAAAATCTAAACATCTCAAAACCACTCAACTTTCGATGCTGTGTTCACTGAAGTGCTTATTTTTTTGAGATAAGCACTTCACTTCCCCAAAATCTAAACTTCACCAAACCACCCAACTTTCAATGCTGGGTTCACTGAAGTGCTAATTTCAGTGAGATAAGCACTTCAGAAGATCAAAATCTAAACATCTCAAAACCACTCAACTTTCGATGCTGTGTTCACTGAAGTGCTTATTTCAGTCAGATAAGCACTTCAGAAGGCCAAAATCTCAACTTCACAAAACCAGCCAACTTTCGATACTGGATTTACCCAAATGCTTATTTCAGTGAGATAAGCACTTCAGAAGACCAAAATCTAAACTTCACTAAACCACCCAACTTTCAATGCTGGGTTCACTGAAGTGCTTATTGCAGTGAGATAAGCACTTCAGAAGATCAAAATCTAAACATCTCAAAACCACTCAACTTTCGATGCTGGGTTCACTGAAGTGCTTATTTCAGTGAGATAAGCACTTCAGAAGACCAAAATCTAAACTTCACCAAACCACCAAACTTTCAATGCTGGATTCACTGAAGTGCTTATTTCAGTGAGATAAGCACTTCACTTCGCCAAAATCCCAACCTCAACAAACGACTCAACTTTTGATGCTGGTTCCACTGAATTGCTTATTTCAGTGAGATTAGCACATCAGAAGGCCAAAATCTAAACATCACTAAACGACTCAACTTTTGATACTGATTTCACTGAAATGCTTCTTTCAGTCAGATAAGCACATCAGAAGGCCAAAATCTCAACTTCACCAAACCACCCAACTTTCGATCCAGGATTTTCACAAATGCTTATTTCAGTGAGATAAGCACTTCAGAAGACTAAAATCTTAACTTCACCAAACCACTCAACTTTCGATGCTGGGATCACTGAAGTGCCTATTTCAGTGAGATAAGCACTTCAGAAGACCAAAATCTAAACTTCACCAAACCACCCAACTTTCAATGCTGGGTTCACTGAAATGCTTCTTTCAGTCAGATAAGCACTTCAGAAGAACAAAATCTCAACATCTCAAAACCACTCAACTTTCGATGCTGGGTTCACTGAAGTGCTTATTTCAGTGAGATAAGCACTTCAGAAGACCAAAATCTCAACATCACCAAACCACTCAAATTTCGATGCTGGTTTCACTGAAGTGCTTATTTCAGTGAGATAAGCACTTCAGAAGACCAAAATCTCAACTTCACCAAACCACCCAACTTTCAATGCTGGGTTCACTGAAGTGCTTATTTCAGTGAGATAAGCACTTCAGAAGAACAAAATCTAAACATCTCAAAACCACTCAAATTTCGATGCTGTGTTCACTGAAGTGCTTATTTCAGTGAGATAAGCACTTCACTTCGCCAAAATCCCAACCTCACCAAACGACTCAACTTTTGATGCTGGTTCCACTGAATTGCTTATTTCAGTGAGATTAGCACTTCAGAAGGCCAAAATCTAAACATCACTAAACGACTCAACTTTTGATACTGATTTCACTGAAATGCTTCTTTCAGTCAGATAAGCACATCAGAAGGCCAAAATCTCAACTTCACCAAACCACTCAACTTTCGGTCCAGGATTTACACAAATGCTTATTTCAGTGAGATAAGCACTTCAGAAGACTAAAATCTTAACTTCACCAAACCACTCAACTTTCGATGCTGGGATCACTGAAGTGCCTATTTCAGTGAGATAAGCACTTCAGAAGACCAAAATCTAAACTTCACCAAACCACCCAACTTTCAATGCTGGGTTCACTGAAATGCTTCTTTCAGTGAGATAAGCACTTCAGAAGAACAAAATCTCAACATCTCAAAACCACTCAACTTTCGATGCTGGGTTCACTGAAGTGCTTATTTCAGTGAGATAAGCACTTCAGAAGACCAAAATCTCAAATTCACCAAACCACCCAACTTTCGATCCAGGATAAACCCAAAGGCTAATTTCAGTGAGATAAGCACTTCAGAAGACAAAAATCTAAACTTCACCAAACCACTCAACTTTCGATGCTGGGATTCATGAAGTGATTATTTCAGTGAGTTAAGCACTTCAGAAGAGCAAAAACTCAACTTCAGAAAACCACTCAACTTTCGATGCTGGGCTCACTGCAGTGCTTATTTCAGTGAGATATGCACTTCAGAATGCCAAAATCCCAACCTCACCAAACGACTCAACTTTTGATACTGGTTTCACTGAAATGCTTCTTTCAGTCAGATAAGCAATTCAGAAGGCCAAAATCTCAACTTCACAAAACCACTCAAATTTCGATGCTGGGTTCAATGAAGTGCTTATTTCATTGAGATAAGCACTTCACTTCGCCAAAATCCCAACCTCACCAAACGACTCAACTTTTGATGCTGGTTCCACTGAATTGCTTATTTCAGTGAGATAAGCACTTCAGAAGGCCAAAATCTAAACATGACTAATCGACTCAACTTTTGATGCTGATTTGACTGAAATGCTTCTTTCAGTCAGATAAGCACATCAGAAGACCAAAATCTCAACTTCACCAAACCACCCAACTTTCGAACCAGGATTTACACAAATGCTTATTTCAGTTTGATAAGCACTTCAGAAGACTAAAATCTTAACTTCACCAAACCACTCAACTTTCGATGCTGGGATCACTGAAGTGCTTATTTCAGTGAGATAAGCACTTCAGAAGAACAAAATCTCAACATCTCAAAACCACTCAACTTTCGATGCTGGGTTCACTGAAGTGCTTATTTCAGTGAGATAAGCACTTCAGAAGACCAAAATCTCAACATCACCAAACCACTCAAATTTCGATGCTGGGTTCACTGAAGTGCTTATTTCAGTGAGATAAGCACTTCAGAATGCCAAAATCCCAACCTCACCAAACGACTCAACTTTTGATGCTGGTTCCACTGAATTGCTTATTTCAGTGAGATAAGCACTTCAGAAGGCCAAAATCTAAACATCACTAAATGACTCAACTTCTGATACTGATTTCACAGAAATGCTTCTTTAAGTCAGATAAGCACATCAGAAGGCCAAAATCTCAACTTCACCAAACCACCCAACTTTCGATCCAGGATTTACACAAATGCTTATTTCAGTGAGATAAGCACTTCAGAAGACTAAAATCTTAACTTCACCAAACCACTCAACTTTCGATGCTGGGATCACTGAAGTGCTTATTTCAGTGAGATAAGCACTTCAGAAGACCAAAATCTAAACTTCACCAAACCACCCAACTTTCAATGCTGGGATCACTGAAATGCTTCTTTCAGTCAGATAAGCACTTCAGAAGAACAAAATCTCAACATCTCAAAACCACTCAACTTTCGATGCTGGGTTCACTGAAGTGCTTATTTCAGTGAGATAAGCACTTCAGAAGACCAAAATCTCAACATCACCAAACCACTCAAATTTCGATGCTGGGTTCACTGAAGTGCGTATTTCTGTGAGATAAGCACTTCAGAAGACCAAAATCTCAACTTCACCAAACCACCCAACTTTCAATGCTGGGTTCACTGAAGTGCTTATTTCAGTGAGATAAGCACTTCAGAAGAACAAAATCTAAACTTCACCAAACCACCCAACTTTCAATGCTGGGTTCACTGAAGTGCTTATTTCAGTGAGATAAGCACTTCAGAAGACCAAAATCTAAACTTCAACAAACCACTCAACTTTCAATGCTGGGTTCACTGAAGTGCTTATTTCAGTGAGATAAGCACTTCAGAAGACCAAAATCTCAACATCACCAAAACACTCAAATTTCGATGCTGGGTTCACTGAAGTGCTTATTTCAGTGAGATAAGCACTTCAGAATGCCAAAATCCCAACCTCACCAAACGACTCAACTTTTGATGCTGGTTCCACTGAATTGCTTATTTCAGTGAGATAAGCACTTCAGAAGGCCAAAATCTAAACATCACTAAATGACTCAACTTCTGATACTGATTTCACAGAAATGCTTCTTTAAGTCAGATAAGCACATCAGAAGGCCAAAATCTCAACTTCACCAAACCACCCAACTTTCGATCCAGGATTTACACAAATGCTTATTTCAGTGAGATAAGCACTTCAGAAGACTAAAATCTTAACTTCACCAAACCACTCAACTTTCGATGCTGGGATCACTGAAGTGCTTATTTCAGTGAGATAAGCACTTCAGAAGACCAAAATCTAAACTTCACCAAACCACCCAACTTTCAATGCTGGGATCACTGAAATGCTTCTTTCAGTGAGATAAGCACTTCAGAAGAACAAAATCTCAACATCTCAAAACCACTCAACTTTCGATGCTGGGTTCACTGAAGTGCTTATTTCAGTGAGATAAGCACTTCAGAAGAACAAAATCTCAACATCACCAAACCACTCAAATTTCGATGCTGGGTTCACTGAAGTGCGTATTTCAGTGAGATAAGCACTTCAGAAGACCAAAATCTCAACTTCACCAAACCACCCAACTTTCAATGCTGGGTTCACTGAAGTGCTTATTTCAGTGAGATAAGTACTTCAGAAGAACAAATTCCAACCTCACCAAGCGACTGAACTTTTTATGCTGGTTGCACTGAATTGCTTATGTCAGTGAGATAAGCACTTCAGAAGGCCAAAATCTCAACTTCACTAAACGACTCAACTTTTGATGCTGATTTCACTGAAATGCTTCTTTCAGTCAGATATTCACATCAGAAGGCCAAAATCTCCAATTCACCAAACCACACAACTTTCGATCCAGGATATACCCAAAGGCTAATTTCAGTGTGATAAGCACATCAGAAGACAAAAATCTAAACTTCACCAAACTACTCAACTTTCGATGCTGGGATCACTGAAGTGCTTATTTCAGTGAGATAAGCACTTCAGAAGAGCAAAAACTCAACTTCACAAAATCACTCAACTTTCGATGCTGGGCTCACTGCAGTGCTTATTTCAGTGAGATAAGCACTTCAGAATGCCAAAATCCCAACCTCACCAAACGACTCAACTTTTGATACTGGTTTCACTGAAATGCTTCTTTCAGTCAGATAAGCACTTCAGAAGGCCAAAATCTCCACTTCACAAAACCAGCCAACTTTCGATACTGGATTTACCCAAATGCTTATTTCAGTGAGTTAAGCACTTCAGAAGACCAAAATCTAAACTTCACCAAACCACCCAACTTTCAATGCTGGGTTCACTGAAGTGCTTATTGCAGTGAGATAAGCACTTCAGAAGATCAAAATCTAAACATCTCAAAACCACTCAACTTTCGATGCTGTGTTCACTGAAGTGCTTATTTCAGTGAGATTAGCACTTCAGAAGACCAAAATCTAAACTTCACCAAGCCACCCAACTTTCAATGCTGGGTTCACTGAAGTGCTTATTTCAGTGAGATAAGCACTTCAGAAGAACAAAATCTAAACTTCACCAAACCACCCAACTTTCAATGCTGGGTTCACTGAAGTGCTTATTTCAGTGAGATAAGCACTTCAGAAGACCAAAATCTAAACTTCACCAAACCACTCAACTTTCAATGCTGGGTTCACTGAAGTGCTTATTTCAGTGAGATAAGCACTTCAGAAGACCAAAATCTAAACATCTCAAAACCACTCAAATTTCGATGCTGTGTTCACTGAAGTGCTTATTTCAGTGAGATAAGCACTTCACTTCGCCAAAATCCCAACCTCACCAAACGACTCAACTTTTCATGCTGGTTCCACTGAATTGCTTATTTCAGTGAGATTAGCACTTCAGAAGGCCAAAATCTAAACATCACTAAACGACTCAACTTATGATACTGATTTCACTGAAATGCTTCTTTCAGTCAGATAAGCACATCAGAAGGCCAAAATCTCAACTTCACCAAACCACCCAACTTTCGATCCAGGATTTACACAAATGCTTATTTCATTGAGATAAGCACTTCAGAAGACTAAAATCTTAACTTCTCCAAACCACTCAACTTTCGATGCTGGGATCACTGAAGTGCCTATTTCAGTGAGATAAGCACTTCAGAAGACCAAAATCTCAAATTCACCAAACCACCCAACTTTCGATCCAGGATAAATCCAAAGGCTAATTTCAGTGAGATAAGCACTTCAGAAGACAAAAATCTAAACTTCACCAAACCACTCAACTTTGGATGCTGGGATTCATGAAGTGATTATTTCAGTGAGTTAAGCACTTCAGAAGTGCAAAAACTCAACTTCACAAAACCACTCAACTTTCGATGCTGGGCTCACTGAAGTGCTAATTTCAGTGAGATAAGCACTTCAGAATGCCAAAATCCCAACCTCACCAAACGACTCAACTTTTGATACTGGTTTCACTGAAATGCTTCTTTCAGTCAGATAAGCAATTCAGAAGGCCAAAATCTCAACTTCACAAAACCAGCCAACTTTCGATACTGGATTTACCCAAATGCTTATTTCAGTGAGATAAGCACTTCAGAAGACCAAAATCTAAACTTCACCAAAATACCCAACTTTCAATGCTGGGTTCACTGAAGTGCTAATTTCAGTGAGATAAGCACTTCAGAAGATCAAAATCTAAACATCTCAAAACCACTCAACTTTCGATGCTGTGTTCACTGAAGTGCTTATTTCAGTCAGATAAGCACTTCAGAAGGCCAAAATCTCAACTTCACAAAACCAGCCAACTTTCGATACTGGATTTACCCAAATGCTTATTTCAGTGAGATAAGCACTTCAGAAGACCAAAATCTAAACTTCACTAAACCACCCAACTTTCAATGCTGGGTTCACTGAAGTGCTTATTGCAGTGAGATAAGCACTTCAGAAGATCAAAATCTAAACATCTCAAAACCACTCAACTTTCGATGCTGGGTTCACTGAAGTGCTTATTTCAGTGAGATAAGCACTTCAGAAGACCAAAATCTAAACTTCACCAAACCACCCAACTTTCAATGCTGGGTTCACTGAAGAGCTTATTTCAGTGAGATAAGCACTTCACTTCGCCAAAATCCCAACCTCAACAAACGACTCAACTTTTGATGCTGGTTCCACTGAATTGCTTATTTCAGTGAGATTAGCACATCAGAAGGCCAAAATCTAAACATCACCAAACGACTCAACTTTTGATACTGATTTCACTGAAATGCTTCTTTCAGTCAGATAAGCACATCAGAAGGCCAAAATCTCAACTTCACCAAACCACCCAACTTTCGATCCAGGATTTACACAAATGCTTATTTCAGTGAGATAAGCACTTCAGAAGACTAAAATCTTAACTTCACCAAACCACTCAACTTTCGATGCTGGGATCACTGAAGTGCCTATTTCAGTGAGATAAGCACTTCAGAAGACCAAAATCTAAACTTCACCAAACCACCCAACTTTCAATGCTGGGTTCACTGAAATGCTTCTTTCAGTCAGATAAGCACTTCAGAAGGCCAAAATCTCCACTTCACAAAACCAGCCAACTTTCGATACTGGATTTACCCAAATGCTTATTTCAGTGAGTTAAGCACTTCAGAAGACCAAAATCTAAACTTCACCAAACCACCCAACTTTCAATGCTGGGTTCACTGAAGTGCTTATTGCAGTGAGATAAGCACTTCAGAAGATCAAAATCTAAACATCTCAAAACCACTCAACTTTCGATGCTGTGTTCACTGAAGTGCTTATTTCAGTGAGATTAGCACTTCAGAAGACCAAAATCTAAACTTCACCAAGCCACCCAACTTTCAATGCTGGGTTCACTGAAGTGCTTATTTCAGTGAGATAAGCACTTCAGAAGAACAAAATCTAAACTTCACCAAACCACCCAACTTTCAATGCTGGGTTCACTGAAGTGCTTATTTCAGTGAGATAAGCACTTCAGAAGACCAAAATCTAAACTTCACCAAACCACTCAACTTTCAATGCTGGGTTCACTGAAGTGCTTATTTCAGTGAGATAAGCACTTCAGAAGACCAAAATCTAAACATCTCAAAACCACTCAAATTTCGATGCTGTGTTCACTGAAGTGCTTATTTCAGTGAGATAAGCACTTCACTTCGCCAAAATCCCAACCTCACCAAACGACTCAACTTTTCATGCTGGTTCCACTGAATTGCTTATTTCAGTGAGATTAGCACTTCAGAAGGCCAAAATCTAAACATCACTAAACGACTCAACTTATGATACTGATTTCACTGAAATGCTTCTTTCAGTCAGATAAGCACATCAGAAGGCCAAAATCTCAACTTCACCAAACCACCCAACTTTCGATCCAGGATTTACACAAATGCTTATTTCATTGAGATAAGCACTTCAGAAGACTAAAATCTTAACTTCTCCAAACCACTCAACTTTCGATGCTGGGATCACTGAAGTGCCTATTTCAGTGAGATAAGCACTTCAGAAGACCAAAATCTCAAATTCACCAAACCACCCAACTTTCGATCCAGGATAAATCCAAAGGCTAATTTCAGTGAGATAAGCACTTCAGAAGACAAAAATCTAAACTTCACCAAACCACTCAACTTTGGATGCTGGGATTCATGAAGTGATTATTTCAGTGAGTTAAGCACTTCAGAAGTGCAAAAACTCAACTTCACAAAACCACTCAACTTTCGATGCTGGGCTCACTGAAGTGCTAATTTCAGTGAGATAAGCACTTCAGAATGCCAAAATCCCAACCTCACCAAACGACTCAACTTTTGATACTGGTTTCACTGAAATGCTTCTTTCAGTCAGATAAGCAATTCAGAAGGCCAAAATCTCAACTTCACAAAACCAGCCAACTTTCGATACTGGATTTACCCAAATGCTTATTTCAGTGAGATAAGCACTTCAGAAGACCAAAATCTAAACTTCACCAAAATACCCAACTTTCAATGCTGGGTTCACTGAAGTGCTAATTTCAGTGAGATAAGCACTTCAGAAGATCAAAATCTAAACATCTCAAAACCACTCAACTTTCGATGCTGTGTTCACTGAAGTGCTTATTTCAGTCAGATAAGCACTTCAGAAGGCCAAAATCTCAACTTCACAAAACCAGCCAACTTTCGATACTGGATTTACCCAAATGCTTATTTCAGTGAGATAAGCACTTCAGAAGACCAAAATCTAAACTTCACTAAACCACCCAACTTTCAATGCTGGGTTCACTGAAGTGCTTATTGCAGTGAGATAAGCACTTCAGAAGATCAAAATCTAAACATCTCAAAACCACTCAACTTTCGATGCTGGGTTCACTGAAGTGCTTATTTCAGTGAGATAAGCACTTCAGAAGACCAAAATCTAAACTTCACCAAACCACCCAACTTTCAATGCTGGGTTCACTGAAGAGCTTATTTCAGTGAGATAAGCACTTCACTTCGCCAAAATCCCAACCTCAACAAACGACTCAACTTTTGATGCTGGTTCCACTGAATTGCTTATTTCAGTGAGATTAGCACATCAGAAGGCCAAAATCTAAACATCACCAAACGACTCAACTTTTGATACTGATTTCACTGAAATGCTTCTTTCAGTCAGATAAGCACATCAGAAGGCCAAAATCTCAACTTCACCAAACCACCCAACTTTCGATCCAGGATTTACACAAATGCTTATTTCAGTGAGATAAGCACTTCAGAAGACTAAAATCTTAACTTCACCAAACCACTCAACTTTCGATGCTGGGATCACTGAAGTGCCTATTTCAGTGAGATAAGCACTTCAGAAGACCAAAATCTAAACTTCACCAAACCACCCAACTTTCAATGCTGGGTTCACTGAAATGCTTCTTTCAGTCAGATAAGCACTTCAGAAGAACAAAATCTCAACATCTCAAAACCACTCAACTTTCGATGCTGGGTTCACTGAAGTGCTTATTTCAGTGAGATAAGCACTTCAGAAGACCAAAATCTCAACATCACCAAACCACTCAAATTTCGATGCTGGGTTCACTGAAGTGCTTATTTCAGTGAGATAAGCACTTCAGAAGACCAAAATCTCAAATTCACCAAACCACCCAACTTTCGATCCAGGATAAACTCAAAGGCTAATTTCCGTGAGATAAGCACTTCAGAAGACAAAAATCTAAACTTCACCAAACCACTCAACTTTCGATGCTGGGATTCATGAAGTGATTATTTCAGTGAGTCAAGCACTTCAGAAGAGCAAAAACTCAACTTCACAAAACCACACAAATTTCCATGCTGGGCTCACTGCAGTGCTTATTTCAGTGAGATAAGCACTTCAGAATGCCAAAATCCCAACCTCACCAAACGACTCAACTTTTGATACTGGTTTCACTGAAATGCTTCTTTCAGTCAGATAAGCAATTCAGAAGGCCAAAATCTCAACTTCACAAAACCAGCCAACTTTCGATACTGGATTTACCCAAATGCTTATTTCAGTGAGATAAGCACTTCAGAAGACCAAAATCTAAACTTCACCAAAACACCCAACTTTCAATGCTGGGTTCACTGAAGTGCTAATTTCAGTGAGATAAGCACTTCAGAAGATCAAAATCTAAACATCTCAAAACCACTCAACTTTCGATGCTGTGTTCATTGAAGTGCTTATTTCAGTCAGATAAGCACTTCAGAAGGCCAAAATCTCAACTTCACAAAACCAGCCAACTTTCGATACTGGATTTACCCAAATGCTTATTTCAGTGAGATAAGCACTTCAGAAGACCAAAATCTAAACTTCACTAAACCACCCAACTTTCAATGCTGGGTTCACTGAAGTGCTTATTGCAGTGAGATAAGCACTTCAGAAGATCAAAATCTAAACATCTCAAAACCACTCAACTTTCGATGCTGGGTTCACTGAAGTGCTTATTTCAGTGAGATAAGCACTTCAGAAGACCAAAATCTAAACTTCACCAAACCACCCAACTTTCAATGCTGGGTTCACTGAAGTGCTTATTTCAGTGAGATGAGCACTTCACTTCGCCAAAATCCCAACCTCAACAAACGACTCAACTTTTGATGCTGGTTCAACTGAATTGCTTATTTCAGTGAGATTAGCACATCAGAAGGCCAAAATCTAAACATCACTAAACGACTCAACTTTTGATACTGATTTCACTGAAATGCTTCTTTCAGTCAGATAAGCACATCAGAAGGCCAAAATCTCAACTTCACCAAACCACCCAACTTTCGATCCAGGATTTACACAAATGCTTATTTCAGTGAGATAAGCACTTCAGAAGACTAAAATCTTAACTTCACCAAACCACTCAACTTTCGATGCTGGGATCACTGAAGTGCCTATTTCAGTGAGATAAGCACTTCAGAAGACCAAAATCTAAACTTCACCAAACCACCCAACTTTCAATGCTGGGTTCACTGAAATGCTTCTTTCAGTGAGATAAGCACTTCAGAAGAACAAAATCTCAACATCTCAAAACCACTCAACTTTCGATGCTGGGTTCACTGAAGTGCTTATTTCAGTGAGATAAGCACTTCAGAAGACCAAAATCTCAACATCACCAAACCACTCAAATTTCGATGCTGGGTTCACTGAAGTGCTTATTTCAGTGAGATAAGCACTTCAGAAGACCAAAATCTCAAATTCACCAAACCACCCAACTTTCGATCCAGGATAAACTCAAAGGCTAATTTCCGTGAGATAAGCACTTCAGAAGACAAAAATCTAAACTTCACCAAACCACTCAACTTTCGATGCTGGGATTCATGAAGTGATTATTTCAGTGAGTCAAGCACTTCAGAAGAGCAAAAACTCAACTTCACAAAACCACACAAATTTCGATGCTGGGCTCACTGCAGTGCTTATTTCAGTGAGATAAGCACTTCAGAATGCCAAAATCCCAACATCACCAAACGACTCAACTTTTGATACTGGTTTCACTGAAATGCTTCTTTCAGTCAGATAAGCAATTCAGAAGGCCAAAATCTCAACTTCACAAAACCAGCCAACTTTCGATACTGGATTTACCCAAATGCTTATTTCAGTGAGATAAGCACTTCAGAAGACCAAAATCTAAACTTCACCAAAACACCCAACTTTCAATGCTGGGTTCACTGAAGTGCTAATTTCAGTGAGATAAGCACTTCAGAAGATCAAAATCTAAACATCTCAAAACCACTCAACTTTCGATGCTGTGTTCACTGAAGTGCTTATTTCAGTGAGATAAGCACTTCAGAAGACCAAAATCTAAACTTCACCAAACCACCCAACTTTCAATGCTGGGTTCACTGAAGTGCTTATTTCAGTGAGATAAGCACTTCAGAAGACCAAAATCTCAACATCACAAAACCACTCAAATTTCGATGCTGGGTTCACTGAAGTGCTTATTTTTTTGAGATAAGCACTTCACTTCGCCAAAATCCCAACCTCACCAAACCACCCAACTTTCAATGCTGGGTTCACTGAAGTGCTTATTTCAGTGAGATAAGTACTTCAGAAGAACAAAATCCCATCCTCACCAAGCGACTGAACTTTTGATGCTGGTTGCACTGAATTGCTTATGTCAGTGAGATAAGCACTTCAGAAGGCCAAAATCTAAACTTCACTAAACGACTCAACTTTTGATGCTGATTTCACTGAAATGCTTCTTTCAGTCAGATATTCACATCAGAAGGCCAAAATCTCCAATTCACCAAACCACACAACTTTCGATCCAGGATATACCCAAAGGCTAATTTCAGTGTGATAAGCACATCAGAAGACAAAAATCTAAACTTCACCAAACTACTCAACGTTCGATGCTGGGATCACTGAAGTGCTTATTTCAGTGAGATAAGCACTTCAGAAGAGCAAAAACTCAACTTCACAAAATCACTCAACTTTCGATGCTGGGCTCACTGCAGTGCTTATTTCAGTGAGATAAGCACTTCAGAATGCCAAAATCCCAACCTCACCAAACGACTCAACTTTTGATACTGGTTTCACTGAAATGCTTCTTTCAGTCAGATAAGCACTTCAGAAGGCCAAAATCTCCACTTCACAAAACCAGCCAACTTTCGATACTGGATTTACCCAAATGCTTATTTCAGTGAGATAAGCACTTCAGAAGACCAAAATCTAAACTTCACCAAACCACCCAACTTTCAATGCTGGGTTCACTGAAGTGCTTATTGCAGTGAGATAAGCACTTCAGAAGATCAAAATCTAAACATCTCAAAACCACTCAACTTTCGATGCTGTGTTCACTGAAGTGCTTATTTTTTTGAGATAAGCACTTCACTTCCCCAAAATCTAAACTTCACCAAACCACCCAACTTTCAATGCTGGGTTCACTGAAGTGCTAATTTCAGTGAGATAAGCACTTCAGAAGATCAAAATCTAAACATCTCAAAACCACTCAACTTTCGATGCTGTGTTCACTGAAGTGCTTATTTCAGTCAGATAAGCACTTCAGAAGGCCAAAATCTCAACTTCACAAAACCAGCCAACTTTCGATACTGGATTTACCCAAATGCTTATTTCAGTGAGATAAGCACTTCAGAAGACCAAAATCTAAACTTCACTAAACCACCCAACTTTCAATGCTGGGTTCACTGAAGTGCTTATTGCAGTGAGATAAGCACTTCAGAAGATCAAAATCTAAACATCTCAAAACCACTCAACTTTCGATGCTGGGTTCACTGAAGTGCTTATTTCAGTGAGATAAGCACTTCAGAAGACCAAAATCTAAACTTCACCAAACCACCAAACTTTCAATGCTGGATTCACTGAAGTGCTTATTTCAGTGAGATAAGCACTTCACTTCGCCAAAATCCCAACCTCAACAAACGACTCAACTTTTGATGCTGGTTCCACTGAATTGCTTATTTCAGTGAGATTAGCACATCAGAAGGCCAAAATCTAAACATCACTAAACGACTCAACTTTTGATACTGATTTCACTGAAATGCTTCTTTCAGTCAGATAAGCACATCAGAAGGCCAAAATCTCAACTTCACCAAACCACCCAACTTTCGATCCAGGATTTTCACAAATGCTTATTTCAGTGAGATAAGCACTTCAGAAGACTAAAATCTTAACTTCACCAAACCACTCAACTTTCGATGCTGGGATCACTGAAGTGCCTATTTCAGTGAGATAAGCACTTCAGAAGACCAAAATCTAAACTTCACCAAACCACCCAACTTTCAATGCTGGGTTCACTGAAATGCTTCTTTCAGTCAGATAAGCACTTCAGAAGAACAAAATCTCAACATCTCAAAACCACTCAACTTTCGATGCTGGGTTCACTGAAGTGCTTATTTCAGTGAGATAAGCACTTCAGAAGACCAAAATCTCAACATCACCAAACCACTCAAATTTCGATGCTGGTTTCACTGAAGTGCTTATTTCAGTGAGATAAGCACTTCAGAAGACCAAAATCTCAACTTCACCAAACCACCCAACTTTCAATGCTGGGTTCACTGAAGTGCTTATTTCAGTGAGATAAGCACTTCAGAAGAACAAAATCTAAACATCTCAAAACCACTCAAATTTCGATGCTGTGTTCACTGAAGTGCTTATTTCAGTGAGATAAGCACTTCACTTCGCCAAAATCCCAACCTCACCAAACGACTCAACTTTTGATGCTGGTTCCACTGAATTGCTTATTTCAGTGAGATTAGCACTTCAGAAGGCCAAAATCTAAACATCACTAAACGACTCAACTTTTGATACTGATTTCACTGAAATGCTTCTTTCAGTCAGATAAGCACATCAGAAGGCCAAAATCTCAACTTCACCAAACCACTCAACTTTCGGTCCAGGATTTACACAAATGCTTATTTCAGTGAGATAAGCACTTCAGAAGACTAAAATCTTAACTTCACCAAACCACTCAACTTTCGATGCTGGGATCACTGAAGTGCCTATTTCAGTGAGATAAGCACTTCAGAAGACCAAAATCTAAACTTCACCAAACCACCCAACTTTCAATGCTGGGTTCACTGAAATGCTTCTTTCAGTGAGATAAGCACTTCAGAAGAACAAAATCTCAACATCTCAAAACCACTCAACTTTCGATGCTGGGTTCACTGAAGTGCTTATTTCAGTGAGATAAGCACTTCAGAAGACCAAAATCTCAAATTCACCAAACCACCCAACTTTCGATCCAGGATAAACCCAAAGGCTAATTTCAGTGAGATAAGCACTTCAGAAGACAAAAATCTAAACTTCACCAAACCACTCAACTTTCGATGCTGGGATTCATGAAGTGATTATTTCAGTGAGTTAAGCACTTCAGAAGAGCAAAAACTCAACTTCAGAAAACCACTCAACTTTCGATGCTGGGCTCACTGCAGTGCTTATTTCAGTGAGATATGCACTTCAGAATGCCAAAATCCCAACCTCACCAAACGACTCAACTTTTGATACTGGTTTCACTGAAATGCTTCTTTCAGTCAGATAAGCAATTCAGAAGGCCAAAATCTCAACTTCACAAAACCACTCAAATTTCGATGCTGGGTTCAATGAAGTGCTTATTTCATTGAGATAAGCACTTCACTTCGCCAAAATCCCAACCTCACCAAACGACTCAACTTTTGATGCTGGTTCCACTGAATTGCTTATTTCAGTGAGATAAGCACTTCAGAAGGCCAAAATCTAAACATGACTAATCGACTCAACTTTTGATGCTGATTTGACTGAAATGCTTCTTTCAGTCAGATAAGCACATCAGAAGACCAAAATCTCAACTTCACCAAACCACCCAACTTTCGAACCAGGATTTACACAAATGCTTATTTCAGTTTGATAAGCACTTCAGAAGACTAAAATCTTAACTTCACCAAACCACTCAACTTTCGATGCTGGGATCACTGAAGTGCTTATTTCAGTGAGATAAGCACTTCAGAAGAACAAAATCTCAACATCTCAAAACCACTCAACTTTCGATGCTGGGTTCACTGAAGTGCTTATTTCAGTGAGATAAGCACTTCAGAAGACCAAAATCTCAACATCACCAAACCACTCAAATTTCGATGCTGGGTTCACTGAAGTGCTTATTTCAGTGAGATAAGCACTTCAGAATGCCAAAATCCCAACCTCACCAAACGACTCAACTTTTGATGCTGGTTCCACTGAATTGCTTATTTCAGTGAGATAAGCACTTCAGAAGGCCAAAATCTAAACATCACTAAATGACTCAACTTCTGATACTGATTTCACAGAAATGCTTCTTTAAGTCAGATAAGCACATCAGAAGGCCAAAATCTCAACTTCACCAAACCACCCAACTTTCGATCCAGGATTTACACAAATGCTTATTTCAGTGAGATAAGCACTTCAGAAGACTAAAATCTTAACTTCACCAAACCACTCAACTTTCGATGCTGGGATCACTGAAGTGCTTATTTCAGTGAGATAAGCACTTCAGAAGACCAAAATCTAAACTTCACCAAACCACCCAACTTTCAATGCTGGGATCACTGAAATGCTTCTTTCAGTCAGATAAGCACTTCAGAAGAACAAAATCTCAACATCTCAAAACCACTCAACTTTCGATGCTGGGTTCACTGAAGTGCTTATTTCAGTGAGATAAGCACTTCAGAAGACCAAAATCTCAACATCACCAAACCACTCAAATTTCGATGCTGGGTTCACTGAAGTGCGTATTTCTGTGAGATAAGCACTTCAGAAGACCAAAATCTCAACTTCACCAAACCACCCAACTTTCAATGCTGGGTTCACTGAAGTGCTTATTTCAGTGAGATAAGCACTTCAGAAGAACAAAATCTAAACTTCACCAAACCACCCAACTTTCAATGCTGGGTTCACTGAAGTGCTTATTTCAGTGAGATAAGCACTTCAGAAGACCAAAATCTAAACTTCAACAAACCACTCAACTTTCAATGCTGGGTTCACTGAAGTGCTTATTTCAGTGAGATAAGCACTTCAGAAGACCAAAATCTCAACATCACCAAAACACTCAAATTTCGATGCTGGGTTCACTGAAGTGCTTATTTCAGTGAGATAAGCACTTCAGAATGCCAAAATCCCAACCTCACCAAACGACTCAACTTTTGATGCTGGTTCCACTGAATTGCTTATTTCAGTGAGATAAGCACTTCAGAAGGCCAAAATCTAAACATCACTAAATGACTCAACTTCTGATACTGATTTCACAGAAATGCTTCTTTAAGTCAGATAAGCACATCAGAAGGCCAAAATCTCAACTTCACCAAACCACCCAACTTTCGATCCAGGATTTACACAAATGCTTATTTCAGTGAGATAAGCACTTCAGAAGACTAAAATCTTAACTTCACCAAACCACTCAACTTTCGATGCTGGGATCACTGAAGTGCTTATTTCAGTGAGATAAGCACTTCAGAAGACCAAAATCTAAACTTCACCAAACCACCCAACTTTCAATGCTGGGATCACTGAAATGCTTCTTTCAGTGAGATAAGCACTTCAGAAGAACAAAATCTCAACATCTCAAAACCACTCAACTTTCGATGCTGGGTTCACTGAAGTGCTTATTTCAGTGAGATAAGCACTTCAGAAGAACAAAATCTCAACATCACCAAACCACTCAAATTTCGATGCTGGGTTCACTGAAGTGCGTATTTCAGTGAGATAAGCACTTCAGAAGACCAAAATCTCAACTTCACCAAACCACCCAACTTTCAATGCTGGGTTCACTGAAGTGCTTATTTCAGTGAGATAAGTACTTCAGAAGAACAAATTCCAACCTCACCAAGCGACTGAACTTTTGATGCTGGTTGCACTGAATTGCTTATGTCAGTGAGATAAGCACTTCAGAAGGCCAAAATCTCAACTTCACTAAACGACTCAACTTTTGATGCTGATTTCACTGAAATGCTTCTTTCAGTCAGATATTCACATCAGAAGGCCAAAATCTCCAATTCACCAAACCACACAACTTTCGATCCAGGATATACCCAAAGGCTAATTTCAGTGTGATAAGCACATCAGAAGACAAAAATCTAAACTTCACCAAACTACTCAACTTTCGATGCTGGGATCACTGAAGTGCTTATTTCAGTGAGATAAGCACTTCAGAAGAGCAAAAACTCAACTTCACAAAATCACTCAACTTTCGATGCTGGGCTCACTGCAGTGCTTATTTCAGTGAGATAAGCACTTCAGAATGCCAAAATCCCAACCTCACCAAACGACTCAACTTTTGATACTGGTTTCACTGAAATGCTTCTTTCAGTCAGATAAGCACTTCAGAAGGCCAAAATCTCCACTTCACAAAACCAGCCAACTTTCGATACTGGATTTACCCAAATGCTTATTTCAGTGAGTTAAGCACTTCAGAAGACCAAAATCTAAACTTCACCAAACCACCCAACTTTCAATGCTGGGTTCACTGAAGTGCTTATTGCAGTGAGATAAGCACTTCAGAAGATCAAAATCTAAACATCTCAAAACCACTCAACTTTCGATGCTGTGTTCACTGAAGTGCTTATTTCAGTGAGATTAGCACTTCAGAAGACCAAAATCTAAACTTCACCAAGCCACCCAACTTTCAATGCTGGGTTCACTGAAGTGCTTATTTCAGTGAGATAAGCACTTCAGAAGAACAAAATCTAAACTTCACCAAACCACCCAACTTTCAATGCTGGGTTCACTGAAGTGCTTATTTCAGTGAGATAAGCACTTCAGAAGACCAAAATCTAAACTTCACCAAACCACTCAACTTTCAATGCTGGGTTCACTGAAGTGCTTATTTCAGTGAGATAAGCACTTCAGAAGACGAAAATCTAAACATCTCAAAACCACTCAAATTTCGATGCTGTGTTCACTGAAGTGCTTATTTCAGTGAGATAAGCACTTCACTTCGCCAAAATCCCAACCTCACCAAACGACTCAACTTTTCATGCTGGTTCCACTGAATTGCTTATTTCAGTGAGATTAGCACTTCAGAAGGCCAAAATCTAAACATCACTAAACGACTCAACTTATGATACTGATTTCACTGAAATGCTTCTTTCAGTCAGATAAGCACATCAGAAGGCCAAAATCTCAACTTCACCAAACCACCCAACTTTCGATCCAGGATTTACACAAATGCTTATTTCATTGAGATAAGCACTTCAGAAGACTAAAATCTTAACTTCTCCAAACCACTCAACTTTCGATGCTGGGATCACTGAAGTGCCTATTTCAGTGAGATAAGCACTTCAGAAGACCAAAATCTCAAATTCACCAAACCACCCAACTTTCGATCCAGGATAAATCCAAAGGCTAATTTCAGTGAGATAAGCACTTCAGAAGACAAAAATCTAAACTTCACCAAACCACTCAACTTTGGATGCTGGGATTCATGAAGTGATTATTTCAGTGAGTTAAGCACTTCAGAAGTGCAAAAACTCAACTTCACAAAACCACTCAACTTTCGATGCTGGGCTCACTGAAGTGCTAATTTCAGTGAGATAAGCACTTCAGAATGCCAAAATCCCAACCTCACCAAACGACTCAACTTTTGATACTGGTTTCACTGAAATGCTTCTTTCAGTCAGATAAGCAATTCAGAAGGCCAAAATCTCAACTTCACAAAACCAGCCAACTTTCGATACTGGATTTACCCAAATGCTTATTTCAGTGAGATAAGCACTTCAGAAGACCAAAATCTAAACTTCACCAAAATACCCAACTTTCAATGCTGGGTTCACTGAAGTGCTAATTTCAGTGAGATAAGCACTTCAGAAGATCAAAATCTAAACATCTCAAAACCACTCAACTTTCGATGCTGTGTTCACTGAAGTGCTTATTTCAGTCAGATAAGCACTTCAGAAGGCCAAAATCTCAACTTCACAAAACCAGCCAACTTTCGATACTGGATTTACCCAAATGCTTATTTCAGTGAGATAAGCACTTCAGAAGACCAAAATCTAAACTTCACTAAACCACCCAACTTTCAATGCTGGGTTCACTGAAGTGCTTATTGCAGTGAGATAAGCACTTCAGAAGATCAAAATCTAAACATCTCAAAACCACTCAACTTTCGATGCTGGGTTCACTGAAGTGCTTATTTCAGTGAGATAAGCACTTCAGAAGACCAAAATCTAAACTTCACCAAACCACCCAACTTTCAATGCTGGGTTCACTGAAGAGCTTATTTCAGTGAGATAAGCACTTCACTTCGCCAAAATCCCAACCTCAACAAACGACTCAACTTTTGATGCTGGTTCCACTGAATTGCTTATTTCAGTGAGATTAGCACATCAGAAGGCCAAAATCTAAACATCACCAAACGACTCAACTTTTGATACTGATTTCACTGAAATGCTTCTTTCAGTCAGATAAGCACATCAGAAGGCCAAAATCTCAACTTCACCAAACCACCCAACTTTCGATCCAGGATTTACACAAATGCTTATTTCAGTGAGATAAGCACTTCAGAAGACTAAAATCTTAACTTCACCAAACCACTCAACTTTCGATGCTGGGATCACTGAAGTGCCTATTTCAGTGAGATAAGCACTTCAGAAGACCAAAATCTAAACTTCACCAAACCACCCAACTTTCAATGCTGGGTTCACTGAAATGCTTCTTTCAGTCAGATAAGCACTTCAGAAGAACAAAATCTCAACATCTCAAAACCACTCAACTTTCGATGCTGGGTTCACTGAAGTGCTTATTTCAGTGAGATAAGCACTTCAGAAGACCAAAATCTCAACATCACCAAACCACTCAAATTTCGATGCTGGGTTCACTGAAGTGCTTATTTCAGTGAGATAAGCACTTCAGAAGACCAAAATCTCAAATTCACCAAACCACCCAACTTTCGATCCAGGATAAACTCAAAGGCTAATTTCCGTGAGATAAGCACTTCAGAAGACCAAAATCTCAAATTCACCAAACCACCCAACTTTCGATCCAGGATAAATCCAAAGGCTAATTTCAGTGAGATAAGCACTTCAGAAGACAAAAATCTAAACTTCACCAAACCACTCAACTTTGGATGCTGGGATTCATGAAGTGATTATTTCAGTGAGTTAAGCACTTCAGAAGTGCAAAAACTCAACTTCACAAAACCACTCAACTTTCGATGCTGGGCTCACTGAAGTGCTAATTTCAGTGAGATAAGCACTTCAGAATGCCAAAATCCCAACCTCACCAAACGACTCAACTTTTGATACTGGTTTCACTGAAATGCTTCTTTCAGTCAGATAAGCAATTCAGAAGGCCAAAATCTCAACTTCACAAAACCAGCCAACTTTCGATACTGGATTTACCCAAATGCTTATTTCAGTGAGATAAGCACTTCAGAAGACCAAAATCTAAACTTCACCAAAACACCCAACTTTCAATGCTGGGTTCACTGAAGTGCTAATTTCAGTGAGATAAGCACTTCAGAAGATCAAAATCTAAACATCTCAAAACCACTCAACTTTCGATGCTGTGTTCACTGAAGTGCTTATTTCAGTCAGATAAGCACTTCAGAAGGCCAAAATCTCAACTTCACAAAACCAGCCAACTTTCGATACTGGATTTACCCAAATGCTTATTTCAGTGAGATAAGCACTTCAGAAGACCAAAATCTAAACTTCACTAAACCACCCAACTTTCAATGCTGGGTTCACTGAAGTGCTTATTGCAGTGAGATAAGCACTTCAGAAGATCAAAATCTAAACATCTCAAAACCACTCAACTTTCGATGCTGGGTTCACTGAAGTGCTTATTTCAGTGAGATAAGCACTTCAGAAGACCAAAATCTAAACTTCACCAAACCACCCAACTTTCAATGCTGGGTTCACTGAAGAGCTTATTTCAGTGAGATAAGCACTTCACTTCGCCAAAATCCCAACCTCAACAAACGACTCAACTTTTGATGCTGGTTCCACTGAATTGCTTATTTCAGTGAGATTAGCACATCAGAAGGCCAAAATCTAAACATCACCAAACGACTCAACTTTTGATACTGATTTCACTGAAATGCTTCTTTCAGTCAGATAAGCACATCAGAAGGCCAAAATCTCAACTTCACCAAACCACCCAACTTTCGATCCAGGATTTACACAAATGCTTATTTCAGTGAGATAAGCACTTCAGAAGACTAAAATCTTAACTTCACCAAACCACTCAACTTTCGATGCTGGGATCACTGAAGTGCCTATTTCAGTGAGATAAGCACTTCAGAAGACCAAAATCTAAACTTCACCAAACCACCCAACTTTCAATGCTGGGTTCACTGAAATGCTTCTTTCAGTCAGATAAGCACTTCAGAAGAACAAAATCTCAACATCTCAAAACCACTCAACTTTCGATGCTGGGTTCACTGAAGTGCTTATTTCAGTGAGATAAGCACTTCAGAAGACCAAAATCTCAACATCACCAAACCACTCAAATTTCGATGCTGGGTTCACTGAAGTGCTTATTTCAGTGAGATAAGCACTTCAGAAGACCAAAATCTCAAATTCACCAAACCACCCAACTTTCGATCCAGGATAAACTCAAAGGCTAATTTCCGTGAGATAAGCACTTCAGAAGACAAAAATCTAAACTTCACCAAACCACTCAACTTTCGATGCTGGGATTCATGAAGTGATTATTTCAGTGAGTCAAGCACTTCAGAAGAGCAAAAACTCAACTTCACAAAACCACACAAATTTCCATGCTGGGCTCACTGCAGTGCTTATTTCAGTGAGATAAGCACTTCAGAATGCCAAAATCCCAACCTCACCAAACGACTCAACTTTTGATACTGGTTTCACTGAAATGCTTCTTTCAGTCAGATAAGCAATTCAGAAGGCCAAAATCTCAACTTCACAAAACCAGCCAACTTTCGATACTGGATTTACCCAAATGCTTATTTCAGTGAGATAAGCACTTCAGAAGACCAAAATCTAAACTTCACCAAAACACCCAACTTTCAATGCTGGGTTCACTGAAGTGCTAATTTCAGTGAGATAAGCACTTCAGAAGATCAAAATCTAAACATCTCAAAACCACTCAACTTTCGATGCTGTGTTCATTGAAGTGCTTATTTCAGTCAGATAAGCACTTCAGAAGGCCAAAATCTCAACTTCACAAAACCAGCCAACTTTCGATACTGGATTTACCCAAATGCTTATTTCAGTGAGATAAGCACTTCAGAAGACCAAAATCTAAACTTCACTAAACCACCCAACTTTCAATGCTGGGTTCACTGAAGTGCTTATTGCAGTGAGATAAGCACTTCAGAAGATCAAAATCTAAACATCTCAAAACCACTCAACTTTCGATGCTGGGTTCACTGAAGTGCTTATTTCAGTGAGATAAGCACTTCAGAAGACCAAAATCTAAACTTCACCAAACCACCCAACTTTCAATGCTGGGTTCACTGAAGTGCTTATTTCAGTGAGATGAGCACTTCACTTCGCCAAAATCCCAACCTCAACAAACGACTCAACTTTTGATGCTGGTTCAACTGAATTGCTTATTTCAGTGAGATTAGCACATCAGAAGGCCAAAATCTAAACATCACTAAACGACTCAACTTTTGATACTGATTTCACTGAAATGCTTCTTTCAGTCAGATAAGCACATCAGAAGGCCAAAATCTCAACTTCACCAAACCACCCAACTTTCGATCCAGGATTTACACAAATGCTTATTTCAGTGAGATAAGCACTTCAGAAGACTAAAATCTTAACTTCACCAAACCACTCAACTTTCGATGCTGGGATCACTGAAGTGCCTATTTCAGTGAGATAAGCACTTCAGAAGACCAAAATCTAAACTTCACCAAACCACCCAACTTTCAATGCTGGGTTCACTGAAATGCTTCTTTCAGTGAGATAAGCACTTCAGAAGAACAAAATCTCAACATCTCAAAACCACTCAACTTTCGATGCTGGGTTCACTGAAGTGCTTATTTCAGTGAGATAAGCACTTCAGAAGACCAAAATCTCAACATCACCAAACCACTCAAATTTCGATGCTGGGTTCACTGAAGTGCTTATTTCAGTGAGATAAGCACTTCAGAAGACCAAAATCTCAAATTCACCAAACCACCCAACTTTCGATCCAGGATAAACTCAAAGGCTAATTTCCGTGAGATAAGCACTTCAGAAGACAAAAATCTAAACTTCACCAAACCACTCAACTTTCGATGCTGGGATTCATGAAGTGATTATTTCAGTGAGTCAAGCACTTCAGAAGAGCAAAAACTCAACTTCACAAAACCACACAAATTTCGATGCTGGGCTCACTGCAGTGCTTATTTCAGTGAGATAAGCACTTCAGAATGCCAAAATCCCAACATCACCAAACGACTCAACTTTTGATACTGGTTTCACTGAAATGCTTCTTTCAGTCAGATAAGCAATTCAGAAGGCCAAAATCTCAACTTCACAAAACCAGCCAACTTTCGATACTGGATTTACCCAAATGCTTATTTCAGTGAGATAAGCACTTCAGAAGACCAAAATCTAAACTTCACCAAAACACCCAACTTTCAATGCTGGGTTCACTGAAGTGCTAATTTCAGTGAGATAAGCACTTCAGAAGATCAAAATCTAAACATCTCAAAACCACTCAACTTTCGATGCTGTGTTCACTGAAGTGCTTATTTCAGTGAGATAAGCACTTCAGAAGACCAAAATCTAAACTTCACCAAACCACCCAACTTTCAATGCTGGGTTCACTGAAGTGCTTATTTCAGTGAGATAAGCACTTCAGAAGACCAAAATCTCAACATCACAAAACCACTCAAATTTCGATGCTGGGT
Source organism: Stegostoma tigrinum (assembly GCF_030684315.1). Taxonomy (NCBI): domain Eukaryota; kingdom Metazoa; phylum Chordata; class Chondrichthyes; order Orectolobiformes; family Stegostomatidae; genus Stegostoma; species Stegostoma tigrinum. The sequence goes on along the minus strand of NW_026728674.1, from coordinate 265,107 downwards.
TCACTGAAGTGCTTATTTTTTTGAGATAAGCACTTCACTTCGCCAAAATCCCAACCTCACCAAACCACCCAACTTTCAATGCTGGGTTCACTGAAGTGCTTATTTCAGTGAGATAAGTACTTCAGAAGAACAAAATCCCATCCTCACCAAGCGACTGAACTTTTGATGCTGGTTGCACTGAATTGCTTATGTCAGTGAGATAAGCACTTCAGAAGGCCAAAATCTAAACTTCACTAAACGACTCAACTTTTGATGCTGATTTCACTGAAATGCTTCTTTCAGTCAGATATTCACATCAGAAGGCCAAAATCTCCAATTCACCAAACCACACAACTTTCGATCCATAATATACCCAAAGGCTAATTTCAGTGTGATAAGCACATCAGAAGACAAAAATCTAAACTTCACCAAACTACTCAACGTTCGATGCTGGGATCACTGAAGTGCTTATTTCAGTGAGATAAGCACTTCAGAAGAGCAAAAACTCAACTTCACAAAATCACTCAACTTTCGATGCTGGGCTCACTGCAGTGCTTATTTCAGTGAGATAAGCACTTCAGAATGCCAAAATCCCAACCTCACCAAACGACTCAACTTTTGATACTGGTTTCACTGAAATGCTTCTTTCAGTCAGATAAGCACTTCAGAAGGCCAAAATCTCCACTTCACAAAACCAGCCAACTTTCGATACTGGATTTACCCAAATGCTTATTTCAGTGAGATAAGCACTTCAGAAGACCAAAATCTAAACTTCACCAAACCACCCAACTTTCAATGCTGGGTTCACTGAAGTGCTTATTGCAGTGAGATAAGCACTTCAGAAGATCAAAATCTAAACATCTCAAAACCACTCAACTTTCGATGCTGTGTTCACTGAAGTGCTTATTTTTTTGAGATAAGCACTTCACTTCCCCAAAATCTAAACTTCACCAAACCACCCAACTTTCAATGCTGGGTTCACTGAAGTGCTAATTTCAGTGAGATAAGCACTTCAGAAGATCAAAATCTAAACATCTCAAAACCACTCAACTTTCGATGCTGTGTTCACTGAAGTGCTTATTTCAGTCAGATAAGCACTTCAGAAGGCCAAAATCTCAACTTCACAAAACCAGCCAACTTTCGATACTGGATTAACCCAAATGCTTATTTCAGTGAGATAAGCACTTCAGAAGACCAAAATCTAAACTTCACTAAACCACCCAACTTTCAATGCTGGGTTCACTGAAGTGCTTATTGCAGTGAGATAAGCACTTCAGAAGATCAAAATCTAAACATCTCAAAACCACTCAACTTTCGATGCTGGGTTCACTGAAGTGCTTATTTCAGTGAGATAAGCACTTCAGAAGACCAAAATCTAAACTTCACCAAACCACCAAACTTTCAATGCTGGATTCACTGAAGTGCTTATTTCAGTGAGATAAGCACTTCACTTCGCCAAAATCCCAACCTCAACAAACGACTCAACTTTTGATGCTGGTTCCACTGAATTGCTTATTTCAGTGAGATTAGCACATCAGAAGGCCAAAATCTAAACATCACTAAACGACTCAACTTTTGATACTGATTTCACTGAAATGCTTCTTTCAGTCAGATAAGCACATCAGAAGGCCAAAATCTCAACTTCACCAAACCACCCAACTTTCGATCCAGGATTTACACAAATGCTTATTTCAGTGAGATAAGCACTTCAGAAGACTAAAATCTTAACTTCACCAAACCACTCAACTTTCGATGCTGGGATCACTGAAGTGCCTATTTCAGTGAGATAAGCACTTCAGAAGACCAAAATCTAAACTTCACCAAACCACCCAACTTTCAATGCTGGGTTCACTGAAATGCTTCTTTCAGTCAGATAAGCACTTCAGAAGAACAAAATCTCAACATCTCAAAACCACTCAACTTTCGATGCTGGGTTCACTGAAGTGCTTATTTCAGTGAGATAAGCACTTCAGAAGACCAAAATCTCAACATCACCAAACCACTCAAATTTCGATGCTGGTTTCACTGAAGTGCTTATTTCAGTGAGATAAGCACTTCAGAAGACCAAAATCTCAATTTCACCAAACCACCCAACTTTCGATCCAGGATAAACTCAAAGGCTAATTTCCGTGAGATAAGCACTTCAGAAGACAAAAATCTAAACTTCACCAAACCACTCAACTTTCGATGCTGGGATTCATGAAGTGATTATTTCAGTGAGTCAAGCACTTCAGAAGAGCAAAAACTCAACTTCACAAAACCACACAAATTTCGATGCTGGGCTCACTGCAGTGCTTATTTCAGTGAGATAAGCACTTCAGAATGCCAAAATCCCAACATCACCAAACGACTCAACTTTTGATACTGGTTTCACTGAAATGCTTCTTTCAGTCAGATAAGCAATTCAGAAGGCCAAAATCTCAACTTCACAAAACCAGCCAACTTTCGATACTGGATTTACCCAAATGCTTATTTCAGTGAGATAAGCACTTCAGAAGACCAAAATCTAAACTTCACCAAAACACCCAACTTTCAATGCTGGGTTCACTGAAGTGCTAATTTCAGTGAGATAAGCACTTCAGAAGATCAAAATCTAAACATCTCAAAACCACTCAACTTTCGATGCTGTGTTCACTGAAGTGCTTATTTCAGTGAGATAAGCACTTCAGAAGACCAATATCTAAACTTCACCAAACCACCCAACTTTCAATGCTGGGTTCACTGAAGTGCTTATTTCAGTGAGATAAGCACTTCAGAAGACCAAAATCTCAACATCACAAAACCACTCAAATTTCGATGCTGGGTTCACTGAAGTGCTTATTTTTTTGAGATAAGCACTTCACATCGCCAAAATCCCAACCTCACCAAACGACTCAACTTTTGATGCTGGTTCCACTGAATTGCTTATTTCAGTGAGATAAGCACTTCAGAAGGCCAAAATCTAAACATCACTAATCGACTCAACTTTTGATGCTGATTTCACTGAAATGCTTCTTTCAGTCAGATAAGCACATCAGAAGGCCAAAATCTCAACTTCACCAAACCACCCAATTTTCGAACCAGGATTTACACAAATGCTTATTTCAGTTTGATAAGCACTTCAGAAGACTAAAATCTTAACTTCAACAAACCACTCAACTTTCGATGCTGGGATCACTGAAGTGCTTATTTCAGTGAGATAAGCACTTCAGAAGAACAAAATCTCAACATCTCAACTCTACTCAACTTTCGATGCTGGGTGCACTGAAGTGCTTATTTCAGTGAGATAAGCACTTCAGAAGACCAAAATCTCAACATCACCAAACCACTCAACTTTCGATGCTGGGTTCACTGAAGTGCTTATTTCAGTGAGATAAGCACTTCAGAATGCCAAAATCCCAACCTCACCAAGCGACTGAACTTTTGATGCTGGTTGCACTGAATTGCTTATGTCAGTGAGATAAGCACTTCAGAAGGCCAAAATCTAAACTTCACTAAACGACTCAACTTTTGATGCTGATTTCACTGAAATGCTTCTTTCAGTCAGATATTCACATCAGAAGGCCAAAATCTCCAATTCACCAAACCACACAACTTTCGATCCAGGATATACCCAAAGGCTAATTTCAGTGTGATAAGCACATCAGAAGACAAAAATCTAAACTTCACCAAACTACTCAACTTTCGATGCTGGGATCACTGAAGTGCTTATTTCAGTGAGATAAGCACTTCAGAAGAGCAAAAACTCAACTTCACAAAATCACTCAACTTTCGATGCTGGGCTCACTGCAGTGCTTATTTCAGTGAGATAAGCACTTCAGAATGCCAAAATCCCAACCTCACCAAACGACTCAACTTTCGATACTGGATTTACCCAAATGCTTATTTCAGTGAGATAAGCACTTCAGAAGACCAAAATCTAAACTTCACCAAACCACCCAACTTTCAATGCTGGGTTCACTGAAGTGCTTATTGCAGTGAGATAAGCACTTCAGAAGATCAAAATCTAAACATCTCAAAACCACTCAACTTTCGATGCTGTGTTCACTGAAGTGCTTATTTCAGTGAGATAAGCACTTCAGAAGACCAAAATCTAAACTTCACCAAGCCACCCAACTTTCAATGCTGGGTTCACTGAAGTGCTTATTTCAGTGAGATAAGCACTTCAGAAGACCAAAATCTCAACGTCACTAAACCACTCAAATTTCGATGCTGGGATCACTGAAGTGCTTATTTCATTGAGATAAGCACTTCAGAAGACCAAAATCTAAACTTCACCAAACCACTCAACTTTCGATGCTGGGATTCATGAAATGATTATTTCAGTGAGTCAAGCACTTCAGAAGTGCAAAAACTCAACTTCACAAAACCACTCAACTTTCGATGCTGGGCTCACTGAAGTGCTAATTTCAGTGAGATAAGCACTTCAGAATGCCAAAATCCCAACCTCACCAAACGACTCAACTTTTGATACTGGTTTCACTGAAATGCTTCTTTCAGTCAGATAAGCAATTCAGAAGGCCAAAATCTCAACTTCACAAAACCAGCCAACTTTCGATACTGGATTTACCCAAATGCTTATTTCAGTGAGATAAGCACTTCAGAAGACCAAAATCTAAACTTCACCAAAACACCCAACTTTCAATGCTGGGTTCACTGAAGTGCTAATTTCAGTGAGATAAGCACTTCAGAAGATCAAAATCTAAACATCTCAAAACCACTCAACTTTCGATGCTGTGTTCACTGAAGTGCTTATTTCAGTCAGATAAGCACTTCAGAAGGCCAAAATCTCAACTTCACAAAACCAGCCAACTTTCGATACTGGATTTACCCAAATGCTTATTTCAGTGAGATAAGCACTTCAGAAGACCAAAATCTAAACTTCACTAAACCACCCAACTTTCAATGCTGGGTTCACTGAAGTGCTTATTGCAGTGAGATAAGCACTTCAGAAGATCAAAATCTAAACATCTCAAAACCACTCAACTTTCGATGCTGGGTTCACTGAAGTGCTTATTTCAGTGAGATAAGCACTTCAGAAGACCAAAATCTAAACTTCACCAAACCACCCAACTTTCAATGCTGGGTTCACTGAAGTGCTTATTTCAGTGAGATAAGCACTTCACTTCGCCAAAATCCCAACCTCAACAAACGACTCAACTTTTGATGCTGGTTCCACTGAATTGCTTATTTCAGTGAGATTAGCACATCAGAAGGCCAAAATCTAAACATCACTAAACGACTCAACTTTTGATACTGATTTCACTGAAATGCTTCTTTCAGTCAGATAAGCACATCAGAAGGCCAAAATCTCAACTTCACCAAACCACCCAACTTTCGATCCAGGATTTACACAAATGCTTATTTCAGTGAGATAAGCACTTCAGAAGACTAAAATCTTAACTTCACCAAACCACTCAACTTTCGATGCTGGGATCACTGAAGTGCCTATTTCAGTGAGATAAGCACTTCAGAAGACCAAAATCTAAACTTCACCAAACCACCCAACTTTCAATGCTGGGTTCACTGAAATGCTTCTTTCAGTCAGATAAGCACTTCAGAAGAACAAAATCTCAACATCTCAAAACCACTCAACTTTCGATGCTGGGTTCACTGAAGTGCTTATTTCAGTGAGATAAGCACTTCAGAAGACCAAAATCTCAACATCACCAAACCACTCAAATTTCGATGCTGGGTTCACTGAAGTGCTTATTTCAGTGAGATAAGCACTTCAGAAGACCAAAATCTCAAATTCACCAAACCACCCAACTTTCGATCCAGGATAAACTCAAAGGCTAATTTCCGTGAGATAAGCACTTCAGAAGACAAAAATCTAAACTTCACCAAACCACTCAACTTTCGATGCTGGGATTCATGAAGTGATTATTTCAGTGAGTCAAGCACTTCAGAAGAGCAAAAACTCAACTTCACAAAACCACACAAATTTCCATGCTGGGCTCACTGCAGTGCTTATTTCAGTGAGATAAGCACTTCAGAATGCCAAAATCCCAACCTCACCAAACGACTCAACTTTTGATACTGGTTTCACTGAAATGCTTCTTTCAGTCAGATAAGCAATTCAGAAGGCCAAAATCTCAACTTCACAAAACCAGCCAACTTTCGATACTGGATTTACCCAAATGCTTATTTCAGTGAGATAAGCACTTCAGAAGACCAAAATCTAAACTTCACCAAAACACCCAACTTTCAATGCTGGGTTCACTGAAGTGCTAATTTCAGTGAGATAAGCACTTCAGAAGATCAAAATCTAAACATCTCAAAACCACTCAACTTTCGATGCTGTGTTCACTGAAGTGCTTATTTCAGTCAGATAAGCACTTCAGAAGGCCAAAATCTCAACTTCACAAAACCAGCCAACTTTCGATACTGGATTTACCCAAATGCTTATTTCAGTGAGATAAGCACTTCAGAAGACCAAAATCTAAACTTCACTAAACCACCCAACTTTCAATGCTGGGTTCACTGAAGTGCTTATTGCAGTGAGATAAGCACTTCAGAAGATCAAAATCTAAACATCTCAAAACCACTCAACTTTCGATGCTGGGTTCACTGAAGTGCTTATTTCAGTGAGATGAGCACGTCACTTCGCCAAAATCCCAACCTCAACAAACGACTCAACTTTTGATGCTGGTTCCACTGAATTGCTTATTTCAGTGAGATTAGCACATCAGAAGGCCAAAATCTAAACATCACTAAACGACTCAACTTTTGATACTGATTTCACTGAAATGCTTCTTTCAGTCAGATAAGCACATCAGAAGGCCAAAATCTCAACTTCACCAAACCACCCAACTTTCGATCCAGGATTTACACAAATGCTTATTTCAGTGAGATAAGCACTTCAGAAGACTAAAATCTTAACTTCACCAAACCACTCAACTTTCGATGCTGGGATCACTGAAGTGCCTATTTCAGTGAGATAAGCACTTCAGAAGACCAAAATCTAAACTTCACCAAACCACCCAACTTTCAATGCTGGGTTCACTGAAATGCTTCTTTCAGTCAGATAAGCACTTCAGAAGAACAAAATCTCAACATCTCAAAACCACTCAACTTTCGATGCTGGGTTCACTGAAGTGCTTATTTCAGTGAGATAAGCACTTCAGAAGACCAAAATCTCAACATCACCAAACCACTCAAATTTCGATGCTGGTTTCACTGAAGTGCTTATTTCAGTGAGATAAGCACTTCAGAAGACCAAAATCTCAATTTCACCAAACCACCCAACTTTCGATCCAGGATAAACTCAAAGGCTAATTTCCGTGAGATAAGCACTTCAGAAGACAAAAATCTAAACTTCACCAAACCACTCAACTTTCGATGCTGGGATTCATGAAGTGATTATTTCAGTGAGTCAAGCACTTCAGAAGAGCAAAAACTCAACTTCACAAAACCACACAAATTTCGATGCTGGGCTCACTGCAGTGCTTATTTCAGTGAGATAAGCACTTCAGAATGCCAAAATCCCAACATCACCAAACGACTCAACTTTTGATACTGGTTTCACTGAAATGCTTCTTTCAGTCAGATAAGCAATTCAGAAGGCCAAAATCTCAACTTCACAAAACCAGCCAACTTTCGATACTGGATTTACCCAAATGCTTATTTCAGTGAGATAAGCACTTCAGAAGACCAAAATCTAAACTTCACCAAAACACCCAACTTTCAATGCTGGGTTCACTGAAGTGCTAATTTCAGTGAGATAAGCACTTCAGAAGATCAAAATCTAAACATCTCAAAACCACTCAACTTTCGATGCTGTGTTCACTGAAGTGCTTATTTCAGTGAGATAAGCACTTCAGAAGACCAATATCTAAACTTCACCAAACCACCCAACTTTCAATGCTGGGTTCACTGAAGTGCTTATTTCAGTGAGATAAGCACTTCAGAAGACCAAAATCTCAACATCACAAAACCACTCAAATTTCGATGCTGGGTTCACTGAAGTGCTTATTTTTTTGAGATAAGCACTTCACATCGCCAAAATCCCAACCTCACCAAACGACTCAACTTTTGATGCTGGTTCCACTGAATTGCTTATTTCAGTGAGATAAGCACTTCAGAAGGCCAAAATCTAAACATCACTAATCGACTCAACTTTTGATGCTGATTTCACTGAAATGCTTCTTTCAGTCAGATAAGCACATCAGAAGGCCAAAATCTCAACTTCACCAAACCACCCAATTTTCGAACCAGGATTTACACAAATGCTTATTTCAGTTTGATAAGCACTTCAGAAGACTAAAATCTTAACTTCAACAAACCACTCAACTTTCGATGCTGGGATCACTGAAGTGCTTATTTCAGTGAGATAAGCACTTCAGAAGAACAAAATCTCAACATCTCAACTCTACTCAACTTTCGATGCTGGGTGCACTGAAGTGCTTATTTCAGTGAGATAAGCACTTCAGAAGACCAAAATCTCAACATCACCAAACCACTCAACTTTCGATGCTGGGTTCACTGAAGTGCTTATTTCAGTGAGATAAGCACTTCAGAATGCCAAAATCCCAACCTCACCAAGCGACTGAACTTTTGATGCTGGTTGCACTGAATTGCTTATGTCAGTGAGATAAGCACTTCAGAAGGCCAAAATCTAAACTTCACTAAACGACTCAACTTTTGATGCTGATTTCACTGAAATGCTTCTTTCAGTCAGATATTCACATCAGAAGGCCAAAATCTCCAATTCACCAAACCACACAACTTTCGATCCAGGATATACCCAAAGGCTAATTTCAGTGTGATAAGCACATCAGAAGACAAAAATCTAAACTTCACCAAACTACTCAACTTTCGATGCTGGGATCACTGAAGTGCTTATTTCAGTGAGATAAGCACTTCAGAAGAGCAAAAACTCAACTTCACAAAATCACTCAACTTTCGATGCTGGGCTCACTGCAGTGCTTATTTCAGTGAGATAAGCACTTCAGAATGCCAAAATCCCAACCTCACCAAACGACTCAACTTTCGATACTGGATTTACCCAAATGCTTATTTCAGTGAGATAAGCACTTCAGAAGACCAAAATCTAAACTTCACCAAACCACCCAACTTTCAATGCTGGGTTCACTGAAGTGCTTATTGCAGTGAGATAAGCACTTCAGAAGATCAAAATCTAAACATCTCAAAACCACTCAACTTTCGATGCTGTGTTCACTGAAGTGCTTATTTCAGTGAGATAAGCACTTCAGAAGACCAAAATCTAAACTTCACCAAGCCACCCAACTTTCAATGCTGGGTTCACTGAAGTGCTTATTTCAGTGAGATAAGCACTTCAGAAGACCAAAATCTCAACGTCACTAAACCACTCAAATTTCGATGCTGGGATCACTGAAGTGCTTATTTCATTGAGATAAGCACTTCAGAAGACCAAAATCTAAACTTCACCAAACCACTCAACTTTCGATGCTGGGATTCATGAAATGATTATTTCAGTGAGTCAAGCACTTCAGAAGTGCAAAAACTCAACTTCACAAAACCACTCAACTTTCGATGCTGGGCTCACTGAAGTGCTAATTTCAGTGAGATAAGCACTTCAGAATGCCAAAATCCCAACCTCACCAAACGACTCAACTTTTGATACTGGTTTCACTGAAATGCTTCTTTCAGTCAGATAAGCAATTCAGAAGGCCAAAATCTCAACTTCACAAAACCAGCCAACTTTCGATACTGGATTTACCCAAATGCTTATTTCAGTGAGATAAGCACTTCAGAAGACCAAAATCTAAACTTCACCAAAACACCCAACTTTCAATGCTGGGTTCACTGAAGTGCTAATTTCAGTGAGATAAGCACTTCAGAAGATCAAAATCTAAACATCTCAAAACCACTCAACTTTCGATGCTGTGTTCACTGAAGTGCTTATTTCAGTGAGATAAGCACTTCAGAAGACCAAAATCTAAACTTCACCAAACCACCCAACTTTCAATGCTGGGTTCACTGAAGTGCTTATTTCAGTGAGATAAGCACTTCAGAAGACCAAAATCTCAACATCACAAAACCACTCAAATTTCGATGCTGGGTTCACTGAAGTGCTTATTTTTTTGAGATAAGCACTTCACTTCGCCAAAATCCCAACCTCTCCAAACCACCCAACTTTCAATGCTGGGTTCACTGAAGTGCTTATTTCAGTGAGATAAGTACTTCAGAAGAACAAAATCCCATCCTCACCAAGCGACTGAACTTTTGATGCTGGTTGCACTGAATTGCTTATGTCAGTGAGATAAGCACTTCAGAAGGCCAAAATCTAAACTTCACTAAACGACTCAACTTTTGATGCTGATTTCACTGAAATGCTTCTTTCAGTCAGATATTCACATCAGAAGGCCAAAATCTCCAATTCACCAAACCACACAACTTTCGATCCATAATATACCCAAAGGCTAATTTCAGTGTGATAAGCACATCAGAAGACAAAAATCTAAACTTCACCAAACTACTCAACGTTCGATGCTGGGATCACTGAAGTGCTTATTTCAGTGAGATAAGCACTTCAGAAGAGCAAAAACTCAACTTCACAAAATCACTCAACTTTCGATGCTGGGCTCACTGCAGTGCTTATTTCAGTGAGATAAGCACTTCAGAATGCCAAAATCCCAACCTCACCAAACGACTCAACTTTTGATACTGGTTTCACTGAAATGCTTCTTTCAGTCAGATAAGCACTTCAGAAGGCCAAAATCTCCACTTCACAAAACCAGCCAACTTTCGATACTGGATTTACCCAAATGCTTATTTCAGTGAGATAAGCACTTCAGAAGACCAAAATCTAAACTTCACCAAACCACCCAACTTTCAATGCTGGGTTCACTGAAGTGCTTATTGCAGTGAGATAAGCACTTCAGAAGATCAAAATCTAAACATCTCAAAACCACTCAACTTTCGATGCTGTGTTCACTGAAGTGCTTATTTTTTTGAGATAAGCACTTCACTTCCCCAAAATCTAAACTTCACCAAACCACCCAACTTTCAATGCTGGGTTCACTGAAGTGCTAATTTCAGTGAGATAAGCACTTCAGAAGATCAAAATCTAAACATCTCAAAACCACTCAACTTTCGATGCTGTGTTCACTGAAGTGCTTATTTCAGTCAGATAAGCACTTCAGAAGGCCAAAATCTCAACTTCACAAAACCAGCCAACTTTCGATACTGGATTAACCCAAATGCTTATTTCAGTGAGATAAGCACTTCAGAAGACCAAAATCTAAACTTCACTAAACCACCCAACTTTCAATGCTGGGTTCACTGAAGTGCTTATTGCAGTGAGATAAGCACTTCAGAAGATCAAAATCTAAACATCTCAAAACCACTCAACTTTCGATGCTGGGTTCACTGAAGTGCTTATTTCAGTGAGATAAGCACTTCAGAAGACCAAAATCTAAACTTCACCAAACCACCAAACTTTCAATGCTGGATTCACTGAAGTGCTTATTTCAGTGAGATAAGCACTTCACTTCGCCAAAATCCCAACCTCAACAAACGACTCAACTTTTGATGCTGGTTCCACTGAATTGCTTATTTCAGTGAGATTAGCACATCAGAAGGCCAAAATCTAAACATCACTAAACGACTCAACTTTTGATACTGATTTCACTGAAATGCTTCTTTCAGTCAGATAAGCACATCAGAAGGCCAAAATCTCAACTTCACCAAACCACCCAACTTTCGATCCAGGATTTACACAAATGCTTATTTCAGTGAGATAAGCACTTCAGAAGACTAAAATCTTAACTTCACCAAACCACTCAACTTTCGATGCTGGGCTCACTGCAGTGCTTATTTCAGTGAGATAAGCACTTCAGAATGCCAAAATCCCAACATCACCAAACGACTCAACTTTTGATACTGGTTTCACTGAAATGCTTCTTTCAGTCAGATAAGCAATTCAGAAGGCCAAAATCTCAACTTCACAAAACCAGCCAACTTTCGATACTGGATTTACCCAAATGCTTATTTCAGTGAGATAAGCACTTCAGAAGACCAAAATCTAAACTTCACCAAAACACCCAACTTTCAATGCTGGGTTCACTGAAGTGCTAATTTCAGTGAGATAAGCACTTCAGAAGATCAAAATCTAAACATCTCAAAACCACTCAACTTTCGATGCTGTGTTCACTGAAGTGCTTATTTCAGTGAGATAAGCACTTCAGAAGACCAATATCTAAACTTCACCAAACCACCCAACTTTCAATGCTGGGTTCACTGAAGTGCTTATTTCAGTGAGATAAGCACTTCAGAAGACCAAAATCTCAACATCACAAAACCACTCAAATTTCGATGCTGGGTTCACTGAAGTGCTTATTTTTTTGAGATAAGCACTTCACATCGCCAAAATCCCAACCTCACCAAACGACTCAACTTTTGATGCTGGTTCCACTGAATTGCTTATTTCAGTGAGATAAGCACTTCAGAAGGCCAAAATCTAAACATCACTAATCGACTCAACTTTTGATGCTGATTTCACTGAAATGCTTCTTTCAGTCAGATAAGCACATCAGAAGGCCAAAATCTCAACTTCACCAAACCACCCAATTTTCGAACCAGGATTTACACAAATGCTTATTTCAGTTTGATAAGCACTTCAGAAGACTAAAATCTTAACTTCAACAAACCACTCAACTTTCGATGCTGGGATCACTGAAGTGCTTATTTCAGTGAGATAAGCACTTCAGAAGAACAAAATCTCAACATCTCAACTCTACTCAACTTTCGATGCTGGGTGCACTGAAGTGCTTATTTCAGTGAGATAAGCACTTCAGAAGACCAAAATCTCAACATCACCAAACCACTCAACTTTCGATGCTGGGTTCACTGAAGTGCTTATTTCAGTGAGATAAGCACTTCAGAATGCCAAAATCCCAACCTCACCAAGCGACTGAACTTTTGATGCTGGTTGCACTGAATTGCTTATGTCAGTGAGATAAGCACTTCAGAAGGCCAAAATCTAAACTTCACTAAACGACTCAACTTTTGATGCTGATTTCACTGAAATGCTTCTTTCAGTCAGATATTCACATCAGAAGGCCAAAATCTCCAATTCACCAAACCACACAACTTTCGATCCAGGATATACCCAAAGGCTAATTTCAGTGTGATAAGCACATCAGAAGACAAAAATCTAAACTTCACCAAACTACTCAACTTTCGATGCTGGGATCACTGAAGTGCTTATTTCAGTGAGATAAGCACTTCAGAAGAGCAAAAACTCAACTTCACAAAATCACTCAACTTTCGATGCTGGGCTCACTGCAGTGCTTATTTCAGTGAGATAAGCACTTCAGAATGCCAAAATCCCAACCTCACCAAACGACTCAACTTTCGATACTGGATTTACCCAAATGCTTATTTCAGTGAGATAAGCACTTCAGAAGACCAAAATCTAAACTTCACCAAACCACCCAACTTTCAATGCTGGGTTCACTGAAGTGCTTATTGCAGTGAGATAAGCACTTCAGAAGATCAAAATCTAAACATCTCAAAACCACTCAACTTTCGATGCTGTGTTCACTGAAGTGCTTATTTCAGTGAGATAAGCACTTCAGAAGACCAAAATCTAAACTTCACCAAGCCACCCAACTTTCAATGCTGGGTTCACTGAAGTGCTTATTTCAGTGAGATAAGCACTTCAGAAGACCAAAATCTCAACGTCACTAAACCACTCAAATTTCGATGCTGGGATCACTGAAGTGCTTATTTCATTGAGATAAGCACTTCAGAAGACCAAAATCTAAACTTCACCAAACCACTCAACTTTCGATGCTGGGATTCATGAAATGATTATTTCAGTGAGTCAAGCACTTCAGAAGTGCAAAAACTCAACTTCACAAAACCACTCAACTTTCGATGCTGGGCTCACTGAAGTGCTAATTTCAGTGAGATAAGCACTTCAGAATGCCAAAATCCCAACCTCACCAAACGAGTCAACTTTTGATACTGGTTTCACTGAAATGCTTCTTTCAGTCAGATAAGCAATTCAGAAGGCCAAAATCTCAACTTCACAAAACCAGCCAACTTTCGATACTGGATTTACCCAAATGCTTATTTCAGTGAGATAAGCACTTCAGAAGACCAAAATCTAAACTTCACCAAAACACCCAACTTTCAATGCTGGGTTCACTGAAGTGCTAATTTCAGTGAGATAAGCACTTCAGAAGATCAAAATCTAAACATCTCAAAACCACTCAACTTTCGATGCTGTGTTCACTGAAGTGCTTATTTCAGTCAGATAAGCACTTCAGAAGGCCAAAATCTCAACTTCACAAAACCAGCCAACTTTCGATACTGGATTTACCCAAATGCTTATTTCAGTGAGATAAGCACTTCAGAAGACCAAAATCTAAACTTCACTAAACCACCCAACTTTCAATGCTGGGTTCACTGAAGTGCTTATTGCAGTGAGATAAGCACTTCAGAAGATCAAAATCTAAACATCTCAAAACCACTCAACTTTCGATGCTGTGTTCACTGAAGTGCTTATTTCAGTGAGATAAGCACTTCAGAAGACCAAAATCTAAACTTCACCAAACCACCCAACTTTCAATGCTGGGTTCACTGAAGTGCTTATTTCAGTGAGATAAGCACTTCACTTCGCCAAAATCCCAACCTCAACAAACGACTCAACTTTTGATGCTGGTTCCACTGAATTGCTTATTTCAGTGAGATTAGCACATCAGAAGGCCAAAATCTAAACATCACTAAACGACTCAACTTTTGATACTGATTTCACTGAAATGCTTCTTTCAGTCAGATAAGCACATCAGAAGGCCAAAATCTCAACTTCACCAAACCACCCAACTTTCGATCCAGGATTTACACAAATGCTTATTTCAGTGAGATAAGCACTTCAGAAGACTAAAATCTTAACTTCACCAAACCACTCAACTTTCGATGCTGGGATCACTGAAGTGCCTATTTCAGTGAGATAAGCACTTCAGAAGACCAAAATCTAAACTTCACCAAACCACCCAACTTTCAATGCTGGGTTCACTGAAATGCTTCTTTCAGTCAGATAAGCACTTCAGAAGAACAAAATCTCAACATCTCAAAACCACTCAACTTTCGATGCTGGGTTCACTGAAGTGCTTATTTCAGTGAGATAAGCACTTCAGAAGACCAAAATCTCAACATCACCAAACCACTCAAATTTCGATGCTGGGTTCACTGAAGTGCTTATTTCAGTGAGATAAGCACTTCAGAAGACCAAAATCTCAAATTCACCAAACCACCCAACTTTCGATCCAGGATAAACTCAAAGGCTAATTTCCGTGAGATAAGCACTTCAGAAGACAAAAATCTAAACTTCACCAAACCACTCAACTTTCGATGCTGGGATTCATGAAGTGATTATTTCAGTGAGTCAAGCACTTCAGAAGAGCAAAAACTCAACTTCACAAAACCACACAAATTTCCATGCTGGGCTCACTGCAGTGCTTATTTCAGTGAGATAAGCACTTCAGAATGCCAAAATCCCAACCTCACCAAACGACTCAACTTTTGATACTGGTTTCACTGAAATGCTTCTTTCAGTCAGATAAGCAATTCAGAAGGCCAAAATCTCAACTTCACAAAACCAGCCAACTTTCGATACTGGATTTACCCAAATGCTTATTTCAGTGAGATAAGCACTTCAGAAGACCAAAATCTAAACTTCACCAAAACACCCAACTTTCAATGCTGGGTTCACTGAAGTGCTAATTTCAGTGAGATAAGCACTTCAGAAGATCAAAATCTAAACATCTCAAAACCACTCAACTTTCGATGCTGTGTTCACTGAAGTGCTTATTTCAGTCAGATAAGCACTTCAGAAGGCCAAAATCTCAACTTCACAAAACCAGCCAACTTTCGATACTGGATTTACCCAAATGCTTATTTCAGTGAGATAAGCACTTCAGAAGACCAAAATCTAAACTTCACTAAACCACCCAACTTTCAATGCTGGGTTCACTGAAGTGCTTATTGCAGTGAGATAAGCACTTCAGAAGATCAAAATCTAAACATCTCAAAACCACTCAACTTTCGATGCTGGGTTCACTGAAGTGCTTATTTCAGTGAGATAAGCACTTCAGAAGACCAAAATCTAAACTTCACCAAACCACCCAACTTTCAATGCTGGGTTCACTGAAGTGCTTATTTCAGTGAGATGAGCACGTCACTTCGCCAAAATCCCAACCTCAACAAACGACTCAACTTTTGATGCTGGTTCCACTGAATTGCTTATTTCAGTGAGATTAGCACATCAGAAGGCCAAAATCTAAACATCACTAAACGACTCAACTTTTGATACTGATTTCACTGAAATGCTTCTTTCAGTCAGATAAGCACATCAGAAGGCCAAAATCTCAACTTCACCAAACCACCCAACTTTCGATCCAGGATTTACACAAATGCTTATTTCAGTGAGATAAGCACTTCAGAAGACTAAAATCTTAACTTCACCAAACCACTCAACTTTCGATGCTGGGATCACTGAAGTGCCTATTTCAGTGAGATAAGCACTTCAGAAGACCAAAATCTAAACTTCACCAAACCACCCAACTTTCAATGCTGGGTTCACTGAAATGCTTCTTTCAGTCAGATAAGCACTTCAGAAGAACAAAATCTCAACATCTCAAAACCACTCAACTTTCGATGCTGGGTTCACTGAAGTGCTTATTTCAGTGAGATAAGCACTTCAGAAGACCAAAATCTCAACATCACCAAACCACTCAAATTTCGATGCTGGTTTCACTGAAGTGCTTATTTCAGTGAGATAAGCACTTCAGAAGACCAAAATCTCAATTTCACCAAACCACCCAACTTTCGATCCAGGATAAACTCAAAGGCTAATTTCCGTGAGATAAGCACTTCAGAAGACAAAAATCTAAACTTCACCAAACCACTCAACTTTCGATGCTGGGATTCATGAAGTGATTATTTCAGTGAGTCAAGCACTTCAGAAGAGCAAAAACTCAACTTCACAAAACCACACAAATTTCGATGCTGGGCTCACTGCAGTGCTTATTTCAGTGAGATAAGCACTTCAGAATGCCAAAATCCCAACATCACCAAACGACTCAACTTTTGATACTGGTTTCACTGAAATGCTTCTTTCAGTCAGATAAGCAATTCAGAAGGCCAAAATCTCAACTTCACAAAACCAGCCAACTTTCGATACTGGATTTACCCAAATGCTTATTTCAGTGAGATAAGCACTTCAGAAGACCAAAATCTAAACTTCACCAAAACACCCAACTTTCAATGCTGGGTTCACTGAAGTGCTAATTTCAGTGAGATAAGCACTTCAGAAGATCAAAATCTAAACATCTCAAAACCACTCAACTTTCGATGCTGTGTTCACTGAAGTGCTTATTTCAGTGAGATAAGCACTTCAGAAGACCAATATCTAAACTTCACCAAACCACCCAACTTTCAATGCTGGGTTCACTGAAGTGCTTATTTCAGTGAGATAAGCACTTCAGAAGACCAAAATCTCAACATCACAAAACCACTCAAATTTCGATGCTGGGTTCACTGAAGTGCTTATTTTTTTGAGATAAGCACTTCACATCGCCAAAATCCCAACCTCACCAAACGACTCAACTTTTGATGCTGGTTCCACTGAATTGCTTATTTCAGTGAGATAAGCACTTCAGAAGGCCAAAATCTAAACATCACTAATCGACTCAACTTTTGATGCTGATTTCACTGAAATGCTTCTTTCAGTCAGATAAGCACATCAGAAGGCCAAAATCTCAACTTCACCAAACCACCCAATTTTCGAACCAGGATTTACACAAATGCTTATTTCAGTTTGATAAGCACTTCAGAAGACTAAAATCTTAACTTCAACAAACCACTCAACTTTCGATGCTGGGATCACTGAAGTGCTTATTTCAGTGAGATAAGCACTTCAGAAGAACAAAATCTCAACATCTCAACTCTACTCAACTTTCGATGCTGGGTGCACTGAAGTGCTTATTTCAGTGAGATAAGCACTTCAGAAGACCAAAATCTCAACATCACCAAACCACTCAACTTTCGATGCTGGGTTCACTGAAGTGCTTATTTCAGTGAGATAAGCACTTCAGAATGCCAAAATCCCAACCTCACCAAGCGACTGAACTTTTGATGCTGGTTGCACTGAATTGCTTATGTCAGTGAGATAAGCACTTCAGAAGGCCAAAATCTAAACTTCACTAAACGACTCAACTTTTGATGCTGATTTCACTGAAATGCTTCTTTCAGTCAGATATTCACATCAGAAGGCCAAAATCTCCAATTCACCAAACCACACAACTTTCGATCCAGGATATACCCAAAGGCTAATTTCAGTGTGATAAGCACATCAGAAGACAAAAATCTAAACTTCACCAAACTACTCAACTTTCGATGCTGGGATCACTGAAGTGCTTATTTCAGTGAGATAAGCACTTCAGAAGAGCAAAAACTCAACTTCACAAAATCACTCAACTTTCGATGCTGGGCTCACTGCAGTGCTTATTTCAGTGAGATAAGCACTTCAGAATGCCAAAATCCCAACCTCACCAAACGACTCAACTTTCGATACTGGATTTACCCAAATGCTTATTTCAGTGAGATAAGCACTTCAGAAGACCAAAATCTAAACTTCACCAAACCACCCAACTTTCAATGCTGGGTTCACTGAAGTGCTTATTGCAGTGAGATAAGCACTTCAGAAGATCAAAATCTAAACATCTCAAAACCACTCAACTTTCGATGCTGTGTTCACTGAAGTGCTTATTTCAGTGAGATAAGCACTTCAGAAGACCAAAATCTAAACTTCACCAAGCCACCCAACTTTCAATGCTGGGTTCACTGAAGTGCTTATTTCAGTGAGATAAGCACTTCAGAAGACCAAAATCTCAACGTCACTAAACCACTCAAATTTCGATGCTGGGATCACTGAAGTGCTTATTTCATTGAGATAAGCACTTCAGAAGACCAAAATCTAAACTTCACCAAACCACTCAACTTTCGATGCTGGGATTCATGAAATGATTATTTCAGTGAGTCAAGCACTTCAGAAGTGCAAAAACTCAACTTCACAAAACCACTCAACTTTCGATGCTGGGCTCACTGAAGTGCTAATTTCAGTGAGATAAGCACTTCAGAATGCCAAAATCCCAACCTCACCAAACGACTCAACTTTTGATACTGGTTTCACTGAAATGCTTCTTTCAGTCAGATAAGCAATTCAGAAGGCCAAAATCTCAACTTCACAAAACCAGCCAACTTTCGATACTGGATTTACCCAAATGCTTATTTCAGTGAGATAAGCACTTCAGAAGACCAAAATCTAAACTTCACCAAAACACCCAACTTTCAATGCTGGGTTCACTGAAGTGCTAATTTCAGTGAGATAAGCACTTCAGAAGATCAAAATCTAAACATCTCAAAACCACTCAACTTTCGATGCTGTGTTCACTGAAGTGCTTATTTCAGTGAGATAAGCACTTCAGAAGACCAAAATCTAAACTTCACCAAACCACCCAACTTTCAATGCTGGGTTCACTGAAGTGCTTATTTCAGTGAGATAAGCACTTCAGAAGACCAAAATCTCAACATCACAAAACCACTCAAATTTCGATGCTGGGTTCACTGAAGTGCTTATTTTTTTGAGATAAGCACTTCACTTCGCCAAAATCCCAACCTCTCCAAACCACCCAACTTTCAATGCTGGGTTCACTGAAGTGCTTATTTCAGTGAGATAAGTACTTCAGAAGAACAAAATCCCATCCTCACCAAGCGACTGAACTTTTGATGCTGGTTGCACTGAATTGCTTATGTCAGTGAGATAAGCACTTCAGAAGGCCAAAATCTAAACTTCACTAAACGACTCAACTTTTGATGCTGATTTCACTGAAATGCTTCTTTCAGTCAGATATTCACATCAGAAGGCCAAAATCTCCAATTCACCAAACCACACAACTTTCGATCCATAATATACCCAAAGGCTAATTTCAGTGTGATAAGCACATCAGAAGACAAAAATCTAAACTTCACCAAACTACTCAACGTTCGATGCTGGGATCACTGAAGTGCTTATTTCAGTGAGATAAGCACTTCAGAAGAGCAAAAACTCAACTTCACAAAATCACTCAACTTTCGATGCTGGGCTCACTGCAGTGCTTATTTCAGTGAGATAAGCACTTCAGAATGCCAAAATCCCAACCTCACCAAACGACTCAACTTTTGATACTGGTTTCACTGAAATGCTTCTTTCAGTCAGATAAGCACTTCAGAAGGCCAAAATCTCCACTTCACAAAACCAGCCAACTTTCGATACTGGATTTACCCAAATGCTTATTTCAGTGAGATAAGCACTTCAGAAGACCAAAATCTAAACTTCACCAAACCACCCAACTTTCAATGCTGGGTTCACTGAAGTGCTTATTGCAGTGAGATAAGCACTTCAGAAGATCAAAATCTAAACATCTCAAAACCACTCAACTTTCGATGCTGTGTTCACTGAAGTGCTTATTTTTTTGAGATAAGCACTTCACTTCCCCAAAATCTAAACTTCACCAAACCACCCAACTTTCAATGCTGGGTTCACTGAAGTGCTAATTTCAGTGAGATAAGCACTTCAGAAGATCAAAATCTAAACATCTCAAAACCACTCAACTTTCGATGCTGTGTTCACTGAAGTGCTTATTTCAGTCAGATAAGCACTTCAGAAGGCCAAAATCTCAACTTCACAAAACCAGCCAACTTTCGATACTGGATTAACCCAAATGCTTATTTCAGTGAGATAAGCACTTCAGAAGACCAAAATCTAAACTTCACTAAACCACCCAACTTTCAATGCTGGGTTCACTGAAGTGCTTATTGCAGTGAGATAAGCACTTCAGAAGATCAAAATCTAAACATCTCAAAACCACTCAACTTTCGATGCTGGGTTCACTGAAGTGCTTATTTCAGTGAGATAAGCACTTCAGAAGACCAAAATCTAAACTTCACCAAACCACCAAACTTTCAATGCTGGATTCACTGAAGTGCTTATTTCAGTGAGATAAGCACTTCACTTCGCCAAAATCCCAACCTCAACAAACGACTCAACTTTTGATGCTGGTTCCACTGAATTGCTTATTTCAGTGAGATTAGCACATCAGAAGGCCAAAATCTAAACATCACTAAACGACTCAACTTTTGATACTGATTTCACTGAAATGCTTCTTTCAGTCAGATAAGCACATCAGAAGGCCAAAATCTCAACTTCACCAAACCACCCAACTTTCGATCCAGGATTTACACAAATGCTTATTTCAGTGAGATAAGCACTTCAGAAGACTAAAATCTTAACTTCACCAAACCACTCAACTTTCGATGCTGGGCTCACTGCAGTGCTTATTTCAGTGAGATAAGCACTTCAGAATGCCAAAATCCCAACATCACCAAACGACTCAACTTTTGATACTGGTTTCACTGAAATGCTTCTTTCAGTCAGATAAGCAATTCAGAAGGCCAAAATCTCAACTTCACAAAACCAGCCAACTTTCGATACTGGATTTACCCAAATGCTTATTTCAGTGAGATAAGCACTTCAGAAGACCAAAATCTAAACTTCACCAAAACACCCAACTTTCAATGCTGGGTTCACTGAAGTGCTAATTTCAGTGAGATAAGCACTTCAGAAGATCAAAATCTAAACATCTCAAAACCACTCAACTTTCGATGCTGTGTTCACTGAAGTGCTTATTTCAGTGAGATAAGCACTTCAGAAGACCAATATCTAAACTTCACCAAACCACCCAACTTTCAATGCTGGGTTCACTGAAGTGCTTATTTCAGTGAGATAAGCACTTCAGAAGACCAAAATCTCAACATCACAAAACCACTCAAATTTCGATGCTGGGTTCACTGAAGTGCTTATTTTTTTGAGATAAGCACTTCACATCGCCAAAATCCCAACCTCACCAAACGACTCAACTTTTGATGCTGGTTCCACTGAATTGCTTATTTCAGTGAGATAAGCACTTCAGAAGGCCAAAATCTAAACATCACTAATCGACTCAACTTTTGATGCTGATTTCACTGAAATGCTTCTTTCAGTCAGATAAGCACATCAGAAGGCCAAAATCTCAACTTCACCAAACCACCCAATTTTCGAACCAGGATTTACACAAATGCTTATTTCAGTTTGATAAGCACTTCAGAAGACTAAAATCTTAACTTCAACAAACCACTCAACTTTCGATGCTGGGATCACTGAAGTGCTTATTTCAGTGAGATAAGCACTTCAGAAGAACAAAATCTCAACATCTCAACTCTACTCAACTTTCGATGCTGGGTGCACTGAAGTGCTTATTTCAGTGAGATAAGCACTTCAGAAGACCAAAATCTCAACATCACCAAACCACTCAACTTTCGATGCTGGGTTCACTGAAGTGCTTATTTCAGTGAGATAAGCACTTCAGAATGCCAAAATCCCAACCTCACCAAGCGACTGAACTTTTGATGCTGGTTGCACTGAATTGCTTATGTCAGTGAGATAAGCACTTCAGAAGGCCAAAATCTAAACTTCACTAAACGACTCAACTTTTGATGCTGATTTCACTGAAATGCTTCTTTCAGTCAGATATTCACATCAGAAGGCCAAAATCTCCAATTCACCAAACCACACAACTTTCGATCCAGGATATACCCAAAGGCTAATTTCAGTGTGATAAGCACATCAGAAGACAAAAATCTAAACTTCACCAAACTACTCAACTTTCGATGCTGGGATCACTGAAGTGCTTATTTCAGTGAGATAAGCACTTCAGAAGAGCAAAAACTCAACTTCACAAAATCACTCAACTTTCGATGCTGGGCTCACTGCAGTGCTTATTTCAGTGAGATAAGCACTTCAGAATGCCAAAATCCCAACCTCACCAAACGACTCAACTTTCGATACTGGATTTACCCAAATGCTTATTTCAGTGAGATAAGCACTTCAGAAGACCAAAATCTAAACTTCACCAAACCACCCAACTTTCAATGCTGGGTTCACTGAAGTGCTTATTGCAGTGAGATAAGCACTTCAGAAGATCAAAATCTAAACATCTCAAAACCACTCAACTTTCGATGCTGTGTTCACTGAAGTGCTTATTTCAGTGAGATAAGCACTTCAGAAGACCAAAATCTAAACTTCACCAAGCCACCCAACTTTCAATGCTGGGTTCACTGAAGTGCTTATTTCAGTGAGATAAGCACTTCAGAAGACCAAAATCTCAACGTCACTAAACCACTCAAATTTCGATGCTGGGATCACTGAAGTGCTTATTTCATTGAGATAAGCACTTCAGAAGACCAAAATCTAAACTTCACCAAACCACTCAACTTTCGATGCTGGGATTCATGAAATGATTATTTCAGTGAGTCAAGCACTTCAGAAGTGCAAAAACTCAACTTCACAAAACCACTCAACTTTCGATGCTGGGCTCACTGAAGTGCTAATTTCAGTGAGATAAGCACTTCAGAATGCCAAAATCCCAACCTCACCAAACGAGTCAACTTTTGATACTGGTTTCACTGAAATGCTTCTTTCAGTCAGATAAGCAATTCAGAAGGCCAAAATCTCAACTTCACAAAACCAGCCAACTTTCGATACTGGATTTACCCAAATGCTTATTTCAGTGAGATAAGCACTTCAGAAGACCAAAATCTAAACTTCACCAAAACACCCAACTTTCAATGCTGGGTTCACTGAAGTGCTAATTTCAGTGAGATAAGCACTTCAGAAGATCAAAATCTAAACATCTCAAAACCACTCAACTTTCGATGCTGTGTTCACTGAAGTGCTTATTTCAGTCAGATAAGCACTTCAGAAGGCCAAAATCTCAACTTCACAAAACCAGCCAACTTTCGATACTGGATTTACCCAAATGCTTATTTCAGTGAGATAAGCACTTCAGAAGACCAAAATCTAAACTTCACTAAACCACCCAACTTTCAATGCTGGGTTCACTGAAGTGCTTATTGCAGTGAGATAAGCACTTCAGAAGATCAAAATCTAAACATCTCAAAACCACTCAACTTTCGATGCTGGGTTCACTGAAGTGCTTATTTCAGTGAGATAAGCACTTCAGAAGACCAAAATCTAAACTTCACCAAACCACCCAACTTTCAATGCTGGGTTCACTGAAGTGCTTATTTCAGTGAGATAAGCACTTCACTTCGACAAAATCCCAACCTCAACAAACGACTCAACTTTTGATGCTGGTTCCACTGAATTGCTTATTTCAGTGAGATTAGCACATCAGAAGGCCAAAATCTAAACATCACTAAACGACTCAACTTTTGATACTGATTTCACTGAAATGCTTCTTTCAGTCAGATAAGCACATCAGAAGGCCAAAATCTCAACTTCACCAAACCACCCAACTTTCGATCCAGGATTTACACAAATGCTTATTTCAGTGAGATAAGCACTTCAGAAGACTAAAATCTTAACTTCACCAAACCACTCAACTTTCGATGCTGGGATCACTGAAGTGCCTATTTCAGTGAGATAAGCACTTCAGAAGACCAAAATCTAAACTTCACCAAACCACCCAACTTTCAATGCTGGGTTCACTGAAATGCTTCTTTCAGTCAGATAAGCACTTCAGAAGAACAAAATCTCAACATCTCAAAACCACTCAACTTTCGATGCTGGGTTCACTGAAGTGCTTATTTCAGTGAGATAAGCACTTCAGAAGACCAAAATCTCAACATCACCAAACCACTCAAATTTCGATGCTGGGTTCACTGAAGTGCTTATTTCAGTGAGATAAGCACTTCAGAAGACCAAAATCTCAAATTCACCAAACCACCCAACTTTCGATCCAGGATAAACTCAAAGGCTAATTTCCGTGAGATAAGCACTTCAGAAGACAAAAATCTAAACTTCACCAAACCACTCAACTTTCGATGCTGGGATTCATGAAGTGATTATTTCAGTGAGTCAAGCACTTCAGAAGAGCAAAAACTCAACTTCACAAAACCACACAAATTTCCATGCTGGGCTCACTGCAGTGCTTATTTCAGTGAGATAAGCACTTCAGAATGCCAAAATCCCAACCTCACCAAACGACTCAACTTTTGATACTGGTTTCACTGAAATGCTTCTTTCAGTCAGATAAGCAATTCAGAAGGCCAAAATCTCAACTTCACAAAACCAGCCAACTTTCGATACTGGATTTACCCAAATGCTTATTTCAGTGAGATAAGCACTTCAGAAGACCAAAATCTAAACTTCACCAAAACACCCAACTTTCAATGCTGGGTTCACTGAAGTGCTAATTTCAGTGAGATAAGCACTTCAGAAGATCAAAATCTAAACATCTCAAAACCACTCAACTTTCGATGCTGTGTTCACTGAAGTGCTTATTTCAGTCAGATAAGCACTTCAGAAGGCCAAAATCTCAACTTCACAAAACCAGCCAACTTTCGATACTGGATTTACCCAAATGCTTATTTCAGTGAGATAAGCACTTCAGAAGACCAAAATCTAAACTTCACTAAACCACCCAACTTTCAATGCTGGGTTCACTGAAGTGCTTATTGCAGTGAGATAAGCACTTCAGAAGATCAAAATCTAAACATCTCAAAACCACTCAACTTTCGATGCTGGGTTCACTGAAGTGCTTATTTCAGTGAGATAAGCACTTCAGAAGACCAAAATCTAAACTTCACCAAACCACCCAACTTTCAATGCTGGGTTCACTGAAGTGCTTATTTCAGTGAGATGAGCACGTCACTTCGCCAAAATCCCAACCTCAACAAACGACTCAACTTTTGATGCTGGTTCAACTGAATTGCTTATTTCAGTGAGATTAGCACATCAGAAGGCCAAAATCTAAACATCACTAAACGACTCAACTTTTGATACTGATTTCACTGAAATGCTTCTTTCAGTCAGATAAGCACATCAGAAGGCCAAAATCTCAACTTCACCAAACCACCCAACTTTCGATCCAGGATTTAAACAAATGCTTATTTCAGTGAGATAAGCACTTCAGAAGACTAAAATCTTAACTTCACCAAACCACTCAACTTTCGATGCTGGGATCACTGAAGTGCCTATTTCAGTGAGATAAGCACTTCAGAAGACCAAAATCTAAACTTCACCAAACCACCCAACTTTCAATGCTGGGTTCACTGAAATGCTTCTTTCAGTGAGATAAGCACTTCAGAAGAACAAAATCTCAACATCTCAAAACCACTCAACTTTCGATGCTGGGT
Organism: Stegostoma tigrinum; assembly: GCF_030684315.1. Classification (NCBI taxonomy): domain Eukaryota; kingdom Metazoa; phylum Chordata; class Chondrichthyes; order Orectolobiformes; family Stegostomatidae; genus Stegostoma; species Stegostoma tigrinum. Next base: position 238,920 of record NW_026728674.1, on the reverse strand, counting down.
TCACTGAAGTGCTTATTTCAGTGAGATAAGCACTTCAGAAGACCAAAATCTCAACATCACCAAACCACTCAAATTTCGATGCTGGGTTCACTGAAGTGCTTATTTCAGTGAGATAAGCACTTCAGAAGACCAAAATCTCAAATTCACCAAACCACCCAACTTTCGATCCAGGATAAACTCAAAGGCTAATTTCCGTGAGATAAGCACTTCAGAAGACAAAAATCTAAACTTCACCAAACCACTCAACTTTCGATGCTGGGATTCATGAAGTGATTATTTCAGTGAGTCAAGCACTTCAGAAGAGCAAAAACTCAACTTCACAAAACCACACAAATTTCGATGCTGGGCTCACTGCAGTGCTTATTTCAGTGAGATAAGCACTTCAGAATGCCAAAATCCCAACATCACCAAACGACTCAACTTTTGATACTGGTTTCACTGAAATGCTTCTTTCAGTCAGATAAGCAATTCAGAAGGCCAAAATCTCAACTTCACAAAACCAGCCAACTTTCGATACTGGATTTACCCAAATGCTTATTTCAGTGAGATAAGCACTTCAGAAGACCAAAATCTAAACTTCACCAAAACACCCAACTTTCAATGCTGGGTTCACTGAAGTGCTAATTTCAGTGAGATAAGCACTTCAGAAGACCAAAATCTAAACATCTCAAAACCACTCAAATTTCGATGCTGGGTTCACTGAAGTGCTTATTTTTTTGAGATAAGCACTTCACTTCGCCAAAATCTAAACTTCACCAAACCACCCAACTTTCAATGCTGGGTTCACTGAAGTGCTTATTTCAGTGAGATAAGTACTTCAGATGAACAAAATCCCATCCTCACCAAGCGACTGAACTTTTGATGCTGGTTGCACTGAATTGCTTATGTCAGTGAGATAAGCACTTCAGAAGGCCAAAATCTAAACTTCACTAAACGACTCAACTTTTGATGCTGATTTCACTGAAATGCTACTTTCAGTCAGATATTCACATCAGAAGGCCAAAATCTCCAATTCACCAAACCACACAACTTTCGATCCAGGATATACCCAAAGGCTAATTTCAGTGTGATAAGCACATCAGAAGACAAAAATCTAAACTTCACCAAACTACTCAACGTTCGATGCTGGGATCACTGAAGTGCTTATTTCAGTGAGATAAGCACTTCAGAAGAGCAAAAACTCAACTTCACAAAATCACTCAACTTTCGATGCTGGGCTCACTGCAGTGCTTATTTCAGTGAGATAAGCACTTCAGAATGCCAAAATCCCAACCTCACCAAACGACTCAACTTTTGATACTGGTTTCACTGAAATGCTTCTTTCAGTCAGATAAGCACTTCAGAAGGCCAAAATCTCCACTTCACAAAACCAGCCAACTTTCGATACTGGATTTACCCAAATGCTTATTTCAGTGAGATAAGCACTTCAGAAGACCAAAATCTAAACTTCACCAAACCACCCAACTTTCAATGCTGGGTTCACTGAATTGCTTATTGCAGTGAGATAAGCACTTCAGAAGATCAAAATCTAAACATCTCAAAACCACTCAACTTTCGATGCTGTGTTCACTGAAGTGCTTATTTCAGTGAGATAAGCACTTCAGAAGACCAAAATCTAAACTTCACCAAAACACCCAACTTTCAATGCTGGGTTCACTGAAGTGCTAATTTCAGTCAGATAAGCACTTCAGAAGATCAAAATCTAAACATCTCAAAACCACTCAACTTTCGATGCTGTGTTCACTGAAGTGCTTATTTCAGTCAGATAAGCACTTCAGAAGGCCAAAATCTCAACTTCACAAAACCAGCCAACTTTCGATACTGGATTTACCCAAATGCTTATTTCAGTGAGATAAGCACTTCAGAAGACCAAAATCTAAACTTCACTAAACCACCCAACTTTCAATGCTGGGTTCACTGAAGTGCTTATTGCAGTGAGATAAGCACTTCAGAAGATCAAAATCTAAACATCTCAAAACCACTCAACTTTCGATGCTGGGTTCACTGAAGTGCTTATTTCAGTGAGATAAGCACTTCAGAAGACCAAAATCTAAACTTCACCAAACCACCCAACTTTCAATGCTGGATTCACTGAAGTGCTTATTTCAGTGAGATAAGCACTTCACTTCGCCAAAATCCTAACCTCAACAAACGACTCAACTTTTGATGCTGGTTCCACTGAATTGCTTATTTCAGTGAGATTAGCACATCAGAAGGCCAAAATCTAAACATCACTAAACGACTCAACTTTTGATACTGATTTCACTGAAATGCTTATTTCAGTCAGATAAGCACATCAGAAGGCCAAAATCTCAACTTCACCAAACCACCCAACTTTCGATCCAGGATTTACACAAATGCTTATTTCAGTGAGATAAGCACTTCAGAAGACTAAAATCTTAACTTCACCAAACCACTCAACTTTCGATGCTGGGATCACTGAAGTGCCTATTTCAGTGAGATAAGCACTTCAGAAGACCAAAATCTAAACTTCACCAAACCACCCAACTTTCAATGCTGGGTTCACTGAAATGCTTCTTTCAGTGAGATAAGCACTTCAGAAGAACAAAATCTCAACATCTCAAAACCACTCAACTTTCGATGCTGGGTTCACTGAAGTGCTTATTTCAGTGAGATAAGCACTTCAGAAGACCAAAATCTCAACATCACCAAACCACTCAAATAAAACCACTCAAATTTCGATGCTGGGATCACTGAAGTGCCTATTTCAGTGAGATAAGCACTTCAGAAGAACAAAATCTCAACATCTCAAAATCACTCAACTTTCGATGCTGGGTGCACTGAAGTGCTTATTTCAGTGAGATAAGCACTTCAGAAGACCAAAATCTCAACATCACCAAACCACTCAAATTTCGATGCTGGGTTCACTGAAGTGCTTATTTCAGTGAGATAAGCACTTCAGAATGCCAAAATCCCAACCTCACCAAACGACTCAACTTTTGATGCTGGTTCCACTGAATTGCTTATTTCAGTGAGATAAGCACTTCAGAAGGCCAAAATCTAAACATCACTAAACGACTCAACTTTTGATACTGATTTCACTGAAATGCTTCTTTCAGTCAGATAAGCACATCAGAAGGCCAAAATCTCAACTTCACCAAACCACCCAACTTTCGATCCAGGATTTACACGAATGCTTATTTCAGTGAGATAAGCACTTCAGAAGACTAAAATCTTAACTTCACCAAACCACTCAACTTTCGATGCTGGTATCACTAAAGTGCTTATTTCAGTCAGATAAGCATTTCAGAAGAACAAAATCTCAACATCTCAAAACCACTCAACTTTCGATGCTGGGTTCACTGAAGTGCTTACTTAAGTGAGATAAGCACTTCAGAAGACCAAAATCTCAACATCACCAAACCACTCAAATTTCGATGCTGGGTTCACTGAAGTGCTTATTTCAGTGAGATAAGCACTTCAGAAGACCAAAATCTCAACTTCACCAAACAACCCAACTTTCAATGCTGGGTTCACTGAAGTGCTTATTTCAGTGAGATAAGTACTTCACTACGCCAAAATCCCAACCTCACCAAGCGACTCAACTTTTGATGCTGGTTGCACTGAATTGCTTATTTCAGTGAGATAAGCACTTCAGAAGGCCAAAATCTAAACTTCACTAAACGACTCAACTTTTGTTGCTGATTTCACTGAAATGCTTCTTTCAGTCAGATATTCACATCAGAAGGCCAAAATCTCAACTTCACCAAACCACCCAACTTTCGATCCAGGATATACCGAAAGGCTAATTTCAGTGAGATAAGCACTTCAGAAGACAAAAATCTAAACTTCACCAAACCACCCAACTTTCAATGCAGGGTTCACTGAAGTGTTTATTGCAGTGAGATAAGCACTTCAGAAGACCAAAAACTCAACTTCACAAAACCACTCAACTTTCGATGCTGGGCTCACTGCAGTGCTTATTTCAGTGAGATATGCACTTCAGAATGCCAAAATCCCAACTTCACCAAACGACTCAACTTTTGATACTGGTTTCACTGAAATGCTTCTTTCAGTCAGATAAGCACTTCAGAAGGCCAAAATCTCAACTTCACAAAACCAGACAACTTTCGATACTGGATTTACCCAAATGCTTATTGCAGTGAGATAAGCACTTCAGAAGACCAAAATCTAAACTTCACCAAAACACCCAACTTTCAATGCTGGGTTCACTGAAGTGCTAATTTCAGTGAGATAAGCACTTCAGAAGATCAAAATCTAAACATCTCAAAACCACTCAACTTTCGATGCTGTGTTCACTGAAGTGCTTATTTCAGTGAGATAAGCACTTCAGAAGACCAAAATCTAAACTTCACCAAACCACCCAACTTTCAATGCTGGGTTCACTGAAGTGCTTATTTCAGTGAGATAAGCACTTCAGAAGACCAAAATCTCAACATCACAAAACCACTCAAATTTCGATGCTGGGTTCACTGAAGTGCTTATTTCATTGAGATAAGCACTTCACTTCGCCAAAATCCCAACCTCACCAAACGACTCAACTTTTGATGCTGGTTCCACTGAATTGCTTATTTCAGTGAGATAAGCACTTCAGAAGACTAAAATCTTAACTTCACCAAACCACTCAACTTTCGATGCTGGTATCACTAAAGTGCTTATTTCAGTCAGATAAGCATTTCAGAAGAACAAAATCTCAACATCTCAAAACCACTCAACTTTCGATGCTGGGTTCACTGAAGTGCTTACTTCAGTGAGATAAGCACTTCAGAAGACCAAAGTCTCAACATCACCAAACCACTCAAATCTCGATGCTGGGTTCACTGAAGTGCATATTTCAGTGAGATAAGCACTTCAGAAGACCAAAATCTCAACTTCACCAAACAACCCAACTTTCAATGCTGGGTTCACTGAAGTGCTTATTTCAGTGAGATAAGTACTTCAACACGCCAAAATCCCAACCTCACCAAGCGACTCAACTTTTGATGCTGGTTCCACTGAATTGCTTATTTCAGTGAGATAAGCACTTCAGAAGGCCAAAATCTAAACTTCACTAAACGACTCAACTTTTGATGCTGATTTCACTGAAATGCTTCTTTCAGTCAGATATTCACATCAGAAGGCCAAAATCTCAACTTCACCAAACCACCCAACTTTCGATCCAGGATATACCCAAAGGCTAATTTCAGTGAGATCAGCACTTCAGAAGACAAAAATCTAAACTTCACCAAACCACTCAACTTTCGATGCTGGGATCCCTGAAGTGCTTATTTCAGTGAGATAAGCACTTCAGAAGAGCAAAAACTCAACTTCACAAAACCACTCAACTTTCGATGCTGGGCTCACTGCAGTGCTTATTTCAGTGAGATATGCACTTCAGAATGCCAAAATCCCAACCTCACCAAACGACTCAACTTTTGATACTGGTTTCACTGAAATGCTTCTTTCAGTCAGATAAGCACTTCAGAAGGCCAAAATCTCAACTTCACAAAACCAGCCAACTTTCGATACTGGATTTACCCAAATGCTTATTTCAGTAAAATAAGCACTTCAGAAGACCAAAATCTAAACATCTCAAAACCACTCAACTTTCGATGCTGGGTTCACTGAAGTGTTTATTTCAGTGAGATAAGCACTTCAGAAGACCAAAATCTCAACTTCACCAAACCACTCAACTTTCGATGCTGGGCTCACTGCAGTGCTTATTTCAGTGAGATAAGCACTTCAGAAGACCAAAATCCCAACCTCACCAAACGACTCAACTTTTGATACTGGTTTCACTGAATTGCTTATTTCAGTGAGATAAGCACTTCAGAAGGCCAAAATCTAAACTTCACAAACGACTCAACTTTTGATGCTGATTTCACTTAAATGCTTCTTTCAGTCAGATATTCACATCAGAAGGCCAAAATCTCCAATTCACCAAACCACCCAACTTTCGATCCAGGATATACCCAAAGGCTAATTTCAGTGTGATAAGCACTTCAGAAGACTAAAATCTAAACTTCACCAAACCACTCAACTTTCGATGCTGGGATCACTGAAGTGCTTATTTCAGTGAGATAAGCACTTCAGAAGAGCAGAAACTCAACTTCACAAAACCACTCAACTTTCGATGCTGGGCTCACTGCAGTGCTTATTTCAGTGAGATAAGCACTTCAGAAGACCAAAATCCCAACCTCACCAAACGACTCAACTTTTGATACTGGTTTCACTGAAATGCTTCTTTCAGTCAGATAAGCACTTCAGAAGGCCAAAATCTCAACTTCACAAAACCAGCCAACTTTCGATACTGGATTTACACAAATGCTTATTTCAGTGAGATAAGCACTTCAGAAGACCAAAATCTAAACTTCACCAAACCAACCAAATTTCAATGCTGGTTTCACTGAAGTGCTTATTGCAGAGAGATAAGCACTTCAGAAGATCAAAATCTAAACATCTCAAAACCACTCAACTTTCGATGCTGTGTTCACTGAAGTGCTTATTTCAGTGAGATAAGCACTTCAGAAGACCAAAATCTAAACTTCACCAAGCCACCCAACTTTCAATGCTGGGTTCACTGAAGTGCTTATTGCAGTGAGATAAGCACTTCAGAAGACCAAAATCTAAACTTCACCAATCCACCCAACTTTCAATGCTGGGTTCTCTGAAGTGCTTATTTCAGTGAGATAACCACTTCAGAAGACCAAAATCTCAACATCACAAAACCACTCAAATTTCGATGCTGGGTTCACTGAAGTGCTTATTTCAGTGAGATAAGCACTTCAGAAGACCAAAATCGAAACTTCACCAAACCATCCAACTTTAAATGCTGGGTTCACTGAAATGCTTCTTTCAGTCAGATAAGCACTTCAGAAGAACCAAATCTCAACATCTCAAAACCACTCAACTTTCGATGCTGGGTTCACTGAAGTGTTTATTTCAGTGAGATAAGCACTTCAGAAGACCAAAATCTAAACTTCACCAAACCATCCAACTTTAAATGTTGGGTTCACTGAAATGCTTCTTTCAGTGAGATAAGCACTTCAGAAGACCAAAATCTAAACTTCACCAAGCCACCCAACTTTCAATGCTGGGTTCACTGAAGTGCTTATTTCAGTGAGATAAGCACTTCAGAAGACCAAAATCTCAACTTCACCAAACAACCCAACTTTCAATGCTGGGTTCACTGAAGTGCTTATTTCAGTGAGATAAGTACTTCACTACGCCAAAATCCCAACCTCACCAAGCGACTCAACTTTTGATGCTGGTTGCACTGAATTGCTTATTTCAGTGAGATAAGCACTTCAGAAGGCCAAAATCTAAACTTCACTAAACGACTCAACTTTTGATGCTGATTTCACTGAAATGCTTCTTTCAGTCAGATATTCACATCAGAAGGCCAAAATCTCAACTTCACCAAACCACCCAACTTTCGATCCAGGATATACCGAAAGGCTAATTTCAGTGAGATAAGCACTTCAGAAGACAAAAATCTAAACTTCACCAAACCACCCAACTTTCAATGCTGGGTTCACTGAAGTGTTTATTGCAGTGAGATAAGCACTTCAGAAGACCAAAAACTCAACTTCACAAAACCACTCAACTTTCGATGCTGGGCTCACTGCAGTGCTTATTTCAGTGAGATATGCACTTCAGAATGCCAAAATCCCAACTTCACCAAACGACTCAACTTTTGATACTGGTTTCACTGAAATGCTTCTTTCAGTCAGATAAGCACTTCAGAAGGCCAAAATCTCAACTTCACAAAACCAGACAACTTTCGATACTGGATTTACCCAAATGCTTATTGCAGTGAGATAAGCACTTCAGAAGACCAAAATCTAAACTTCACCAAAACACCCAACTTTCAATGCTGGGTTCACTGAAGTGCTAATTTCAGTGAGATAAGCACTTCAGAAGATCAAAATCTAAACATCTCAAAACCACTCAACTTTCGATGCTGTGTTCACTGAAGTGCTTATTTCAGTGAGATAAGCACTTCAGAAGACCAAAATCTAAACTTCACCAAACCACCCAACTTTCAATGCTGGGTTCACTGAAGTGCTTATTTCAGTGAGATAAGCACTTCAGAAGACCAAAATCTCAACATCACAAAACCACTCAAATTTCGATGCTGGGTTCACTGAAGTGCTTATTTCATTGAGATAAGCACTTCACTTCGCCAAAATCCCAACCTCACCAAACGACTCAACTTTTGATGCTGGTTCCACTGAATTGCTTATTTCAGTGAGATAAGCACTTCAGAATGCCAAAATCCCAACCTCACCAAACGACTCAACTTTTGATACTGGTTTCACTGAAATGCTTATTTCAGTGAGATAAGCACTTCAGAAGACCAAAATCTAAACTTCACCAAACCACCCAACTTTCAATGCTGGGTTCACTGAAGTGCTTATTGCAGTGAGATAAGCACTTCAGAAGATCAAAATCTAAACATCTCAAAACCACTCAACTTTCGATGCTGTGTTCACTGAAGTGCTTATTTCAGTGAGATAAGCACTTCAGAAGACCAAAATTTAAACTTCACCAAGCCACCCAACTTTCAATGCTGGGTTCACTGAAGTGCTTATTGCAGTGAGATAAGCACTTCAGAAGACCAAAATCTAAACTTCACCAATCCACCCAACTTTCAATGCTGGGTTCTCTGAAGTGCTTATTTCAGTGAGTAAACCACTTCAGAAGACAAAAATATCAACATCACAAAACCACTCAAATTTCGATGCTGGGTTCACTGAAGTGCTTATTTCAGTGAGATAAGCACTTCAGAAGACTAAAATCTAAACTTCACCAAACAATCCAACTTTAAACGCTGGGTTCACTGAAATGCTTCTTTCAGTCAGATAAGCACTTCAGAAGAACAAAATCTCAACATCTCAAAACCACTCAACTTTCGATGCTGGGTTCACTGAAGTGTTTATTTCAGTGAGATAAGCACTTCAGAAGACCAAAATCTCAACTGAACAAACCACTCAAATTTCGATGCTGGGTTCACTGAAGTGCTTATTTCAGTGAGATAAGCACTTCAGTAGACCCAAATCTAAACTTCACCAATCCACCCAACTTTCAATGCTGGGTTCTCTGAAGTGCTTATTTCAGTGAGATAACCACTTCAGAAGACCAAAATCTCAACTTCACCAAACCACTCAACTTTCGATGCTGGGCTCACTGCAGTGCTTATTTCAGTGAGATAAGCACTTCAGAAGACCAAAATCCCAACCTCACCAAACGACTCAACTTTTGATACTGGTTTCACTGAATTGCTTATTTCAGTGAGATAAGCACTTCAGAAGGCCAAAATCTAAACTTCACTAAACGACTCAACTTTTGATGCTGATTTCACTGAAATGCTTCTTTCAGTCAGATATTCACATCAGAAGGCCAAAATCTCCAATTCACCAAACCACCCAACTTTCGATCCAGGATATACCCAAAGGCTAATTTCAGTGTGATAAGCACTTCAGAAGACTAAAATCTAAACTTCACCAAACCACTCAACTTTCGATGCTGGGATCACTGAAGTGCTTATTTCAGTGAGATAAGCACTTCAGAAGAGCAAAAACTCAACTTCACAAAACCACTCAACTTTCGATGCTGGGCTCACTGCAGTGCTTATTTCAGTGAGATAAGCTCTTCAGAAGACCAAAATCCCAACCTCACCAAACGACTCAACTTTTGATACTGGTTTCACTGAAATGCTTCTTTCAGTCAGATAAGCACTTCAGAAGGCCAAAATCTCAACTTCACAAAACCAGCCAACTTTCGATACTGGATTTACCCAAATGCTTATTTCAGAGATAAGCACTTCAGAAGACCAAAATCTAAACTTCACCAAACCAACCAACTTTCAATGCTGGGTTCACTGAAGTGCTTATTGCAGAGAGATAAGCACTTCAGAAGATCAAAATCTAAACATCTCAAAACCACTCAACTTTCGATGCTGTGTTCACTGAAGTGCTTATTTCAGTGAGATAAGCACTTCAGAAGACCAAAATCTAAACTTCACCAAGCCACCCAACTTTCAATGCTGGGTTCACTGAAGTGCTTATTGCAGTGAGATAAGCACTTCAGAAGACCAAAATCTAAACTTCACCAATCCACCCAACTTTCAATGCTGGGTTCTCTGAAGTGCTTATTTCAGTGAGATAACCACTTCAGAAGACCAAAATCTCAACATCACAAAACCACTCAAATTTCGATGCTGGGTTCACTGAAGTGCTTATTTCAGTGAGATAAGCACTTCAGAAGACCAAAATCGAAACTTCACCAAACCATCCAACTTTAAATGCTGGGTTCACTGAAATGCTTCTTTCAGTCAGATAAGCACTTCAGAAGAACCAAATCTCAACATCTCAAAACCACTCAACTTTCGATGCTGGGTTCACTGAAGTGTTTATTTCAGTGAGATAAGCACTTCAGAAGACCAAAATCTAAACTTCACCAAACCATCCAACTTTAAATGTTGGGTTCACTGAAATGCTTCTTTCAGTGAGATAAGCACTTCAGAAGACCAAAATCTAAACTTCACCAAACCACCCAACTTACAATGCTGGGTTCACTGAAGTGCTTATTTCAGTGAGATAAGCACTTCAGAAGACCAAAATCTCAACTTCACCAAACAACCCAACTTTCAATGCTGGGTTCACTGAAGTGCTTATTTCAGTGAGATAAGTACTTCACTACGCCAAAATCCCAACCTCTCCAAGCGACTCAACTTTTGATGCTGGTTGCACTGAATTGCTTATTTCAGTGAGATAAGCACTTCAGAAGGCCAAAATCTAAACTTCACTAAACGACTCAACTTTTGATGCTGATTTCACTGAAATGCTTCTTTCAGTCAGATATTCACATCAGAAGGCCAAAATCTCAACTTCACCAAACCACCCAACTTTCGATCCAAGATATACCGAAAGGCTAATTTCAGTGAGATAAGCACTTCAGAAGACAAAAATCTAAACTTCACCAAACCACCCAACTTTCAATGCTGGGTTCACTGAAGTGTTTATTGCAGTGAGAAAAGCACTTCAGAAGCCCAAAAACTCAACTTCACAAAACCACTCAACTTTCGATGCTGGGCTCACTGCAGTGCTTATTTCAGTGAGATATGCACTTCAGAATGCCAAAATCCCAACTTCACCAAACGACTCAACTTTTGATACTGGTTTCACTGAAATGCTTCTTTCAGTCAGATAAGCACTTCAGAAGGCCAAAATCTCAACTTCACAAAACCAGACAACTTTCGATACTGGATTTACCCAAATGCTTATTGCAGTGAGATAAGCACTTCAGAAGACCAAAATCTAAACTTCACCAAAACACCCAACTTTCAATGCTGGGTTCACTGAAGTGCTAATTTCAGTGAGATAAGCACTTCAGAAGATCAAAATCTAAACATCTCAAAACCACTCAACTTTCGATGCTGTGTTCACTGAAGTGCTTATTTCAGTGAGATAAGCACTTCAGAAGACCAAAATCTAAACTTCACCAAACCAACCAACTTTCAATGCTGGGTTCACTGAAGTGCTTATTTCATTGAGATAAGCACTTCACTTCGCCAAAATCCCAACCTCACCAAACGACTCAACTTTTGATGCTGGTTCCACTGAATTGCTTATTTCAGTGAGATAAGCACTTCAGAAGACCAAAATTTAAACTTCACCAAGCCACCCAACTTTCAATGCTGGGTTCACTGAAATGCTTATTTCAGTGAGATAAGCACTTCAGAAGACCAAAATCTAAACTTCACCAAACCACCCAACTTTCAATGCTGGGTTCACTGAAGTGCTTATTGCAGTGAGATAAGCACTTCAGAAGATCAAAATCTAAACATCTCAAAACCACTCAACTTTCGATGCTGTGTTCACTGAAGTGCTTATTTCAGTGAGATAAGCACTTCAGAAGACCAAAATTTAAACTTCACCAAGCCACCCAACTTTCAATGCTGGGTTCACTGAAGTGCTTATTGCAGTGAGATAAGCACTTCAGAAGACCAAAATCTAAACTTCACCAATCCACCCAACTTTCAATGCTGGGTTCTCTGAAGTGCTTATTTCAGTGAGTAAACCACTTCAGAAGACAAAAATATCAACATCACAAAACCACTCAAATTTCGATGCTGGGTTCACTGAAGTGCTTATTTCAGTGAGATAAGCACTTCAGAAGACCAAAATCTAAACTTCACCAAACAATCCAACTTTAAACGCTGGGTTCACTGAAATGCTTCTTTCAGTCAGATAAGCACTTCAGAAGAACAAAATCTCAACATCTCAAAACCACTCAACTTTCGATGCTGGGTTCACTGAAGTGTTTATTTCAGTGAGATAAGCACTTCAGAAGACCAAAATCTCAACTGAACAAACCACTCAAATTTCGATGCTGGGTTCACTGAAGTGCTTATTTCAGTGAGATAAGCACTTCAGTAGACCCAAATCTAAACTTCACCAATCCACCCAACTTTCAATGCTGGGTTCTCTGAAGTGCTTATTTCAGTGAGATAACCACTTCAGAAGACCAAAATCTCAACATCACTAAACCACTCAAATTTCGATGCTAGGTTCACTGAAGTGCTTATTTCAGTGAGATAAGCACTACAGAAGACCAAAATCTAAACTTCACCAAACCATCCAACTTTAAATGTTGGGTTCACAGAAATGCTTCTTTCAGTCAGATAAGCACTTCAGAAGGCCAAAGTCTCAACATCTCAAAACCACTCAACTTTCGATGCTGGGTTCACTGAAGTGTTTATTTCAGTGAGATAAGCACTTCAGAAGACCAAAATCTCAACTTCACCAAACCACTCAACTTTCGATGCTGGGCTCACTGCAGTGCTTATTTCAGTGAGATAAGCACTTCAGAAGACCAAAATCCCAACCTCACCAAACGACTCAACTTTTGATACTGGTTTCACTGAATTGCTTATTTCAGTGAGATAAGCACTTCAGAAGGCCAAAATCTAAACTTCACTAAACGACTCAACTTTTGATGCTGATTTCACTGAAATGCTTCTTTCAGTCAGATATTCACATCAGAAGGCCAAAATCTCCAATTCACCAAACCACCCAACTTTCGATCCAGGATATACCCAAAGGCTAATTTCAGTGTGATAAGCACTTCAGAAGACTAAAATCTAAACTTCACCAAACCACTCAACTTTCGATGCTGGGATCACTGAAGTGCTTATTTCAGTGAGATAAGCACTTCAGAAGAGCAAAAACTCAACTTCACAAAACCACTCAACTTTCGATGCTGGGCTCACTGCAGTGCTTATTTCAGTGAGATAAGCTCTTCAGAAGACCAAAATCCCAACCTCACCAAACGACTCAACTTTTGATACTGGTTTCACTGAAATGCTTCTTTCAGTCAGATAAGCACTTCAGAAGGCCAAAATCTCAACTTCACAAAACCAGCCAACTTTCGATACTGGATTTACCCAAATGCTTATTTCAGAGATAAGCACTTCAGAAGACCAAAATCTAAACTTCACCAAACCAACCAACTTTCAATGCTGGGTTCACTGAAGTGCTTATTGCAGAGAGATAAGCACTTCAGAAGATCAAAATCTAAACATCTCAAAACCACTCAACTTTCGATGCTGTGTTCACTGAAGTGCTTATTTCAGTGAGATAAGCACTTCAGAAGACCAAAATCTAAACTTCACCAAGCCACCCAACTTTCAATGCTGGGTTCACTGAAGTACTTATTGCAGTGAGATAAGCACTTCAGAAGACCAAAATCTAAACTTCACCAATCCACCCAACTTTCAATGCTGGGTTCTCTGAAGTGCTTATTTCAGTGAGATAACCACTTCAGAAGACCAAAATCTCAACATCACAAAACCACTCAAATTTCGATGCTGGGTTCACTGAAGTGCTTATTTCAGTGAGATAAGCACTTCAGAAGACCAAAATCGAAACTTCACCAAACCATCCAACTTTAAATGCTGGGTTCACTGAAATGCTTCTTTCAGTCAGATAAGCACTTCAGAAGAACCAAATCTCAACATCTCAAAACCACTCAACTTTCGATGCTGGGTTCACTGAAGTGTTTATTTCAGTGAGATAAGCACTTCAGAAGACCAAAATCTAAACTTCACCAAACCATCCAACTTTAAATGTTGGGTTCACTGAAATGCTTCTTTCAGTGAGATAAGCACTTCAGAAGACCAAAATCTAAACTTCACCAAACCACCCAACTTACAATGCTGGGTTCACTGAAGTGCTTATTTCAGTGAGATAAGCACTTCAGAAGACCAAAATCTCAACTTCACCAAACAACCCAACTTTCAATGCTGGGTTCACTGAAGTGCTTATTTCAGTGAGATAAGTACTTCACTACGCCAAAATCCCAACCTCTCCAAGCGACTCAACTTTTGATGCTGGTTGCACTGAATTGCTTATTTCAGTGAGATAAGCACTTCAGAAGGCCAAAATCTAAACTTCACTAAACGACTCAACTTTTGATGCTGATTTCACTGAAATGCTTCTTTCAGTCAGATATTCACATCAGAAGGCCAAAATCTCAACTTCACCAAACCACCCAACTTTCGATCCAAGATATACCGAAAGGCTAATTTCAGTGAGATAAGCACTTCAGAAGACAAAAATCTAAACTTCACCAAACCACCCAACTTTCAATGCTGGGTTCACTGAAGTGTTTATTGCAGTGAGAAAAGCACTTCAGAAGCCCAAAAACTCAACTTCACAAAACCACTCAACTTTCGATGCTGGGCTCACTGCAGTGCTTATTTCAGTGAGATATGCACTTCAGAATGCCAAAATCCCAACTTCACCAAACGACTCAACTTTTGATACTGGTTTCACTGAAATGCTTCTTTCAGTCAGATAAGCACTTCAGAAGGCCAAAATCTCAACTTCACAAAACCAGACAACTTTCGATACTGGATTTACCCAAATGCTTATTGCAGTGAGATAAGCACTTCAGAAGACCAAAATCTAAACTTCACCAAAACACCCAACTTTCAATGCTGGGTTCACTGAAGTGCTAATTTCAGTGAGATAAGCACTTCAGAAGATCAAAATCTAAACATCTCAAAACCACTCAACTTTCGATGCTGTGTTCACTGAAGTGCTTATTTCAGTGAGATAAGCACTTCAGAAGACCAAAATCTAAACTTCACCAAACCAACCAACTTTCAATGCTGGGTTCACTGAAGTGCTTATTTCATTGAGATAAGCACTTCACTTCGCCAAAATCCCAACCTCACCAAACGACTCAACTTTTGATGCTGGTTCCACTGAATTGCTTATTTCAGTGAGATAAGCACTTCAGAAGACCAAAATTTAAACTTCACCAAGCCACCCAACTTTCAATGCTGGGTTCACTGAAATGCTTATTTCAGTGAGATAAGCACTTCAGAAGACCAAAATCTAAACTTCACCAAACCACCCAACTTTCAATGCTGGGTTCACTGAAGTGCTTATTGCAGTGAGATAAGCACTTCAGAAGATCAAAATCTAAACATCTCAAAACCACTCAACTTTCGATGCTGTGTTCACTGAAGTGCTTATTTCAGTGAGATAAGCACTTCAGAAGACCAAAATTTAAACTTCACCAAGCCACCCAACTTTCAATGCTGGGTTCACTGAAGTGCTTATTGCAGTGAGATAAGCACTTCAGAAGACCAAAATCTAAACTTCACCAATCCACCCAACTTTCAATGCTGGGTTCTCTGAAGTGCTTATTTCAGTGAGTAAACCACTTCAGAAGACAAAAATATCAACATCACAAAACCACTCAAATTTCGATGCTGGGTTCACTGAAGTGCTTATTTCAGTGAGATAAGCACTTCAGAAGACCAAAATCTAAACTTCACCAAACAATCCAACTTTAAACGCTGGGTTCACTGAAATGCTTCTTTCAGTCAGATAAGCACTTCAGAAGAACAAAATCTCAACATCTCAAAACCACTCAACTTTCGATGCTGGGTTCACTGAAGTGCTTATTTCAGTGAGATAAGCACTTCAGAAGACCAAAATCTCAACTGAACAAACCACTCAAATTTCGATGCTGGGTTCACTGAAGTGCTTATTTCAGTGAGATAAGCACTTCAGTAGACCCAAATCTAAACTTCACCAATCCACCCAACTTTCAATGCTGGGTTCTCTGAAGTGCTTATTTCAGTGAGATAACCACTTCAGAAGACCAAAATCTCAACATCACTAAACCACTCAAATTTCGATGCTAGGTTCACTGAAGTGCTTATTTCAGTGAGATAAGCACTACAGAAGACCAAAATCTAAACTTCACCAAACCATCCAACTTTAAATGTTGGGTTCACAGAAATGCTTCTTTCAGTCAGATAAGCACTTCAGAAGGCCAAAGTCTCAACATCTCAAAACCACTCAACTTTCGATGCTGGGTTCACTGAAGTGTTTATTTCAGTGAGATAAGCACTTCAGAAGACCAAAATCTCAACTTCACCAAACCACTCAACTTTCGATGCTGGGCTCACTGCAGTGCTTATTTCAGTGAGATAAGCACTTCAGAAGACCAAAATCCCAACCTCACCAAACGACTCAACTTTTGATACTGGTTTCACTGAATTGCTTATTTCAGTGAGATAAGCACTTCAGAAGGCCAAAATCTAAACTTCACTAAACGACTCAACTTTTGATGCTGATTTCACTGAAATGCTTCTTTCAGTCAGATATTCACATCAGAAGGCCAAAATCTCCAATTCACCAAACCACCCAACTTTCGATCCAGGATATACCCAAAGGCTAATTTCAGTGTGATAAGCACTTCAGAAGACTAAAATCTAAACTTCACCAAACCACTCAACTTTCGATGCTGGGATCACTGAAGTGCTTATTTCAGTGAGATAAGCACTTCAGAAGAGCAAAAACTCAACTTCACAAAACCACTCAACTTTCGATGCTGGGCTCACTGCAGTGCTTATTTCAGTGAGATAAGCTCTTCAGAAGACCAAAATCCCAACCTCACCAAACGACTCAACTTTTGATACTGGTTTCACTGAAATGCTTCTTTCAGTCAGATAAGCACTTCAGAAGGCCAAAATCTCAACTTCACAAAACCAGCCAACTTTCGATACTGGATTTACCCAAATGCTTATTTCAGAGATAAGCACTTCAGAAGACCAAAATCTAAACTTCACCAAACCAACCAACTTTCAATGCTGGGTTCACTGAAGTGCTTATTGCAGAGAGATAAGCACTTCAGAAGATCAAAATCTAAACATCTCAAAACCACTCAACTTTCGATGCTGTGTTCACTGAAGTGCTTATTTCAGTGAGATAAGCACTTCAGAAGACCAAAATCTAAACTTCACCAAGCCACCCAACTTTCAATGCTGGGTTCACTGAAGTGCTTATTGCAGTGAGATAAGCACTTCAGAAGACCAAAATCTAAACTTCACCAATCCACCCAACTTTCAATGCTGGGTTCTCTGAAGTGCTTATTTCAGTGAGATAAGCACTTCAGAAGACCAAAATCTAAACTTCACCAAACCATCCAACTTTAAATGCTGGGTTCACTGAAATGCTTCTTTCAGTCAGATAAGCACTTCAGAAGAACCAAATCTCAACATCTCAAAACCACTCAACTTTCGATGCTGGGTTCACTGAAGTGTTTATTTCAGTGAGATAAGCACTTCAGAAGACCAAAATCTAAACTTCACCAAACCATCCAACTTTAAATGTTGGGTTCACTGAAATGCTTCTTTCAGTGAGATAAGCACTTCAGAAGACCAAAATCTAAACTTCACCAAACCACCCAACTTACAATGCTGGGTTCACTGAAGTGCTTATTTCAGTGAGATAAGCACTTCAGAAGACCAAAATCTCAACTTCACCAAACAACCCAACTTTCAATGCTGGGTTCACTGAAGTGCTTATTTCAGTGAGATAAGTACTTCACTACGCCAAAATCCCAACCTCACCAAGCGACTCAACTTTTGATGCTGGTTGCACTGAATTGCTTATTTCAGTGAGATAAGCACTTCAGAAGGCCAAAATCTAAACTTCACTAAACGACTCAACTTTTGATGCTGATTTCACTGAAATGCTTCTTTCAGTCAGATATTCACATCAGAAGGCCAAAATCTCAACTTCACCAAACCACCCAACTTTCGATCCAAGATATACCGAAAGGCTAATTTCAGTGAGATAAGCACTTCAGAAGACAAAAATCTAAACTTCACCAAACCACCCAACTTTCAATGCTGGGTTCACTGAAGTGTTTATTGCAGTGAGAAAAGCACTTCAGAAGCCCAAAAACTCAACTTCACAAAACCACTCAACTTTCGATGCTGGGCTCACTGCAGTGCTTATTTCAGTGAGATATGCACTTCAGAATGCCAAAATCCCAACTTCACCAAACGACTCAACTTTTGATACTGGTTTCACTGAAATGCTTCTTTCAGTCAGATAAGCACTTCAGAAGGCCAAAATCTCAACTTCACAAAACCAGACAACTTTCGATACTGGATTTACCCAAATGCTTATTGCAGTGAGATAAGCACTTCAGAAGACCAAAATCTAAACTTCACCAAAACACCCAACTTTCAATGCTGGGTTCACTGAAGTGCTAATTTCAGTGAGATAAGCACTTCAGAAGATCAAAATCTAAACATCTCAAAACCACTCAACTTTCGATGCTGTGTTCACTGAAGTGCTTATTTCAGTGAGATAAGCACTTCAGAAGACCAAAATCTAAACTTCACCAAACCAACCAACTTTCAATGCTGGGTTCACTGAAGTGCTTATTTCATTGAGATAAGCACTTCACTTCGCCAAAATCCCAACCTCACCAAACGACTCAACTTTTGATGCTGGTTCCACTGAATTGCTTATTTCAGTGAGATAAGCACTTCAGAAGACCAAAATTTAAACTTCACCAAGCCAACCAACTTTCAATGCTGGGTTCACTGAAGTGCTTATTTCAGTGAGATAAGCACTTCAGAAGACCAAAATCTAAACTTCACCAATCCACCCAACTTTCAATGCTGGGTTCTCTGAAGTGCTTATTTCAGTGAGATAACCACTTCAGAAGACAAAAATCTCAACATCACAAAACCACTCAAATTTCGATGCAGGGTTCACTGAAGTGCTTATTTCAGTGAGATAAGCACTTCAGAAGACCAAAATCTAAACTTCACCAAACAATCCAACTTTAAACGCTGGGTTCACTGAAATGCTTCTTTCAGTCAGATAAGCACTTCAGAAGAACAAAATCTCAACATCTCAAAACCACTCAACTTTCGATGCTGGGTTCACTGAAGTGTTTATTTCAGTGAGATAAGCACTTCAGAAGACCAAAATCTCAACTGAACAAACCACTCAAATTTCGATGCTGGGTTCACTGAAGTGCTTATTTCAGTGAGATAAGCACTTCAGAAGACCCAAATCTAAACTTCACCAATCCACCCAACTTTCAATGCTGGGTTCTCTGAAGTGCTTATTTCAGTGAGATAACCACTTCAGAAGACCAAAATGTCAACATCACAAAACCACTCAAATTTCGATGCTGGTTTCACTGAAGTGCTTATTTCAGTGAGATAAGCACTACAGAAGACCAAAATCTAAACTTCACCAAACCATCCAACTTTAAATGTTGGGTTCACTGAAATGCTTCTTTCAGTCAGATAAGCACTTCAGAAGGCCAAAGTCTCAACATCTCAAAACCACTCAACTTTCGATGCTGGGTTCACTGAAGTGTTTATTTCAGTGAGATAAGCACTTCAGAAGACCAAAATCTCAACTTCACCAAACCACTCAACTTTCGATGCTGGGCTCACTGCAGTGCTTATTTCAGTGAGATAAGCACTTCAGAAGACCAAAATCCCAACCTCACCAAACGACTCAACTTTTGATACTGGTTTCACTGAATTGCTTATTTCAGTGAGATAAGCACTTCAGAAGGCCAAAATCTAAACTTCACTAAACGACTCAACTTTTGATGCTGATTTCACTGAAATGCTTCTTTCAGTCAGATATTCACATCAGAAGGCCAAAATCTCCAATTCACCAAACCACCCAACTTTCGATCCAGGATATACCCAAAGGCTAATTTCAGTGTGATAAGCACTTCAGAAGACTAAAATCTAAACTTCACCAAACCACTCAACTTTCGATGCTGGGATCACTGAAGTGCTTATTTCAGTGAGATAAGCACTTCAGAAGAGCAAAAACTCAACTTCACAAAACCACTCAACTTTCGATGCTGGGCTCACTGCAGTGCTTATTTCAGTGAGATAAGCACTTCAGAAGACCAAAATCCCAACCTCACCAAACGACTCAACTTTTGATACTGGTTTCACTGAAATGCTTCTTTCAGTCAGATAAGCACTTCAGAAGGCCAAAATCTCAACTTCACAAAACCAGCCAACTTTCGATACTGGATTTACCCAAATGCTTATTTCAGTGAGATAAGCACTTCAGAAGACCAAAATCTAAACTTCACCAAACCAACCAACTTTCAATGCTGGGTTCACTGAAGTGCTTATTGCAGAGAGATAAGCACTTCAGAAGATCAAAATCTAAACATCTCAAAACCACTCAACTTTCGATGCTGTGTTCACTGAAGTGCTTATTTCAGTGAGATAAGCACTTCAGAAGACCAAAATCTAAACTTCACCAAGCCACCCAACTTTCAATGCTGGGTTCACTGAAGTGCTTATTGCAGTGAGATAAGCACTTCAGAAGACCAAAATCTAAACTTCACCAATCCACCCAACTTTCAATGCTGGGTTCTCTGAAGTGCTTATTTCAGTGAGATAACCACTTCAGAAGACCAAAATCTCAACATCACAAAACCACTCAAATTTCGATGCTGGGTTCACTGAAGTGCTTATTTCAGTGAGATAAGCACTTCAGAAGACCAAAATCGAAACTTCACCAAACCATCCAACTTTAAATGCTGGGTTCACTGAAATGCTTCTTTCAGTCAGATAAGCACTTCAGAAGAACCAAATCTCAACATCTCAAAACCACTCAACTTTCGATGCTGGGTTCACTGAAGTGTTTATTTCAGTGAGATAAGCACTTCAGAAGACCAAAATCTAAACTTCACCAAACCATCCAACTTTAAATGTTGGGTTCACTGAAATGCTTCTTTCAGTGAGATAAGCACTTCAGAAGACCAAAATCTAAACTTCACCAAACCACCCAACTTTCAATGCTGGGTTCACTGAAGTGCTTATTTCAGTGAGATAAGCACTTCAGAAGACCAAAATCTCAACTTCACCAAACAACCCAACTTTCAATGCTGGGTTCACTGAAGTGCTTATTTCAGTGAGATAAGTACTTCACTACGCCAAAATCCCAACCTCACCAAGCGACTCAACTTTTGATGCTGGTTGCACTGAATTTCTTATTTCAGTGAGATAAGCACTTCAGAAGGCCAAAATCTAAACTTCACTAAACGACTCAACTTTTGATGCTGATTTCACTGAAATGCTTCTTTCAGTCAGATATTCACATCAGAAGGCCAAAATCTCAACTTCACCAAACCACCCAACTTTCGATCCAGGATATACCGAAAGGCTAATTTCAGTGAGATAAGCACTTCAGAAGACAAAAATCTAAACTTCACCAAACCACCCAACTTTCAATGCTGGGTT
Source organism: Stegostoma tigrinum (assembly GCF_030684315.1). NCBI lineage: Eukaryota > Metazoa > Chordata > Chondrichthyes > Orectolobiformes > Stegostomatidae > Stegostoma > Stegostoma tigrinum. The sequence continues at coordinate 217,340 of NW_026728674.1, read as the reverse complement.
CACTGAAGTGTTTATTGCAGTGAGATAAGCACTTCAGAAGACCAAAAACTCAACTTCACAAAACCACTCAACTTTCGATGCTGGGCTCACTGCAGTGCTTATTTCAGTGAGATATGCACTTCAGAATGCCAAAATCCCAACTTCACCAAACGACTCAACTTTTGATACTGGTTTCACTGAAATGCTTCTTTCAGTCAGATAAGCACTTCAGAAGGCCAAAATCTCAACTTCACAAAACCAGACAACTTTCGATACTGGATTTACCCAAATGCTTATTGCAGTGAGATAAGCACTTCAGAAGACCAAAATCTAAACTTCACCAAAACACCCAACTTTCAATGCTGGGTTCACTGAAGTGCTAATTTCAGTGAGATAAGCACTTCAGAAGATCAAAATCTAAACATCTCAAAACCACTCAACTTTCGATGCTGTGTTCACTGAAGTGCTTATTTCAGTGAGATAAGCACTTCAGAAGACCAAAATCTAAACTTCACCAAACCACCCAACTTTCAATGCTGGGTTCACTGAAGTGCTTATTTCAGTGAGATAAGCACTTCAGAAGACCAAAATCTCAACATCACAAAACCACTCAAATTTCGATGCTGGGTTCACTGAAGTGCTTATTTCATTGAGATAAGCACTTCACTTCGCCAAAATCCCAACCTCACCAAACGACTCAACTTTTGATGCTGGTTCCACTGAAGTGCTTATTTCAGTGAGATAAGCACTTCAGAAGACCAAAATCTAAACATCACTAATCGACTCAACTTTTGATGCTGATTTCACTGAAATGCTTCTTTCAGTCAGATAAGCACATCAGAAGGCCAAAATCTCAACTTCACCAAACCACCCAAATTTCGATCCAGGATTTACACAAATGCTTATTTCAGTGAGATAAGCACTTCAGAAGACTAAAATCTTAACTTCACCAAACCACTCAACTTTCGATGCTGGGATCACTGAAGTGCTTATTTCAGTGAGATAAGCACTTCAGAAGAACAAAATCTCAACATCTCAAAACCACTCAACTTTCGATGCTGGGTGCACTGAAGTGCTTATTTCAGTGAGATAAGCACTTCAGAAGACCAAAATCTCAACATCACCAAAACACTCAAATTTCGATGCTGGGTTCACTGAAGTGCTTATTTCAGTGAGATAAGCACTTCAGAATGCCTAAATCCCAACCTCACCAAACGACTCAAGTTTTGATGCTGGTTCCACTGAATTGCTTATTTCAGTGAGATAAGCACTTCAGAAGGCCAAAATCTAAACATCACTAAACGACTCAACTTTTGATACTGATTTCACTGAAATGCTTCTTTCAGTCAGATAAGCACATCAGAAGGCCAAAATCTCAACTTCACCAAACCACCCAACTTTCGATCCAGGATTTACACAAATGCTTATTTCAGTGAGATAAGCACTTCAGAAGACTAAAATCTTAACTTCACCAAACCACTCAACTTTCGATGCTGGTATCACTAAAGTGCTTATTTCAGTCAGATAAGCATTTCAGAAGAACAAAATCTCAACATCTCAAAACCACTCAACTTTCGATGCTGGGTTCACTGAAGTGCTTACTTAAGTGAGATAAGCACTTCAGAAGACCAAAATCTCAACATCACCAAACCACTCAAATTTCGATGCTGGGTTCACTGAAGTGCTTATTTCAGTGAGATAAGCACTTCAGAAGACCAAAATCTCAACTTCACCAAACAACCCAACTTTCAATGCTGGGTTCACTGAAGTGCTTATTTCAGTGAGATAAGTACTTCACTACGCCAAAATCCCAACCTCACCAAGCGACTCAACTTTTGATGCTGGTTGCACTGAATTGCTTATTTCAGTGAGATAAGCACTTCAGAAGGCCAAAATCTAAACTTCACTAAACGACTCAACTTTTGATGCTGATTTCACTGAAATGCTTCTTTCAGTCAGATATTCACATCAGAAGGCCAAAATCTCAACTTCACCAAACCACCCAACTTTCGATCCAGGATATACCGAAAGGCTAATTTCAGTGAGATAAGCACTTCAGAAGACAAAAATCTAAACTTCACCAAACCACCCAACTTTCAATGCAGGGTTCACTGAAGTGTTTATTGCAGTGAGATAAGCACTTCAGAAGACCAAAAACTCAACTTCACAAAACCACTCAACTTTCGATGCTGGGCTCACTGCAGTGCTTATTTCAGTGAGATATGCACTTCAGAATGCCAAAATCCCAACTTCACCAAACGACTCAACTTTTGATACTGGTTTCACTGAAATGCTTCTTTCAGTCAGATAAGCACTTCAGAAGGCCAAAATCTCAACTTCACAAAACCAGACAACTTTCGATACTGGATTTACCCAAATGCTTATTGCAGTGAGATAAGCACTTCAGAAGACCAAAATCTAAACTTCACCAAAACACCCAACTTTCAATGCTGGGTTCACTGAAGTGCTAATTTCAGTGAGATAAGCACTTCAGAAGATCAAAATCTAAACATCTCAAAACCACTCAACTTTCGATGCTGTGTTCACTGAAGTGCTTATTTCAGTGAGATAAGCACTTCAGAAGACCAAAATCTCAACATCACAAAACCACTCAAATTTCGATGCTGGGTTCACTGAAGTGCTTATTTCAGTGAGATAAGCACTACAGAAGACCAAAATCTAAACTTCACCAAACCATCCAACTTTAAATGTTGGGTTCACTGAAATGCTTCTTTCAGTCAGATAAGCACTTCAGAAGGCCAAAGTCTCAACATCTCAAAACCACTCAACTTTCGATGCTGGGTTCACTGAAGTGTTTATTTCAGTGAGATAAGCACTTCAGAAGACCAAAATCTCAACTTCATCAAACCACTCAACTTTCGATGCTGGGCTCACTGCAGTGCTTATTTCAGTGAGATAAGCACTTCAGAAGACCAAAATCCCAACCTCACCAAACGACTCAACTTTTGATACTGGTTTCACTGAATTGCTTATTTCAGTGAGATAAGCACTTCAGAAGGCCAAAATCTAAACTTCACAAACGACTCAACTTTTGATGCTGATTTCACTTAAATGCTTCTTTCAGTCAGATATTCACATCAGAAGGCCAAAATCTCCAATTCACCAAACCACCCAACTTTCGATCCAGGATATACCCAAAGGCTAATTTCAGTGTGATAAGCACTTCAGAAGACTAAAATCTAAACTTCACCAAACCACTCAACTTTCGATGCTGGGATCACTGAAGTGCTTATTTCAGTGAGATAAGCACTTCAGAAGAGCAAAAACTCAACTTCACAAAACCACTCAACTTTCGATGCTGGGCTCACTGCAGTGCTTATTTCAGTGAGATAAGCACTTCAGAAGACCAAAATCCCAACCTCACCAAACGACTCAACTTTTGATACTGGTTTCACTGAAATGCTTCTTTCAGTCAGATAAGCACTTCAGAAGGCCAAAATCTCAACTTCACAAAACCAGCCAACTTTCGATACTGGATTTACCCAAATGCTTATTTCAGTGAGATAAGCACTTCAGAAGACCAAAATCTAAACTTCACCAAACCAACCAAATTTCAATGCTGGTTTCACTGAAGTGCTTATTGCAGAGAGATAAGCACTTCAGAAGATCAAAATCTAAACATCTCAAAACCACTCAACTTTCGATGCTGTGTTCACTGAAGTGCTTATTTCAGAGAGATAAGCACTTCAGAAGACCAAAATCTAAACTTCACCAAGCCACCCAACTTTCAATGCTGGGTTCACTGAAGTGCTTATTGCAGTGAGATAAGCACTTCAGAAGACCAAAATCTAAACTTCACCAATCCACCCAACTTTCAATGCTGGGTTCTCTGAAGTGCTTATTTCAGTGAGATAACCACTTCAGAAGACCAAAATCTCAACATCACAAAACCACTCAAATTTCGATGCTGGGTTCACTGAAGTGCTTATTTCAGTGAGATAAGCACTTCAGAAGACCAAAATCGAAACTTCACCAAACCATCCAACTTTAAATGCTGGGTTCACTGAAATGCTTCTTTCAGTCAGATAAGCACTTCAGAAGAACCAAATCTCAACATCTCAAAACCACTCAACTTTCGATGCTGGGTTCACTGAAGTGTTTATTTCAGTGAGATAAGCACTTCAGAAGACCAAAATCTAAACTTCACCAAACCATCCAACTTTAAATGTTGGGTTCACTGAAATGCTTCTTTCAGTGAGATAAGCACTTCAGAAGACCAAAATCTAAACTTCACCAAACCACCCAACTTTCAATGCTGGGTTCACTGAAGTGCTTATTTCAGTGAGATAAGCACTTCAGAAGACCAAAATCTCAACTTCACCAAACAACCCAACTTTCAATGCTGGGTTCACTGAAGTGCTTATTTCAGTGAGATAAGTACTTCACTACGCCAAAATCCCAACCTCACCAAGCGACTCAACTTTTGATGCTGGTTGCACTGAATTGCTTATTTCAGTGAGATAAGCACTTCAGAAGGCCAAAATCTAAACTTCACTAAACGACTCAACTTTTGATGCTGATTTCACTGAAATGCTTCTTTCAGTCAGATATTCACATCAGAAGGCCAAAATCTCAACTTCACCAAACCACCCAACTTTCGATCCAGGATATACCGAAAGGCTAATTTCAGTGAGATAAGCACTTCAGAAGACAAAAATCTAAACTTCACCAAACCACCCAACTTTCAATGCTGGGTTCACTGAAGTGTTTATTGCAGTGAGATAAGCACTTCAGAAGACCAAAAACTCAACTTCACAAAACCACTCAACTTTCGATGCTGGGCTCACTGCAGTGCTTATTTCAGTGAGATAAGCACTTCAGAAGACCAAAATCCCAACCTCACCAAACGACTCAACTTTTGATACTGGTTTCACTGAATTGCTTATTTCAGTGAGATAAGCACTTCAGAAGGCCAAAATCTAAACTTCACAAACGACTCAACTTTTGATGCTGATTTCACTTAAATGCTTCTTTCAGTCAGATATTCACATCAGAAGGCCAAAATCTCCAATTCACCAAACCACCCAACTTTCGATCCAGGATATACCCAAAGGCTAATTTCAGTGTGATAAGCACTTCAGAAGACTAAAATCTAAACTTCACCAAACCACTCAACTTTCGATGCTGGGATCACTGAAGTGCTTATTTCAGTGAGATAAGCACTTCAGAAGAGCAAAAACTCAACTTCACAAAACCACTCAACTTTCGATGCTGGGCTCACTGCAGTGCTTATTTCAGTGAGATAAGCACTTCAGAAGACCAAAATCCCAACCTCACCAAACGACTCAACTTTTGATACTGGTTTCACTGAAATGTTTCTTTCAGTCAGATAAGCACTTCAGAAGGCCAAAATCTCAACTTCACAAAACCAGCCAACTTTCGATACTGGATTTACCCAAATGCTTATTGCAGTGAGATAAGCACTTCAGAAGACCAAAATCTAAACTTCACCAAAACACCCAACTTTCAATGCTGGGTTCACTGAAGTGCTTATTTCACTGAGATAAGCACTTCAGAAGACCAAAATCTAAACTTCACCAAACCACCCAACTTTCAATGCTGGGTTCACTGAAGTGCTTATTTCAGTGAGATAAGCACTTCAGAATGCCAAAATCCCAACCTCACCAAACGACTCAACTTTTGATGCTGGTTCCACTGAATTGCTTATTTCAGTGAGATAAGCACTTCAGAAGGCCAAAATCTAAACATCACTAAACGACTCAACTTTTGATACTGATTTCACTGAAATGCTTCTTTCAGTCAGATAAGCACATCAGAAGGCCAAAATCTCAACTTCACCAAACCACCCAACTTTCGATCCAGGATTTACACAAATGCTTATTTCAGTGAGATAAGCACTTCAGAAGACTAAAATCTTAACTTCACCAAACCACTCAACTTTCGATGCTGGTATCACTAAAGTGCTTATTTCAGTCAGATAAGCATTTCAGAAGAACAAAATCTCAACATCTCAAAACCACTCAACTTTCGATGCTGGGTTCACTGAAGTGCTTACTTAAGTGAGATAAGCACTTCAGAAGACCAAAATCTCAACATCACCAAACCACTCAAATTTCGATGCTGGGTTCACTGAAATGCTTCTTTCAGTCAGATAAGCACTTCAGAAGGCCAAAATCTCAACTTCACAAAACCAGCCAACTTTCGATACTGGATTTACCCAAATGCTTATTTCAGTGAGATAAGCACTTCAGAAGACCAAAATCTAAACTTCACCAAACCAACCAACTTTCAATGCTGGTTTCACTGAAGTGCTTATTGCAGAGAGATAAGCACTTCAGAAGATCAAAATCTAAACATCTCAAAACCACTCAACTTTCGATGCTGTGTTCACTGAAGTGCTTATTTCAGTGAGATAAGCACTTCAGAAGACCAAAATCTAAACTTCACCAAGCCACCCAACTTTCAATGCTGGGTTCACTGAAGTGCTTATTGCAGTGAGATAAGCACTTCAGAAGACCAAAATCTAAACTTCACCAATCCACCCAACTTTCAATGCTGGGTTCTCTGAAGTGCTTATTTCAGTGAGATAACCACTTCAGAAGACCAAAATCTCAACATCACAAAACCACTCAAATTTCGATGCTGGGTTCACTGAAGTGCTTATTTCAGTGAGATAAGCACTTCAGAAGACCAAAATCGAAACTTCACCAAACCATCCAACTTTAAATGCTGGGTTCACTGAAATGCTTCTTTCAGTCAGATAAGCACTTCAGAAGAACCAAATCTCAACATCTCAAAACCACTCAACTTTCGATGCTGGGTTCACTGAAGTGTTTATTTCAGTGAGATAAGCACTTCAGAAGACCAAAATCTAAACTTCACCAAACCATCCAACTTTAAATGTTGGGTTCACTGAAATGCTTCTTTCAGTGAGATAAGCACTTCAGAAGACCAAAATCTAAACTTCACCAAACCACCCAACTTTCAATGCTGGGTTCACTGAAGTGCTTATTTCAGTGAGATAAGCACTTCAGAAGACCAAAATCTCAACTTCACCAAACAACCCAACTTTCAATGCTGGGTTCACTGAAGTGCTTATTTCAGTGAGATAAGTACTTCACTACGCCAAAATCCCAACCTCACCAAGCGACTCAACTTTTGATGCTGGTTGCACTGAATTGCTTATTTCAGTGAGATAAGCACTTCAGAAGGCCAAAATCTAAACTTCACTAAACGACTCAACTTTTGATGCTGATTTCACTGAAATGCTTCTTTCAGTCAGATATTCACATCAGAAGGCCAAAATCTCAACTTCACCAAACCACCCAACTTTCGATCCAGGATATACCGAAAGGCTAATTTCAGTGAGATAAGCACTTCAGAAGACAAAAATCTAAACTTCACCAAACCACCCAACTTTCAATGCTGGGTTCACTGAAGTGTTTATTGCAGTGAGATAAGCACTTCAGAAGACCAAAAACTCAACTTCACAAAACCACTCAACTTTCGATGCTGGGCTCACTGCAGTGCTTATTTCAGTGAGATAAGCACTTCAGAAGACCAAAATCCCAACCTCACCAAACGACTCAACTTTTGATACTGGTTTCACTGAAATGCTTCTTTCAGTCAGATAAGCACTTCAGAAGGCCAAAATCTCCACTTCACAAAACCACTCAACTTTCGATGCTGGGCTCACTGCAGTGCTTATTTCAGTGAGATAAGCACTTCAGAAGACCAAAATCCCAACCTCACCAAACGACTCAACTTTTGATACTGGTTTCACTGAATTGCTTATTTCAGTGAGATAAGCACTTCAGAAGGCCAAAATCTAAACTTCACAAACGACTCAACTTTTGATGCTGATTTCACTTAAATGCTTCTTTCAGTCAGATATTCACATCAGAAGGCCAAAATCTCCAATTCACCAAACCACCCAACTTTCGATCCAGGATATACCCAAAGGCTAATTTCAGTGTGATAAGCACTTCAGAAGACTAAAATCTAAACTTCACCAAACCACTCAACTTTCGATGCTGGGATCACTGAAGTGCTTATTTCAGTGAGATAAGCACTTCAGAAGAGCAAAAACTCAACTTCACAAAACCACTCAACTTTCGATGCTGGGCTCACTGCAGTGCTTATTTCAGTGAGATAAGCACTTCAGAAGACCAAAATCCCAACCTCACCAAACGACTCAACTTTTGATACTGGTTTCACTGAAATGTTTCTTTCAGTCAGATAAGCACTTCAGAAGGCCAAAATCTCAACTTCACAAAACCAGCCAACTTTCGATACTGGATTTACCCAAATGCTTATTGCAGTGAGATAAGCACTTCAGAAGACCAAAATCTAAACTTCACCAAAACACCCAACTTTCAATGCTGGGTTCACTGAAGTGCTTATTTCACTGAGATAAGCACTTCAGAAGACCAAAATCTAAACTTCACCAAACCACCCAACTTTCAATGCTGGGTTCACTGAAGTGCTTATTTCAGTGAGATAAGCACTTCAGAATGCCAAAATCCCAACCTCACCAAACGACTCAACTTTTGATGCTGGTTCCACTGAATTGCTTATTTCAGTGAGATAAGCACTTCAGAAGGCCAAAATCTAAACATCACTAAACGACTCAACTTTTGATACTGATTTCACTGAAATGCTTCTTTCAGTCAGATAAGCACATCAGAAGGCCAAAATCTCAACTTCACCAAACCACCCAACTTTCGATCCAGGATTTACACAAATGCTTATTTCAGTGAGATAAGCACTTCAGAAGACTAAAATCTTAACTTCACCAAACCACTCAACTTTCGATGCTGGTATCACTAAAGTGCTTATTTCAGTCAGATAAGCATTTCAGAAGAACAAAATCTCAACATCTCAAAACCACTCAACTTTCGATGCTGGGTTCACTGAAGTGCTTACTTAAGTGAGATAAGCACTTCAGAAGACCAAAATCTCAACATCACCAAACCACTCAAATTTCGATGCTGGGTTCACTGAAATGCTTCTTTCAGTCAGATAAGCACTTCAGAAGGCCAAAATCTCAACTTCACAAAACCAGCCAACTTTCGATACTGGATTTACCCAAATGCTTATTTCAGTGAGATAAGCACTTCAGAAGACCAAAATCTAAACTTCACCAAACCAACCAACTTTCAATGCTGGTTTCACTGAAGTGCTTATTGCAGAGAGATAAGCACTTCAGAAGATCAAAATCTAAACATCTCAAAACCACTCAACTTTCGATGCTGTGTTCACTGAAGTGCTTATTTCAGTGAGATAAGCACTTCAGAAGACCAAAATCTAAACTTCACCAAGCCACCCAACTTTCAATGCTGGGTTCACTGAAGTGCTTATTGCAGTGAGATAAGCACTTCAGAAGACCAAAATCTAAACTTCACCAATCCACCCAACTTTCAATGCTGGGTTCTCTGAAGTGCTTATTTCAGTGAGATAACCACTTCAGAAGACCAAAATCTCAACATCACAAAACCACTCAAATTTCGATGCTGGGTTCACTGAAGTGCTTATTTCAGTGAGATAAGCACTTCAGAAGACCAAAATCGAAACTTCACCAAACCATCCAACTTTAAATGCTGGGTTCACTGAAATGCTTCTTTCAGTCAGATAAGCACTTCAGAAGAACCAAATCTCAACATCTCAAAACCACTCAACTTTCGATGCTGGGTTCACTGAAGTGTTTATTTCAGTGAGATAAGCACTTCAGAAGACCAAAATCTAAACTTCACCAAACCATCCAACTTTAAATGTTGGGTTCACTGAAATGCTTCTTTCAGTGAGATAAGCACTTCAGAAGACCAAAATCTAAACTTCACCAAACCACCCAACTTTCAATGCTGGGTTCACTGAAGTGCTTATTTCAGTGAGATAAGCACTTCAGAAGACCAAAATCTCAACTTCACCAAACAACCCAACTTTCAATGCTGGGTTCACTGAAGTGCTTATTTCAGTGAGATAAGTACTTCACTACGCCAAAATCCCAACCTCACCAAGCGACTCAACTTTTGATGCTGGTTGCACTGAATTGCTTATTTCAGTGAGATAAGCACTTCAGAAGGCCAAAATCTAAACTTCACTAAACGACTCAACTTTTGATGCTGATTTCACTGAAATGCTTCTTTCAGTCAGATATTCACATCAGAAGGCCAAAATCTCAACTTCACCAAACCACCCAACTTTCGATCCAGGATATACCGAAAGGCTAATTTCAGTGAGATAAGCACTTCAGAAGACAAAAATCTAAACTTCACCAAACCACCCAACTTTCAATGCTGGGTTCACTGAAGTGTTTATTGCAGTGAGATAAGCACTTCAGAAGACCAAAAACTCAACTTCACAAAACCACTCAACTTTCGATGCTGGGCTCACTGCAGTGCTTATTTCAGTGAGATAAGCACTTCAGAAGACCAAAATCCCAACCTCACCAAACGACTCAACTTTTGATACTGGTTTCACTGAATTGCTTATTTCAGTGAGATAAGCACTTCAGAAGGCCAAAATCTAAACTTCACAAACGACTCAACTTTTGATGCTGATTTCACTTAAATGCTTCTTTCAGTCAGATATTCACATCAGAAGGCCAAAATCTCCAATTCACCAAACCACCCAACTTTCGATCCAGGATATACCCAAAGGCTAATTTCAGTGTGATAAGCACTTCAGAAGACTAAAATCTAAACTTCACCAAACCACTCAACTTTCGATGCTGGGATCACTGAAGTGCTTATTTCAGTGAGATAAGCACTTCAGAAGAGCAAAAACTCAACTTCACAAAACCACTCAACTTTCGATGCTGGGCTCACTGCAGTGCTTATTTCAGTGAGATAAGCACTTCAGAAGACCAAAATCCCAACCTCACCAAACGACTCAACTTTTGATACTGGTTTCACTGAAATGCTTCTTTCAGTCAGATAAGCACTTCAGAAGGCCAAAATCTCAACTTCACAAAACCAGCCAACTTTCGATACTGGATTTACCCAAATGCTTATTTCAGTGAGATAAGCACTTCAGAAGACCAAAATCTAAACTTCACCAAACCAACCAACTTTCAATGCTGGTTTCACTGAAGTGCTTATTGCAGAGAGATAAGCACTTCAGAAGATCAAAATCTAAACATCTCAAAACCACTCAACTTTCGATGCTGTGTTCACTGAAGTGCTTATTTCAGTGAGATAAGCACTTCAGAAGACCAAAATCTAAACTTCACCAAGCCACCCAACTTTCAATGCTGGGTTCACTGAAGTGCTTATTGCAGTGAGATAAGCACTTCAGAAGACCAAAATCTAAACTTCACCAATCCACCCAACTTTCAATGCTGGGTTCTCTGAAGTGCTTATTTCAGTGAGATAACCACTTCAGAAGACCAAAATCTCAACATCACAAAACCACTCAAATTTCGATGCTGGGTTCACTGAAGTGCTTATTTCAGTGAGATAAGCACTTCAGAAGACCAAAATCGAAACTTCACCAAACCATCCAACTTTAAATGCTGGGTTCACTGAAATGCTTCTTTCAGTCAGATAAGCACTTCAGAAGAACCAAATCTCAACATCTCAAAACCACTCAACTTTCGATGCTGGGTTCACTGAAGTGTTTATTTCAGTGAGATAAGCACTTCAGAAGACCAAAATCTAAACTTCACCAAACCATCCAACTTTAAATGTTGGGTTCACTGAAATGCTTCTTTCAGTGAGATAAGCACTTCAGAAGACCAAAATCTAAACTTCACCAAACCACCCAACTTTCAATGCTGGGTTCACTGAAGTGCTTATTTCAGTGAGATAAGCACTTCAGAAGACCAAAATCTCAACTTCACCAAACAACCCAACTTTCAATGCTGGGTTCACTGAAGTGCTTATTTCAGTGAGATAAGTACTTCACTACGCCAAAATCCCAACCTCACCAAGCGACTCAACTTTTGATGCTGGTTGCACTGAATTGCTTATTTCAGTGAGATAAGCACTTCAGAAGGCCAAAATCTAAACTTCACTAAACGACTCAACTTTTGATGCTGATTTCACTGAAATGCTTCTTTCAGTCAGATATTCACATCAGAAGGCCAAAATCTCAACTTCACCAAACCACCCAACTTTCGATCCAGGATATACCGAAAGGCTAATTTCAGTGAGATAAGCACTTCAGAAGACAAAAATCTAAACTTCACCAAACCACCCAACTTTCAATGCTGGGTTCACTGAAGTGTTTATTGCAGTGAGATAAGCACTTCAGAAGACCAAAAACTCAACTTCACAAAACCACTCAACTTTCGATGCTGGGCTCACTGCAGTGCTTATTTCAGTGAGATATGCACTTCAGAATGCCAAAATCCCAACTTCACCAAACGACTCAACTTTTGATACTGGTTTCACTGAAATGCTTCTTTCAGTCAGATAAGCACTTCAGAAGGCCAAAATCTCAACTTCACAAAACCAGACAACTTTCGATACTGGATTTACCCAAATGCTTATTGCAGTGAGATAAGCACTTCAGAAGACCAAAATCTAAACTTCACCAAAACACCCAACTTTCAATGCTGGGTTCACTGAAGTGCTAATTTCAGTGAGATAAGCACTTCAGAAGATCAAAATCTAAACATCTCAAAACCACTCAACTTTCGATGCTGTGTTCACTGAAGTGCTTATTTCAGTGAGATAAGCACTTCAGAAGACCAAAATCTAAACTTCACCAAACCACCCAACTTTCAATGCTGGGTTCACTGAAGTGCTTATTTCAGTGAGATAAGCACTTCAGAAGACCAAAATCTCAACATCACAAAACCACTCAAATTTCGATGCTGGGTTCACTGAAGTGCTTATTTCATTGAGATAAGCACTTCACTTCGCCAAAATCCCAACCTCACCAAACGACTCAACTTTTGATGCTGGTTCCACTGAATTGCTTATTTCAGTGAGATAAGCACTTCAGAAGACCAAAATCTAAACATCACTAATCGACTCAACTTTTGATGCTGATTTCACTGAAATGCTTCTTTCAGTCAGATAAGCACATCAGAAGGCCAAAATCTCAACTTCACCAAACCACCCAACTTTCGATCCAGGATTTACACAAATGCTTATTTCAGTGAGATAAGCACTTCAGAAGACTAAAATCTTAACTTCACCAAACCACTCAACTTTCGATGCTGGGATCACTGAAGTGCTTATTTCAGTGAGATAAGCACTTCAGAAGAACAAAATCTCAACATCTCAAAACCACTCAACTTTCGATGCTGGGTGCACTGAAGTGCTTATTTCAGTGAGATAAGCACTTCAGAAGACCAAAATCTCAACATCACCAAACCACTCAAATTTCGATGCTGGGTTCACTGAAGTGCTTATTTCAGTGAGATAAGCACTTCAGAATGCCAAAATCCCAAACTCACCAAACGACTCAACTTTTGATGCTGGTTCCACTGAATTGCTTATTTCAGTGAGATAAGCACTTCAGAAGGCCAAAATCTAAACATCACTAAACGACTCAACTTTTGATACTGATTTCACTGAAATGCTTCTTTCAGTCAGATAAGCACATCAGAAGGCCAAAATCTCAACTTCACCAAACCACCCAACTTTCGATCCAGGATTTACACAAATGCTTATTTCAGTGAGATAAGCACTTCAGAAGACTAAAATCTTAACTTCACCAAACCACTCAACTTTCGATGCTGGTATCACTAAAGTGCTTATTTCAGTCAGATAAGCATTTCAGAAGAACAAAATCTCAACATCTCAAAACCACTCAACTTTCGATGCTGGGTTCACTGAAGTGCTTACTTCAGTGAGATAAGCACTTCAGAAGACCAAAATCTCAACATCACCAAACCACTCAAATCTCGATGCTGGGTTCACTGAAGTGCTTATTTCAGTGAGATAAGCACTTCAGAAGACCAAAATCTCAACTTCACCAAACAACCCAACTTTCAATGCTGGGTTCACTGAAGTGCTTATTTCAGTGAGATAAGTACTTCAACACGCCAAAATCCCAACCTCACCAAGCGACTCAACTTTTGATGCTGGTTCCACTGAATTGCTTATTTCAGTGAGATAAGCACTTCAGAAGGCCAAAATCTAAACTTCACTAAACGACTCAACTTTTGATGCTGATTTCACTGAAATGCTTCTTTCAGTCAGATATTCACATCAGAAGACCAAAATCTCAACATCACCAAACCACTCAAATCTCGATGCTGGGTTCACTGAAGTGCTTATTTCAGTGAGATAAGCACTTCAGAAGAGCAAAAACTCAACTTCACAAAACCACTCAACTTTCGATGCTGGGCTCACTGCAGTGCTTATTTCAGTGAGATACGTACTTCAGAATGCCAAAATCCCAACCTCACCAAACGACTCAACTTTTGATACTGGTTTCACTGAAATGCTTCTTTCAGTCAGATAAGCACTTCAGAAGGCCAAAATCTCAACTTCACAAAACCAGCCAACTTTCGATACTGGATTTACCCAAATGCTTATTTCAGTAAAATAAGCACTTCAGAAGACCAAAATCTAAACTTCACCAAACCACCCAACTTTCAATGCTGTGTTCACTGAAGTGTTTATTGCAGTGAGATAAGCACTTCAGAAGACCAAAATCTAAACTTCACCAAAACACCCAACTTTCAATGCTGGGTTCACTGAAGTGCTAATTTCAGTGAGATAAGCACTTCAGAAGATCAAAATCTAAACATCTCAAAACCACTCAACTTTCGATGCTGTGTTCACTGAAGTGCTTATTTCAGTGAGATAAGCACTTCAGAAGACCAAAAACTAAACTTCACCAAACCACCCAACTTTCAATGCTGGGTTCACTGAAGTGCTTATTTCAGTGAGATAAGCACTTCAGAAGACCAAACTCTCAACATCACAAAACCACTCAAATTTCGATGCTGGGTTCACTGAGGTGCTTATTTCATTGAGATAAGCACTTCACTTCGCCAAAATCCCAACCTCACCAAACGACTCAACTTTTGATGCTGGTTCCACTGAATTGCTTATTTCAGTGAGATAAGCACTTCAGAAGACCAAAATCTAAACATCACTAATCGACTCAACTTTTGATGCTGATTTCACTGAAATGCTTCTTTCAGTCAGATAAGCACATCAGAAGGCCAAAATCTCAACTTCACCAAACCACCCAACTTTCGATCCAGGATTTACACAAATGCTTATTTCAGTGAGATAAGCACTTCAGATGACTAAAATCTTAACTTCACCAAACCACTCAACTTTCGATGCTGGGATCACTGAACTGCTTATTTCAGTGAGATAAGCACTTCAGAAGAACAAAATCTCAACATCTCAAAACCACTCAACTTTCGATGCTGAGTGCACTGAAGTGCTTAATTCAGTGAGATAAGCACTTCAGAAGACCAAAATCTCAACATCACGAAACCACTCAAATTTCGATGCTGGGTGCACTGAAGTGCTTAATTCAGTGAGATACGCACTTCAGAAGACCACAATCTCAACATCACGAAACCACTCAAATTTCGATGCTGGGCTCACTGCAGTGCTTATTTCAGTGAGATAAGCACTTCAGAATGCCAAAATCCCAACCTCACCAAACGACTGAACTTTCGATGCTGGGCTCACTGCAGTGCTTGTTTCAGTGAGAAAAGCACTTCAGAATGCCAAAATCCCAACCTCACCAAACGACTCAACTTTTGATCCTGTTTTCATGAAATTCTTCTTTCAGTCAGATAAGCACTTCAGAAGTCCAAAATCTCATCTTCACAAAACCAGCCAACTTTCGATACTGGATTTACCCAAATGCTTATTTCAGTGAGATAAGCACTTCAGAAGACTAAAATGTAAACTTCACCAAACCACCCAACTTTCAATGCTGGGTTCATTGAAGTGCTTATTTCAGTGAGATAAGCACTTCAGAAGACCAAAATCAAAACTTCACCAAACCACCCAACTTTCAATGCTGGGTTCACTGAAGTGCTTATTTCAGTGAGATAAGCACTTCAGAAGACCAAAATCTAAACTTCACTGAACGACTCAACTTTTGATGCTGATTTCACTGAAATGCTTCTTTCAGTGAGATAAGCACTTCAGAAGACCAAAATCGCAACATCTACAAACCACTCAACTTTCGATGCTGTGTTCACTGAAGTGCTTATTTCAGTGAGATAAGCACTTCAGAAGATCAAAATCTAAACTTCACCAAACCATCCAACTTTCAATGCTGGGTTCACTGAAATGCTTCTTTCAGTCAGATAAGCACTTCAGAATAACAAAATATCAACATCTCAAAACCACTCAACTTTCGTTGCTGGGTTCACTGAAGTGCTTATTTCAGTGAGATAAGCACTTCAGAAGACCGAAATCTCTACATCACCAAACCTCTCAAATTTCGATGCTGGGTTGTCTGAAGTGCTTATTTCAGTGAGATAACCACTTCAGAAGACCAAAATCTCAACATCACAAAACCACTCAAATTTCGATGCTGGGTTCACTGACGTGCTTATTTCATTGAGAAAAGCACTTCACTTCGCCAAAATCCCAACCTCACCAAACGAATCAACTTTTGATGCTGGTTCCACTGAATTGCTTATTTGAGTGAGATAAGCACTTCAGAAGGCCAAAATCTAAACATCACTAAACGACTCAACTTTTGATACTGATTTCACTGAAATGCTTCTTTCAGTCAGATAAGCACATCAGAAGGCCAAAATCTCAACTTCAACAAAACACCCAACTTTCGATCCAGGATTTACACAAATGCTTATTTCAGTGAGATAAGCACTTCAGAAGACTAAACTCTTAACTTCACCAAAACACTCAACTTTCGATGCTGGGATCACTGAAGTGCTTATTTCCGTGAGATAAGCACTTCAGAAGACCAAAATCTAAACTTCACCAAACCACCCAACTTTCAATGCTGGGTTCACTGAAATGCTTCTTTCAGTGAGGTAAGCACTTCAGAATGCCAAAGTCCCAACCTCACCAAACGACTCAACTTTTGATACTGGTTTCACTGAAATGCTTCTTTCAGTCAGATAAGCACTTCAGAAGGCCAAAATCTCAACTTCACAAAACCAGCCAACTTTCGATACTGGATTTACCCAAATGCTTATTTCAGTGAGATAAGCACTTCAGAAGACCAAAATCTAAACTTCACCAAACCAACCAACTTTCAATGCTGGGTTCACTGAAGTGCTTATTTCAGTGAGATAAGCACTTCAGAAGACCAAACTCTCAACATCACAAAACCACTCAAATTTCGATGCTGGGTTCACTGAAGTGCTTATTTCATTGAGATAAGCACTTCACTTCGCCAAAATCCCAACCTCACCAAACGACTCAACGTTTGATGCTGGTTCCACTGAATTGCTTATTTCAGTGAGATAAGCACTTCAGAAGGCCAAAATCTAAACATCACTAATCGACTCAACTTTTGATGCTGATTTCACTGAAATGCTTCTTTCAGTCAGATAAGCACATCAGAAGGCCAAAATCTCAACTTCACCAAACCACCCAACTTTCGATCCAGGATTTACACAAATGCTTATTTCAGTGAGATAAGCACTTCAGAAGACTAAAATCTTAACTTCACCGAACCACTCAACTTTCGATGCTGGTATCACTAAAGTGCTTATTTCAGTCAGATAAGCATTTCAGAAGAACAAAATCTCAACATCTCAAAACCACTCAACTTTCGATGCTGGGTTCACTGAAGTGCTTACTTCAGTGAGATAAGCACTTCAGAAGACCAAAATCTCAACATCACCAAACCACTCAAATCTCGATGCTGGGTTCACTGAAGTGCTTATTTCAGTGAGATAAGCACTTCAGAAGACCAAAATCTCAACTTCACCAAACAACCCAACTTTCAATGCTGGGTTCACTGAAGTGCTTATTTCAGTGAGATAAGTACTTCAACACGCCAAAATCCCAACCTCACCAAGCGACTCAACTTTTGATGCTGGTTCCACTGAATTGCTTATTTCAGTGAGATAAGCACTTCAGAAGGCCAAAATCTAAACTTCACTAAACGACTCAACTTTTGATGCTGATTTCACTGAAATGCTTCTTTCAGTCAGATATTCACATCAGAAGGCCAAAATCTCAACTTCACCAAACCACCCAACTTTCGATCCAGGATATACCCAAAGGCTAATTTCAGTGAGATCAGCACTTCAGAAGACAAAAATCTAAACTTCACCAAACCACTCAACTTTCGATGCTGGGATCCCTGAAGTGCTTATTTCAGTGAGATAAGCACTTCAGAAGAGCAAAAACTCAACTTCACAAAACCACTCAACTTTCGATGCTGGGCTCACTGCAGTGCTTATTTCAGTGAGATATGTACTTCAGAATGCCAAAATCCCAACCTCACCAAACGACTCAACTTTTGATACTGGTTTCACTGAAATGCTTCTTTCAGTCAGATAAGCACTTCAGAAGGCCAAAATCTCAACTTCACAAAACCAGCCAACTTTCGATACTGGATTTACCCAAATGCTTATTTCAGTAAAATAAGCACTTCAGAAGACCAAAATCTAAACTTCACCAAACCACCCAACTTTCAATGCTGTGTTCACTGAAGTGTTTATTGCAGTGAGATAAGCACTTCAGAAGACCAAAACCTAAACTTCACCAAAACACCCAACTTTCAATGCTGGGTTCACTGAAGTGCTAATTTCAGTGAGATAAGCACTTCAGAAGATCAAAATCTAAACATCTCAAAACCACTCAACTTTCGATGCTGTGTTCACTGAAGTGCTTATTTCAGTGAGATAAGCACTTCAGAAGACCAAAAACTAAACTTCACCAAACCACCCAACTTTCAATGCTGGGTTCACTGAAGTGCTTATTTCAGTGAGATAAGCACTTCAGAAGACCAAACTCTCAACATCACAAAACCACTCAAATTTCGATGCTGGGTTCACTGAGGTGCTTATTTCATTGAGATAAGCACTTCACTTCGCCAAAATCCCAACCTCACCAAACGACTCAACTTTTGATGCTGGTTCCACTGAATTGCTTATTTCAGTGAGATAAGCACTTCAGAAGACCAAAATCTAAACATCACTAATCGACTCAACTTTTGATGCTGATTTCACTGAAATGCTTCTTTCAGTCAGATAAGCACATCAGAAGGCCAAAATCTCAACTTCACCAAACCACCCAACTTTCGATCCAGGATTTACACAAATGCTTATTTCAGTGAGATAAGCACTTCAGATGACTAAAATCTTAACTTCACCAAACCACTCAACTTTCGATGCTGGGATCACTGAACTGCTTATTTCAGTGAGATAAGCACTTCAGAAGAACAAAATCTCAACATCTCAAAACCACTCAACTTTCGATGCTGAGTGCACTGAAGTGCTTAATTCAGTGAGATAAGCACTTCAGAAGACCAAAATCTCAACATCACGAAACCACTCAAATTTCGATGCTGGGTGCACTGAAGTGCTTAATTCAGTGAGATAAGCACTTCAGAAGACCACAATCTCAACATCACGAAACCACTCAAATTTCGATGCTGGGCTCACTGCAGTGCTTATTTCAGTGAGATAAGCACTTCAGAATGCCAAAATCCCAACCTCACCAAACGACTGAACTTTCGATGCTGGGCTCACTGCAGTACTTGTTTCAGTGAGAAAAGCACTTCAGAATGCCAAAATCCCAACCTCACCAAACGACTCAACTTTTGATCCTGTTTTCATGAAATTCTTCTTTCAGTCAGATAAGCACTTCAGAAGTCCAAAATCTCATCTTCACAAAACCAGCCAACTTTCGATACTGGATTTACCCAAATGCTTATTTCAGTGAGATAAGCACTTCAGAAGACCAAAATGTAAACTTCACCAAACCACCCAACTTTCAATGCTGGGTTCATTGAAGTGCTTATTTCAGTGAGATAAGCACTTCAGAAGACCAAAATCAAAACTTCACCAAACCACCCAACTTTCAATGCTGGGTTCACTGAAGTGCTTATTTCAGTGAGATAAGCACTTCAGAAGACCAAAATCTAAACTTCACTGAACGACTCAACTTTTGATGCTGATTTCACTGAAATGCTTCTTTCAGTGAGATAAGCACTTCAGAAGACCAAAATCGCAACATCTACAAACCACTCAACTTTCGATGCTGTGTTCACTGAAGTGCTTTTTTCAGTGAGATAAGCACTTCAGAAGACCAAAATCTAAACTTCACCAAACCATCCAACTTTCAATGCTGGGTTCACTGAAATGCTTCTTTCAGTCAGATAAGCACTTCAGAATAACAAAATATCAACATCTCAAAACCACTCAACTTTCGTTGCTGGGTTCACTGAAGTGCTTATTTCAGTGAGATAAGCACTTCAGAAGACCGAAATCTCTACATCACCAAACCTCTCAAATTTCGATGCTGGGTTGTCTGAAGTGCTTATTTCAGTGAGATAACCACTTCAGAAGACCAAAATCTCAACATCACAAAACCACTCAAATTTCGATGCTGGGTTCACTGACGTGCTTATTTCATTGAGAAAAGCACTTCACTTCGCCAAAATCCCAACCTCACCAAACGAATCAACTTTTGATGCTGGTTCCACTGAATTGCTTATTTCAGTGAGATAAGCACTTCAGAAGGCCAAAATCTAAACATCACTAAACGACTCAACTTTTGATACTGATTTCACTGAAATGCTTCTTTCAGTCAGATAAGCACATCAGAAGGCCAAAATCTCAACTTCAACAAAACACCCAACTTTCGATCCAGGATTTACACAAATGCTTATTTCAGTGAGATAAGCACTTCAGAAGACTAAACTCTTAACTTCACCAAAACACTCAACTTTCGATGCTGGGATCACTGAAGTGCTTATTTCCGTGAGATAAGCACTTCAGAAGACCAAAATATAAACTTCACCAAACCACCCAACTTTCAATGCTGGGTTCACTGAAATGCTTCTTTCAGTGAGGTAAGCACTTCAGAATGCCAAAGTCCCAACCTCACCAAACGACTCAACTTTTGATACTGGTTTCACTGAAATGCTTCTTTCAGTCAGATAAGCACTTCAGAAGGCCAAAATCTCAACTTCACAAAACCAGCCAACTTTCGATACTGGATTTACCCAAATGCTTATTTCAGTGAGATAAGCACTTCAGAAGACCAAAATCTAAACTTCACCAAACCAACCAACTTTCAATGCTGGGTTCACTGAAGTGCTTATTTCAGTGAGATAAGCACTTCAGAAGACCAAACTCTCAACATCACAAAACCACTCAAATTTCGATGCTGGGTTCACTGAAGTGCTTATTTCATTGAGATAAGCACTTCACTTCGCCAAAATCCCAACCTCACCAAACGACTCAACGTTTGATGCTGGTTCCACTGAATTGCTTATTTCAGTGAGATAAGCACTTCAGAAGGCCAAAATCTAAACATCACTAATCGACTCAACTTTTGATGCTGATTTCACTGAAATGCTTCTTTCAGTCAGATAAGCACATCAGAAGGCCAAAATCTCAACTTCACCAAACCACCCAACTTTCGAAACAGGATTTACACAAATGCTTATTTCAGTGAGATAAGCACTTCAGAAGACTAAAATCTTAACTTCACCGAACCACTCAACTTTCGATGCTGGTATCACTAAAGTGCTTATTTCAGTCAGATAAGCATTTCAGAAGAACAAAATCTCAACATCTCAAAACCACTCAACTTTCGATGCTGGGTTCACTGAAGTGCTTACTTCAGTGAGATAAGCACTTCAGAAGACCAAAATCTCAACATCACCAAACCACTCAAATCTCGATGCTGGGTTCACTGAAGTGCTTATTTCAGTGAGATAAGCACTTCAGAAGACCAAAATCTCAACTTCACCAAACAACCCAACTTTCAATGCTGGGTTCACTGAAGTGCTTATTTCAGTGAGATAAGTACTTCAACACGCCAAAATCCCAACCTCACCAAGCGACTCAACTTTTGATGCTGGTTCCACTGAATTGCTTATTTCAGTGAGATAAGCACTTCAGAAGGCCAAAATCTAAACTTCACTAAACGACTCAACTTTTGATGCTGATTTCACTGAAATGCTTCTTTCAGTCAGATATTCACATCAGAAGGCCAAAATCTCAACTTCACCAAACCACCCAACTTTCGATCCAGGATATACCCAAAGGCTAATTTCAGTGAGATCAGCACTTCAGAAGACAAAAATCTAAACTTCACCAAACCACTCAACTTTCGATGCTGGGATCCCTGAAGTGCTTATTTCAGTGAGATAAGCACTTCAGAAGAGCAAAAACTCAACTTCACAAAACCACTCAACTTTCGATGCTGGGCTCACTGCAGTGCTTATTTCAGTGAGATATGTACTTCAGAATGCCAAAATCCCAACCTCACCAAACGACTCAACTTTTGATACTGGTTTCACTGAAATGCTTCTTTCAGTCAGATAAGCACTTCAGAAGGCCAAAATCTCAACTTCACAAAACCAGCCAACTTTCGATACTGGATTTACCCAAATGCTTATTTCAGTAAAATAAGCACTTCAGAAGACCAAAATCTAAACTTCACCAAACCACCCAACTTTCAATGCTGTGTTCACTGAAGTGTTTATTGCAGTGAGATAAGCACTTCAGAAGACCAAAATCTAAACTTCACCAAAACACCCAACTTTCAATGCTGGGTTCACTGAAGTGCTAATTTCAGTGAGATAAGCACTTCAGAAGATCAAAATCTAAACATCTCAAAACCACTCAACTTTCGATGCTGTGTTCACTGAAGTGCTTATTTCAGTGAGATAAGCACTTCAGAAGACCAAAAACTAAACTTCACCAAACCACCCAACTTTCAATGCTGGGTTCACTGAAGTGCTTATTTCAGTGAGATAAGCACTTCAGAAGACCAAACTCTCAACATCACAAAACCACTCAAATTTCGATGCTGGGTTCACTGAGGTGCTTATTTCATTGAGATAAGCACTTCACTTCGCCAAAATCCCAACCTCACCAAACGACTCAACTTTTGATGCTGGTTCCACTGAATTGCTTATTTCAGTGAGATAAGCACTTCAGAAGACCAAAATCTAAACATCACTAATCGACTCAACTTTTGATGCTGATTTCACTGAAATGCTTCTTTCAGTCAGATAAGCACATCAGAAGGCCAAAATCTCAACTTCACCAAACCACCCAACTTTCGATCCAGGATTTACACAAATGCTTATTTCAGTGAGATAAGCACTTCAGATGACTAAAATCTTAACTTCACCAAACCACTCAACTTTCGATGCTGGGATCACTGAACTGCTTATTTCAGTGAGATAAGCACTTCAGAAGAACAAAATCTCAACATCTCAAAACCACTCAACTTTCGATGCTGAGTGCACTGAAGTGCTTAATTCAGTGAGATAAGCACTTCAGAAGACCAAAATCTCAACATCACGAAACCACTCAAATTTCGATGCTGGGTGCACTGAAGTGCTTAATTCAGTGAGATAAGCACTTCGGAAGACCACAATCTCAACATCACGAAACCACTCAAATTTCGATGCTGGGCTCACTGCAGTGCTTATTTCAGTGAGATAAGCACTTCAGAATGCCAAAATCCCAACCTCACCAAACGACTGAACTTTCGATGCTGGGCTCACTGCAGTGCTTGTTTCAGTGAGAAAAGCACTTCAGAATGCCAAAATCCCAACCTCACCAAACGACTCAACTTTTGATCCTGTTTTCATGAAATTCTTCTTTCAGTCAGATAAGCACTTCAGAAGTCCAAAATCTCATCTTCACAAAACCAGCCAACTTTCGATACTGGATTTACCCAAATGCTTATTTCAGTGAGATAAGCACTTCAGAAGACCAAAATGTAAACTTCACCAAACCACCCAACTTTCAATGCTGGGTTCATTGAAGTGCTTATTTCAGTGAGATAAGCACTTCAGAAGACCAAAATCAAAACTTCACCAAACCACCCAACTTTCAATGCTGGGTTCACTGAAGTGCTTATTTCAGTGAGATAAGCACTTCAGAAGACCAAAATCTAAACTTCACTGAACGACTCAACTTTTGATGCTGATTTCACTGAAATGCTTCTTTCAGTGAGATAAGCACTTCAGAAGACCAAAATCGCAACATCTACAAACCACTCAACTTTCGATGCTGTGTTCACTGAAGTGCTTATTTCAGTGAGATAAGCACTTCAGAAGACCAAAATCTAAACTTCACCAAACCATCCAACTTTCAATGCTGGGTTCACTGAAATGCTTCTTTCAGTCAGATAAGCACTTCAGAATAACAAAATATCAACATCTCAAAACCACTCAACTTTCGTTGCTGGGTTCACTGAAGTGCTTATTTCAGTGAGATAAGCACTTCAGAAGACCGAAATCTCTACATCACCAAACCTCTCAAATTTCGATGCTGGGTTGTCTGAAGTGCTTATTTCAGTGAGATAACCACTTCAGAAGACCAAAATCTCAACATCACAAAACCACTCAAATTTCGATGCTGGGTTCACTGACGTGCTTATTTCATTGAGAAAAGCACTTCACTTCGCCAAAATCCCAAACTCACCAAACGAATCAACTTTTGATGCTGGTTCCACTGAATTGCTTATTTGAGTGAGATAAGCACTTCAGAAGGCCAAAATCTAAACATCACTAAACGACTCAACTTTTGATACTGATTTCACTGAAATGCTTCTTTCAGTCAGATAAGCACATCAGAAGGCCAAAATCTCAACTTCAACAAAACACCCAACTTTCGATCCAGGATTTACACAAATGCTTATTTCAGTGAGATAAGCACTTCAGAAGACTAAACTCTTAACTTCACCAAAACACTCAACTTTCGATGCTGGGATCACTGAAGTGCTTATTTCCGTGAGATAAGCACTTCAGAAGACCAAAATCTAAACTTCACCAAACCACCCAACTTTCAATGCTGGGTTCACTGAAATGCTTCTTTCAGTGAGGTAAGCACTTCAGAATGCCAAAGTCCCAACCTCACCAAACGACTCAACTTTTGATACTGGTTTCACTGAAATGCTTCTTTCAGTCAGATAAGCACTTCAGAAGGCCAAAATCTCAACTTCACAAAACCAGCCAACTTTCGATACTGGATTTACCCAAATGCTTATTTCAGTGAGATAAGCACTTCAGAAGACCAAAATCTAAACTTCACCAAACCAACCAACTTTCAATGCTGGGTTCACTGAAGTGCTTATTTCAGTGAGATAAGCACTTCAGAAGACCAAACTCTCAACATCACAAAACCACTCAAATTTCGATGCTGGGTTCACTGAAGTGCTTATTTCATTGAGATAAGCACTTCACTTCGCCAAAATCCCAACCTCACCAAACGACTCAACGTTTGATGCTGGTTCCACTGAATTGCTTATTTCAGTGAGATAAGCACTTCAGAAGGCCAAAATCTAAACATCACTAATCGACTCAACTTTTGATGCTGATTTCACTGAAATGCTTCTTTCAGTCAGATAAGCACATCAGAAGGCCAAAATCTCAACTTAACCAAACCACCCAACTTTCGATCCAGGATTTACACAAATGCTTATTTCAGTGAGATAAGCACTTCAGAAGACTAAAATCTTAACTTCACCAAACCACTCAACTTTCGATGCTGGTATCACTAAAGTGCTTATTTCAGTCAGATAAGCATTTCAGAAGAACACAATCTCAACATCTCAAAACCACTCAACTTTCGATGCTGGGTTCACTGAAGTGCTTACTTCAGTGAGATAAGCACTTCAGAAGACCAAAATCTCAACATCACCAAACCACTCAAATCTCGATGCTGGGTTCACTGAAGTGCTTATTTCAGTGAGATAAGCACTTCAGAAGACCAAAATCTCAACTTCACCAAACAACCCAACTTTCAATGCTGGGTTCACTGAAGTGCTTATTTCAGTGAGATAAGTACTTCAACACGCCAAAATCCCAACCTCACCAAGCGACTCAACTTTTGATGCTGGTTCCACTGAATTGCTTATTTCAGTGAGATAAGCACTTCAGAAGGCCAAAATCTAAACTTCACTAAACGACTCAACTTTTGATGCTGATTTCACTGAAATGCTTCTTTCAGTCAGATATTCACATCAGAAGGCCAAAATCTCAACTTCACCAAACCACCCAACTTTCGATCCAGGATATACCCAAAGGCTAATTTCAGTGAGATCAGCACTTCAGAAGACAAAAATCTAAACTTCACCAAACCACTCAACTTTCGATGCTGGGATCCCTGAAGTGCTTATTTCAGTGAGATAAGCACTTCAGAAGAGCAAAAACTCAACTTCACAAAACCACTCAACTTTCGATGCTGGGCTCACTGCAGTGCTTATTTCAGTGAGATATGTACTTCAGAATGCCAAAATCCCAACCTCACCAAACGACTCAACTTTTGATACTGGTTTCACTGAAATGCTTCTTTCAGTCAGATAAGCACTTCAGAAGGCCAAAATCTCAACTTCACAAAACCAGCCAACTTTCGATACTGGATTTACCCAAATGCTTATTTCAGTAAAATAAGCACTTCAGAAGACCAAAATCTAAACTTCACCAAACCACCCAACTTTCAATGCTGTGTTCACTAAAGTGTTTATTGCAGTGAGATAAGCACTTCAGAAGACCAAAATCTAAACTTCACCAAAACACCCAACTTTCAATGCTGGGTTCACTGAAGTGCTAATTTCAGTGAGATAAGCACTTCAGAAGATCAAAATCTAAACATCTCAAAACCACTCAACTTTCGATGCTGTGTTCACTGAAGTGCTTATTTCAGTGAGATAAGCACTTCAGAAGACCAAAAACTAAACTTCACCAAACCACCCAACTTTCAATGCTGGGTTCACTGAAGTGCTTATTTCAGTGAGATAAGCACTTCAGAAGACCAAACTCTCAACATCACAAAACCACTCAAATTTCGATGCTGGGTTCACTGAGGTGCTTATTTCATTGAGATAAGCACTTCACTTCGCCAAAATCCCAACCTCACCAAACGACTCAACTTTTGATGCTGGTTCCACTGAATTGCTTATTTCAGTGAGATAAGCACTTCAGAAGACCAAAATCTAAACATCACTAATCGACTCAACTTTTGATGCTGATTTCACTGAAATGCTTCTTTCAGTCAGATAAGCACATCAGAAGGCCAAAATCTCAACTTCACCAAACCACCCAACTTTCGATCCAGGATTTACACAAATGCTTATTTCAGTGAGATAAGCACTTCAGATGACTAAAATCTTAACTTCACCAAACCACTCAACTTTCGATGCTGGGATCACTGAACTGCTTATTTCAGTGAGATAAGCACTTCAGAAGAACAAAATCTCAACATCTCAAAACCACTCAACTTTCGATGCTGAGTGCACTGAAGTGCTTAATTCAGTGAGATAAGCACTTCAGAAGACCAAAATCTCAACATCACGAAACCACTCAAATTTCGATGCTGGGTGCACTGAAGTGCTTAATTCAGTGAGATAAGCACTTCAGAAGACCACAATCTCAACATCACGAAACCACTCAAATTTCGATGCTGGGCTCACTGCAGTGCTTATTTCAGTGAGATAAGCACTTCAGAATGCCAAAATCCCAACCTCACCAAACGACTGAACTTTCGATGCTGGGCTCACTGCAGTGCTTGTTTCAGTGAGAAAAGCACTTCAGAATGCCAAAATCCCAACCTCACCAAACGACTCAACTTTTGATCCTGTTTTCATGAAATTCTTCTTTCAGTCAGATAAGCACTTCAGAAGTCCAAAATCTCATCTTCACAAAACCAGCCAACTTTCGATACTGGATTTACCCAAATGCTTATTTCAGTGAGATAAGCACTTCAGAAGACCAAAATGTAAACTTCACCAAACCACCCAACTTTCAATGCTGGGTTCATTGAAGTGCTTATTTCAGTGAGATAAGCACTTCAGAAGACCAAAATCAAAACTTCACCAAACCACCCAACTTTCAATGCTGGGTTCACTGAAGTGCTTATTTCAGTGAGATAAGCACTTCAGAAGACCAAAATCTAAACTTCACTGAACGACTCAACTTTTGATGCTGATTTCACTGAAATGCTTCTTTCAGTGAGATAAGCACTTCAGAAGACCAAAATCGCAACATCTACAAACCACTCAACTTTCGATGCTGTGTTCACTGAAGTGCTTATTTCAGTGAGATAAGCACTTCAGA
Source organism: Stegostoma tigrinum (assembly GCF_030684315.1). NCBI lineage: Eukaryota > Metazoa > Chordata > Chondrichthyes > Orectolobiformes > Stegostomatidae > Stegostoma > Stegostoma tigrinum. The sequence continues at coordinate 189,209 of NW_026728674.1, read as the reverse complement.
AGACCAAAATCTAAACTTCACCAAACCATCCAACTTTCAATGCTGGGTTCACTGAAATGCTTCTTTCAGTCAGATAAGCACTTCAGAATAACAAAATATCAACATCTCAAAACCACTCAACTTTCGTTGCTGGGTTCACTGAAGTGCTTATTTCAGTGAGATAAGCACTTCAGAAGACCGAAATCTCTACATCACCAAACCTCTCAAATTTCGATGCTGGGTTGTCTGAAGTGCTTATTTCAGTGAGATAACCACTTCAGAAGACCAAAATCTCAACATCACAAAACCACTCAAATTTCGATGCTGGGTTCACTGACGTGCTTATTTCATTGAGAAAAGCACTTCACTTCGCCAAAATCCCAACCTCACCAAACGAATCAACTTTTGATGCTGGTTCCACTGAATTGCTTATTTGAGTGAGATAAGCACTTCAGAAGGCCAAAATCTAAACATCACTAAACGACTCAACTTTTGATACTGATTTCACTGAAATGCTTCTTTCAGTCAGATAAGCACATCAGAAGGCCAAAATCTCAACTTCAACAAAACACCCAACTTTCGATCCAGGATTTACACAAATGCTTATTTCAGTGAGATAAGCACTTCAGAAGACTAAACTCTTAACTTCACCAAAACACTCAACTTTCGATGCTGGGATCACTGAAGTGCTTATTTCCGTGAGATAAGCACTTCAGAAGACCAAAATCTAAACTTCACCAAACCACCCAACTTTCAATGCTGGGTTCACTGAAATGCTTCTTTCAGTGAGGTAAGCACTTCAGAATGCCAAAGTCCCAACCTCACCAAACGACTCAACTTTTGATACTGGTTTCACTGAAATGCTTCTTTCAGTCAGATAAGCACTTCAGAAGGCCAAAATCTCAACTTCACAAAACCAGCCAACTTTCGATACTGGATTTACCCAAATGCTTATTTCAGTGAGATAAGCACTTCAGAAGACCAAAATCTAAACTTCACCAAACCAACCAACTTTCAATGCTGGGTTCACTGAAGTGCTTATTTCAGTGAGATAAGCACTTCAGAAGACCAAACTCTCAACATCACAAAACCACTCAAATTTCGATGCTGGGTTCACTGAAGTGCTTATTTCATTGAGATAAGCACTTCACTTCGCCAAAATCCCAACCTCACCAAACGACTCAACGTTTGATGCTGGTTCCACTGAATTGCTTATTTCAGTGAGATAAGCACTTCAGAAGGCCAAAATCTAAACATCACTAATCGACTCAACTTTTGATGCTGATTTCACTGAAATGCTTCTTTCAGTCAGATAAGCACATCAGAAGGCCAAAATCTCAACTTAACCAAACCACCCAACTTTCGATCCAGGATTTACACAAATGCTTATTTCAGTGAGATAAGCACTTCAGAAGACTAAAATCTTAACTTCACCAAACCACTCAACTTTCGATGCTGGTATCACTAAAGTGCTTATTTCAGTCAGATAAGCATTTCAGAAGAACAAAATCTCAACATCTCAAAACCACTCAACTTTCGATGCTGGGTTCACTGAAGTGCTTACTTCAGTGAGATAAGCACTTCAGAAGACCAAAATCTCAACATCACCAAACCACTCAAATCTCGATGCTGGGTTCACTGAAGTGCTTATTTCAGTGAGATAAGTACTTCAACACGCCAAAATCCCAACCTCACCAAGCGACTCAACTTTTGATGCTGGTTCCACTGAATTGCTTATTTCAGTGAGATAAGCACTTCAGAAGGCCAAAATCTAAACTTCACTAAACGACTCAACTTTTGATGCTGATTTCACTGAAATGCTTCTTTCAGTCAGATATTCACATCAGAAGGCCAAAATGTCAACTTCACCAAACCACCCAACTTTCGATCCAGGATATACCCAAAGGCTAATTTCAGTGAGATCAGCACTTCAGAAGACAAAAATCTAAACTTCACCAAACCACTCAACTTTCGATGCTGGGATCCCTGAAGTGCTTATTTCAGTGAGATAAGCACTTCAGAAGAGCAAAAACTCAACTTCACAAAACCACTCAACTTTCGATGCTGGGCTCACTGCAGTGCTTATTTCAGTGAGATATGTACTTCAGAATGCCAAAATCCCAACCTCACCAAACGACTCAACTTTTGATACTGGTTTCACTGAAATGCTTCTTTCAGTCAGATAAGCACTTCAGAAGGCCAAAATCTCAACTTCACAAAACCAGCCAACTTTCGATACTGGATTTACCCAAATGCTTATTTCAGTAAAATAAGCACTTCAGAAGACCAAAATCTAAACTTCACCAAACCACCCAACTTTCAATGCTGTGTTCACTAAAGTGTTTATTGCAGTGAGATAAGCACTTCAGAAGACCAAAATCTAAACTTCACCAAAACACCCAACTTTCAATGCTGGGTTCACTGAAGTGCTTATTGCAGTGAGATAAGCACTTCAGAAGATCAAAATCTAAACATCTCAAAACCACTCAACTTTCGATGCTGTGTTCACTGAAGTGCTTATTTCAGTGAGATAAGCACTTCAGAAGACCAAAAACTAAACTTCACCAAACCACCCAACTTTCAATGCTGGGTTCACTGAAGTGCTTATTTCAGTGAGATAAGCACTTCAGAAGACCAAACTCTCAACATCACAAAACCACTCAAATTTCGATGCTGGGTTCACTGAGGTGCTTATTTCATTGAGATAAGCACTTCACTTCGCCAAAATCCCAACCTCACCAAACGACTCAACTTTTGATGCTGGTTCCACTGAATTGCTTATTTCAGTGAGATAAGCACTTCAGAAGACCAAAATCTAAACATCACTAATCGACTCAACTTTTGATGCTGATTTCACTGAAATGCTTCTTTCAGTCAGATAAGCACATCAGAAGGCCAAAATCTCAACTTCACCAAACCACCCAACTTTCGATCCAGGATTTACACAAATGCTTATTTCAGTGAGATAAGCACTTCAGAAGACTAAAATCTTAACTTCACCAAACCACTCAACTTTCGATGCTGGGATCACTGAACTGCTTATTTCAGTGAGATAAGCACTTCAGAAGAACAAAATCTCAACATCTCAAAACCACTCAACTTTCGATGCTGAGTGCACTGAAGTGCTTAATTCAGTGAGATAAGCACTTCAGAAGACCAAAATCTCAACATCACGAAACCACTCAAATTTCGATGCTGGGTGCACTGAAGTGCTTAATTCAGTGAGATAAGCACTTCAGAAGACCACAATCTCAACATCACGAAACCACTCAAATTTCGATGCTGGGCTCACTGCAGTGCTTATTTCAGTGAGATAAGCACTTCAGAATGCCAAAATCCCAACCTCACCAAACGACTGAACTTTCGATGCTGGGCTCACTGCAGTGCTTGTTTCAGTGAGAGAAGCACTTCAGAATGCCAAAATCCCAACCTCACCAAACGACTCAACTTTTGATCCTGTTTTCATGAAATTCTTCTTTCAGTCAGATAAGCACTTCAGAAGTCCAAAATCTCATCTTCACAAAACCAGCCAACTTTCGATACTGGATTTACCCAAATGCTTATTTCAGTGAGATAAGCACTTCAGAAGACCAAAATCTAAACTTCACCAAACCATCCAACTTTCAATGCTGGGTTCACTGAAATGCTTCTTTCAGTCAGATAAGCACTTCAGAATAACAAAATATCAACATCTCAAAACCACTCAACTTTCGTTGCTGGGTTCACTGAAGTGCTTATTTCAGTGAGATAAGCACTTCAGAAGACCGAAATCTCTACATCACCAAACCTCTCAAATTTCGATGCTGGGTTGTCTGAAGTGCTTATTTCAGTGAGATAACCACTTCAGAAGACCAAAATCTCAACATCACAAAACCACTCAAATTTCGATGCTGGGTTCACTGACGTGCTTATTTCATTGAGAAAAGCACTTCACTTCGCCAAAATCCCAACCTCACCAAACGAATCAACTTTTGATGCTGGTTCCACTGAATTGCTTATTTGAGTGAGATAAGCACTTCAGAAGGCCAAAATCTAAACATCACTAAACGACTCAACTTTTGATACTGATTTCACTGAAATGCTTCTTTCAGTCAGATAAGCACATCAGAAGGCCAAAATCTCAACTTCAACAAAACACCCAACTTTCGATCCAGGATTTACACAAATGCTTATTTCAGTGAGATAAGCACTTCAGAAGACTAAACTCTTAACTTCACCAAAACACTCAACTTTCGATGCTGGGATCACTGAAGTGCTTATTTCCGTGAGATAAGCACTTCAGAAGACCAAAATCTAAACTTCACCAAACCACCCAACTTTCAATGCTGGGTTCACTGAAATGCTTCTTTCAGTGAGGTAAGCACTTCAGAATGCCAAAGTCCCAACCTCACCAAACGACTCAACTTTTGATACTGGTTTCACTGAAATGCTTCTTTCAGTCAGATAAGCACTTCAGAAGGCCAAAATCTCAACTTCACAAAACCAGCCAACTTTCGATACTGGATTTACCCAAATGCTTATTTCAGTGAGATAAGCACTTCAGAAGACCAAAATCTAAACTTCACCAAACCAACCAACTTTCAATGCTGGGTTCACTGAAGTGCTTATTTCAGTGAGATAAGCACTTCAGAAGACCAAAAACTAAACTTCACCAAACCACCCAACTTTCAATGCTGGGTTCACTGAAGTGCTTATTTCAGTGAGATAAGCACTTCAGAAGACCAAACTCTCAACATCACAAAACCACTCAAATTTCGATGCTGGGTTCACTGAGGTGCTTATTTCATTGAGATAAGCACTTCACTTCGCCAAAATCCCAACCTCACCAAACGACTCAACTTTTGATGCTGGTTCCACTGAATTGCTTATTTCAGTGAGATAAGCACTTCAGAAGACCAAAATCTAAACATCACTAATCGACTCAACTTTTGATGCTGATTTCACTGAAATGCTTCTTTCAGTCAGATAAGCACATCAGAAGGCCAAAATCTCAACTTCACCAAACCACCCAACTTTCGATCCAGGATTTACACAAATGCTTATTTCAGTGAGATAAGCACTTCAGAAGACTAAAATCTTAACTTCACCAAACCACTCAACTTTCGATGCTGGGATCACTGAACTGCTTATTTCAGTGAGATAAGCACTTCAGAAGAACAAAATCTCAACATCTCAAAACCACTCAACTTTCGATGCTGAGTGCACTGAAGTGCTTAATTCAGTGAGATAAGCACTTCAGAAGACCAAAATCTCAACATCACGAAACCACTCAAATTTCGATGCTGGGTGCACTGAAGTGCTTAATTCAGTGAGATAAGCACTTCAGAAGACCACAATCTCAACATCACGAAACCACTCAAATTTCGATGCTGGGCTCACTGCAGTGCTTATTTCAGTGAGATAAGCACTTCAGAATGCCAAAATCCCAACCTCACCAAACGACTGAACTTTCGATGCTGGGCTCACTGCAGTGCTTGTTTCAGTGAGAGAAGCACTTCAGAATGCCAAAATCCCAACCTCACCAAACGACTCAACTTTTGATCCTGTTTTCATGAAATTCTTCTTTCAGTCAGATAAGCACTTCAGAAGTCCAAAATCTCAACTTCACAAAACCAGCCAACTTTCGATACTGGATTTACCCAAATGCTTATTTCAGTGAGATAAGCACTTCAGAAGACCAAAATCTAAAATTCACCAAACCACCCAACTTTCAATGCTGGGTTCATTGAAGTGCTTATTTCAGTGAGATAAGCACTTCAGAAGACCAAAATCAAAACTTCACCAAACCACCCAACTTTCAATGCTGGGTTCACTGAAGTGCTTATTTCAGTGAGATAAGCACTTCAGAAGACCAAAATCTAAACTTCACTGAACGACTCAACTTTTGATGCTGATTTCACTGAAGTGCTTCTTTCAGTGAGATAAGCACTTCAGAAGACCAAAATCGCAACATCTCAAAACCACTCAACTTTCGATGCTGTGTTCACTGAAGTGCTTATTTCAGTGAGATAAGCACTTCAGAAGACCAAAATCTAAACTTCACCAAACCATCCAACTTTCAATGCTGGGTTCACTGAAATGCTTCTTTCAGTCAGATAAGCACTTCAGAATAACAAAATATCAACATCTCAAAACCACTCAACTTTCGTTGCTGGGTTCACTGAAGTGCTTATTTCAGTGAGATAAGCACTTCAGAAGACCGAAATCTCTACATCACCAAACCTCTCAAATTTCGATGCTGGGTTGTCTGAATTGCTTATTTCAGTGAGATAACCACTTCAGAAGACCAAAATCTCAACATCACAAAACCACTCAAATTTCGATGCTGGGTTCACTGACGTGCTTATTTCATTGAGAAAAGCACTTCACTTCGCCAAAATCCCAACCTCACCAAACGAATCAACTTTTGATGCTGGTTCCACTGAATTGCTTATTTGAGTGAGATAAGCACTTCAGAAGGCCAAAATCTAAACATCACTAAACGACTCAACTTTTGATACTGATTTCACTGAAATGCTTCTTTCAGTCAGATAAGCACATCAGAAGGCCAAAATCTCAACTTCACCAAAACACCCAACTTTCGATCCAGGATTTACACAAATGCTTATTTCAGTGAGATAAGCACTTCAGAAGACTAAACTCTTAACTTCACCAAAACACTCAACTTTCGATGCTGGGATCACTGAAGTGCTTATTTCCGTGAGATAAGCACTTCAGAAGACCAAAATCTAAACTTCACCAAACCACCCAACTTTCAATGCTGGGTTCACTGAAATGCTTCTTTCAGTGAGGTAAGCACTTCAGAATGCCAAAGTCCCAACCTCACCAAACGACTCAACTTTTGATACTGGTTTCACTGAAATGCTTCTTTCAGTCAGATAAGCACTTCAGAAGGCCAAAATCTCAACTTCACAAAACCAGCCAACTTTCGATACTGGATTTACCCAAATGCTTATTTCAGTGAGATAAGCACTTCAGAAGACCAAAATCTAAACTTCACCAAACCAACCAACTTTCAATGCTGGGTTCACTGAAGTGCTTATTTCAGTGAGATAAGCACTTCAGAAGACCAAACTCTCAACATCACAAAACCACTCAAATTTCGATGCTGGGTTCACTGAAGTGCTTATTTCATTGAGATAAGCACTTCACTTCGCCAAAATCCCAACCTCACCAAACGACTCAACGTTTGATGCTGGTTCCACTGAATTGCTTATTTCAGTGAGATAAGCACTTCAGAAGGCCAAAATCTAAACATCACTAATCGACTCAACTTTTGATGCTGATTTCACTGAAATGCTTCTTTCAGTCAGATAAGCACATCAGAAGGCCAAAATCTCAACTTCACCAAACCACCCAACTTTCGATCCAGGATTTACACAAATGCTTATTTCAGTGAGATAAGCACTTCAGAAGACTAAAATCTTAACTTCACCAAACCACTCAACTTTCGATGCTGGGATCACTGAACTGCTTATTTCAGTGAGATAAGCACTTCAGAAGAACAAAATCTCAACATCTCAAAACCACTCAACTTTCGATGCTGGGTGCACTGAAGTGCTTAATTCAGTGAGATAAGCACTTCAGAAGACCAAAATCTCAACATCACGAAACCACTCAAATTTCGATGCTGGGCTCACTGCAGTGCTTATTTCAGTGAGATAAGCACTTCAGAATGCCAAAATCCCAACCTCACCAAACGACTCAACTTTCGATGCTGGGCTCACTGCAGTGCTTGTTTCAGAGAGAGAAGCACTTCAGAATGCCAAAATCCCAACCTCACCAAACGACTCAACTTTTGATCCTGTTTTCATGAAATTCTTCTTTCAGTCAGATAAGCACTTCAGAAGTCCAAAATCTCATCTTCACAAAACCAGCCAACTTTCGATACTGGATTTACCCAAATGCTTATTTCAGTGAGATAAGCACTTCAGAAGACCAAAATCTAAACTTCACCAAACCACCCAACTTTCAATGCTGGGTTCATTGAAGTGCTTATTTCAGTGAGATAAGCACTTCAGAAGACCGAAATCAAAACTTCACCAAACCACCCAACTTTCAATGATGGGTTCACTGAAGTGCTTATTTCAGTGAGATAAGCACTTCAGAAGACCAAAATCTAAACTTCACTGAACGACTCAACTTTTGATGCTGATTTCACTGAAATGCTTCTTTCAGTGAGATAAGCACTTCAGAAGACCAAAATCTCAACATCTCAAAACCACTCAACTTTCGATGCTGTGTTCACTGAAGTGCTTATTTCAGTGAGATAAGCACTTCAGAAGACCAAAATCTAAACTTCACCAAACCATCCAACTTTCAATGCTGGGTTCACTGAAATGCTTCTTTCAGTCAGATAAGCACTTCAGAATAACAAAATATCAACATCTCAAAACCACTCAACTTTCGTTGCTGGGTTCACTGAAGTGCTTATTTCAGTGAGATAAGCACTTCAGAAGACCGAAATCTCTACATCACCAAACCTCTCAAATTTCGATGCTGGGTTGTCTGAAGTGCTTATTTCAGTGAGATAACCACTTCAGAAGACCAAAATCTCAACATCACAAAACCACTCAAATTTCGATGCTGGGTTCACTGACGTGCTTATTTCATTGAGATAAGCACTTCACTTCGCCAAAATCCCAACCTCACCAAACGAATCAACTTTTGATGCTGGTTCCACTGAATTGCTTATTTGAGTGAGATAAGCACTTCAGAAGGCCAAAATCTAAACATCACTAAACGACTCAACTTTTGATACTGATTTCACTGAAATGCTTCTTTCAGTCAGATAAGCACATCAGAAGGCCAAAATCTCAACTTCACCAAAACACCCAACTTTCGATCCAGGATTTACACAAATGCTTATTTCAGTGAGATAAGCACTTCAGAAGACTAAAATCTTAACTTCACCAAAACACTCAACTTTCGATGCTGGGATCACTGAAGTGCTTATTTCCGTGAGATAAGCACTTCAGAAGACCAAAATCTAAACTTCACCAAACCACCCAACTTTCAATGCTGGGTTCACCGAAATGCTTCTTTCAGTGAGGTAAGCACTTCAGAATGCCAAAGTCCCAACCTCACCAAACGACTCAACTTTTGATACTGGTTAGCCTGAAATGCTTCTTTCAGTCAGATAAGCACTTCAAAAGGCCAAAATCTCAACTTCACAAAACCAGCCAACTTTCGATACTGGATTTACCCAAATGCTTATTTCAGTGAGATAAGCACTTCAGAAGACCAAAATCTAAACTTCACCAAACCACCCAACTTTCAATGCTGGGTTCACTGAAGTGCTTATTGCAGTGAGATAAGCACTTCAGAAGACCAAAATCTAAACTTCACCAAAACACCCAACTTTCAATGCTGGGTTCACTGACGTGCTTATTTCAGTGAGATAAGCACTTCAGAAGACAAAAATCTAAACTTCACCAATCCACCCAACTTTCAATGCTGGGTTCTCTGAAGTGCTTATTTCAGTGAGATAACCACTTCAGAAGACCAAAATCTCAACATCACAAAACCACTCAAATTTTGATGCTGGGATCACTGAAGTGCTTATTTCAGTGAGATAAACACTTCAGAAGACCAAAATCTAAACTTCACCAAACCACCCAACTTTCAATGCTGGGTTCACTGAAGTGCTTATTTCAGTGAGATAAGCACTTCAGAAGACCAAAATCTCAACATCACAAAACCACTCAAATTTTGATGCTGGGTTCACTGAAGTGCTTATTTCAGTGAGATAAGCACTTCAGAAGACCAAAATCTCAACTTCACCAAACAACCCAACTTTCAATGCTGGGTTCACTGAAGTGCTTATTTCAGTGAGATAAGTACTTCACTACGCCAAAATCCCAACCTCACCAAGCGACTCAACTTTTGATGCTGGTTCCACTGAATTGCTTATTTCAGTCAGATAAGCACTTCAGAAGACCAAAATCCCAACCTCACCAAACGACTCAACTTTTGATACTGGTTTCACTGAAATGCTTCTTTCAGTCAGATAAGCACTTCCGAAGACCAAAATCTAAACTTCACCAAACCACCCAACTTTCAATGCTGGGTTCACTGAAGTGCTTATTGCAGTGAGATAAGCACTTCAGAAGATCAAAATCTAAACATCTCAAAACCACTCAACTTTCGATGCTGTGTTCACTGAAGTGCTTATTTCAGTGGGATAAGCACTTCAGAAGACCAAAATCTAAACTTCACCAAGCCACACAACTTTCAATGCTGGGTTCACTGAAGTGCTTATTGCAGTGAGATAAGCACTTCAGAAGACCAAAATCTAAACTTCACCAATCCACCCAACTTTCAATGCTGGGTTCTCTGAAGTGCTTATTTCAGTGAGATAACCACTTCAGAAGACCAAAATCTGAACATCACAAAACCACTCAAATTTCGATGCTGGGTTCACTGAAGTGCTTATTTCAGTGAGATAAGCACTTCAGAAGACCAAAATCTAAACTTCACCAAACAATCCAACTTTAAATGCTGGGTTCACTGAAATGCTTCTTTCAGTCAGATAAGCACTTCAGAAGAACAAAATCTCAACATCTCAAAACCACTCGACTTTCGATGCTGGGTTCACTGAAGTGTTTATTTCAGTGAGATAAGCACTTCAGAAGACCAAAATCTCAACTGAACAAACCACTCAAATTTCGATGCTGGGTTCACTGAAGTGCTTATTTCAGTGAGATAAGCACTTCAGAAGACCAAAATCTAAACTTCACCAATCCACCCAACTTTCAATGCTGGGTTCTCTGAAGTGCTTATTTCAGTGAGATAACCACTTCAGAAGACCAAAATCTCAACATCACAAAACCACTCAAATTTCGATGCTGTGTTCACTGAAGTGCTTATTTCAGTGAGATAAGCACTTCAGAAGACCAAAATCTAAACTTCACCAAACCATCCAACTTTAAATGTTGGGTTCACTGAAATGCTTCTTTCAGTGAGATAAGCACTTCAAAAGACCAAAATCTAAACTTCACCAAACCACCCAACTTTCAATGCTGGGTTCACTGAAGTGCTTATTTCAGTGAGATAAGCACTTCAGAAGACCAAAATCTCAACTTCAACAAACAACCCAACTTTCAATTCTGGGTTCACTGAAGTGCTTATTTCAGTGAGATAAGTACTTCAACACGCCAAAATCCCAACCTCACCAAGCGACTCAACTTTTGATGCTGGTTCCACTGAATTGCTTATTTCAGTGAGATAAGCACTTCAGAAGGCCAAAATCTAAACTTCACTAAACGACTCAACTTTTGATGCTGATTTCACTGAAATGCTTCTTTCAGTCAGATATTCACATCAGAAGGCCAAAATCTCCAATTCACCAAACCACCCAACTTTCGATCCAGGATATACCCAAAGGCTAATTTCAGTGTGATAAGCACTTCAGAAGACTAAAATCTAAACTTCACCAAACCACTCAACTTTCGATGCTGGTATCACTGAAGTGCTTATTTCAGTGAGATAAGCACTTCAGAAGAGCAAAAACTCAACTTCACAAAACCACTCAACTTTCGATGCTGGGCTCACTGCAGTGCTTATTTCAGTGAGATAAGCACTTCAGAATGCCAAAATCCCAACCTCACCAAACGACTCAACTTTTGATACTGGTTTCACTGAAATGCTTCTTTCAGTCAGATAAGCACTTCAGAAGGCCAAAATCTCAACTTCACAAAACCAGCCAACTTTCGATACTGGATTTACCCAAATGCTTATTTCAGTGAGATAAGCACTTCAGAAGACCAAAATCTAAACTTCACCAAACCAACCAACTTTCAATGCTGGGTTCACTGAAGTGCTTATTGCAGTGAGATAAGCACTTCAGAAGATCAAAATCTAAACATCTCAAAACCACTCAACTTTCGATGCTGTGTTCACTGAAGTGCTTATCTCAGTGAGATAAGCACTTCAGAAGACCAAAATCTAAACTTCACCAAGCCACCCAACTTTCAATGCTGTTTTCACTGAAGTGCTTACTGCAGTGAGATAAGCACTTCAGAAGACCAAAATCTAAACTTCACTGAACGACTCAACTTTTGATGCTGATTTCACTGAAATGCTTCTTTCAGTGAGATAAGCACTTCAGAAGACCAAAATCGCAACATCTCAAAACCACTCAACTTTCGATGCTGTGTTCACTGAAGTGCTTATTTCAGTGAGATAAGCACTTCAGAAGACCGAAATCAAAACTTCACCAAACCACCCAACTTTCAATGATGGGTTCACTGAAGTGCTTATTTCAGTGAGATAAGCACTTCAGAAGACCAAAATCTAAACTTCACTGAACGACTCAACTTTTGATGCTGATTTCACTGAAATGCTTCTTTCAGTGAGATAAGCACTTCAGAAGACCAAAATCGCAACATCTCAAAACCACTCAACTTTCGATGCTGTGTTCACTGAAGTGCTTATTTCAGTGAGATAAGCACTTCAGAAGACCAAAATCTAAACTTCACCAACCATCCAACTTTCAATGCTGGGTTCACTGAAATGCTTCTTTCAGTCAGATAAGCACTTCAGAATAACAAAATATCAACATCTCAAAACCACTCAACTTTCGTTGCTGGGTTCACTGAAGTGCTTATTTCAGTGAGATAAGCACTTCAGAAGACCGAAATCTCTACATCACCAAACCACTCAAATTTCGATGCTGGGTTGTCTGAAGTGCTTATTTCAGTGAGATAACCACTTCAGAAGACCAAAATCTCAACATCACAAAACCACTCAAATTTCGATGCTGGGTTCACTGAAGTGCTTATTTCATTGAGATAAGCACTTCACTTCGCCAAAATCCCAACCTCACCAAACGAATCAACTTTTGATGCTGGTTCCACTGAATTGCTTATTTGAGTGAGATAAGCACTTCAGAAGGCCAAAATCTAAACATCACTAAACGACTCAACTTTTGATACTGATTTCACTGAAATGCTTCTTTCAGTCAGATAAGCACATCAGAAGGCCAAAATCTCAACTTCACCAAAACACCCAACTTTCGATCCAGGATTTACACAAATGCTTATTTCAGTGAGATAAGCACTTCAGAAGACTAAAATCTTAACTTCACCAAAACACTCAACTTTCGATGCTGGGATCACTGAAGTGCTTATTTCCGTGAGATAAGAACTTCAGAAGACCAAAATCTAAACTTCACCAAACCACCCAACTTTCAATGCTGGGTTCACTGAAATGCTTCTTTCAGTGAGGTAAGCACTTCAGAATGCCAAAATCCCAACCTCACCAAACGACTCAACTTTTGATACTGGTTTCACTGAAATGCTTCTTTCAGTCAGATAAGCACTTCAGAAGGCCAAAATCTCAACTTCACAAAACCAGCCAACTTTCGATACTGGATTTACCCAAATGCTTATTTCAGTGAGATAAGCACTTCAGAAGACCAAAATCTAAACTTCACCAAACCAACCAACTTTCAATGCTGGGTTCACTGAAGTGCTTATTTCAGTGAGATAAGCACTTCAGAAGACCAAACTCTCAACATCACAAAACCACTCAAATTTCGATGCTGGGTTCACTGAAGTGCTTATTTCATTGAGATAAGCACTTCACTTCGCCAAAATCCCAACCTCACCAAACGACTCAACGTTTGATGCTGGTTCCACTGAATTGCTTATTTCAGTGAGATAAGCACTTCAGAAGGCCAAAATCTAAACATCACTAATCGACTCAACTTTTGATGCTGATTTCACTGAAATGCTTCTTTCAGTCAGATAAGCACATCAGAAGGCCAAAATCTCAACTTCACCAAACCACCCAACTTTCGATCCAGGATTTACACAAATGCTTATTTCAGTGAGATAAGCACTTCAGAAGACTAAAATCTTAACTTCACCAAACCACTCAACTTTCGATGCTGGGATCACTGAACTGCTTATTTCAGTGAGATAAGCACTTCAGAAGAACAAAATCTCAACATCTCAAAACCACTCAACTTTCGATGCTGGGTGCACTGAAGTGCTTAATTCAGTGAGATAAGCACTTCAGAAGACCAAAATCTCAACATCACGAAACCACTCAAATTTCGATGCTGGGCTCACTGCAGTGCTTATTTCAGTGAGATAAGCACTTCAGAATGCCAAAATCCCAACCTCACCAAACGACTCAACTTTCGATGCTGGGCTCACTGCAGTGCTTGTTTCAGAGAGAGAAGCACTTCAGAATGCCAAAATCCCAACCTCACCAAACGACTCAACTTTTGATCCTGTTTTCATGAAATTCTTCTTTCAGTCAGATAAGCACTTCAGAAGTCCAAAATCTCATCTTCACAAAACCAGCCAACTTTCGATACTGGATTTACCCAAATGCTTATTTCAGTGAGATAAGCACTTCAGAAGACCAAAATCTAAACTTCACCAAACCACCCAACTTTCAATGCTGGGTTCATTGAAGTGCTTATTTCAGTGAGATAAGCACTTCAGAAGACCGAAATCAAAACTTCACCAAACCACCCAACTTTCAATGATGGGTTCACTGAAGTGCTTATTTCAGTGAGATAAGCACTTCAGAAGACCAAAATCTAAACTTCACTGAACGACTCAACTTTTGATGCTGATTTCACTGAAATGCTTCTTTCAGTGAGATAAGCACTTCAGAAGACCAAAATCTCAACATCTCAAAACCACTCAACTTTCGATGCTGTGTTCACTGAAGTGCTTATTTCAGTGAGATAAGCACTTCAGAAGACCAAAATCTAAACTTCACCAAACCATCCAACTTTCAATGCTGGGTTCACTGAAATGCTTCTTTCAGTCAGATAAGCACTTCAGAATAACAAAATATCAACATCTCAAAACCACTCAACTTTCGTTGCTGGGTTCACTGAAGTGCTTATTTCAGTGAGATAAGCACTTCAGAAGACCGAAATCTCTACATCACCAAACCTCTCAAATTTCGATGCTGGGTTGTCTGAAGTGCTTATTTCAGTGAGATAACCACTTCAGAAGACCAAAATCTCAACATCACAAAACCACTCAAATTTCGATGCTGGGTTCACTGACGTGCTTATTTCATTGAGATAAGCACTTCACTTCGCCAAAATCCCAACCTCACCAAACGAATCAACTTTTGATGCTGGTTCCACTGAATTGCTTATTTGAGTGAGATAAGCACTTCAGAAGGCCAAAATCTAAACATCACTAAACGACTCAACTTTTGATACTGATTTCACTGAAATGCTTCTTTCAGTCAGATAAGCACATCAGAAGGCCAAAATCTCAACTTCACCAAAACACCCAACTTTCGATCCAGGATTTACACAAATGCTTATTTCAGTGAGATAAGCACTTCAGAAGACTAAAATCTTAACTTCACCAAAACACTCAACTTTCGATGCTGGGATCACTGAAGTGCTTATTTCCGTGAGATAAGCACTTCAGAAGACCAAAATCTAAACTTCACCAAACCACCCAACTTTCAATGCTGGGTTCACCGAAATGCTTCTTTCAGTGAGGTAAGCACTTCAGAATGACAAAGTCCCAACCTCACCAAACGACTCAACTTTTGATACTGGTTAGCCTGAAATGCTTCTTTCAGTCAGATAAGCACTTCAAAAGGCCAAAATCTCAACTTCACAAAACCAGCCAACTTTCGATACTGGATTTACCCAAATGCTTATTTCAGTGAGATAAGCACTTCAGAAGACCAAAATCTAAACTTCACCAAACCACCCAACTTTCAATGCTGGGTTCACTGAAGTGCTTATTGCAGTGAGATAAGCACTTCAGAAGACCAAAATCTAAACTTCACCAAAACACCCAACTTTCAATGCTGGGTTCACTGACGTGCTTATTTCAGTGAGATAAGCACTTCAGAAGACAAAAATCTAAACTTCACCAATCCACCCAACTTTCAATGCTGGGTTCTCTGAAGTGCTTATTTCAGTGAGATAACCACTTCAGAAGACCAAAATCTCAACATCACAAAACCACTCAAATTTTGATGCTGGGATCACTGAAGTGCTTATTTCAGTGAGATAAACACTTCAGAAGACCAAAATCTAAACTTCACCAAACCACCCAACTTTCAATGCTGGGTTCACTGAAGTGCTTATTTCAGTGAGATAAGCACTTCAGAAGACCAAAATCTCAACATCACAAAACCACTCAAATTTTGATGCTGGGTTCACTGAAGTGCTTATTTCAGTGAGATAAGCACTTCAGAAGACCAAAATCTCAACTTCTCCAAACAACCCAACTTTCAATGCTGGGTTCACTGAAGTGCTTATTTCAGTGAGATAAGTACTTCACTACGCCAAAATCCCAACCTCACCAAGCGACTCAACTTTTGATGCTGGTTCCACTGAATTGCTTATTTCAGTGAGATAAGCACTTCAGAAGACCAAAATCCCAACCTCACCAAACGACTCAACTTTTGATACTGGTTTCACTGAAATGCTTCTTTCAGTCAGATAAGCACTTCAGAAGACCAAAATCTAAACTTCACAAAACCAGCCAACTTTCGATACTGGATTTACCCAAATGCTTATTTCAGTGAGATAAGCACTTCCGAAGACCAAAATCTAAACTTCACCAAACCACCCAACTTTCAATGCTGGGTTCACTGAAGTGCTTATTGCAGTGAGATAACCACTTCAGAAGATCAAAATCTAAACATCTCAAAACCACTCAACTTTCGATGCTGTGTTCACTGAAGTGCTTATTTCAGTGGGATAAGCACTTCAGAAGACCAAAATCTAAACTTCACCAAGCCACCCAACTTTCAATGCTGGGTTCACTGAAGTGCTTATTGCAGTGAGATAAGCACTTCAGAAGACCAAAATCTAAACTTCACCAATCCACCCAACTTTCAATGCTGGGTTCTCTGAAGTGCTTATTTCAGTGAGATAACCACTTCAGAAGACCAAAATCTCAACATCACAAAACCACTCAAATTTCGATGCTGGGTTCACTGAAGTGCTTATTTCAGTGAGATAAGCACTTCAGAAGACCAAAATCTAAACTTCACCAAACAATCCAACTTTAAATGCTGGGTTCACTGAAATGCTTCTTTCAGTCAGATAAGCACTTCAGAAGAACAAAATCTCAACATCTCAAAACCACTCGACTTTCGATGCTGGGTTCACTGAAGTGTTTATTTCAGTGAGATAAGCACTTCAGAAGACCAAAATCTCAACTGAACAAACCACTCAAATTTCGATGCTGGGTTCACTGAAGTGCTTATTTCAGTGAGATAAGCACTTCAGAAGACCAAAATCTAAACTTCACCAATCCACCCAACTTTCAATGCTGGGTTCTCTGAAGTGCTTATTTCAGTGAGATAACCACTTCAGAAGACCAAAATCTCAACATCACAAAACCACTCAAATTTCGATGCTGTGTTCACTGAAGTGCTTATTTCAGTGAGATAAGCACTTCAGAAGACCAAAATCTAAACTTCACCAAACCATCCAACTTTAAATGTTGGGTTCACTGAAATGCTTCTTTCAGTGAGATAAGCACTTCAAAAGACCAAAATCTAAACTTCACCAAACCACCCAACTTTCAATGCTGGGTTCACTGAAGTGCTTATTTCAGTGAGATAAGCACTTCAGAAGACCAAAATCTCAACTTCACCAAACAACCCAACTTTCAATTCTGGGTTCACTGAAGTGCTTATTTCAGTGAGATAAGTACTTCACTACGCCAAAATCCCAACCTCACCAAGCGACTCAACTTTTGATGCTGGTTCCACTGAATTGCTTATTTCAGTGAGATAAGCACTTCAGAAGGCCAAAATCTAAACTTCACTAAACGACTCAACTTTTGATGCTGATTTCACTGAAATGCTTCTTTCAGTCAGATATTCACATCAGAAGGCCAAAATCTCCAATTCACCAAACCACCCAACTTTCGATCCAGGATATACCCAAAGGCTAATTTCAGTGTGATAAGCACTTCAGAAGACTAAAATCTAAACTTCACCAAACCACTCAACTTTCGATGCTGGTATCACTGAAGTGCTTATTTCAGTGAGATAAGCACTTCAGAAGAGCAAAAACTCAACTTCACAAAACCACTCAACTTTCGATGCTGGGCTCACTGCAGTGCTTATTTCAGTGAGATAAGCACTTCAGAATGCCAAAATCCCAACCTCACCAAACGACTCAACTTTTGATACTGGTTTCACTGAAATGCTTCTTTCAGTCAGATAAGCACTTCAGAAGGCCAAAATCTCAACTTCACAAAACCAGCCAACTTTCGATACTGGATTTACCCAAATGCTTATTTCAGTGAGATAAGCACTTCAGAAGACCAAAATCTAAACTTCACCAAACCAACCAACTTTCAATGCTGGGTTCACTGAAGTGCTTATTGCAGTGAGATAAGCACTTCAGAAGATCAAAATCTAAACATCTCAAAACCACTCAACTTTCGATGCTGTGTTCACTGAAGTGCTTATCTCAGTGTTATAAGCACTTCAGAAGACCAAAATCTAAACTTCACCAAGCCACCCAACTTTCAATGCTGTTTTCACTGAAGTGCTTACTGCAGTGAGATAAGCACTTCAGAAGACCAAAATCTAAACTTCACTGAACGACTCAACTTTTGATGCTGATTTCACTGAAATGCTTCTTTCAGTGAGATAAGCACTTCAGAAGACCAAAATCGCAACATCTCAAAACCACTCAACTTTCGATGCTGTGTTCACTGAAGTGCTTATTTCAGTGAGATAAGCACTTCAGAAGACCAAAATCTAAACTTCACCAACCATCCAACTTTCAATGCTGGGTTCACTGAAATGCTTCTTTCAGTCAGATAAGCACTTCAGAATAACAAAATATCAACATCTCAAAACCACTCAACTTTCGTTGCTGGGTTCACTGAAGTGCTTATTTCAGTGAGATAAGCACTTCAGAAGACCGAAATCTCTACATCACCAAACCACTCAAATTTCGATGCTGGGTTGTCTGAAGTGCTTATTTCAGTGAGATAACCACTTCAGAAGACCAAAATCTCAACATCACAAAACCACTCAAATTTCGATGCTGGGTTCACTGAAGTGCTTATTTCATTGAGATAAGCACTTCACTTCGCCAAAATCCCAACCTCACCAAACGAATCAACTTTTGATGCTGGTTCCACTGAATTGCTTATTTGAGTGAGATAAGCACTTCAGAAGGCCAAAATCTAAACATCACTAAACGACTCAACTTTTGATACTGATTTCACTGAAATGCTTCTTTCAGTCAGATAAGCACATCAGAAGGCCAAAATCTCAACTTCACCAAAACACCCAACTTTCGATCCAGGATTTACACAAATGCTTATTTCAGTGAGATAAGCACTTCAGAAGACTAAAATCTTAACTTCACCAAAACACTCAACTTTCGATGCTGGGATCACTGAAGTGCTTATTTCCGTGAGATAAGAACTTCAGAAGACCAAAATCTAAACTTCACCAAACCACCCAACTTTCAATGCTGGGTTCACTGAAATGCTTCTTTCAGTGAGGTAAGCACTTCAGAATGCCAAAATCCCAACCTCACCAAACGACTCAACTTTTGATACTGGTTTCACTGAAATGCTTCTTTCAGTCAGATAAGCACTTCAGAAGGCCAAAATCTCAACTTCACAAAACCAGCCAACTTTCGATACTGGATTTACCCAAATGCTTATTTCAGTGAGATAAGCACTTCAGAAGACCAAAATCTAAACTTCACCAAACCAACCAACTTTCAATGCTGGGTTCACTGAAGTGCTTATTTCAGTGAGATAAGCACTTCAGAAGACCAAACTCTCAACATCACAAAACCACTCAAATTTCGATGCTGGGTTCACTGAAGTGCTTATTTCATTGAGATAAGCACTTCACTTCGCCAAAATCCCAACCTCACCAAACGACTCAACGTTTGATGCTGGTTCCACTGAATTGCTTATTTCAGTGAGATAAGCACTTCAGAAGGCCAAAATCTAAACATCACTAATCGACTCAACTTTTGATGCTGATTTCACTGAAATGCTTCTTTCAGTCAGATAAGCACATCAGAAGGCCAAAATCTCAACTTCACCAAACCACCCAACTTTCGATCCAGGATTTACACAAATGCTTATTTCAGTGAGATAAGCACTTCAGAAGACTAAAATCTTAACTTCACCAAACCACTCAACTTTCGATGCTGGGATCACTGAACTGCTTATTTCAGTGAGATAAGCACTTCAGAAGAACAAAATCTCAACATCTCAAAACCACTCAACTTTCGATGCTGGGTGCACTGAAGTGCTTAATTCAGTGAGATAAGCACTTCAGAAGACCAAAATCTCAACATCACGAAACCACTCAAATTTCGATGCTGGGCTCACTGCAGTGCTTATTTCAGTGAGATAAGCACTTCAGAATGCCAAAATCCCAACCTCACCAAACGACTCAACTTTCGATGCTGGGCTCACTGCAGTGCTTGTTTCAGAGAGAGAAGCACTTCAGAATGCCAAAATCCCAACCTCACCAAACGACTCAACTTTTGATCCTGTTTTCATGAAATTCTTCTTTCAGTCAGATAAGCACTTCAGAAGTCCAAAATCTCATCTTCACAAAACCAGCCAACTTTCGATACTGGATTTACCCAAATGCTTATTTCAGTGAGATAAGCACTTCAGAAGACCAAAATCTAAACTTCACCAAACCACCCAACTTTCAATGCTGGGTTCATTGAAGTGCTTATTTCAGTGAGATAAGCACTTCAGAAGACCGAAATCAAAACTTCACCAAACCACCCAACTTTCAATGATGGGTTCACTGAAGTGCTTATTTCAGTGAGATAAGCACTTCAGAAGACCAAAATCTAAACTTCACTGAACGACTCAACTTTTGATGCTGATTTCACTGAAATGCTTCTTTCAGTGAGATAAGCACTTCAGAAGACCAAAATCTCAACATCTCAAAACCACTCAACTTTCGATGCTGTGTTCACTGAAGTGCTTATTTCAGTGAGATAAGCACTTCAGAAGACCAAAATCTAAACTTCACCAAACCATCCAACTTTCAATGCTGGGTTCACTGAAATGCTTCTTTCAGTCAGATAAGCACTTCAGAATAACAAAATATCAACATCTCAAAACCACTCAACTTTCGTTGCTGGGTTCACTGAAGTGCTTATTTCAGTGAGATAAGCACTTCAGAAGACCGAAATCTCTACATCACCAAACCTCTCAAATTTCGATGCTGGGTTGTCTGAAGTGCTTATTTCAGTGAGATAACCACTTCAGAAGACCAAAATCTCAACATCACAAAACCACTCAAATTTCGATGCTGGGTTCACTGACGTGCTTATTTCATTGAGATAAGCACTTCACTTCGCCAAAATCCCAACCTCACCAAACGAATCAACTTTTGATGCTGGTTCCACTGAATTGCTTATTTGAGTGAGATAAGCACTTCAGAAGGCCAAAATCTAAACATCACTAAACGACTCAACTTTTGATACTGATTTCACTGAAATGCTTCTTTCAGTCAGATAAGCACATCAGAAGGCCAAAATCTCAACTTCACCAAAACACCCAACTTTCGATCCAGGATTTACACAAATGCTTATTTCAGTGAGATAAGCACTTCAGAAGACTAAAATCTTAACTTCACCAAAACACTCAACTTTCGATGCTGGGATCACTGAAGTGCTTATTTCCGTGAGATAAGCACTTCAGAAGACCAAAATCTAAACTTCACCAAACCACCCAACTTTCAATGCTGGGTTCACCGAAATGCTTCTTTCAGTGAGGTAAGCACTTCAGAATGACAAAGTCCCAACCTCACCAAACGACTCAACTTTTGATACTGGTTAGCCTGAAATGCTTCTTTCAGTCAGATAAGCACTTCAAAAGGCCAAAATCTCAACTTCACAAAACCAGCCAACTTTCGATACTGGATTTACCCAAATGCTTATTTCAGTGAGATAAGCACTTCAGAAGACCAAAATCTAAACTTCACCAAACCACCCAACTTTCAATGCTGGGTTCACTGAAGTGCTTATTGCAGTGAGATAAGCACTTCAGAAAACCAAAATCTAAACTTCACCAAAACACCCAACTTTCAATGCTGGGTTCACTGACGTGCTTATTTCAGTGAGATAAGCACTTCAGAAGACAAAAATCTAAACTTCACCAATCCACCCAACTTTCAATGCTGGGTTCTCTGAAGTGCTTATTTCAGTGAGATAACCACTTCAGAAGACCAAAATCTCAACATCACAAAACCACTCAAATTTTGATGCTGGGATCACTGAAGTGCTTATTTCAGTGAGATAAACACTTCAGAAGACCAAAATCTAAACTTCACCAAACCACCCAACTTTCAATGCTGGGTTCACTGAAGTGCTTATTTCAGTGAGATAAGCACTTCAGAAGACCAAAATCTCAACATCACAAAACCACTCAAATTTTGATGCTGGGTTCACTGAAGTGCTTATTTCAGTGAGATAAGCACTTCAGAAGACCAAAATCTCAACTTCTCCAAACAACCCAACTTTCAATGCTGGGTTCACTGAAGTGCTTATTTCAGTGAGATAAGTACTTCACTACGCCAAAATCCCAACCTCACCAAGCGACTCAACTTTTGATGCTGGTTCCACTGAATTGCTTATTTCAGTGAGATAAGCACTTCAGAAGACCAAAATCCCAACCTCACCAAACGACTCAACTTTTGATACTGGTTTCACTGAAATGCTTCTTTCAGTCAGATAAGCACTTCAGAAGACCAAAATCTAAACTTCACAAAACCAGCCAACTTTCGATACTGGATTTACCCAAATGCTTATTTCAGTGAGATAAGCACTTCCGAAGACCAAAATCTAAACTTCACCAAACCACCCAACTTTCAATGCTGGGTTCACTGAAGTGCTTATTGCAGTGAGATAAGCACTTCAGAAGATCAAAATCTAAACATCTCAAAACCACTCAACTTTCGATGCTGTGTTCACTGAAGTGCTTATTTCAGTGGGATAAGCACTTCAGAAGACCAAAATCTAAACTTCACCAAGCCACCCAACTTTCAATGCTGGGTTCACTGAAGTGCTTATTGCAGTGAGATAAGCACTTCAGAAGACCAAAATCTAAACTTCACCAATCCACCCAACTTTCAATGCTGGGTTCTCTGAAGTGCTTATTTCAGTGAGATAACCACTTCAGAAGACCAAAATCTCAACATCACAAAACCACTCAAATTTCGATGCTGGGTTCACTGAAGTGCTTATTTCAGTGAGATAAGCACTTCAGAAGACCAAAATCTAAACTTCACCAAACAATCCAACTTTAAATGCTGGGTTCACTGAAATGCTTCTTTCAGTCAGATAAGCACTTCAGAAGAACAAAATCTCAACATCTCAAAACCACTCGACTTTCGATGCTGGGTTCACTGAAGTGTTTATTTCAGTGAGATAAGCACTTCAGAAGACCAAAATCTCAACTGAACAAACCACTCAAATTTCGATGCTGGGTTCACTGAAGTGCTTATTTCAGTGAGATAAGCACTTCAGAAGACCAAAATCTAAACTTCACCAATCCACCCAACTTTCAATGCTGGGTTCTCTGAAGTGCTTATTTCAGTGAGATAACCACTTCAGAAGACCAAAATCTCAACATCACAAAACCACTCAAATTTCGATGCTGTGTTCACTGAAGTGCTTATTTCAGTGAGATAAGCACTTCAGAAGACCAAAATCTAAACTTCACCAAACCATCCAACTTTAAATGTTGGGTTCACTGAAATGCTTCTTTCAGTGAGATAAGCACTTCAAAAGACCAAAATCTAAACTTCACCAAACCACCCAACTTTCAATGCTGGGTTCACTGAAGTGCTTATTTCAGTGAGATAAGCACTTCAGAAGACCAAAATCTCAACTTCACCAAACAACCCAACTTTCAATTCTGGGTTCACTGAAGTGCTTATTTCAGTGAGATAAGTACTTCACTACGCCAAAATCCCAACCTCACCAAGCGACTCAACTTTTGATGCTGGTTCCACTGAATTGCTTATTTCAGTGAGATAAGCACTTCAGAAGGCCAAAATCTAAACTTCACTAAACGACTCAACTTTTGATGCTGATTTCACTGAAATGCTTCTTTCAGTCAGATATTCACATCAGAAGGCCAAAATCTCCAATTCACCAAACCACCCAACTTTCGATCCAGGATATACCCAAAGGCTAATTTCAGTGTGATAAGCACTTCAGAAGACTAAAATCTAAACTTCACCAAACCACTCAACTTTCGATGCTGGTATCACTGCAGTGCTTATTTCAGTGAGATAAGCACTTCAGAATGCCAAAATCCCAACCTCACCAAACGACTCAACTTTTGATACTGGTTTCACTGAAATGCTTCTTTCAGTCAGATAAGCACTTCAGAAGGCCAAAATCTCAACTTCACAAAACCAGCCAACTTTCGATACTGGATTTACCCAAATGCTTATTTCAGTGAGATAAGCACTTCAGAAGACCAAAATCTAAACTTCACCAAACCAACCAACTTTCAATGCTGGGTTCACTGAAGTGCTTATTGCAGTGAGATAAGCACTTCAGAAGATCAAAATCTAAACATCTCAAAACCACTCAACTTTCGATGCTGTGTTCACTGAAGTGCTTATCTCAGTGAGATAAGCACTTCAGAAGACCAAAATCTAAACTTCACCAAGCCACCCAACTTTCAATGCTGTTTTCACTGAAGTGCTTACTGCAGTGAGATAAGCACTTCAGAAGACCAAAATCTAAACTTCACTGAACGACTCAACTTTTGATGCTGATTTCACTGAAATGCTTCTTTCAGTGAGATAAGCACTTCAGAAGACCAAAATCGCAACATCTCAAAACCACTCAACTTTCGATGCTGTGTTCACTGAAGTGCTTATTTCAGTGAGATAAGCACTTCAGAAGACCAAAATCTAAACTTCACCAAACCATCCAACTTTCAATGCTGGGTTCACTGAAATGCTTCTTTCAGTCAGATAAGCACTTCAGAATAACAAAATATCAACATCTCAAAACCACTCAACTTTCGTTGCTGGGTTCACTGAAGTGCTTATTTCAGTGAGATAAGCACTTCAGAAGACCGAAATCTCTACATCACCAAACCACTCAAATTTCGATGCTGGGTTGTCTGAAGTGCTTATTTCAGTGAGATAACCACTTCAGAAGACCAAAATCTCAACATCACAAAACCACTCAAATTTCGATGCTGGGTTCACTGAAGTGCTTATTTCATTGAGATAAGCACTTCACTTCGCCAAAATCCCAACCTCACCAAACGAATCAACTTTTGATGCTGGTTCCACTGAATTGCTTATTTGAGTGAGATAAGCACTTCAGAAGGCCAAAATCTAAACATCACTAAACGACTCAACTTTTGATACTGATTTCACTGAAATGCTTCTTTCAGTCAGATAAGCACATCAGAAGGCCAAAATCTCAACTTCACCAAAACACCCAACTTTCGATCCAGGATTTACACAAATGCTTATTTCAGTGAGATAAGCACTTCAGAAGACTAAAATCTTAACTTCACCAAAACACTCAACTTTCGATGCTGGGATCACTGAAGTGCTTATTTCCGTGAGATAAGAACTTCAGAAGACCAAAATCTAAACTTCACCAAACCACCCAACTTTCAATGCTGGGTTCACTGAAATGCTTCTTTCAGTGAGGTAAGCACTTCAGAATGCCAAAATCTCAACCTCACCAAACGACTCAACTTTTGATACTGGTTTCACTGAAATGCTTCTTTCAGTCAGATAAGCACTTCAGAAGGCCAAAATCTCAACTTCACAAAACCAGCCAACTTTCGATACTGGATTTACCCAAATGCTTATTTCAGTGAGATAAGCACTTCAGAAGACCAAAATCTAAACTTCACCAAACCAACCAACTTTCAATGCTGGGTTCACTGAAGTGCTTATTTCAGTGAGATAAGCACTTCAGAAGACCAAACTCTCAACATCACAAAACCACTCAAATTTCGATGCTGGGTTCACTGAAGTGCTTATTTCATTGAGATAAGCACTTCACTTCGCCAAAATCCCAACCTCACCAAACGACTCAACGTTTGATGCTGGTTCCACTGAATTGCTTATTTCAGTGAGATAAGCACTTCAGAAGGCCAAAATCTAAACATCACTAATCGACTCAACTTTTGATGCTGATTTCACTGAAATGCTTCTTTCAGTCAGATAAGCACATCAGAAGGCCAAAATCTCAACTTCACCAAACCACCCAGCTTTCGATCCAGGATTTACACAAATGCTTATTTCAGTGAGATAAGCACTTCAGAAGACTAAAATCTTAACTTCACCAAACCACTCAACTTTCGATGCTGGGATCACTGAACTGCTTATTTCAGTGAGATAAGCACTTCAGAAGAACAAAATCTCAACATCTCAAAACCACTCAACTTTCGATGCTGGGTGCACTGAAGTGCTTAATTCAGTGAGATAAGCACTTCAGAAGACCAAAATCTCAACATCACGAAACCACTCAAATTTCGATGCTGGGCTCACTGCAGTGCTTATTTCAGTGAGATAAGCACTTCAGAATGCCAAAATCCCAACCTCACCAAACGACTCAACTTTCGATGCTGGGCTCACTGCAGTGCTTGTTTCAGAGAGAGAAGCACTTCAGAATGCCAAAATCCCAACCTCACCAAACGACTCAACTTTTGATCCTGTTTTCATGAAATTCTTCTTTCAGTCAGATAAGCACTTCAGAAGTCCAAAATCTCATCTTCACAAAACCAGCCAACTTTCGATACTGGATTTACCCAAATGCTTATTTCAGTGAGATAAGCACTTCAGAAGACCAAAATCTAAACTTCACCAAACCACCCAACTTTCAATGCTGGGTTCATTGAAGTGCTTATTTCAGTGAGATAAGCACTTCAGAAGACCGAAATCAAAACTTCACCAAACCACCCAACTTTCAATGATGGGTTCACTGAAGTGCTTATTTCAGTGAGATAAGCACTTCAGAAGACCAAAATCTAAACTTCACTGAACGACTCAACTTTTGATGCTGATTTCACTGAAATGCTTCTTTCAGTGAGATAAGCACTTCAGAAGACCAAAATCTCAACATCTCAAAACCACTCAACTTTCGATGCTGTGTTCACTGAAGTGCTTATTTCAGTGAGATAAGCACTTCAGAAGACCAAAATCTAAACTTCACCAAACCATCCAACTTTCAATGCTGGGTTCACTGA
This sequence comes from Stegostoma tigrinum, assembly GCF_030684315.1. Taxonomy (NCBI): domain Eukaryota; kingdom Metazoa; phylum Chordata; class Chondrichthyes; order Orectolobiformes; family Stegostomatidae; genus Stegostoma; species Stegostoma tigrinum. Next base: position 162,021 of record NW_026728674.1, on the reverse strand, counting down.
AATGCTTCTTTCAGTCAGATAAGCACTTCAGAATAACAAAATATCAACATCTCAAAACCACTCAACTTTCGTTGCTGGGTTCACTGAAGTGCTTATTTCAGTGAGATAAGCACTTCAGAAGACCGAAATCTCTACATCACCAAACCTCTCAAATTTCGATGCTGGGTTGTCTGAAGTGCTTATTTCAGTGAGATAACCACTTCAGAAGACCAAAATCTCAACATCACAAAACCACTCAAATTTCGATGCTGGGTTCACTGACGTGCTTATTTCATTGAGATAAGCACTTCACTTCGCCAAAATCCCAACCTCACCAAACGAATCAACTTTTGATGCTGGTTCCACTGAATTGCTTATTTGAGTGAGATAAGCACTTCAGAAGGCCAAAATCTAAACATCACTAAACGACTCAACTTTTGATACTGATTTCACTGAAATGCTTCTTTCAGTCAGATAAGCACATCAGAAGGCCAAAATCTCAACTTCACCAAAACACCCAACTTTCGATCCAGGATTTACACAAATGCTTATTTCAGTGAGATAAGCACTTCAGAAGACTAAAATCTTAACTTCACCAAAACACTCAACTTTCGATGCTGGGATCACTGAAGTGCTTATTTCCGTGAGATAAGCACTTCAGAAGACCAAAATCTAAACTTCACCAAACCACCCAACTTTCAATGCTGGGTTCACCGAAATGCTTCTTTCAGTGAGGTAAGCACTTCAGAATGACAAAGTCCCAACCTCACCAAACGACTCAACTTTTGATACTGGTTAGCCTGAAATGCTTCTTTCAGTCAGATAAGCACTTCAAAAGGCCAAAATCTCAACTTCACAAAACCAGCCAACTTTCGATACTGGATTTACCCAAATGCTTATTTCAGTGAGATAAGCACTTCAGAAGACCAAAATCTAAACTTCACCAAACCACCCAACTTTCAATGCTGGGTTCACTGAAGTGCTTATTGCAGTGAGATAAGCACTTCAGAAGACCAAAATCTAAACTTCACCAAAACACCCAACTTTCAATGCTGGGTTCACTGACGTGCTTATTTCAGTGAGATAAGCACTTCAGAAGACAAAAATCTAAACTTCACCAATCCACCCAACTTTCAATGCTGGGTTCTCTGAAGTGCTTATTTCAGTGAGATAACCACTTCAGAAGACCAAAATCTCAACATCACAAAACCACTCAAATTTTGATGCTGGGATCACTGAAGTGCTTATTTCAGTGAGATAAACACTTCAGAAGACCAAAATCTAAACTTCACCAAACCACCCAACTTTCAATGCTGGGTTCACTGAAGTGCTTATTTCAGTGAGATAAGCACTTCAGAAGACCAAAATCTCAACATCACAAAACCACTCAAATTTTGATGCTGGGTTCACTGAAGTGCTTATTTCAGTGAGATAAGCACTTCAGAAGACCAAAATCTCAACTTCTCCAAACAACCCAACTTTCAATGCTGGGTTCACTGAAGTGCTTATTTCAGTGAGATAAGTACTTCACTACGCCAAAATCCCAACCTCACCAAGCGACTCAACTTTTGATGCTGGTTCCACTGAATTGCTTATTTCAGTGAGATAAGCACTTCAGAAGACCAAAATCCCAACCTCACCAAACGACTCAACTTTTGATACTGGTTTCACTGAAATGCTTCTTTCAGTCAGATAAGCACTTCAGAAGACCAAAATCTAAACTTCACAAAACCAGCCAACTTTCGATACTGGATTTACCCAAATGCTTATTTCAGTGAGATAAGCACTTCCGAAGACCAAAATCTAAACTTCACCAAACCACCCAACTTTCAATGCTGGGTTCACTGAAGTGCTTATTGCAGTGAGATAAGCACTTCAGAAGATCAAAATCTAAACATCTCAAAACCACTCAACTTTCGATGCTGTGTTCACTGAAGTGCTTATTTCAGTGGGATAAGCACTTCAGAAGACCAAAATCTAAACTTCACCAAGCCACCCAACTTTCAATGCTGGGTTCACTGAAGTGCTTATTGCAGTGAGATAAGCACTTCAGAAGACCAAAATCTAAACTTCACCAATCCACCCAACTTTCAATGCTGGGTTCTCTGAAGTGCTTATTTCAGTGAGATAACCACTTCAGAAGACCAAAATCTCAACATCACAAAACCACTCAAATTTCGATGCTGGGTTCACTGAAGTGCTTATTTCAGTGAGATAAGCACTTCAGAAGACCAAAATCTAAACTTCACCAAACAATCCAACTTTAAATGCTGGGTTCACTGAAATGCTTCTTTCAGTCAGATAAGCACTTCAGAAGAACAAAATCTCAACATCTCAAAACCACTCGACTTTCGATGCTGGGTTCACTGAAGTGTTTATTTCAGTGAGATAACCACTTCAGAAGACCAAAATCTCAACATCACAAAACCACTCAAATTTCGATGCTGGGTTCACTGAAGTGCTTATTTCAGTGAGATAAGCACTTCAGAAGACCAAAATCTAAACTTCACCAATCCACCCAACTTTCAATGCTGGGTTCTCTGAAGTGCTTATTTCAGTGAGATAACCACTTCAGAAGACCAAAATCTCAACATCACAAAACCACTCAAATTTCGATGCTGTGTTCACTGAAGTGCTTATTTCAGTGAGATAAGCACTTCAGAAGACCAAAATCTAAACTTCACCAAACCATCCAACTTTAAATGTTGGGTTCACTGAAATGCTTCTTTCAGTGAGATAAGCACTTCAAAAGACCAAAATCTAAACTTCACCAAACCACCCAACTTTCAATGCTGGGTTCACTGAAGTGCTTATTTCAGTGAGATAAGCACTTCAGAAGACCAAAATCTCAACTTCACCAAACAACCCAACTTTCAATTCTGGGTTCACTGAAGTGCTTATTTCAGTGAGATAAGTACTTCACTACGCCAAAATCCCAACCTCACCAAGCGACTCAACTTTTGATGCTGGTTCCACTGAATTGCTTATTTCAGTGAGATAAGCACTTCAGAAGGCCAAAATCTAAACTTCACTAAACGACTCAACTTTTGATGCTGATTTCACTGAAATGCTTCTTTCAGTCAGATATTCACATCAGAAGGCCAAAATCTCCAATTCACCAAACCACCCAACTTTCGATCCAGGATATACCCAAAGGCTAATTTCAGTGTGATAAGCACTTCAGAAGACTAAAATCTAAACTTCACCAAACCACTCAACTTTCGATGCTGGTATCACTGAAGTGCTTATTTCAGTGAGATAAGCACTTCAGAAGAGCAAAAACTCAACTTCACAAAACCACTCAACTTTCGATGCTGGGCTCACTGCAGTGCTTATTTCAGTGAGATAAGCACTTCAGAATGCCAAAATCCCAACCTCACCAAACGACTCAACTTTTGATACTGGTTTCACTGAAATGCTTCTTTCAGTCAGATAAGCACTTCAGAAGGCCAAAATCTCAACTTCACAAAACCAGCCAACTTTCGATACTGGATTTACCCAAATGCTTATTTCAGTGAGATAAGCACTTCAGAAGACCAAAATCTAAACTTCACCAAACCAACCAACTTTCAATGCTGGGTTCACTGAAGTGCTTATTGCAGTGAGATAAGCACTTCAGAAGATCAAAATCTAAACATCTCAAAACCACTCAACTTTCGATGCTGTGTTCACTGAAGTGCTTATCTCAGTGTTATAAGCACTTCAGAAGACCAAAATCTAAACTTCACCAAGCCACCCAACTTTCAATGCTGTTTTCACTGAAGTGCTTACTGCAGTGAGATAAGCACTTCAGAAGACCAAAATCTAAACTTCACTGAACGACTCAACTTTTGATGCTGATTTCACTGAAATGCTTCTTTCAGTGAGATAAGCACTTCAGAAGACCAAAATCGCAACATCTCAAAACCACTCAACTTTCGATGCTGTGTTCACTGAAGTGCTTATTTCAGTGAGATAAGCACTTCAGAAGACCAAAATCTAAACTTCACCAACCATCCAACTTTCAATGCTGGGTTCACTGAAATGCTTCTTTCAGTCAGATAAGCACTTCAGAATAACAAAATATCAACATCTCAAAACCACTCAACTTTCGTTGCTGGGTTCACTGAAGTGCTTATTTCAGTGAGATAAGCACTTCAGAAGACCGAAATCTCTACATCACCAAACCACTCAAATTTCGATGCTGGGTTGTCTGAAGTGCTTATTTCAGTGAGATAACCACTTCAGAAGACCAAAATCTCAACATCACAAAACCACTCAAATTTCGATGCTGGGTTCACTGAAGTGCTTATTTCATTGAGATAAGCACTTCACTTCGCCAAAATCCCAACCTCACCAAACGAATCAACTTTTGATGCTGGTTCCACTGAATTGCTTATTTGAGTGAGATAAGCACTTCAGAAGGCCAAAATCTAAACATCACTAAACGACTCAACTTTTGATACTGATTTCACTGAAATGCTTCTTTCAGTCAGATAAGCACATCAGAAGGCCAAAATCTCAACTTCACCAAAACACCCAACTTTCGATCCAGGATTTACACAAATGCTTATTTCAGTGAGATAAGCACTTCAGAAGACTAAAATCTTAACTTCACCAAAACACTCAACTTTCGATGCTGGGATCACTGAAGTGCTTATTTCCGTGAGATAAGAACTTCAGAAGACCAAAATCTAAACTTCACCAAACCACCCAACTTTCAATGCTGGGTTCACTGAAATGCTTCTTTCAGTGAGGTAAGCACTTCAGAATGCCAAAATCCCAACCTCACCAAACGACTCAACTTTTGATACTGGTTTCACTGAAATGCTTCTTTCAGTCAGATAAGCACTTCAGAAGGCCAAAATCTCAACTTCACAAAACCAGCCAACTTTCGATACTGGATTTACCCAAATGCTTATTTCAGTGAGATAAGCACTTCAGAAGACCAAAATCTAAACTTCACCAAACCACCCAACTTTCAATGCTGGGTTCATTGAAGTGCTTATTTCAGTGAGATAAGCACTTCAGAAGACCGAAATCAAAACTTCACCAAACCACCCAACTTTCAATGATGGGTTCACTGAAGTGCTTATTTCAGTGAGATAAGCACTTCAGAAGACCAAAATCTAAACTTCACTGAACGACTCAACTTTTGATGCTGATTTCACTGAAATGCTTCTTTCAGTGAGATAAGCACTTCAGAAGACCAAAATCTCAACATCTCAAAACCACTCAACTTTCGATGCTGTGTTCACTGAAGTGCTTATTTCAGTGAGATAAGCACTTCAGAAGACCAAAATCTAAACTTCACCAAACCATCCAACTTTCAATGCTGGGTTCACTGAAATGCTTCTTTCAGTCAGATAAGCACTTCAGAATAACAAAATATCAACATCTCAAAACCACCCAACTTTCGTTGCTGGGTTCACTGAAGTGCTTATTTCAGTGAGATAAGCACTTCAGAAGACCGAAATCTCTACATCACCAAACCTCTCAAATTTCGATGCTGGGTTGTCTGAAGTGCTTATTTCAGTGAGATAACCACTTCAGAAGACCAAAATCTCAACATCACAAAACCACTCAAATTTCGATGCTGGGTTCACTGACGTGCTTATTTCATTGAGATAAGCACTTCACTTCGCCAAAATCCCAACCTCACCAAACGAATCAACTTTTGATGCTGGTTCCACTGAATTGCTTATTTGAGTGAGATAAGCACTTCAGAAGGCCAAAATCTAAACATCACTAAACGACTCAACTTTTGATACTGATTTCACTGAAATGCTTCTTTCAGTCAGATAAGCACATCAGAAGGCCAAAATCTCAACTTCACCAAAACACCCAACTTTCGATCCAGGATTTACACAAATGCTTATTTCAGTGAGATAAGCACTTCAGAAGACTAAAATCTTAACTTCACCAAAACACTCAACTTTCGATGCTGGGATCACTGAAGTGCTTATTTCCGTGAGATAAGCACTTCAGAAGACCAAAATCTAAACTTCACCAAACCACCCAACTTTCAATGCTGGGTTCACCGAAATGCTTCTTTCAGTGAGGTAAGCACTTCAGAATGACAAAGTCCCAACCTCACCAAACGACTCAACTTTTGATACTGGTTAGCCTGAAATGCTTCTTTCAGTCAGATAAGCACTTCAAAAGGCCAAAATCTCAACTTCACAAAACCAGCCAACTTTCGATACTGGATTTACCCAAATGCTTATTTCAGTGAGATAAGCACTTCAGAAGACCAAAATCTAAACTTCACCAAACCACCCAACTTTCAATGCTGGGTTCACTGAAGTGCTTATTGCAGTGAGATAAGCACTTCAGAAGACCAAAATCTAAACTTCACCAAAACACCCAACTTTCAATGCTGGGTTCACTGACGTGCTTATTTCAGTGAGATAAGCACTTCAGAAGACAAAAATCTAAACTTCACCAATCCACCCAACTTTCAATGCTGGGTTCTCTGAAGTGCTTATTTCAGTGAGATAACCACTTCAGAAGACCAAAATCTCAACATCACAAAACCACTCAAATTTTGATGCTGGGATCACTGAAGTGCTTATTTCAGTGAGATAAACACTTCAGAAGACCAAAATCTAAACTTCACCAAACCACCCAACTTTCAATGCTGGGTTCACTGAAGTGCTTATTTCAGTGAGATAAGCACTTCAGAAGACCAAAATCTCAACATCACAAAACCACTCAAATTTTGATGCTGGGTTCACTGAAGTGCTTATTTCAGTGAGATAAGCACTTCAGAAGACCAAAATCTCAACTTCTCCAAACAACCCAACTTTCAATGCTGGGTTCACTGAAGTGCTTATTTCAGTGAGATAAGTACTTCACTACGCCAAAATCCCAACCTCACCAAGCGACTCAACTTTTGATGCTGGTTCCACTGAATTGCTTATTTCAGTGAGATAAGCACTTCAGAAGACCAAAATCCCAACCTCACCAAACGACTCAACTTTTGATACTGGTTTCACTGAAATGCTTCTTTCAGTCAGATAAGCACTTCAGAAGACCAAAATCTAAACTTCACAAAACCAGCCAACTTTCGATACTGGATTTACCCAAATGCTTATTTCAGTGAGATAAGCACTTCCGAAGACCAAAATCTAAACTTCACCAAACCACCCAACTTTCAATGCTGGGTTCACTGAAGTGCTTATTGCAGTGAGATAACCACTTCAGAAGATCAAAATCTAAACATCTCAAAACCACTCAACTTTCGATGCTGTGTTCACTGAAGTGCTTATTTCAGTGGGATAAGCACTTCAGAAGACCAAAATCTAAACTTCACCAAGCCACCCAACTTTCAATGCTGGGTTCACTGAAGTGCTTATTGCAGTGAGATAAGCACTTCAGAAGACCAAAATCTAAACTTCACCAATCCACCCAACTTTCAATGCTGGGTTCTCTGAAGTGCTTATTTCAGTGAGATAACCACTTCAGAAGACCAAAATCTCAACATCACAAAACCACTCAAATTTCGATGCTGGGTTCACTGAAGTGCTTATTTCAGTGAGATAAGCACTTCAGAAGACCAAAATCTAAACTTCACCAAACAATCCAACTTTAAATGCTGGGTTCACTGAAATGCTTCTTTCAGTCAGATAAGCACTTCAGAAGAACAAAATCTCAACATCTCAAAACCACTCGACTTTCGATGCTGGGTTCACTGAAGTGTTTATTTCAGTGAGATAAGCACTTCAGAAGACCAAAATCTCAACTGAACAAACCACTCAAATTTCGATGCTGGGTTCACTGAAGTGCTTATTTCAGTGAGATAAGCACTTCAGAAGACCAAAATCTAAACTTCACCAATCCACCCAACTTTCAATGCTGGGTTCTCTGAAGTGCTTATTTCAGTGAGATAACCACTTCAGAAGACCAAAATCTCAACATCACAAAACCACTCAAATTTCGATGCTGTGTTCACTGAAGTGCTTATTTCAGTGAGATAAGCACTTCAGAAGACCAAAATCTAAACTTCACCAAACCATCCAACTTTAAATGTTGGGTTCACTGAAATGCTTCTTTCAGTGAGATAAGCACTTCAAAAGACCAAAATCTAAACTTCACCAAACCACCCAACTTTCAATGCTGGGTTCACTGAAGTGCTTATTTCAGTGAGATAAGCACTTCAGAAGACCAAAATCTCAACTTCACCAAACAACCCAACTTTCAATTCTGGGTTCACTGAAGTGCTTATTTCAGTGAGATAAGTACTTCACTACGCCAAAATCCCAACCTCACCAAGCGACTCAACTTTTGATGCTGGTTCCACTGAATTGCTTATTTCAGTGAGATAAGCACTTCAGAAGGCCAAAATCTAAACTTCACTAAACGACTCAACTTTTGATGCTGATTTCACTGAAATGCTTCTTTCAGTCAGATATTCACATCAGAAGGCCAAAATCTCCAATTCACCAAACCACCCAACTTTCGATCCAGGATATACCCAAAGGCTAATTTCAGTGTGATAAGCACTTCAGAAGACTAAAATCTAAACTTCACCAAACCACTCAACTTTCGATGCTGGTATCACTGAAGTGCTTATTTCAGTGAGATAAGCACTTCAGAAGAGCAAAAACTCAACTTCACAAAACCACTCAACTTTCGATGCTGGGCTCACTGCAGTGCTTATTTCAGTGAGATAAGCACTTCAGAATGCCAAAATCCCAACCTCACCAAACGACTCAACTTTTGATACTGGTTTCACTGAAATGCTTCTTTCAGTCAGATAAGCACTTCAGAAGGCCAAAATCTCAACTTCACAAAACCAGCCAACTTTCGATACTGGATTTACCCAAATGCTTATTTCAGTGAGATAAGCACTTCAGAAGACCAAAATCTAAACTTCACCAAACCAACCAACTTTCAATGCTGGGTTCACTGAAGTGCTTATTGCAGTGAGATAAGCACTTCAGAAGATCAAAATCTAAACATCTCAAAACCACTCAACTTTCGATGCTGTGTTCACTGAAGTGCTTATCTCAGTGTTATAAGCACTTCAGAAGACCAAAATCTAAACTTCACCAAGCCACCCAACTTTCAATGCTGTTTTCACTGAAGTGCTTACTGCAGTGAGATAAGCACTTCAGAAGACCAAAATCTAAACTTCACTGAACGACTCAACTTTTGATGCTGATTTCACTGAAATGCTTCTTTCAGTGAGATAAGCACTTCAGAAGACCAAAATCGCAACATCTCAAAACCACTCAACTTTCGATGCTGTGTTCACTGAAGTGCTTATTTCAGTGAGATAAGCACTTCAGAAGACCAAAATCTAAACTTCACCAACCATCCAACTTTCAATGCTGGGTTCACTGAAATGCTTCTTTCAGTCAGATAAGCACTTCAGAATAACAAAATATCAACATCTCAAAACCACTCAACTTTCGTTGCTGGGTTCACTGAAGTGCTTATTTCAGTGAGATAAGCACTTCAGAAGACCGAAATCTCTACATCACCAAACCACTCAAATTTCGATGCTGGGTTGTCTGAAGTGCTTATTTCAGTGAGATAACCACTTCAGAAGACCAAAATCTCAACATCACAAAACCACTCAAATTTCGATGCTGGGTTCACTGAAGTGCTTATTTCATTGAGATAAGCACTTCACTTCGCCAAAATCCCAACCTCACCAAACGAATCAACTTTTGATGCTGGTTCCACTGAATTGCTTATTTGAGTGAGATAAGCACTTCAGAAGGCCAAAATCTAAACATCACTAAACGACTCAACTTTTGATACTGATTTCACTGAAATGCTTCTTTCAGTCAGATAAGCACATCAGAAGGCCAAAATCTCAACTTCACCAAAACACCCAACTTTCGATCCAGGATTTACACAAATGCTTATTTCAGTGAGATAAGCACTTCAGAAGACTAAAATCTTAACTTCACCAAAACACTCAACTTTCGATGCTGGGATCACTGAAGTGCTTATTTCCGTGAGATAAGAACTTCAGAAGACCAAAATCTAAACTTCACCAAACCACCCAACTTTCAATGCTGGGTTCACTGAAATGCTTCTTTCAGTGAGGTAAGCACTTCAGAATGCCAAAATCCCAACCTCACCAAACGACTCAACTTTTGATACTGGTTTCACTGAAATGCTTCTTTCAGTCAGATAAGCACTTCAGAAGGCCAAAATCTCAACTTCACAAAACCAGCCAACTTTCGATACTGGATTTACCCAAATGCTTATTTCAGTGAGATAAGCACTTCAGAAGACCAAAATCTAAACTTCACCAAACCACCCAACTTTCAATGCTGGGTTCATTGAAGTGCTTATTTCAGTGAGATAAGCACTTCAGAAGACCGAAATCAAAACTTCACCAAACCACCCAACTTTCAATGATGGGTTCACTGAAGTGCTTATTTCAGTGAGATAAGCACTTCAGAAGACCAAAATCTAAACTTCACTGAACGACTCAACTTTTGATGCTGATTTCACTGAAATGCTTCTTTCAGTGAGATAAGCACTTCAGAAGACCAAAATCTCAACATCTCAAAACCACTCAACTTTCGATGCTGTGTTCACTGAAGTGCTTATTTCAGTGAGATAAGCACTTCAGAAGACCAAAATCTAAACTTCACCAAACCATCCAACTTTCAATGCTGGGTTCACTGAAATGCTTCTTTCAGTCAGATAAGCACTTCAGAATAACAAAATATCAACATCTCAAAACCACCCAACTTTCGTTGCTGGGTTCACTGAAGTGCTTATTTCAGTGAGATAAGCACTTCAGAAGACCGAAATCTCTACATCACCAAACCTCTCAAATTTCGATGCTGGGTTGTCTGAAGTGCTTATTTCAGTGAGATAACCACTTCAGAAGACCAAAATCTCAACATCACAAAACCACTCAAATTTCGATGCTGGGTTCACTGACGTGCTTATTTCATTGAGATAAGCACTTCACTTCGCCAAAATCCCAACCTCACCAAACGAATCAACTTTTGATGCTGGTTCCACTGAATTGCTTATTTGAGTGAGATAAGCACTTCAGAAGGCCAAAATCTAAACATCACTAAACGACTCAACTTTTGATACTGATTTCACTGAAATGCTTCTTTCAGTCAGATAAGCACATCAGAAGGCCAAAATCTCAACTTCACCAAAACACCCAACTTTCGATCCAGGATTTACACAAATGCTTATTTCAGTGAGATAAGCACTTCAGAAGACTAAAATCTTAACTTCACCAAAACACTCAACTTTCGATGCTGGGATCACTGAAGTGCTTATTTCCGTGAGATAAGCACTTCAGAAGACCAAAATCTAAACTTCACCAAACCACCCAACTTTCAATGCTGGGTTCACCGAAATGCTTCTTTCAGTGAGGTAAGCACTTCAGAATGACAAAGTCCCAACCTCACCAAACGACTCAACTTTTGATACTGGTTAGCCTGAAATGCTTCTTTCAGTCAGATAAGCACTTCAAAAGGCCAAAATCTCAACTTCACAAAACCAGCCAACTTTCGATACTGGATTTACCCAAATGCTTATTTCAGTGAGATAAGCACTTCAGAAGACCAAAATCTAAACTTCACCAAACCACCCAACTTTCAATGCTGGGTTCACTGAAGTGCTTATTGCAGTGAGATAAGCACTTCAGAAGACCAAAATCTAAACTTCACCAAAACACCCAACTTTCAATGCTGGGTTCACTGACGTGCTTATTTCAGTGAGATAAGCACTTCAGAAGACAAAAATCTAAACTTCACCAATCCACCCAACTTTCAATGCTGGGTTCTCTGAAGTGCTTATTTCAGTGAGATAACCACTTCAGAAGACCAAAATCTCAACATCACAAAACCACTCAAATTTTGATGCTGGGATCACTGAAGTGCTTATTTCAGTGAGATAAACACTTCAGAAGACCAAAATCTAAACTTCACCAAACCACCCAACTTTCAATGCTGGGTTCACTGAAGTGCTTATTTCAGTGAGATAAGCACTTCAGAAGACCAAAATCTCAACATCACAAAACCACTCAAATTTTGATGCTGGGTTCACTGAAGTGCTTATTTCAGTGAGATAAGCACTTCAGAAGACCAAAATCTCAACTTCTCCAAACAACCCAACTTTCAATGCTGGGTTCACTGAAGTGCTTATTTCAGTGAGATAAGTACTTCACTACGCCAAAATCCCAACCTCACCAAGCGACTCAACTTTTGATGCTGGTTCCACTGAATTGCTTATTTCAGTGAGATAAGCACTTCAGAAGACCAAAATCCCAACCTCACCAAACGACTCAACTTTTGATACTGGTTTCACTGAAATGCTTCTTTCAGTCAGATAAGCACTTCAGAAGACCAAAATCTAAACTTCACAAAACCAGCCAACTTTCGATACTGGATTTACCCAAATGCTTATTTCAGTGAGATAAGCACTTCCGAAGACCAAAATCTAAACTTCACCAAACCACCCAACTTTCAATGCTGGGTTCACTGAAGTGCTTATTGCAGTGAGATAACCACTTCAGAAGATCAAAATCTAAACATCTCAAAACCACTCAACTTTCGATGCTGTGTTCACTGAAGTGCTTATTTCAGTGGGATAAGCACTTCAGAAGACCAAAATCTAAACTTCACCAAGCCACCCAACTTTCAATGCTGGGTTCACTGAAGTGCTTATTGCAGTGAGATAAGCACTTCAGAAGACCAAAATCTAAACTTCACCAATCCACCCAACTTTCAATGCTGGGTTCTCTGAAGTGCTTATTTCAGTGAGATAACCACTTCAGAAGACCAAAATCTCAACATCACAAAACCACTCAAATTTCGATGCTGGGTTCACTGAAGTGCTTATTTCAGTGAGATAAGCACTTCAGAAGACCAAAATCTAAACTTCACCAAACAATCCAACTTTAAATGCTGGGTTCACTGAAATGCTTCTTTCAGTCAGATAAGCACTTCAGAAGAACAAAATCTCAACATCTCAAAACCACTCGACTTTCGATGCTGGGTTCACTGAAGTGTTTATTTCAGTGAGATAAGCACTTCAGAAGACCAAAATCTCAACTGAACAAACCACTCAAATTTCGATGCTGGGTTCACTGAAGTGCTTATTTCAGTGAGATAAGCACTTCAGAAGACCAAAATCTAAACTTCACCAATCCACCCAACTTTCAATGCTGGGTTCTCTGAAGTGCTTATTTCAGTGAGATAACCACTTCAGAAGACCAAAATCTCAACATCACAAAACCACTCAAATTTCGATGCTGTGTTCACTGAAGTGCTTATTTCAGTGAGATAAGCACTTCAGAAGACCAAAATCTAAACTTCACCAAACCATCCAACTTTAAATGTTGGGTTCACTGAAATGCTTCTTTCAGTGAGATAAGCACTTCAAAAGACCAAAATCTAAACTTCACCAAACCACCCAACTTTCAATGCTGGGTTCACTGAAGTGCTTATTTCAGTGAGATAAGCACTTCAGAAGACCAAAATCTCAACTTCACCAAACAACCCAACTTTCAATTCTGGGTTCACTGAAGTGCTTATTTCAGTGAGATAAGTACTTCACTACGCCAAAATCCCAACCTCACCAAGCGACTCAACTTTTGATGCTGGTTCCACTGAATTGCTTATTTCAGTGAGATAAGCACTTCAGAAGGCCAAAATCTAAACTTCACTAAACGACTCAACTTTTGATGCTGATTTCACTGAAATGCTTCTTTCAGTCAGATATTCACATCAGAAGGCCAAAATCTCCAATTCACCAAACCACCCAACTTTCGATCCAGGATATACCCAAAGGCTAATTTCAGTGTGATAAGCACTTCAGAAGACTAAAATCTAAACTTCACCAAACCACTCAACTTTCGATGCTGGTATCACTGAAGTGCTTATTTCAGTGAGATAAGCACTTCAGAAGAGCAAAAACTCAACTTCACAAAACCACTCAACTTTCGATGCTGGGCTCACTGCAGTGCTTATTTCAGTGAGATAAGCACTTCAGAATGCCAAAATCCCAACCTCACCAAACGACTCAACTTTTGATACTGGTTTCACTGAAATGCTTCTTTCAGTCAGATAAGCACTTCAGAAGGCCAAAATCTCAACTTCACAAAACCAGCCAACTTTCGATACTGGATTTACCCAAATGCTTATTTCAGTGAGATAAGCACTTCAGAAGACCAAAATCTAAACTTCACCAAACCAACCAACTTTCAATGCTGGGTTCACTGAAGTGCTTATTGCAGTGAGATAAGCACTTCAGAAGATCAAAATCTAAACATCTCAAAACCACTCAACTTTCGATGCTGTGTTCACTGAAGTGCTTATCTCAGTGTTATAAGCACTTCAGAAGACCAAAATCTAAACTTCACCAAGCCACCCAACTTTCAATGCTGTTTTCACTGAAGTGCTTACTGCAGTGAGATAAGCACTTCAGAAGACCAAAATCTAAACTTCACTGAACGACTCAACTTTTGATGCTGATTTCACTGAAATGCTTCTTTCAGTGAGATAAGCACTTCAGAAGACCAAAATCGCAACATCTCAAAACCACTCAACTTTCGATGCTGTGTTCACTGAAGTGCTTATTTCAGTGAGATAAGCACTTCAGAAGACCAAAATCTAAACTTCACCAACCATCCAACTTTCAATGCTGGGTTCACTGAAATGCTTCTTTCAGTCAGATAAGCACTTCAGAATAACAAAATATCAACATCTCAAAACCACTCAACTTTCGTTGCTGGGTTCACTGAAGTGCTTATTTCAGTGAGATAAGCACTTCAGAAGACCGAAATCTCTACATCACCAAACCACTCAAATTTCGATGCTGGGTTCACTGAAGTGCTTATTTCATTGAGATAAGCACTTCACTTCGCCAAAATCCCAACCTCACCAAACGAATCAACTTTTGATGCTGGTTCCACTGAATTGCTTATTTGAGTGAGATAAGCACTTCAGAAGGCCAAAATCTAAACATCACTAAACGACTCAACTTTTGATACTGATTTCACTGAAATGCTTCTTTCAGTCAGATAAGCACATCAGAAGGCCAAAATCTCAACTTCACCAAAACACCCAACTTTCGATCCAGGATTTACACAAATGCTTATTTCAGTGAGATAAGCACTTCAGAAGACTAAAATCTTAACTTCACCAAAACACTCAACTTTCGATGCTGGGATCACTGAAGTGCTTATTTCCGTGAGATAAGAACTTCAGAAGACCAAAATCTAAACTTCACCAAACCACCCAACTTTCAATTCTGGGTTCACTGAAGTGCTTATCTCAGTGTTATAAGCACTTCAGAAGACTAAAATCTTAACTTCACCAAAACACTCAACTTTTGATACTGGTTTCACTGAAATGCTTCTTTCAGTCAGATAAGCACTTCAGAAGGCCAAAATCTCAACTTCACAAAACCAGCCAACTTTCGATACTGGATTTACCCAAATGCTTATTTCAGTGAGATAAGCACTTCAGAAGACCAAAATCTAAACTTCACCAAACCAACCAACTTTCAATGCTGGGTTCACTGAAGTGCTTATTTCAGTGAGATAAGCACTTCAGAAGACCAAACTCTCAACATCACAAAACCACTCAAATTTCGATGCTGGGTTCACTGAAGTGCTTATTTCATTGAGATAAGCACTTCACTTCGCCAAAATCCCAACCTCACCAAACGACTCAACGTTTGATGCTGGTTCCACTGAATTGCTTATTTCAGTGAGATAAGCACTTCAGAAGGCCAAAATCTAAACATCACTAATCGACTCAACTTTTGATGCTGATTTCACTGAAATGCTTCTTTCAGTCAGATAAGCACATCAGAAGGCCAAAATCTCAACTTCACCAAACCACCCAACTTTCGATCCAGGATTTACACAAATGCTTATTTCAGTGAGATAAGCACTTCAGAAGACTAAAATCTTAACTTCACCAAACCACTCAACTTTCGATGCTGGGATCACTGAACTGCTTATTTCAGTGAGATAAGCACTTCAGAAGAACAAAATCTCAACATCTCAAAACCACTCAACTTTCGATGCTGGGTGCACTGAAGTGCTTAATTCAGTGAGATAAGCACTTCAGAAGACCAAAATCTCAACATCACGAAACCACTCAAATTTCGATGCTGGGCTCACTGCAGTGCTTATTTCAGTGAGATAAGCACTTCAGAATGCCAAAATCCCAACCTCACCAAACGACTCAACTTTCGATGCTGGGCTCACTGCAGTGCTTGTTTCAGAGAGAGAAGCACTTCAGAATGCCAAAATCCCAACCTCACCAAACGACTCAACTTTTGATCCTGTTTTCATGAAATTCTTCTTTCAGTCAGATAAGCACTTCAGAAGTCCAAAATCTCATCTTCACAAAACCAGCCAACTTTCGATACTGGATTTACCCAAATGCTTATTTCAGTGAGATAAGCACTTCAGAAGACCAAAATCTAAACTTCACCAAACCACCCAACTTTCAATGCTGGGTTCATTGAAGTGCTTATTTCAGTGAGATAAGCACTTCAGAAGACCGAAATCAAAACTTCACCAAACCACCCAACTTTCAATGATGGGTTCACTGAAGTGCTTATTTCAGTGAGATAAGCACTTCAGAAGACCAAAATCTAAACTTCACTGAACGACTCAACTTTTGATGCTGATTTCACTGAAATGCTTCTTTCAGTGAGATAAGCACTTCAGAAGACCAAAATCTCAACATCTCAAAACCACTCAACTTTCGATGCTGTGTTCACTGAAGTGCTTATTTCAGTGAGATAAGCACTTCAGAAGACCAAAATCTAAACTTCACCAAACCATCCAACTTTCAATGCTGGGTTCACTGAAATGCTTCTTTCAGTCAGATAAGCACTTCAGAATAACAAAATATCAACATCTCAAAACCACTCAACTTTCGTTGCTGGGTTCACTGAAGTGCTTATTTCAGTGAGATAAGCACTTCAGAAGACCGAAATCTCTACATCACCAAACCTCTCAAATTTCGATGCTGGGTTGTCTGAAGTGCTTATTTCAGTGAGATAACCACTTCAGAAGACCAAAATCTCAACATCACAAAACCACTCAAATTTCGATGCTGGGTTCACTGACGTGCTTATTTCATTGAGATAAGCACTTCACTTCGCCAAAATCCCAACCTCACCAAACGAATCAACTTTTGATGCTGGTTCCACTGAATTGCTTATTTGAGTGAGATAAGCACTTCAGAAGGCCAAAATCTAAACATCACTAAACGACTCAACTTTTGATACTGATTTCACTGAAATGCTTCTTTCAGTCAGATAAGCACATCAGAAGGCCAAAATCTCAACTTCACCAAAACACCCAACTTTCGATCCAGGATTTACACAAATGCTTATTTCAGTGAGATAAGCACTTCAGAAGACTAAAATCTTAACTTCACCAAAACACTCAACTTTCGATGCTGGGATCACTGAAGTGCTTATTTCCGTGATATAAGCACTTCAGAAGACCAAAATCTAAACTTCACCAAACCACCCAACTTTCAATGCTGGGTTCACCGAAATGCTTCTTTCAGTGAGGTAAGCACTTCAGAATGCCAAAGTCCCAACCTCACCAAACGACTCAACTTTTGATACTGGTTAGCCTGAAATGCTTCTTTCAGTCAGATAAGCACTTCAAAAGGCCAAAATCTCAACTTCACAAAACCAGCCAACTTTCGATACTGGATTTACCCAAATGCTTATTTCAGTGAGATAAGCACTTCAGAAGACCAAAATCTAAACTTCACCAAACCACCCAACTTTCAATGCTGGGTTCACTGAAGTGCTTATTGCAGTGAGATAAGCACTTCAGAAAACCAAAATCTAAACTTCACCAAAACACCCAACTTTCAATGCTGGGTTCACTGACGTGCTTATTTCAGTGAGATAAGCACTTCAGAAGACAAAAATCTAAACTTCACCAATCCACCCAACTTTCAATGCTGGGTTCTCTGAAGTGCTTATTTCAGTGAGATAACCACTTCAGAAGACCAAAATCTCAACATCACAAAACCACTCAAATTTTGATGCTGGGATCACTGAAGTGCTTATTTCAGTGAGATAAACACTTCAGAAGACCAAAATCTAAACTTCACCAAACCACCCAACTTTCAATGCTGGGTTCACTGAAGTGCTTATTTCAGTGAGATAAGCACTTCAGAAGACCAAAATCTCAACATCACAAAACCACTCAAATTTTGATGCTGGGTTCACTGAAGTGCTTATTTCAGTGAGATAAGCACTTCAGAAGACCAAAATCTCAACTTCTCCAAACAACCCAACTTTCAATGCTGGGTTCACTGAAGTGCTTATTTCAGTGAGATAAGTACTTCACTACGCCAAAATCCCAACCTCACCAAGCGACTCAACTTTTGATGCTGGTTCCACTGAATTGCTTATTTCAGTGAGATAAGCACTTCAGAAGACCAAAATCCCAACCTCACCAAACGACTCAACTTTTGATACTGGTTTCACTGAAATGCTTCTTTCAGTCAGATAAGCACTTCAGAAGACCAAAATCTAAACTTCACAAAACCAGCCAACTTTCGATACTGGATTTACCCAAATGCTTATTTCAGTGAGATAAGCACTTCCGAAGACCAAAATCTAAACTTCACCAAACCACCCAACTTTCAATGCTGGGTTCACTGAAGTGCTTATTGCAGTGAGATAAGCACTTCAGAAGATCAAAATCTAAACATCTCAAAACCACTCAACTTTCGATGCTGTGTTCACTGAAGTGCTTATTTCAGTGGGATAAGCACTTCAGAAGACCAAAATCTAAACTTCACCAAGCCACCCAACTTTCAATGCTGGGTTCACTGAAGTGCTTATTGCAGTGAGATAAGCACTTCAGAAGACCAAAATCTAAACTTCACCAATCCACCCAACTTTCAATGCTGGGTTCTCTGAAGTGCTTATTTCAGTGAGATAACCACTTCAGAAGACCAAAATCTCAACATCACAAAACCACTCAAATTTCGATGCTGGGTTCACTGAAGTGCTTATTTCAGTGAGATAAGCACTTCAGAAGACCAAAATCTAAACTTCACCAAACAATCCAACTTTAAATGCTGGGTTCACTGAAATGCTTCTTTCAGTCAGATAAGCACTTCAGAAGAACAAAATCTCAACATCTCAAAACCACTCGACTTTCGATGCTGGGTTCACTGAAGTGTTTATTTCAGTGAGATAAGCACTTCAGAAGACCAAAATCTCAACTGAACAAACCACTCAAATTTCGATGCTGGGTTCACTGAAGTGCTTATTTCAGTGAGATAAGCACTTCAGAAGACCAAAATCTAAACTTCACCAATCCACCCAACTTTCAATGCTGGGTTCTCTGAAGTGCTTATTTCAGTGAGATAACCACTTCAGAAGACCAAAATCTCAACATCACAAAACCACTCAAATTTCGATGCTGTGTTCACTGAAGTGCTTATTTCAGTGAGATAAGCACTTCAGAAGACCAAAATCTAAACTTCACCAAACCATCCAACTTTAAATGTTGGGTTCACTGAAATGCTTCTTTCAGTGAGATAAGCACTTCAAAAGACCAAAATCTAAACTTCACCAAACCACCCAACTTTCAATGCTGGGTTCACTGAAGTGCTTATTTCAGTGAGATAAGCACTTCAGAAGACCAAAATCTCAACTTCACCAAACAACCCAACTTTCAATTCTGGGTTCACTGAAGTGCTTATTTCAGTGAGATAAGTACTTCACTACGCCAAAATCCCAACCTCACCAAGCGACTCAACTTTTGATGCTGGTTCCACTGAATTGCTTATTTCAGTGAGATAAGCACTTCAGAAGGCCAAAATCTAAACTTCACTAAACGACTCAACTTTTGATGCTGATTTCACTGAAATGCTTCTTTCAGTCAGATATTCACATCAGAAGGCCAAAATCTCCAATTCACCAAACCACCCAACTTTCGATCCAGGATATACCCAAAGGCTAATTTCAGTGTGATAAGCACTTCAGAAGACTAAAATCTAAACTTCACCAAACCACTCAACTTTCGATGCTGGTATCACTGAAGTGCTTATTTCAGTGAGATAAGCACTTCAGAAGAGCAAAAACTCAACTTCACAAAACCACTCAACTTTCGATGCTGGGCTCACTGCAGTGCTTATTTCAGTGAGATAAGCACTTCAGAATGCCAAAATCCCAACCTCACCAAACGACTCAACTTTTGATACTGGTTTCACTGAAATGCTTCTTTCAGTCAGATAAGCACTTCAGAAGGCCAAAATCTCAACTTCACAAAACCAGCCAACTTTCGATACTGGATTTACCCAAATGCTTATTTCAGTGAGATAAGCACTTCAGAAGACCAAAATCTAAACTTCACCAAACCAACCAACTTTCAATGCTGGGTTCACTGAAGTGCTTATTGCAGTGAGATAAGCACTTCAGAAGATCAAAATCTAAACATCTCAAAACCACTCAACTTTCGATGCTGTGTTCACTGAAGTGCTTATCTCAGTGAGATAAGCACTTCAGAAGACCAAAATCTAAACTTCACCAAGCCACCCAACTTTCAATGCTGTTTTCACTGAAGTGCTTACTGCAGTGAGATAAGCACTTCAGAAGACCAAAATCTAAACTTCACTGAACGACTCAACTTTTGATGCTGATTTCACTGAAATGCTTCTTTCAGTGAGATAAGCACTTCAGAAGACCAAAATCGCAACATCTCAAAACCACTCAACTTTCGATGCTGTGTTCACTGAAGTGCTTATTTCAGTGAGATAAGCACTTCAGAAGACCAAAATCTAAACTTCACCAAACCATCCAACTTTCAATGCTGGGTTCACTGAAATGCTTCTTTCAGTCAGATAAGCACTTCAGAATAACAAAATATCAACATCTCAAAACCACTCAACTTTCGTTGCTGGGTTCACTGAAGTGCTTATTTCAGTGAGATAAGCACTTCAGAAGACCGAAATCTCTACATCACCAAACCACTCAAATTTCGATGCTGGGTTGTCTGAAGTGCTTATTTCAGTGAGATAACCACTTCAGAAGACCAAAATCTCAACATCACAAAACCACTCAAATTTCGATGCTGGGTTCACTGAAGTGCTTATTTCATTGAGATAAGCACTTCACTTCGCCAAAATCCCAACCTCACCAAACGAATCAACTTTTGATGCTGGTTCCACTGAATTGCTTATTTGAGTGAGATAAGCACTTCAGAAGGCCAAAATCTAAACATCACTAAACGACTCAACTTTTGATACTGATTTCACTGAAATGCTTCTTTCAGTCAGATAAGCACATCAGAAGGCCAAAATCTCAACTTCACCAAAACACCCAACTTTCGATCCAGGATTTACACAAATGCTTATTTCAGTGAGATAAGCACTTCAGAAGACTAAAATCTTAACTTCACCAAAACACTCAACTTTCGATGCTGGGATCACTGAAGTGCTTATTTCCGTGAGATAAGAACTTCAGAAGACCAAAATCTAAACTTCACCAAACCACCCAACTTTCAATGCTGGGTTCACTGAAATGCTTCTTTCAGTGAGGTAAGCACTTCAGAATGCCAAAATCTCAACCTCACCAAACGACTCAACTTTTGATACTGGTTTCACTGAAATGCTTCTTTCAGTCAGATAAGCACTTCAGAAGGCCAAAATCTCAACTTCACAAAACCAGCCAACTTTCGATACTGGATTTACCCAAATGCTTATTTCAGTGAGATAAGCACTTCAGAAGACCAAAATCTCAACATCACCAAACCACTCAAATCTCGATGCTGGGTTCACTGAAGTGCTTATTTCAGTGAGATAAGCACTTCAGAAGACCAAAATCTCAACTTCACCAAACAACCCAACTTTCAATGCTGTGTTCACTGAAGTGTTTATTGCAGTGAGATAAGCACTTCAGAAGACCAAAATCTAAACTTCACCAAAACACCCAACTTTCAATGCTGGGTTCACTGAAGTGCTTATTTCAGTGAGATAAGTACTTCAACACGCCAAAATCCCAACCTCACCAAGCGACTCAACTTTTGATGCTGGTTCCACTGAATTGCTTATTTCAGTGAGATAAGCACTTCAGAAGGCCAAAATCTAAACTTCACTTAACGACTCAACTTTTGATGCTGATTTCACTGAAATGCTTCTTTCAGTCAGATATTCACATCAGAAGGCCAAAATCTCAACTTCACCAAACCACCCAACTTTCGATCCAGGATATACCCAAAGGCTAATTTCAGTGAGATCAGCACTTCAGAAGACAAAAATCTAAACTTCACCAAACCACTCAACTTTCGATGCTGGGATCCCTGAAGTGCTTATTTCAGTGAGATAAGCACTTCAGAAGAGCAAAAACTCAACTTCACAAAACCACTCAACTTTCGATGCTGGGCTCACTGCAGTGCTTATTTCAGTGAGATATGTACTTCAGAATGCCAAAATCCCAACCTCACCAAACGACTCAACTTTTGATACTGGTTTCACTGAAATGCTTCTTTCAGTCAGATAAGCACTTCAGAAGGCCAAAATCTCAACTTCACAAAACCAGCCAACTTTCGATACTGGATTTACCCAAATGCTTATTTCAGTAAAATAAGCACTTCAGAAGACCAAAATCTAAACTTCACCAAACCACCCAACTTTCAATGCTGTGTTCACTGAAGTGTTTATTGCAGTGAGATAAGCACTTCAGAAGACCAAAATCTAAACTTCACCAAAACACCCAACTTTCAATGCTGGGATCACTGAAGTGCTAATTTCAGTGAGATAAGCACTTCAGAAGATCAAAATCTAAACATCTCAAAACCACTCAACTTTCGATGCTGTGTTCACTGAAGTGCTTATTTCAGTGAGATAAGCACTTCAGAAGACCAAAAACTAAACTTCACCAAACCACCCAACTTTCAATGCTGGGTTCACTGAAGTGCTTATTTCAGTGAGATAAGCACTTCAGAAGACCAAACTCTCAACATCACAAAACCACTCAAATTTCGATGCTGGGTTCACTGAGGTGCTTATTTCATTGAGATAAGCACTTCACTTCGCCAAAATCCCAACCTCACCAAACGACTCAACTTTTGATGCTGGTTCCACTGAATTGCTTATTTCAGTGAGATAAGCACTTCAGAAGACCAAAATCTAAACATCACTAATCGACTCAACTTTTGATGCTGATTTCACTGAAATGCTTCTTTCAGTCAGATAAGCACATCAGAAGGCCAAAATCTCAACTTCACCAAACCACCCAACTTTCGATCCAGGATTTACACAAATGCTTATTTCAGTGAGATAAGCACTTCAGATGACTAAAATCTTAACTTCACCAAACCACTCAACTTTCGATGCTGGGATCACTGAACTGCTTATTTCAGTGAGATAAGCACTTCAGAAGAACAAAATCTCAACATCTCAAAACCACTCAACTTTCGATGCTGAGTGCACTGAAGTGCTTAATTCAGTGAGATAAGCACTTCAGAAGACCAAAATCTCAACATCACGAAACCACTCAAATTTCGATGCTGGGTGCACTGAAGTGCTTAATTCAGTGAGATAAGCACTTCAGAAGACCACAATCTCAACATCACGAAACCACTCAAATTTCGATGCTGGGCTCACTGCAGTGCTTATTTCAGTGAGATAAGCACTTCAGAATGCCAAAATCCCAACCTCACCAAACGACTGAACTTTCGATGCTGGGCTCACTGCAGTGCTTGTTTCAGTGAGAAAAGCACTTCAGAATGCCAAAATCCCAACCTCACCAAACGACTCAACTTTTGATCCTGTTTTCATGAAATTCTTCTTTCAGTCAGATAAGCACTTCAGAAGTCCAAAATCTCATCTTCACAAAACCAGCCAACTTTCGATACTGGATTTACCCAAATGCTTATTTCAGTGAGATAAGCACTTCAGAAGACCAAAATGTAAACTTCACCAAACCACCCAACTTTCAATGCTGGGTTCATTGAAGTGCTTATTTCAGTGAGATAAGCACTTCAGAAGACCAAAATCAAAACTTCACCAAACCACCCAACTTTCAATGCTGGGTTCACTGAAGTGCTTATTTCAGTGAGATAAGCACTTCAGAAGACCAAAATCTAAACTTCACTGAACGACTCAACTTTTGATGCTGATTTCACTGAAATGCTTCTTTCAGTGAGATAAGCACTTCAGAAGACCAAAATCGCAACATTTACAAACCACTCAACTTTCGATGCTGTGTTCACTGAAGTGCTTATTTCAGTGAGATAAGCACTTCAGAAGACCAAAATCTAAACTTCACCAAACCATCCAACTTTCAATGCTGGGTTCACTGAAATGCTTCTTTCAGTCAGATAAGCACTTCAGAATAACAAAATATCAACATCTCAAAACCACTCAACTTTCGTTGCTGGGTTCACTGAAGTGCTTATTTCAGTGAGATAAGCACTTCAGAAGACCGAAATCTCTACATCACCAAACCACTCAAATTTCGATGCTGGGTTGTCTGAAGTGCTTATTTCAGTGAGATAACCACTTCAGAAGACCAAAATCTCAACATCACAAAACCACTCAAATTTCGATGCTGGGTTCACTGAAGTGCTTATTTCATTGAGATAAGCACTTCACTTCGCCAAAATCCCAACCTCACCAAACGAATCAACTTTTGATGCTGGTTCCACTGAATTGCTTATTTGAGTGAGATAAGCACTTCAGAAGGCCAAAATCTAAACATCACTAAACGACTCAACTTTTGATACTGATTTCACTGAAATGCTTCTTTCAGTCAGATAAGCACATCAGAAGGCCAAAATCTCAACTTCACCAAAACACCCAACTTTCGATCCAGGATTTACACAAATGCTTATTTCAGTGAGATAAGCACTTCAGAAGACTAAAATCTTAACTTCACCAAAACACTCAACTTTCGATGCTGGGATCACTGAAGTGCTTATTTCCGTGAGATAAGAACTTCAGAAGACCAAAATCTAAACTTCACCAAACCACCCAACTTTCAATGCTGGGTTCACTGAAATGCTTCTTTCAGTGAGGTAAGCACTTCAGAATGCCAAAATCTCAACCTCACCAAACGACTCAACTTTTGATACTGGTTTCACTGAAATGCTTCTTTCAGTCAGATAAGCACTTCAGAAGGCCAAAATCTCAACTTCACAAAACCAGCCAACTTTCGATACTGGATTTACCCAAATGCTTATTTCAGTGAGATAAGCACTTCAGAAGACCAAAATCTCAACATCACCAAACCACTCAAATCTCGATGCTGGGTTCACTGAAGTGCTTATTTCAGTGAGATAAGCACTTCAGAAGACCAAAATCTCAACTTCACCAAACAACCCAACTTTCAATGCTGTGTTCACTGAAGTGTTTATTGCAGTGAGATAAGCACTTCAGAAGACCAAAATCTAAACTTCACCAAAACACCCAACTTTCAATGCTGGGTTCACTGAAGTGCTTATTTCAGTGAGATAAGTACTTCAACACGCCAAAATCCCAACCTCACCAAGCGACTCAACTTTTGATGCTGGTTCCACTGAATTGCTTATTTCAGTGAGATAAGCACTTCAGAAGGCCAAAATCTAAACTTCACTTAACGACTCAACTTTTGATGCTGATTTCACTGAAATGCTTCTTTCAGTCAGATATTCACATCAGAAGGCCAAAATCTCAACTTCACCAAACCACCCAACTTTCGATCCAGGATATACCCAAAGGCTAATTTCAGTGAGATCAGCACTTCAGAAGACAAAAATCTAAACTTCACCAAACCACTCAACTTTCGATGCTGGGATCCCTGAAGTGCTTATTTCAGTGAGATAAGCACTTCAGAAGAGCAAAAACTCAACTTCACAAAACCACTCAACTTTCGATGCTGGGCTCACTGCAGTGCTTATTTCAGTGAGATATGTACTTCAGAATGCCAAAATCCCAACCTCACCAAACGACTCAACTTTTGATACTGGTTTCACTGAAATGCTTCTTTCAGTCAGATAAGCACTTCAGAAGGCCAAAATCTCAACTTCACAAAACCAGCCAACTTTCGATACTGGATTTACCCAAATGCTTATTTCAGTAAAATAAGCACTTCAGAAGACCAAAATCTAAACTTCACCAAACCACCCAACTTTCAATGCTGTGTTCACTGAAGTGTTTATTGCAGTGAGATAAGCACTTCAGAAGACCAAAATCTAAACTTCACCAAAACACCCAACTTTCAATGCTGGGATCACTGAAGTGCTAATTTCAGTGAGATAAGCACTTCAGAAGATCAAAATCTAAACATCTCAAAACCACTCAACTTTCGATGCTGTGTTCACTGAAGTGCTTATTTCAGTGAGATAAGCACTTCAGAAGACCAAAAACTAAACTTCACCAAACCACCCAACTTTCAATGCTGGGTTCACTGAAGTGCTTATTTCAGTGAGATAAGCACTTCAGAAGACCAAACTCTCAACATCACAAAACCACTCAAATTTCGATGCTGGGTTCACTGAGGTGCTTATTTCATTGAGATAAGCACTTCACTTCGCCAAAATCCCAACCTCACCAAACGACTCAACTTTTGATGCTGGTTCCACTGAATTGCTTATTTCAGTGAGATAAGCACTTCAGAAGACCAAAATCTAAACATCACTAATCGACTCAACTTTTGATGCTGATTTCACTGAAATGCTTCTTTCAGTCAGATAAGCACATCAGAAGGCCAAAATCTCAACTTCACCAAACCACCCAACTTTCGATCCAGGATTTACACAAATGCTTATTTCAGTGAGATAAGCACTTCAGATGACTAAAATCTTAACTTCACCAAACCACTCAACTTTCGATGCTGGGATCACTGAACTGCTTATTTCAGTGAGATAAGCACTTCAGAAGAACAAAATCTCAACATCTCAAAACCACTCAACTTTCGATGCTGAGTGCACTGAAGTGCTTAATTCAGTGAGATAAGCACTTCAGAAGACCAAAATCTCAACATCACGAAACCACTCAAATTTCGATGCTGGGTGCACTGAAGTGCTTAATTCAGTGAGATAAGCACTTCAGAAGACCACAATCTCAACATCACGAAACCACTCAAATTTCGATGCTGGGCTCACTGCAGTGCTTATTTCAGTGAGATAAGCACTTCAGAATGCCAAAATCCCAACCTCACCAAACGACTGAACTTTCGATGCTGGGCTCACTGCAGTGCTTGTTTCAGTGAGAAAAGCACTTCAGAATGCCAAAATCCCAACCTCACCAAACGACTCAACTTTTGATCCTGTTTTCATGAAATTCTTCTTTCAGTCAGATAAGCACTTCAGAAGTCCAAAATCTCATCTTCACAAAACCAGCCAACTTTCGATACTGGATTTACCCAAATGCTTATTTCAGTGAGATAAGCACTTCAGAAGACCAAAATGTAAACTTCACCAAACCACCCAACTTTCAATGCTGGGTTCATTGAAGTGCTTATTTCAGTGAGATAAGCACTTCAGAAGACCAAAATCAAAACTTCACCAAACCACCCAACTTTCAATGCTGGGTTCACTGAAGTGCTTATTTCAGTGAGATAAGCACTTCAGAAGACCAAAATCTAAACTTCACTGAACGACTCAACTTTTGATGCTGATTTCACTGAAATGCTTCTTTCAGTGAGATAAGCACTTCAGAAGACCAAAATCGCAACATTTACAAACCACTCAACTTTCGATGCTGTGTTCACTGAAGTGCTTATTTCAGTGAGATAAGCACTTCAGAAGACCAAAATCTAAACTTCACCAAACCATCCAACTTTCAATGCTGGGTTCACTGAAATGCTTCTTTCAGTCAGATAAGCACTTCAGAATAACAAAATATCAACATCTCAAAACCACTCAACTTTCGTTGCTGGGTTCACTGAAGTGCTTATTTCAGTGAGATAAGCACTTCAGAAGACCGAAATCTCTACATCACCAAACCTCTCAAATTTCGATGCTGGGTTGTCTGAAGTGCTTATTTCAGTGAGATAACCACTTCAGAAGACCAAAATCTCAACATCACAAAACCACTCAAATTTCGATGCTGGGTTCACTGACGTGCTTATTTCATTGAGAAAAGCACTTCACTTCGCCAAAATCCCAACCTCACCAAACGAATCAACTTTTGATGCTGGTTCCACTGAATTGCTTATTTGAGTGAGATAAGCACTTCAGAAGGCCAAAATCTAAACATCACTAAACGACTCAACTTTTGATACTGATTTCACTGAAATGCTTCTTTCAGTCAGATAAGCACATCAGAAGGCCAAAATCTCAACTTCAACAAAACACCCAACTTTCGATCCAGGATTTACACAAATGCTTATTTCAGTGAGATAAGCACTTCAGAAGACTAAACTCTTAACTTCACCAAAACACTCAACTTTCGATGCTGGGATCACTGAAGTGCTTATTTCCGTGAGATAAGCACTTCAGAAGACCAAAATCTAAACTTCACCAAACCACCCAACTTTCAATGCTGGGTTCACTGAAATGCTTCTTTCAGTGAGGTAAGCACTTCAGAATGCCAAAGTCCCAACCTCACCAAACGACTCAACTTTTGATACTGGTTTCACTGAAATGCTTCTTTCAGTCAGATAAGCACTTCAGAAGGCCAAAATCTCAACTTCACAAAACCAGCCAACTTTCGATACTGGATTTACCCAAATGCTTATTTCAGTGAGATAAGCACTTCAGAAGACCAAAATCTAAACTTCACCAAACCAACCAACTTTCAATGCTGGGTTCACTGAAGTGCTTATTTCAGTGAGATAAGCACTTCAGAAGACCAAACTCTCAACATCACAAAACCACTCAAATTTCGATGCTGGGTTCACTGAAGTGCTTATTTCATTGAGATAAGCACTTCACTTCGCCAAAATCCCAACCTCACCAAACGACTCAACGTTTGATGCTGGTTCCACTGAATTGCTTATTTCAGTGAGATAAGCACTTCAGAAGGCCAAAATCTAAACATCACTAATCGACTCAACTTTTGATGCTGATTTCACTGAAATGCTTCTTTCAGTCAGATAAGCACATCAGAAGGCCAAAATCTCAACTTAACCAAACCACCCAACTTTCGATCCAGGATTTACACAAATGCTTATTTCAGTGAGATAAGCACTTCAGAAGACTAAAATCTTAACTTCACCAAACCACTCAACTTTCGATGCTGGTATCACTAAAGTGCTTATTTCAGTCAGATAAGCATTTCAGAAGAACAAAATCTCAACATCTCAAAACCACTCAACTTTCGATGCTGGGTTCACTGAAGTGCTTACTTCAGTGAGATAAGCACTTCAGAAGACCAAAATCTCAACATCACCAAACCACTCAAATCTCGATGCTGGGTTCACTGAAGTGCTTATTTCAGTGAGATAAGCACTTCAGAAGACCAAAATCTCAACTTCACCAAACAACCCAACTTTCAATGCTGGGTTCACTGAAGTGCTTATTTCAGTGAGATAAGTACTTCAACACGCCAAAATCCCAACCTCACCAAGCGACTCAACTTTTGATGCTGGTTCCACTGAATTGCTTATTTCAGTGAGATAAGCACTTCAGAAGGCCAAAATCTAAACTTCACTAAACGACTCAACTTTTGATGCTGATTTCACTGAAATGCTTCTTTCAGTCAGATATTCACATCAGAAGGCCAAAATCTCAACTTCACCAAACCACCCAACTTTCGATCCAGGATATACCCAAAGGCTAATTTCAGTGAGATCAGCACTTCAGAAGACAAAAATCTAAACTTCACCAAACCACTCAACTTTCGATGCTGGGATCCCTGAAGTGCTTATTTCAGTGAGATAAGCACTTCAGAAGAGCAAAAACTCAACTTCACAAAACCACTCAACTTTCGATGCTGGGCTCACTGCAGTGCTTATTTCAGTGAGATATGTACTTCAGAATGCCAAAATCCCAACCTCACCAAACGACTCAACTTTTGATACTGGTTTCACTGAAATGCTTCTTTCAGTCAGATAAGCACTTCAGAAGGCCAAAATCTCAACTTCACAAAACCAGCCAACTTTCGATACTGGATTTACCCAAATGCTTATTTCAGTAAAATAAGCACTTCAGAAGACCAAAATCTAAACTTCACCAAACCACCCAACTTTCAATGCTGTGTTCACTAAAGTGTTTATTGCAGTGAGATAAGCACTTCAGAAGACCAAAATCTAAACTTCACCAAAACACCCAACTTTCAATGCTGGGTTCACTGAAGTGCTAATTTCAGTGAGATAAGCACTTCAGAAGATCAAAATCTAAACATCTCAAAACCACTCAACTTTCGATGCTGTGTTCACTGAAGTGCTTATTTCAGTGAGATAAGCACTTCAGAAGACCAAAAACTAAACTTCACCAAACCACCCAACTTTCAATGCTGGGTTCACTGAAGTGCTTATTTCAGTGAGATAAGCACTTCAGAAGACCAAACTCTCAACATCACAAAACCACTCAAATTTCGATGCTGGGTTCACTGAGGTGCTTATTTCATTGAGATAAGCACTTCACTTCGCCAAAATCCCAACCTCACCAAACGACTCAACTTTTGATGCTGGTTCCACTGAATTGCTTATTTCAGTGAGATAAGCACTTCAGAAGACCAAAATCTAAACATCACTAATCGACTCAACTTTTGATGCTGATTTCACTGAAATGCTTCTTTCAGTCAGATAAGCACATCAGAAGGCCAAAATCTCAACTTCACCAAACCACCCAACTTTCGATCCAGGATTTACACAAATGCTTATTTCAGTGAGATAAGCACTTCAGAAGACTAAAATCTTAACTTCACCAAACCACTCAACTTTCGATGCTGGGATCACTGAACTGCTTATTTCAGTGAGATAAGCACTTCAGAAGAACAAAATCTCAACATCTCAAAACCACTCAACTTTCGATGCTGAGTGCACTGAAGTGCTTAATTCAGTGAGATAAGCACTTCAGAAGACCAAAATCTCAACATCACGAAACCACTCAAATTTCGATGCTGGGTGCACTGAAGTGCTTAATTCAGTGAGATAAGCACTTCAGAAGACCACAATCTCAACATCACGAAACCACTCAAATTTCGATGCTGGGCTCACTGCAGTGCTTATTTCAGTGAGATAAGCACTTCAGAATGCCAAAATCCCAACCTCACCAAACGACTGAACTTTCGATGCTGGGCTCACTGCAGTGCTTGTTTCAGTGAGAGAAGCACTTCAGAATGCCAAAATCCCAACCTCACCAAACGACTCAACTTTTGATCCTGTTTTCATGAAATTCTTCTTTCAGTCAGATAAGCACTTCAGAAGTCCAAAATCTCATCTTCACAAAACCAGCCAACTTTCGATACTGGATTTACCCAAATGCTTATTTCAGTGAGATAAGCACTTCAGAAGACCAAAATCTAAACTTCACCAAACCACCCAACTTTCAATGCTGGGTTCATTGAAGTGCTTATTTCAGTGAGATAAGCACTTCAGAAGACCAAAATCAAAACTTCACCAAACCACCCAACTTTCAATGCTGGGTTCACTGAAGTGCTTATTTCAGTGAGATAAGCACTTCAGAAGACCAAAATCTAAACTTCACAGAACGACTCAACTTTTGATGCTGATTTCACTGAAATGCTTCTTTCAGTGAGATAAGCACTTCAGAAGACCAAAATCGCAACATCTCAAAACCACTCAACTTTCGATGCTGTGTTCACTGAAGTGCTTATTTCAGTGAGATAAGCACTTCAGAAGACCAAAATCTAAACTTCACCAAACCATCCAACTTTCAATGCTGGGTTCACTGAAATGCTTCTTTCAGTCAGATAAGCACTTCAGAATAACAAAATATCAACATCTCAAAACCACTCAACTTTCGTTGCTGGGTTCACTGAAGTGCTTATTTCAGTGAGATAAGCACTTCAGAAGACCGAAATCTCTACATCACCAAACCTCTCAAATTTCGATGCTGGGTTGTCTGAAGTGCTTATTTCAGTGAGATAACCACTTCAGAAGACCAAAATCTCAACATCACAAAACCACTCAAATTTCGATGCTGGGTTCACTGACGTGCTTATTTCATTGAGAAAAGCACTTCACTTCGCCAAAATCCCAACCTCACCAAACGAATCAACTTTTGATGCTGGTTCCACTGAATTGCTTATTTGAGTGAGATAAGCACTTCAGAAGGCCAAAATCTAAACATCACTAAACGACTCAACTTTTGATACTGATTTCACTGAAATGCTTCTTTCAGTCAGATAAGCACATCAGAAGGCCAAAATCTCAACTTCAACAAAACACCCAACTTTCGATCCAGGATTTACACAAATGCTTATTTCAGTGAGATAAGCACTTCAGAAGACTAAACTCTTAACTTCACCAAAACACTCAACTTTCGATGCTGGGATCACTGAAGTGCTTATTTCCGTGAGATAAGCACTTCAGAAGACCAAAATCTAAACTTCACCAAACCACCCAACTTTCAATGCTGGGTTCACTGAAATGCTTCTTTCAGTGAGGTAAGCACTTCAGAATGCCAAAGTCCCAACCTCACCAAACGACTCAACTTTTGATACTGGTTTCACTGAAATGCTTCTTTCAGTCAGATAAGCACTTCAGAAGGCCAAAATCTCAACTTCACAAAACCAGCCAACTTTCGATACTGGATTTACCCAAATGCTTATTTCAGTGAGATAAGCACTTCAGAAGACCAAAATCTAAACTTCACCAAACCAACCAACTTTCAATGCTGGGTTCACTGAAGTGCTTATTTCAGTGAGATAAGCACTTCAGAAGACCAAAAACTAAACTTCACCAAACCACCCAACTTTCAATGCTGGGTTCACTGAAGTGCTTATTTCAGTGAGATAAGCACTTCAGAAGACCAAACTCTCAACATCACAAAACCACTCAAATTTCGATGCTGGGTTCACTGAGGTGCTTATTTCATTGAGATAAGCACTTCACTTCGCCAAAATCCCAACCTCACCAAACGACTCAACTTTTGATGCTGGTTCCACTGAATTGCTTATTTCAGTGAGATAAGCACTTCAGAAGACCAAAATCTAAACATCACTAATCGACTCAACTTTTGATGCTGATTTCACTGAAATGCTTCTTTCAGTCAGATAAGCACATCAGAAGGCCAAAATCTCAACTTCACCAAACCACCCAACTTTCGATCCAGGATTTACACAAATGCTTATTTCAGTGAGATAAGCACTTCAGAAGACTAAAATCTTAACTTCACCAAACCACTCAACTTTCGATGCTGGGATCACTGAACTGCTTATTTCAGTGAGATAAGCACTTCAGAAGAACAAAATCTCAACATCTCAAAACCACTCAACTTTCGATGCTGAGTGCACTGAAGTGCTTAATTCAGTGAGATAAGCACTTCAGAAGACCAAAATCTCAACATCACGAAACCACTCAAATTTCGATGCTGGGTGCACTGAAGTGCTTAATTCAGTGAGATAAGCACTTCAGAAGACCACAATCTCAACATCACGAAACCACTCAAATTTCGATGCTGGGCTCACTGCAGTGCTTATTTCAGTGAGATAAGCACTTCAGAATGCCAAAATCCCAACCTCACCAAACGACTGAACTTTCGATGCTGGGCTCACTGCAGTGCTTGTTTCAGTGAGAGAAGCACTTCAGAATGCCAAAATCCCAACCTCACCAAACGACTCAACTTTTGATCCTGTTTTCATGAAATTCTTCTTTCAGTCAGATAAGCACTTCAGAAGTCCAAAATCTCAACTTCACAAAACCAGCCAACTTTCGATACTGGATTTACCCAAATGCTTATTTCAGTGAGATAAGCACTTCAGAAGACCAAAATCTAAAATTCACCAAACCACCCAACTTTCAATGCTGGGTTCATTGAAGTGCTTATTTCAGTGAGATAAGCACTTCAGAAGACCAAAATCAAAACTTCACCAAACCACCCAACTTTCAATGCTGGGTTCACTGAAGTGCTTATTTCAGTGAGATAAGCACTTCAGAAGACCAAAATCTAAACTTCACTGAACGACTCAACTTTTGATGCTGATTTCACTGAAGTGCTTCTTTCAGTGAGATAAGCACTTCAGAAGACCAAAATCGCAACATCTCAAAACCACTCAACTTTCGATGCTGTGTTCACTGAAGTGCTTATTTCAGTGAGATAAGCACTTCAGAAGACCAAAATCTAAACTTCACCAAACCATCCAACTTTCAATGCTGGGTTCACTGAAATGCTTCTTTCAGTCAGATAAGCACTTCAGAATAACAAAATATCAACATCTCAAAACCACTCAACTTTCGTTGCTGGGTTCACTGAAGTGCTTATTTCAGTGAGATAAGCACTTCAGAAGACCGAAATCTCTACATCACCAAACCTCTCAAATTTCGATGCTGGGTTGTCTGAAGTGCTTATTTCAGTGAGATAACCACTTCAGAAGACCAAAATCTCAACATCACAAAACCACTCAAATTTCGATGCTGGGTTCACTGACGTGCTTATTTCATTGAGAAAAGCACTTCACTTCGCCAAAATCCCAACCTCACCAAACGAATCAACTTTTGATGCTGGTTCCACTGAATTGCTTATTTGAGTGAGATAAGCACTTCAGAAGGCCAAAATCTAAACATCACTAAACGACTCAACTTTTGATACTGATTTCACTGAAATGCTTCTTTCAGTCAGATAAGCACATCAGAAGGCCAAAATCTCAACTTCAACAAAACACCCAACTTTCGATCCAGGATTTACACAAATGCTTATTTCAGTGAGATAAGCACTTCAGAAGACTAAACTCTTAACTTCACCAAAACACTCAACTTTCGATGCTGGGATCACTGAAGTGCTTATTTCCGTGAGATAAGCACTTCAGAAGACCAAAATCTAAACTTCACCAAACCACCCAACTTTCAATGCTGGGTTCACTGAAATGCTTCTTTCAGTGAGGTAAGCACTTCAGAATGCCAAAGTCCCAACCTCACCAAACGACTCAACTTTTGATACTGGTTTCACTGAAATGCTTCTTTCAGTCAGATAAGCACTTCAGAAGGCCAAAATCTCAACTTCACAAAACCAGCCAACTTTCGATACTGGATTTACCCAAATGCTTATTTCAGTGAGATAAGCACTTCAGAAGACCAAAATCTCAACATCACCAAACCACTCAAATCTCGATGCTGGGTTCACTGAAGTGCTTATTTCAGTGAGATAAGCACTTCAGAAGACCAAAATCTCAACTTCACCAAACAACCCAACTTTCAATGCTGTGTTCACTGAAGTGTTTATTGCAGTGAGATAAGCACTTCAGAAGACCAAAATCTAAACTTCACCAAAACACCCAACTTTCAATGCTGGGTTCACTGAAGTGCTTATTTCAGTGAGATAAGTACTTCAACACGCCAAAATCCCAACCTCACCAAGCGACTCAACTTTTGATGCTGGTTCCACTGAATTGCTTATTTCAGTGAGATAAGCACTTCAGAAGGCCAAAATCTAAACTTCACTTAACGACTCAACTTTTGATGCTGATTTCACTGAAATGCTTCTTTCAGTCAGATATTCACATCAGAAGGCCAAAATCTCAACTTCACCAAACCACCCAACTTTCGATCCAGGATATACCCAAAGGCTAATTTCAGTGAGATCAGCACTTCAGAAGACAAAAATCTAAACTTCACCAAACCACTCAACTTTCGATGCTGGGATCCCTGAAGTGCTTATTTCAGTGAGATAAGCACTTCAGAAGAGCAAAAACTCAACTTCACAAAACCACTCAACTTTCGATGCTGGGCTCACTGCAGTGCTTATTTCAGTGAGATATGTACTTCAGAATGCCAAAATCCCAACCTCACCAAACGACTCAACTTTTGATACTGGTTTCACTGAAATGCTTCTTTCAGTCAGATAAGCACTTCAGAAGGCCAAAATCTCAACTTCACAAAACCAGCCAACTTTCGATACTGGATTTACCCAAATGCTTATTTCAGTAAAATAAGCACTTCAGAAGACCAAAATCTAAACTTCACCAAACCACCCAACTTTCAATGCTGTGTTCACTGAAGTGTTTATTGCAGTGAGATAAGCACTTCAGAAGACCAAAATCTAAACTTCACCAAAACACCCAACTTTCAATGCTGGGATCACTGAAGTGCTAATTTCAGTGAGATAAGCACTTCAGAAGATCAAAATCTAAACATCTCAAAACCACTCAACTTTCGATGCTGTGTTCACTGAAGTGCTTATTTCCGTGAGATAAGCACTTCAGAAGACCAAAATCTAAACTTCACCAAACCACCCAACTTTCAATGCTGGGTTCACTGAAATGCTTCTTTCAGTGAGGTAAGCACTTCAGAATGCCAAAGTCCCAACCTCACCAAACGACTCAACTTTTGAAACTGGTTTCACTGAAATGCTTCTTTCAGTCAGATAAGCACTTCAGAAGGCCAAAATCTCAACTTCACAAAACCAGCCAACTTTCGATACTGGATTTACCCAAATGCTTATTTCAGTGAGATAAGCACTTCAGAAGACCAAAATCTAAACTTCACCAAACCAACCAACTTTCAATGCTGGGTTCACTGAAGTGCTTATTTCAGTGAGATAAGCACTTCAGAAGACCAAAAACTAAACTTCACCAAACCACCCAACTTTCAATGCTGGGTTCACTGAAGTGCTTATTTCAGTGAGATAAGCACTTCAGAAGACCAAACTCTCAACATCACAAAACCACTCAAATTTCGATGCTGGGTTCACTGAGGTGCTTATTTCATTGAGATAAGCACTTCACTTCGCCAAAATCCCAACCTCACCAAACGACTCAACTTTTGATGCTGGTTCCACTGAATTGCTTATTTCAGTGAGATAAGCACTTCAGAAGACCAAAATCTAAACATCACTAATCGACTCAACTTTTGATGCTGATTTCACTGAAATGCTTCTTTCAGTCAGATAAGCACATCAGAAGGCCAAAATCTCAACTTCACCAAACCACCCAACTTTCGATCCAGGATTTACACAAATGCTTATTTCAGTGAGATAAGCACTTCAGAAGACTAAAATCTTAACTTCACCAAACCACTCAACTTTCGATGCTGGGATCACTGAACTGCTTATTTCAGTGAGATAAGCACTTCAGAAGAACAAAATCTCAACATCTCAAAACCACTCAACTTTCGATGCTGAGTGCACTGAAGTGCTTAATTCAGTGAGATAAGCACTTCAGAAGACCAAAATCTCAACATCACGAAACCACTCAAATTTCGATGCTGGGTGCACTGAAGTGCTTAATTCAGTGAGATAAGCACTTCAGAAGACCACAATCTCAACATCACGAAACCACTCAAATTTCGATGCTGGGCTCACTGCAGTGCTTATTTCAGTGAGATAAGCACTTCAGAATGCCAAAATCCCAACCTCACCAAACGACTGAACTTTCGATGCTGGGCTCACTGCAGTGCTTGTTTCAGTGAGAGAAGCACTTCAGAATGCCAAAATCCCAACCTCACCAAACGACTCAACTTTTGATCCTGTTTTCATGAAATTCTTCTTTCAGTCAGATAAGCACTTCAGAAGTCCAAAATCTCAACTTCACAAAACCAGCCAACTTTCGATACTGGATTTACCCAAATGCTTATTTCAGTGAGATAAGCACTTCAGAAGACCAAAATCTAAAATTCACCAAACCACCCAACTTTCAATGCTGGGTTCATTGAAGTGCTTATTTCAGTGAGATAAGCACTTCAGAAGACCAAAATCAAAACTTCACCAAACCACCCAACTTTCAATGCTGGGTTCACTGAAGTGCTTATTTCAGTGAGATAAGCACTTCAGAAGACCAAAATCTAAACTTCACTGAACGACTCAACTTTTGATGCTGATTTCACTGAAGTGCTTCTTTCAGTGAGATAAGCACTTCAGAAGACCAAAATCGCAACATCTCAAAACCACTCAACTTTCGATGCTGTGTTCACTGAAGTGCTTATTTCAGTGAGATAAGCACTTCAGAAGACCAAAATCTAAACTTCACCAAACCATCCAACTTTCAATGCTGGGTTCACTGAAATGCTTCTTTCAGTCAGATAAGCACTTCAGAATAACAAAATATCAACATCTCAAAACCACTCAACTTTCGTTGCTGGGTTCACTGAAGTGCTTATTTCAGTGAGATAAGCACTTCAGAAGACCGAAATCTCTACATCACCAAACCTCTCAAATTTCGATGCTGGGTTGTCTGAAGTGCTTATTTCAGTGAGATAACCACTTCAGAAGACCAAAATCTCAACATCACAAAACCACTCAAATTTCGATGCTGGGTTCACTGACGTGCTTATTTCATTGAGAAAAGCACTTCACTTCGCCAAAATCCCAACCTCACCAAACGAATCAACTTTTGATGCTGGTTCCACTGAATTGCTTATTTGAGTGAGATAAGCACTTCAGAAGGCCAAAATCTAAACATCACTAAACGACTCAACTTTTGATACTGATTTCACTGAAATGCTTCTTTCAGTCAGATAAGCACATCAGAAGGCCAAAATCTCAACTTCAACAAAACACCCAACTTTCGATCCAGGATTTACACAAATGCTTATTTCAGTGAGATAAGCACTTCAGAAGACTAAACTCTTAACTTCACCAAAACACTCAACTTTCGATGCTGGGATCACTGAAGTGCTTATTTCCGTGAGATAAGCACTTCAGAAGACCAAAATCTAAACTTCACCAAACCACCCAACTTTCAATGCTGGGTTCACTGAAATGCTTCTTTCAGTGAGGTAAGCACTTCAGAATGCCAAAGTCCCAACCTCACCAAACGACTCAACTTTTGATACTGGTTTCACTGAAATGCTTCTTTCAGTCAGATAAGCACTTCAGAAGGCCAAAATCTCAACTTCACAAAACCAGCCAACTTTCGATACTGGATTTACCCAAATGCTTATTTCAGTGAGATAAGCACTTCAGAAGACCAAAATCTCAACATCACCAAACCACTCAAATCTCGATGCTGGGTTCACTGAAGTGCTTATTTCAGTGAGATAAGCACTTCAGAAGACCAAAATCTCAACTTCACCAAACAACCCAACTTTCAATGCTGTGTTCACTGAAGTGTTTATTGCAGTGAGATAAGCACTTCAGAAGACCAAAATCTAAACTTCACCAAAACACCCAACTTTCAATGCTGGGTTCACTGAAGTGCTTATTTCAGTGAGATAAGTACTTCAACACGCCAAAATCCCAACCTCACCAAGCGACTCAACTTTTGATGCTGGTTCCACTGAATTGCTTATTTCAGTGAGATAAGCACTTCAGAAGGCCAAAATCTAAACTTCACTTAACGACTCAACTTTTGATGCTGATTTCACTGAAATGCTTCTTTCAGTCAGATATTCACATCAGAAGGCCAAAATCTCAACTTCACCAAACCACCCAACTTTCGATCCAGGATATACCCAAAGGCTAATTTCAGTGAGATCAGCACTTCAGAAGACAAAAATCTAAACTTCACCAAACCACTCAACTTTCGATGCTGGGATCCCTGAAGTGCTTATTTCAGTGAGATAAGCACTTCAGAAGAGCAAAAACTCAACTTCACAAAACCACTCAACTTTCGATGCTGGGCTCACTGCAGTGCTTATTTCAGTGAGATATGTACTTCAGAATGCCAAAATCCCAACCTCACCAAACGACTCAACTTTTGATACTGGTTTCACTGAAATGCTTCTTTCAGTCAGATAAGCACTTCAGAAGGCCAAAATCTCAACTTCACAAAACCAGCCAACTTTCGATACTGGATTTACCCAAATGCTTATTTCAGTAAAATAAGCACTTCAGAAGACCAAAATCTAAACTTCACCAAACCACCCAACTTTCAATGCTGTGTTCACTGAAGTGTTTATTGCAGTGAGATAAGCACTTCAGAAGACCAAAATCTAAACTTCACCAAAACACCCAACTTTCAATGCTGGGATCACTGAAGTGCTAATTTCAGTGAGATAAGCACTTCAGAAGATCAAAATCTAAACATCTCAAAACCACTCAACTTTCGATGCTGTGTTCACTGAAGTGCTTATTTCAGTGAGATAAGCACTTCAGAAGACCAAAAACTAAACTTCACCAAACCACCCAACTTTCAATGCTGGGTTCACTGAAGTGCTTATTTCAGTGAGATAAGCACTTCAGAAGACCAAACTCTCAACATCACAAAACCACTCAAATTTCGATGCTGGGTTCACTGAGGTGCTTATTTCATTGAGATAAGCACTTCACTTCGCCAAAATCCCAACCTCACCAAACGACTCAACTTTTGATGCTGGTTCCACTGAATTGCTTATTTCAGTGAGATAAGCACTTCAGAAGACCAAAATCTAAACATCACTAATCGACTCAACTTTTGATGCTGATTTCACTGAAATGCTTCTTTCAGTCAGATAAGCACATCAGAAGGCCAAAATCTCAACTTCACCAAACCACCCAACTTTCGATCCAGGATTTACACAAATGCTTATTTCAGTGAGATAAGCACTTCAGATGACTAAAATCTTAACTTCACCAAACCACTCAACTTTCGATGCTGGGATCACTGAACTGCTTATTTCAGTGAGATAAGCACTTCAGAAGAACAAAATCTCAACATCTCAAAACCACTCAACTTTCGATGCTGAGTGCACTGAAGTGCTTAATTCAGTGAGATAAGCACTTCAGAAGACCAAAATCTCAACATCACGAAACCACTCAAATTTCGATGCTGGGTGCACTGAAGTGCTTAATTCAGTGAGATAAGCACTTCAGAAGACCACAATCTCAACATCACGAAACCACTCAAATTTCGATGCTGGGCTCACTGCAGTGCTTATTTCAGTGAGATAAGCACTTCAGAATGCCAAAATCCCAACCTCACCAAACGACTGAACTTTCGATGCTGGGCTCACTGCAGTGCTTGTTTCAGTGAGAAAAGCACTTCAGAATGCCAAAATCCCAACCTCACCAAACGACTCAACTTTTGATCCTGTTTTCATGAAATTCTTCTTTCAGTCAGATAAGCACTTCAGAAGTCCAAAATCTCATCTTCACAAAACCAGCCAACTTTCGATACTGGATTTACCCAAATGCTTATTTCAGTGAGATAAGCACTTCAG
The DNA here is from genome assembly GCF_030684315.1 of Stegostoma tigrinum. NCBI lineage: Eukaryota > Metazoa > Chordata > Chondrichthyes > Orectolobiformes > Stegostomatidae > Stegostoma > Stegostoma tigrinum. The sequence goes on along the minus strand of NW_026728674.1, from coordinate 120,939 downwards.
AAGACCAAAATGTAAACTTCACCAAACCACCCAACTTTCAATGCTGGGTTCATTGAAGTGCTTATTTCAGTGAGATAAGCACTTCAGAAGACCAAAATCAAAACTTCACCAAACCACCCAACTTTCAATGCTGGGTTCACTGAAGTGCTTATTTCAGTGAGATAAGCACTTCAGAAGACCAAAATCTAAACTTCACTGAACGACTCAACTTTTGATGCTGATTTCACTGAAATGCTTCTTTCAGTGAGATAAGCACTTCAGAAGACCAAAATCGCAACATTTACAAACCACTCAACTTTCGATGCTGTGTTCACTGAAGTGCTTATTTCAGTGAGATAAGCACTTCAGAAGACCAAAATCTAAACTTCACCAAACCATCCAACTTTCAATGCTGGGTTCACTGAAATGCTTCTTTCAGTCAGATAAGCACTTCAGAATAACAAAATATCAACATCTCAAAACCACTCAACTTTCGTTGCTGGGTTCACTGAAGTGCTTATTTCAGTGAGATAAGCACTTCAGAAGACCGAAATCTCTACATCACCAAACCTCTCAAATTTCGATGCTGGGTTGTCTGAAGTGCTTATTTCAGTGAGATAACCACTTCAGAAGACCAAAATCTCAACATCACAAAACCACTCAAATTTCGATGCTGGGTTCACTGACGTGCTTATTTCATTGAGAAAAGCACTTCACTTCGCCAAAATCCCAACCTCACCAAACGAATCAACTTTTGATGCTGGTTCCACTGAATTGCTTATTTGAGTGAGATAAGCACTTCAGAAGGCCAAAATCTAAACATCACTAAACGACTCAACTTTTGATACTGATTTCACTGAAATGCTTCTTTCAGTCAGATAAGCACATCAGAAGGCCAAAATCTCAACTTCAACAAAACACCCAACTTTCGATCCAGGATTTACACAAATGCTTATTTCAGTGAGATAAGCACTTCAGAAGACTAAACTCTTAACTTCACCAAAACACTCAACTTTCGATGCTGGGATCACTGAAGTGCTTATTTCCGTGAGATAAGCACTTCAGAAGACCAAAATCTAAACTTCACCAAACCACCCAACTTTCAATGCTGGGTTCACTGAAATGCTTCTTTCAGTGAGGTAAGCACTTCAGAATGCCAAAGTCCCAACCTCACCAAACGACTCAACTTTTGATACTGGTTTCACTGAAATGCTTCTTTCAGTCAGATAAGCACTTCAGAAGGCCAAAATCTCAACTTCACAAAACCAGCCAACTTTCGATACTGGATTTACCCAAATGCTTATTTCAGTGAGATAAGCACTTCAGAAGACCAAAATCTAAACTTCACCAAACCAACCAACTTTCAATGCTGGGTTCACTGAAGTGCTTATTTCAGTGAGATAAGCACTTCAGAAGACCAAACTCTCAACATCACAAAACCACTCAAATTTCGATGCTGGGTTCACTGAAGTGCTTATTTCATTGAGATAAGCACTTCACTTCGCCAAAATCCCAACCTCACCAAACGACTCAACGTTTGATGCTGGTTCCACTGAATTGCTTATTTCAGTGAGATAAGCACTTCAGAAGGCCAAAATCTAAACATCACTAATCGACTCAACTTTTGATGCTGATTTCACTGAAATGCTTCTTTCAGTCAGATAAGCACATCAGAAGGCCAAAATCTCAACTTAACCAAACCACCCAACTTTCGATCCAGGATTTACACAAATGCTTATTTCAGTGAGATAAGCACTTCAGAAGACTAAAATCTTAACTTCACCAAACCACTCAACTTTCGATGCTGGTATCACTAAAGTGCTTATTTCAGTCAGATAAGCATTTCAGAAGAACAAAATCTCAACATCTCAAAACCACTCAACTTTCGATGCTGGGTTCACTGAAGTGCTTACTTCAGTGAGATAAGCACTTCAGAAGACCAAAATCTCAACATCACCAAACCACTCAAATCTCGATGCTGGGTTCACTGAAGTGCTTATTTCAGTGAGATAAGCACTTCAGAAGACCAAAATCTCAACTTCACCAAACAACCCAACTTTCAATGCTGGGTTCACTGAAGTGCTTATTTCAGTGAGATAAGTACTTCAACACGCCAAAATCCCAACCTCACCAAGCGACTCAACTTTTGATGCTGGTTCCACTGAATTGCTTATTTCAGTGAGATAAGCACTTCAGAAGGCCAAAATCTAAACTTCACTAAACGACTCAACTTTTGATGCTGATTTCACTGAAATGCTTCTTTCAGTCAGATATTCACATCAGAAGGCCAAAATCTCAACTTCACCAAACCACCCAACTTTCGATCCAGGATATACCCAAAGGCTAATTTCAGTGAGATCAGCACTTCAGAAGACAAAAATCTAAACTTCACCAAACCACTCAACTTTCGATGCTGGGATCCCTGAAGTGCTTATTTCAGTGAGATAAGCACTTCAGAAGAGCAAAAACTCAACTTCACAAAACCACTCAACTTTCGATGCTGGGCTCACTGCAGTGCTTATTTCAGTGAGATATGTACTTCAGAATGCCAAAATCCCAACCTCACCAAACGACTCAACTTTTGATACTGGTTTCACTGAAATGCTTCTTTCAGTCAGATAAGCACTTCAGAAGGCCAAAATCTCAACTTCACAAAACCAGCCAACTTTCGATACTGGATTTACCCAAATGCTTATTTCAGTAAAATAAGCACTTCAGAAGACCAAAATCTAAACTTCACCAAACCACCCAACTTTCAATGCTGTGTTCACTAAAGTGTTTATTGCAGTGAGATAAGCACTTCAGAAGACCAAAATCTAAACTTCACCAAAACACCCAACTTTCAATGCTGGGTTCACTGAAGTGCTAATTTCAGTGAGATAAGCACTTCAGAAGATCAAAATCTAAACATCTCAAAACCACTCAACTTTCGATGCTGTGTTCACTGAAGTGCTTATTTCAGTGAGATAAGCACTTCAGAAGACCAAAAACTAAACTTCACCAAACCACCCAACTTTCAATGCTGGGTTCACTGAAGTGCTTATTTCAGTGAGATAAGCACTTCAGAAGACCAAACTCTCAACATCACAAAACCACTCAAATTTCGATGCTGGGTTCACTGAGGTGCTTATTTCATTGAGATAAGCACTTCACTTCGCCAAAATCCCAACCTCACCAAACGACTCAACTTTTGATGCTGGTTCCACTGAATTGCTTATTTCAGTGAGATAAGCACTTCAGAAGACCAAAATCTAAACATCACTAATCGACTCAACTTTTGATGCTGATTTCACTGAAATGCTTCTTTCAGTCAGATAAGCACATCAGAAGGCCAAAATCTCAACTTCACCAAACCACCCAACTTTCGATCCAGGATTTACACAAATGCTTATTTCAGTGAGATAAGCACTTCAGAAGACTAAAATCTTAACTTCACCAAACCACTCAACTTTCGATGCTGGGATCACTGAACTGCTTATTTCAGTGAGATAAGCACTTCAGAAGAACAAAATCTCAACATCTCAAAACCACTCAACTTTCGATGCTGAGTGCACTGAAGTGCTTAATTCAGTGAGATAAGCACTTCAGAAGACCAAAATCTCAACATCACGAAACCACTCAAATTTCGATGCTGGGTGCACTGAAGTGCTTAATTCAGTGAGATAAGCACTTCAGAAGACCACAATCTCAACATCACGAAACCACTCAAATTTCGATGCTGGGCTCACTGCAGTGCTTATTTCAGTGAGATAAGCACTTCAGAATGCCAAAATCCCAACCTCACCAAACGACTGAACTTTCGATGCTGGGCTCACTGCAGTGCTTGTTTCAGTGAGAGAAGCACTTCAGAATGCCAAAATCCCAACCTCACCAAACGACTCAACTTTTGATCCTGTTTTCATGAAATTCTTCTTTCAGTCAGATAAGCACTTCAGAAGTCCAAAATCTCATCTTCACAAAACCAGCCAACTTTCGATACTGGATTTACCCAAATGCTTATTTCAGTGAGATAAGCACTTCAGAAGACCAAAATCTAAACTTCACCAAACCACCCAACTTTCAATGCTGGGTTCATTGAAGTGCTTATTTCAGTGAGATAAGCACTTCAGAAGACCAAAATCAAAACTTCACCAAACCACCCAACTTTCAATGCTGGGTTCACTGAAGTGCTTATTTCAGTGAGATAAGCACTTCAGAAGACCAAAATCTAAACTTCACAGAACGACTCAACTTTTGATGCTGATTTCACTGAAATGCTTCTTTCAGTGAGATAAGCACTTCAGAAGACCAAAATCGCAACATCTCAAAACCACTCAACTTTCGATGCTGTGTTCACTGAAGTGCTTATTTCAGTGAGATAAGCACTTCAGAAGACCAAAATCTAAACTTCACCAAACCATCCAACTTTCAATGCTGGGTTCACTGAAATGCTTCTTTCAGTCAGATAAGCACTTCAGAATAACAAAATATCAACATCTCAAAACCACTCAACTTTCGTTGCTGGGTTCACTGAAGTGCTTATTTCAGTGAGATAAGCACTTCAGAAGACCGAAATCTCTACATCACCAAACCTCTCAAATTTCGATGCTGGGTTGTCTGAAGTGCTTATTTCAGTGAGATAACCACTTCAGAAGACCAAAATCTCAACATCACAAAACCACTCAAATTTCGATGCTGGGTTCACTGACGTGCTTATTTCATTGAGAAAAGCACTTCACTTCGCCAAAATCCCAACCTCACCAAACGAATCAACTTTTGATGCTGGTTCCACTGAATTGCTTATTTGAGTGAGATAAGCACTTCAGAAGGCCAAAATCTAAACATCACTAAACGACTCAACTTTTGATACTGATTTCACTGAAATGCTTCTTTCAGTCAGATAAGCACATCAGAAGGCCAAAATCTCAACTTCAACAAAACACCCAACTTTCGATCCAGGATTTACACAAATGCTTATTTCAGTGAGATAAGCACTTCAGAAGACTAAACTCTTAACTTCACCAAAACACTCAACTTTCGATGCTGGGATCACTGAAGTGCTTATTTCCGTGAGATAAGCACTTCAGAAGACCAAAATCTAAACTTCACCAAACCACCCAACTTTCAATGCTGGGTTCACTGAAATGCTTCTTTCAGTGAGGTAAGCACTTCAGAATGCCAAAGTCCCAACCTCACCAAACGACTCAACTTTTGATACTGGTTTCACTGAAATGCTTCTTTCAGTCAGATAAGCACTTCAGAAGGCCAAAATCTCAACTTCACAAAACCAGCCAACTTTCGATACTGGATTTACCCAAATGCTTATTTCAGTGAGATAAGCACTTCAGAAGACCAAAATCTAAACTTCACCAAACCACCCAACTTTCAATGCTGGGTTCACTGAAGTGCTTATTTCAGTGAGATAAGCACTTCAGAAGACCAAAAACTAAACTTCACCAAACCACCCAACTTTCAATGCTGGGTTCACTGAAGTGCTTATTTCAGTGAGATAAGCACTTCAGAAGACCAAACTCTCAACATCACAAAACCACTCAAATTTCGATGCTGGGTTCACTGAGGTGCTTATTTCATTGAGATAAGCACTTCACTTCGCCAAAATCCCAACCTCACCAAACGACTCAACTTTTGATGCTGGTTCCACTGAATTGCTTATTTCAGTGAGATAAGCACTTCAGAAGACCAAAATCTAAACATCACTAATCGACTCAACTTTTGATGCTGATTTCACTGAAATGCTTCTTTCAGTCAGATAAGCACATCAGAAGGCCAAAATCTCAACTTCACCAAACCACCCAACTTTCGATCCAGGATTTACACAAATGCTTATTTCAGTGAGATAAGCACTTCAGAAGACTAAAATCTTAACTTCACCAAACCACTCAACTTTCGATGCTGGGATCACTGAACTGCTTATTTCAGTGAGATAAGCACTTCAGAAGAACAAAATCTCAACATCTCAAAACCACTCAACTTTCGATGCTGAGTGCACTGAAGTGCTTAATTCAGTGAGATAAGCACTTCAGAAGACCAAAATCTCAACATCACGAAACCACTCAAATTTCGATGCTGGGTGCACTGAAGTGCTTAATTCAGTGAGATAAGCACTTCAGAAGACCACAATCTCAACATCACGAAACCACTCAAATTTCGATGCTGGGCTCACTGCAGTGCTTATTTCAGTGAGATAAGCACTTCAGAATGCCAAAATCCCAACCTCACCAAACGACTGAACTTTCGATGCTGGGCTCACTGCAGTGCTTGTTTCAGTGAGAGAAGCACTTCAGAATGCCAAAATCCCAACCTCACCAAACGACTCAACTTTTGATCCTGTTTTCATGAAATTCTTCTTTCAGTCAGATAAGCACTTCAGAAGTCCAAAATCTCAACTTCACAAAACCAGCCAACTTTCGATACTGGATTTACCCAAATGCTTATTTCAGTGAGATAAGCACTTCAGAAGACCAAAATCTAAAATTCACCAAACCACCCAACTTTCAATGCTGGGTTCATTGAAGTGCTTATTTCAGTGAGATAAGCACTTCAGAAGACCAAAATCAAAACTTCACCAAACCACCCAACTTTCAATGCTGGGTTCACTGAAGTGCTTATTTCAGTGAGATAAGCACTTCAGAAGACCAAAATCTAAACTTCACTGAACGACTCAACTTTTGATGCTGATTTCACTGAAGTGCTTCTTTCAGTGAGATAAGCACTTCAGAAGACCAAAATCGCAACATCTCAAAACCACTCAACTTTCGATGCTGTGTTCACTGAAGTGCTTATTTCAGTGAGATAAGCACTTCAGAAGACCAAAATCTAAACTTCACCAAACCATCCAACTTTCAATGCTGGGTTCACTGAAATGCTTCTTTCAGTCAGATAAGCACTTCAGAATAACAAAATATCAACATCTCAAAACCACTCAACTTTCGTTGCTGGGTTCACTGAAGTGCTTATTTCAGTGAGATAAGCACTTCAGAAGACCGAAATCTCTACATCACCAAACCTCTCAAATTTCGATGCTGGGTTGTCTGAAGTGCTTATTTCAGTGAGATAACCACTTCAGAAGACCAAAATCTCAACATCACAAAACCACTCAAATTTCGATGCTGGGTTCACTGACGTGCTTATTTCATTGAGAAAAGCACTTCACTTCGCCAAAATCCCAACCTCACCAAACGAATCAACTTTTGATGCTGGTTCCACTGAATTGCTTATTTGAGTGAGATAAGCACTTCAGAAGGCCAAAATCTAAACATCACTAAACGACTCAACTTTTGATACTGATTTCACTGAAATGCTTCTTTCAGTCAGATAAGCACATCAGAAGGCCAAAATCTCAACTTCAACAAAACACCCAACTTTCGATCCAGGATTTACACAAATGCTTATTTCAGTGAGATAAGCACTTCAGAAGACTAAACTCTTAACTTCACCAAAACACTCAACTTTCGATGCTGGGATCACTGAAGTGCTTATTTCCGTGAGATAAGCACTTCAGAAGACCAAAATCTAAACTTCACCAAACCACCCAACTTTCAATGCTGGGTTCACTGAAATGCTTCTTTCAGTGAGGTAAGCACTTCAGAATGCCAAAGTCCCAACCTCACCAAACGACTCAACTTTTGATACTGGTTTCACTGAAATGCTTCTTTCAGTCAGATAAGCACTTCAGAAGGCCAAAATCTCAACTTCACAAAACCAGCCAACTTTCGATACTGGATTTACCCAAATGCTTATTTCAGTGAGATAAGCACTTCAGAAGACCAAAATCTAAACTTCACCAAACCAACCAACTTTCAATGCTGGGTTCACTGAAGTGCTTATTTCAGTGAGATAAGCACTTCAGAAGACCAAACTCTCAACATCACAAAACCACTCAAATTTCGATGCTGGGTTCACTGAAGTGCTTATTTCATTGAGATAAGCACTTCACTTCGCCAAAATCCCAACCTCACCAAACGACTCAACGTTTGAAGCTGGTTCCACTGAATTGCTTATTTCAGTGAGATAAGCACTTCAGAAGGCCAAAATCTAAACATCACTAATCGACTCAACTTTTGATGCTGATTTCACTGAAATGCTTCTTTCAGTCAGTTAAGCACATCAGAAGGCCAAAATCTCAACTTCACCAAACCACCCAACTTTCGATCCAGGATTTACACAAATGCTTATTTCAGTGAGATAAGCACTTCAGAAGACTAAAATCTTAACTTCACCAAACCACTCAACTTTCGATGCTGGGATCACTGAACTGCTTATTTCAGTGAGATAAGCACTTCAGAAGAACAAAATCTCAACATCTCAAAACCACTCAACTTTCGATGCTGGGTGCACTGAAGTGCTTAATTCAGTGAGATAAGCACTTCAGAAGACCAAAATCTCAACATCACGAAACCACTCAAATTTCGATGCTGGGCTCACTGCAGTGCTTATTTCAGTGAGATAAGCACTTCAGAATGCCAAAATCCCAACCTCACCAAACGACTCAACTTTCGATGCTGGGCTCACTGCAGTGCTTGTTTCAGAGAGAGAAGCACTTCAGAATGCCAAAATCCCAACCTCACCAAACGACTCAACTTTTGATCCTGTTTTCATGAAATTCTTCTTTCAGTCAGATAAGCACTTCAGAAGTCCAAAATCTCATCTTCACAAAACCAGCCAACTTTCGATACTGGATTTACCCAAATGCTTATTTCAGTGAGATAAGCACTTCAGAAGACCAAAATCTAAACTTCACCAAACCACCCAACTTTCAATGCTGGGTTCATTGAAGTGCTTATTTCAGTGAGATAAGCACTTCAGAAGACCGAAATCAAAACTTCACCAAACCACCCAACTTTCAATGATGGGTTCACTGAAGTGCTTATTTCAGTGAGATAAGCACTTCAGAAGACCAAAATCTAAACTTCACTGAACGACTCAACTTTTGATGCTGATTTCACTGAAATGCTTCTTTCAGTGAGATAAGCACTTCAGAAGACCAAAATCTCAACATCTCAAAACCACTCAACTTTCGATGCTGTGTTCACTGAAGTGCTTATTTCAGTGAGATAAGCACTTCAGAAGACCAAAATCTAAACTTCACCAAACCATCCAACTTTCAATGCTGGGTTCACTGAAATGCTTCTTTCAGTCAGATAAGCACTTCAGAATAACAAAATATCAACATCTCAAAACCACTCAACTTTCGTTGCTGGGTTCACTGAAGTGCTTATTTCAGTGAGATAAGCACTTCAGAAGACCGAAATCTCTACATGACCAAACCTCTCAAATTTCGATGCTGGGTTGTCTGAAGTGCTTATTTCAGTGAGATAACCACTTCAGAAGACCAAAATCTCAACATCACAAAACCACTCAAATTTCGATGCTGGGTTCACTGACGTGCTTATTTCATTGAGATAAGCACTTCACTTCGCCAAAATCCCAACCTCACCAAACGAATCAACTTTTGATGCTGGTTCCACTGAATTGCTTATTTGAGTGAGATAAGCACTTCAGAAGGCCAAAATCTAAACATCACTAAACGACTCAACTTTTGATACTGATTTCACTGAAATGCTTCTTTCAGTCAGATAAGCACATCAGAAGGCCAAAATCTCAACTTCACCAAAACACCCAACTTTCGATCCAGGATTTACACAAATGCTTATTTCAGTGAGATAAGCACTTCAGAAGACTAAAATCTTAACTTCACCAAAACACTCAACTTTCGATGCTGGGATCACTGAAGTGCTTATTTCCGTGAGATAAGCACTTCAGAAGACCAAAATCTAAACTTCACCAAACCACCCAACTTTCAATGCTGGGTTCACCGAAATGCTTCTTTCAGTGAGGTAAGCACTTCAGAATGCCAAAGTCCCAACCTCACCAAACGACTCAACTTTTGATACTGGTTAGCCTGAAATGCTTCTTTCAGTCAGATAAGCACTTCAAAAGGCCAAAATCTCAACTTCACAAAACCAGCCAACTTTCGATACTGGATTTACCCAAATGCTTATTTCAGTGAGATAAGCACTTCAGAAGACCAAAATCTAAACTTCACCAAACCACCCAACTTTCAATGCTGGGTTCACTGAAGTGCTTATTGCAGTGAGATAAGCACTTCAGAAGACCAAAATCTAAACTTCACCAAAACACCCAACTTTCAATGCTGGGTTCACTGACGTGCTTATTTCAGTGAGATAAGCACTTCAGAAGACAAAAATCTAAACTTCACCAATCCACCCAACTTTCAATGCTGGGTTCTCTGAAGTGCTTATTTCAGTGAGATAACCACTTCAGAAGACCAAAATCTCAACATCACAAAACCACTCAAATTTGGATGCTGGGATCACTGAAGTGCTTATTTCAGTGAGATAAACACTTCAGAAGACCAAAATCTAAACTTCACCAAACCACCCAACTTTCAATGCTGGGTTCACTGAAGTGCTTATTTCAGTGAGATAAGCACTTCAGAAGACCAAAATCTCAACATCACAAAACCACTCAAATTTTGATGCTGGGTTCACTGAAGTGCTTATTTCAGTGAGATAAGCACTTCAGAAGACCAAAATCTCAACTTCACCAAACAACCCAACTTTCAATGCTGGGTTCACTGAAGTGCTTATTTCAGTGAGATAAGTACTTCACTACGCCAAAATCCCAACCTCACCAAGCGACTCAACTTTTGATGCTGGTTCCACTGAATTGCTTATTTCAGTGAGATAAGCACTTCAGAAGACCAAAATCCCAACCTCACCAAACGACTCAACTTTTGATACTGGTTTCACTGAAATGCTTCTTTCAGTCAGATAAGCACTTCCGAAGACCAAAATCTAAACTTCACCAAACCACCCAACTTTCAATGCTGGGTTCACTGAAGTGCTTATTGCAGTGAGATAAGCACTTCAGAAGATCAAAATCTAAACATCTCAAAACCACTCAACTTTCGATGCTGTGTTCACTGAAGTGCTTATTTCAGTGGGATAAGCACTTCAGAAGACCAAAATCTAAACTTCACCAAGCCACCCAACTTTCAATGCTGGGTTCACTGAAGTGCTTATTGCAGTGAGATAAGCACTTCAGAAGACCAAAATCTAAACTTCACCAATCCACCCAACTTTCAATGCTGGGTTCTCTGAAGTGCTTATTTCAGTGAGATAACCACTTCAGAAGACCAAAATCTGAACATCACAAAACCACTCAAATTTCGATGCTGGGTTCACTGAAGTACTTATTTCAGTGAGATAAGCACTTCAGAAGACCAAAATCTAAACTTCACCAAACAATCCAACTTTAAATGCTGGGTTCACTGAAATGCTTCTTTCAGTCAGATAAGCACTTCAGAAGAACAAAATCTCAACATCTCAAAACCACTCGACTTTCGATGCTGGGTTCACTGAAGTGTTTATTTCAGTGAGATAAGCACTTCAGAAGACCAAAATCTCAACTGAACAAACCACTCAAATTTCGATGCTGGGTTCACTGAAGTGCTTATTTCAGTGAGATAAGCACTTCAGAAGACCAAAATCTAAACTTCACCAATCCACCCAACTTTCAATGCTGGGTTCTCTGAAGTGCTTATTTCAGTGAGATAACCACTTCAGAAGACCAAAATCTCAACATCACAAAACCACTCAAATTTCGATGCTGTGTTCACTGAAGTGCTTATTTCAGTGAGATAAGCACTTCAGAAGACCAAAATCTAAACTTCACCAAACCATCCAACTTTAAATGTTGGGTTCACTGAAATGCTTCTTTCAGTGAGATAAGCACTTCAAAAGACCAAAATCTAAACTTCACCAAACCACCCAACTTTCAATGCTGGGTTCACTGAAGTGCTTATTTCAGTGAGATAAGCACTTCAGAAGACCAAAATCTCAACTTCACCAAACAACCCAACTTTCAATTCTGGGTTCACTGAAGTGCTTATTTCAGTGAGATAAGTACTTCACTACGCCAAAATCCCAACCTCACCAAGCGACTCAACTTTTGATGCTGGTTCCACTGAATTGCTTATTTCAGTGAGATAAGCACTTCAGAAGGCCAAAATCTAAACTTCACTAAACGACTCAACTTTTGATGCTGATTTCACTGAAATGCTTCTTTCAGTCAGATATTCACATCAGAAGGCCAAAATCTCCAATTCACCAAACCACCCAACTTTCGATCCAGGATATACCCAAAGGCTAATTTCAGTGTGATAAGCACTTCAGAAGACTAAAATCTAAACTTCACCAAACCACTCAACTTTCGATGCTGGTATCACTGAAGTGCTTATTTCAGTGAGATAAGCACTTCAGAAGAGCAAAAACTCAACTTCACAAAACCACTCAACTTTCGATGCTGGGCTCACTGCAGTGCTTATTTCAGTGAGATAAGCACTTCAGAATGCCAAAATCCCAACCTCACCAAACGACTCAACTTTTGATACTGGTTTCACTGAAATGCTTCTTTCAGTCAGATAAGCACTTCAGAAGGCCAAAATCTCAACTTCACAAAACCAGCCAACTTTCGATACTGGATTTACCCAAATGCTTATTTCAGTGAGATAAGCACTTCAGAAGACCAAAATCTAAACTTCACCAAACCAACCAACTTTCAATGCTGGGTTCACTGAAGTGCTTATTGCAGTGAGATAAGCACTTCAGAAGATCAAAATCTAAACATCTCAAAACCACTCAACTTTCGATGCTGTGTTCACTGAAGTGCTTATCTCAGTGAGATAAGCACTTCAGAAGACCAAAATCTAAACTTCACCAAGCCACCCAACTTTCAATGCTGTTTTCACTGAAGTGCTTACTGCAGTGAGATAAGCACTTCAGAAGACCAAAATCTAAACTTCACTGAACGACTCAACTTTTGATGCTGATTTCACTGAAATGCTTCTTTCAGTGAGATAAGCACTTCAGAAGACCAAAATCGCAACATCTCAAAACCACTCAACTTTCGATGCTGTGTTCACTGAAGTGCTTATTTCAGTGAGATAAGCACTTCAGAAGACCAAAATCTAAACTTCACCAAACCATCCAACTTTCAATGCTGGGTTCACTGAAATGCTTCTTTCAGTCAGATAAGCACTTCAGAATAACAAAATATCAACATCTCAAAACCACTCAACTTTCGTTGCTGGGTTCACTGAAGTGCTTATTTCAGTGAGATAAGCACTTCAGAAGACCGAAATCTCTACATCACCAAACCACTCAAATTTCGATGCTGGGTTGTCTGAAGTGCTTATTTCAGTGAGATAACCACTTCAGAAGACCAAAATCTCAACATCACAAAACCACTCAAATTTCGATGCTGGGTTCACTGAAGTGCTTATTTCATTGAGATAAGCACTTCACTTCGCCAAAATCCCAACCTCACCAAACGAATCAACTTTTGATGCTGGTTCCACTGAATTGCTTATTTGAGTGAGATAAGCACTTCAGAAGGCCAAAATCTAAACATCACTAAACGACTCAACTTTTGATACTGATTTCACTGAAATGCTTCTTTCAGTCAGATAAGCACATCAGAAGGCCAAAATCTCAACTTCACCAAAACACCCAACTTTCGATCCAGGATTTACACAAATGCTTATTTCAGTGAGATAAGCACTTCAGAAGACTAAAATCTTAACTTCACCAAAACACTCAACTTTCGATGCTGGGATCACTGAAGTGCTTATTTCCGTGAGATAAGAACTTCAGAAGACCAAAATCTAAACTTCACCAAACCACCCAACTTTCAATGCTGGGTTCACTGAAATGCTTCTTTCAGTGAGGTAAGCACTTCAGAATGCCAAAATCTCAACCTCACCAAACGACTCAACTTTTGATACTGGTTTCACTGAAATGCTTCTTTCAGTCAGATAAGCACTTCAGAAGGCCAAAATCTCAACTTCACAAAACCAGCCAACTTTCGATACTGGATTTACCCAAATGCTTATTTCAGTGAGATAAGCACTTCAGAAGACCAAAATCTAAACTTCACCAAACCAACCAACTTTCAATGCTGGGTTCACTGAAGTGCTTATTTCAGTGAGATAAGCACTTCAGAAGACCAAACTCTCAACATCACAAAACCACTCAAATTTCGATGCTGGGTTCACTGAAGTGCTTATTTCATTGAGATAAGCACTTCACTTCGCCAAAATCCCAACCTCACCAAACGACTCAACGTTTGATGCTGGTTCCACTGAATTGCTTATTTCAGTGAGATAAGCACTTCAGAAGGCCAAAATCTAAACATCACTAATCGACTCAACTTTTGATGCTGATTTCACTGAAATGCTTCTTTCAGTCAGATAAGCACATCAGAAGGCCAAAATCTCAACTTCACCAAACCACCCAGCTTTCGATCCAGGATTTACACAAATGCTTATTTCAGTGAGATAAGCACTTCAGAAGACTAAAATCTTAACTTCACCAAACCACTCAACTTTCGATGCTGGGATCACTGAACTGCTTATTTCAGTGAGATAAGCACTTCAGAAGAACAAAATCTGAACATCTCAAAACCACTCAACTTTCGATGCTGGGTGCACTGAAGTGCTTAATTCAGTGAGATAAGCACTTCAGAAGACCAAAATCTCAACATCACGAAACCACTCAAATTTCGATGCTGGGCTCACTGCAGTGCTTATTTCAGTGAGATAAGCACTTCAGAATGCCAAAATCCCAACCTCACCAAACGACTCAACTTTCGATGCTGGGCTCACTGCAGTGCTTGTTTCAGAGAGAGAAGCACTTCAGAATGCCAAAATCCCAACCTCACCAAACGACTCAACTTTTGATCCTGTTTTCATGAAATTCTTCTTTCAGTCAGATAAGCACTTCAGAAGTCCAAAATCTCATCTTCACAAAACCAGCCAACTTTCGATACTGGATTTACCCAAATGCTTATTTCAGTGAGATAAGCACTTCAGAAGACCAAAATCTAAACTTCACCAAACCACCCAACTTTCAATGCTGGGTTCATTGAAGTGCTTATTTCAGTGAGATAAGCACTTCAGAAGACCGAAATCAAAACTTCACCAAACCACCCAACTTTCAATGATGGGTTCACTGAAGTGCTTATTTCAGTGAGATAAGCACTTCAGAAGACCAAAATCTAAACTTCACTGAACGACTCAACTTTTGATGCTGATTTCACTGAAATGCTTCTTTCAGTGAGATAAGCACTTCAGAAGACCAAAATCTCAACATCTCAAAACCACTCAACTTTCGATGCTGTGTTCACTGAAGTGCTTATTTCAGTGAGATAAGCACTTCAGAAGACCAAAATCTAAACTTCACCAAACCATCCAACTTTCAATGCTGGGTTCACTGAAATGCTTCTTTCAGTCAGATAAGCACTTCAGAATAACAAAATATCAACATCTCAAAACCACTCAACTTTCGTTGCTGGGTTCACTGAAGTGCTTATTTCAGTGAGATAAGCACTTCAGAAGACCGAAATCTCTACATCACCAAACCTCTCAAATTTCGATGCTGGGTTGTCTGAAGTGCTTATTTCAGTGAGATAACCACTTCAGAAGACCAAAATCTCAACATCACAAAACCACTCAAATTTCGATGCTGGGTTCACTGACGTGCTTATTTCATTGAGATAAGCACTTCACTTCGCCAAAATCCCAACCTCACCAAACGAATCAACTTTTGATGCTGGTTCCACTGAATTGCTTATTTGAGTGAGATAAGCACTTCAGAAGGCCAAAATCTAAACATCACTAAACGACTCAACTTTTGATACTGATTTCACTGAAATGCTTCTTTCAGTCAGATAAGCACATCAGAAGGCCAAAATCTCAACTTCACCAAAACACCCAACTTTCGATCCAGGATTTACACAAATGCTTATTTCAGTGAGATAAGCACTTCAGAAGACTAAAATCTTAACTTCACCAAAACACTCAACTTTCGATGCTGGGATCACTGAAGTGCTTATTTCCGTGAGATAAGCACTTCAGAAGACCAAAATCTAAACTTCACCAAACCACCCAACTTTCAATGCTGGGTTCACCGAAATGCTTCTTTCAGTGAGGTAAGCACTTCAGAATGACAAAGTCCCAACCTCACCAAACGACTCAACTTTTGATACTGGTTAGCCTGAAATGCTTCTTTCAGTCAGATAAGCACTTCAAAAGGCCAAAATCTCAACTTCACAAAACCAGCCAACTTTCGATACTGGATTTACCCAAATGCTTATTTCAGTGAGATAAGCACTTCAGAAGACCAAAATCTAAACTTCACCAAACCACCCAACTTTCAATGCTGGGTTCACTGAAGTGCTTATTGCAGTGAGATAAGCACTTCAGAAGACCAAAATCTAAACTTCACCAAAACACCCAACTTTCAATGCTGGGTTCACTGACGTGCTTATTTCAGTGAGATAAGCACTTCAGAAGACAAAAATCTAAACTTCACCAATCCACCCAACTTTCAATGCTGGGTTCTCTGAAGTGCTTATTTCAGTGAGATAACCACTTCAGAAGACCAAAATCTCAACATCACAAAACCACTCAAATTTCGATGCTGGGTTCACTGAGGTGCTTATTTCAGTGAGATAACCACTTCAGAAGACCAAACTCTCAACATCACAAAACCACTCAAATTTCGATGCTGGGTTCACTGAGGTGCTTATTTCATTGAGATAAGCACTTCACTTCGCCAAAATCCCAACCTCACCAAACGACTCAACTTTTGATGCTGGTTCCACTGAATTGCTTATTTCAGTGAGATAAGCACTTCAGAAGACCAAAATCTAAACATCACTAATCGACTCAACTTTTGATGCTGATTTCACTGAAATGCTTCTTTCAGTCAGATAAGCACATCAGAAGGCCAAAATCTCAACTTCACCAAACCACCCAACTTTCGATCCAGGATTTACACAAATGCTTATTTCAGTGAGATAAGCACTTCAGAAGAACAAAATCTCAACATCTCAAAACCACTCAACTTTCGATGCTGAGTGCACTGAAGTGCTTAATTCAGTGAGATAAGCACTTCAGAAGACCAAAATCTCAACATCACGAAACCACTCAAATTTCGATGCTGGGTGCACTGAAGTGCTTAATTCAGTGAGATAAGCACTTCAGAAGACCACAATCTCAACATCACGAAACCACTCAAATTTCGATGCTGGGCTCACTGCAGTGCTTATTTCAGTGAGATAAGCACTTCAGAATGCCAAAATCCCAACCTCACCAAACGACTGAACTTTCGATGCTGGGCTCACTGCAGTGCTTGTTTCAGTGAGAGAAGCACTTCAGAATGCCAAAATCCCAACCTCACCAAACGACTCAACTTTTGATCCTGTTTTCATGAAATTCTTCTTTCAGTCAGATAAGCACTTCAGAAGTCCAAAATCTCAACTTCACAAAACCAGCCAACTTTCGATACTGGATTTACCCAAATGCTTATTTCAGTGAGATAAGCACTTCAGAAGACCAAAATCTAAAATTCACCAAACCACCCAACTTTCAATGCTGGGTTCATTGAAGTGCTTATTTCAGTGAGATAAGCACTTCAGAAGACCAAAATCAAAACTTCACCAAACCACCCAACTTTCAATGCTGGGTTCACTGAAGTGCTTATTTCAGTGAGATAAGCACTTCAGAAGACCAAAATCTAAACTTCACTGAACGACTCAACTTTTGATGCTGATTTCACTGAAGTGCTTCTTTCAGTGAGATAAGCACTTCAGAAGACCAAAATCGCAACATCTCAAAACCACTCAACTTTCGATGCTGTGTTCACTGAAGTGCTTATTTCAGTGAGATAAGCACTTCAGAAGACCAAAATCTAAACTTCACCAAACCATCCAACTTTCAATGCTGGGTTCACTGAAATGCTTCTTTCAGTCAGATAAGCACTTCAGAATAACAAAATATCAACATCTCAAAACCACTCAACTTTCGTTGCTGGGTTCACTGAAGTGCTTATTTCAGTGAGATAAGCACTTCAGAAGACCGAAATCTCTACATCACCAAACCTCTCAAATTTCGATGCTGGGTTGTCTGAAGTGCTTATTTCAGTGAGATAACCACTTCAGAAGACCAAAATCTCAACATCACAAAACCACTCAAATTTCGATGCTGGGTTCACTGACGTGCTTATTTCATTGAGAAAAGCACTTCACTTCGCCAAAATCCCAACCTCACCAAACGAATCAACTTTTGATGCTGGTTCCACTGAATTGCTTATTTGAGTGAGATAAGCACTTCAGAAGGCCAAAATCTAAACATCACTAAACGACTCAACTTTTGATACTGATTTCACTGAAATGCTTCTTTCAGTCAGATAAGCACATCAGAAGGCCAAAATCTCAACTTCAACAAAACACCCAACTTTCGATCCAGGATTTACACAAATGCTTATTTCAGTGAGATAAGCACTTCAGAAGACTAAACTCTTAACTTCACCAAAACACTCAACTTTCGATGCTGGGATCACTGAAGTGCTTATTTCCGTGAGATAAGCACTTCAGAAGACCAAAATCTAAACTTCACCAAACCACCCAACTTTCAATGCTGGGTTCACTGAAATGCTTCTTTCAGTGAGGTAAGCACTTCAGAATGCCAAAGTCCCAACCTCACCAAACGACTCAACTTTTGATACTGGTTTCACTGAAATGCTTCTTTCAGTCAGATAAGCACTTCAGAAGGCCAAAATCTCAACTTCACAAAACCAGCCAACTTTCGATACTGGATTTACCCAAATGCTTATTTCAGTGAGATAAGCACTTCAGAAGACCAAAATCTAAACTTCACCAAACCAACCAACTTTCAATGCTGGGTTCACTGAAGTGCTTATTTCAGTGAGATAAGCACTTCAGAAGACCAAACTCTCAACATCACAAAACCACTCAAATTTCGATGCTGGGTTCACTGAAGTGCTTATTTCATTGAGATAAGCACTTCACTTCGCCAAAATCCCAACCTCACCAAACGACTCAACGTTTGAAGCTGGTTCCACTGAATTGCTTATTTCAGTGAGATAAGCACTTCAGAAGGCCAAAATCTAAACATCACTAATCGACTCAACTTTTGATGCTGATTTCACTGAAATGCTTCTTTCAGTCAGATAAGCACATCAGAAGGCCAAAATCTCAACTTCACCAAACCACCCAACTTTCGATCCAGGATTTACACAAATGCTTATTTCAGTGAGATAAGCACTTCAGAAGACTAAAATCTTAACTTCACCAAACCACTCAACTTTCGATGCTGGGATCACTGAACTGCTTATTTCAGTGAGATAAGCACTTCAGAAGAACAAAATCTCAACATCTCAAAACCACTCAACTTTCGATGCTGGGTGCACTGAAGTGCTTAATTCAGTGAGATAAGCACTTCAGAAGACCAAAATCTCAACATCACGAAACCACTCAAATTTCGATGCTGGGCTCACTGCAGTGCTTATTTCAGTGAGATAAGCACTTCAGAATGCCAAAATCCCAACCTCACCAAACGACTCAACTTTCGATGCTGGGCTCACTGCAGTGCTTGTTTCAGAGAGAGAAGCACTTCAGAATGCCAAAATCCCAACCTCACCAAACGACTCAACTTTTGATCCTGTTTTCATGAAATTCTTCTTTCAGTCAGATAAGCACTTCAGAAGTCCAAAATCTCATCTTCACAAAACCAGCCAACTTTCGATACTGGATTTACCCAAATGCTTATTTCAGTGAGATAAGCACTTCAGAAGACCAAAATCTAAACTTCACCAAACCACCCAACTTTCAATGCTGGGTTCATTGAAGTGCTTATTTCAGTGAGATAAGCACTTCAGAAGACCGAAATCAAAACTTCACCAAACCACCCAACTTTCAATGATGGGTTCACTGAAGTGCTTATTTCAGTGAGATAAGCACTTCAGAAGACCAAAATCTAAACTTCACTGAACGACTCAACTTTTGATGCTGATTTCACTGAAATGCTTCTTTCAGTGAGATAAGCACTTCAGAAGACCAAAATCTCAACATCTCAAAACCACTCAACTTTCGATGCTGTGTTCACTGAAGTGCTTATTTCAGTGAGATAAGCACTTCAGAAGACCAAAATCTAAACTTCACCAAACCATCCAACTTTCAATGCTGGGTTCACTGAAATGCTTCTTTCAGTCAGATAAGCACTTCAGAATAACAAAATATCAACATCTCAAAACCACTCAACTTTCGTTGCTGGGTTCACTGAAGTGCTTATTTCAGTGAGATAAGCACTTCAGAAGACCGAAATCTCTACATCACCAAACCTCTCAAATTTCGATGCTGGGTTGTCTGAAGTGCTTATTTCAGTGAGATAACCACTTCAGAAGACCAAAATCTCAACATCACAAAACCACTCAAATTTCGATGCTGGGTTCACTGACGTGCTTATTTCATTGAGATAAGCACTTCACTTCGCCAAAATCCCAACCTCACCAAACGAATCAACTTTTGATGCTGGTTCCACTGAATTGCTTATTTGAGTGAGATAAGCACTTCAGAAGGCCAAAATCTAAACATCACTAAACGACTCAACTTTTGATACTGATTTCACTGAAATGCTTCTTTCAGTCAGATAAGCACATCAGAAGGCCAAAATCTCAACTTCACCAAAACACCCAACTTTCGATCCAGGATTTACACAAATGCTTATTTCAGTGAGATAAGCACTTCAGAAGACTAAAATCTTAACTTCACCAAAACACTCAACTTTCGATGCTGGGATCACTGAAGTGCTTATTTCCGTGAGATAAGCACTTCAGAAGACCAAAATCTAAACTTCACCAAACCACCCAACTTTCAATGCTGGGTTCACCGAAATGCTTCTTTCAGTGAGGTAAGCACTTCAGAATGCCAAAGTCCCAACCTCACCAAACGACTCAACTTTTGATACTGGTTAGCCTGAAATGCTTCTTTCAGTCAGATAAGCACTTCAAAAGGCCAAAATCTCAACTTCACAAAACCAGCCAACTTTCGATACTGGATTTACCCAAATGCTTATTTCAGTGAGATAAGCACTTCAGAAGACCAAAATCTAAACTTCACCAAACCACCCAACTTTCAATGCTGGGTTCACTGAAGTGCTTATTGCAGTGAGATAAGCACTTCAGAAGACCAAAATCTAAACTTCACCAAAACACCCAACTTTCAATGCTGGGTTCACTGACGTGCTTATTTCAGTGAGATAAGCACTTCAGAAGACAAAAATCTAAACTTCACCAATCCACCCAACTTTCAATGCTGGGTTCTCTGAAGTGCTTATTTCAGTGAGATAACCACTTCAGAAGACCAAAATCTCAACATCACAAAACCACTCAAATTTGGATGCTGGGATCACTGAAGTGCTTATTTCAGTGAGATAAACACTTCAGAAGACCAAAATCTAAACTTCACCAAACCACCCAACTTTCAATGCTGGGTTCACTGAAGTGCTTATTTCAGTGAGATAAGCACTTCAGAAGACCAAAATCTCAACATCACAAAACCACTCAAATTTTGATGCTGGGTTCACTGAAGTGCTTATTTCAGTGAGATAAGCACTTCAGAAGACCAAAATCTCAACTTCACCAAACAACCCAACTTTCAATGCTGGGTTCACTGAAGTGCTTATTTCAGTGAGATAAGTACTTCACTACGCCAAAATCCCAACCTCACCAAGCGACTCAACTTTTGATGCTGGTTCCACTGAATTGCTTATTTCAGTGAGATAAGCACTTCAGAAGACCAAAATCCCAACCTCACCAAACGACTCAACTTTTGATACTGGTTTCACTGAAATGCTTCTTTCAGTCAGATAAGCACTTCCGAAGACCAAAATCTAAACTTCACCAAACCACCCAACTTTCAATGCTGGGTTCACTGAAGTGCTTATTGCAGTGAGATAAGCACTTCAGAAGATCAAAATCTAAACATCTCAAAACCACTCAACTTTCGATGCTGTGTTCACTGAAGTGCTTATTTCAGTGGGATAAGCACTTCAGAAGACCAAAATCTAAACTTCACCAAGCCACCCAACTTTCAATGCTGGGTTCACTGAAGTGCTTATTGCAGTGAGATAAGCACTTCAGAAGACCAAAATCTAAACTTCACCAATCCACCCAACTTTCAATGCTGGGTTCTCTGAAGTGCTTATTTCAGTGAGATAACCACTTCAGAAGACCAAAATCTGAACATCACAAAACCACTCAAATTTCGATGCTGGGTTCACTGAAGTACTTATTTCAGTGAGATAAGCACTTCAGAAGACCAAAATCTAAACTTCACCAAACAATCCAACTTTAAATGCTGGGTTCACTGAAATGCTTCTTTCAGTCAGATAAGCACTTCAGAAGAACAAAATCTCAACATCTCAAAACCACTCGACTTTCGATGCTGGGTTCACTGAAGTGTTTATTTCAGTGAGATAAGCACTTCAGAAGACCAAAATCTCAACTGAACAAACCACTCAAATTTCGATGCTGGGTTCACTGAAGTGCTTATTTCAGTGAGATAAGCACTTCAGAAGACCAAAATCTAAACTTCACCAATCCACCCAACTTTCAATGCTGGGTTCTCTGAAGTGCTTATTTCAGTGAGATAACCACTTCAGAAGACCAAAATCTCAACATCACAAAACCACTCAAATTTCGATGCTGTGTTCACTGAAGTGCTTATTTCAGTGAGATAAGCACTTCAGAAGACCAAAATCTAAACTTCACCAAACCATCCAACTTTAAATGTTGGGTTCACTGAAATGCTTCTTTCAGTGAGATAAGCACTTCAAAAGACCAAAATCTAAACTTCACCAAACCACCCAACTTTCAATGCTGGGTTCACTGAAGTGCTTATTTCAGTGAGATAAGCACTTCAGAAGACCAAAATCTCAACTTCACCAAACAACCCAACTTTCAATTCTGGGTTCACTGAAGTGCTTATTTCAGTGAGATAAGTACTTCACTACGCCAAAATCCCAACCTCACCAAGCGACTCAACTTTTGATGCTGGTTCCACTGAATTGCTTATTTCAGTGAGATAAGCACTTCAGAAGGCCAAAATCTAAACTTCACTAAACGACTCAACTTTTGATGCTGATTTCACTGAAATGCTTCTTTCAGTCAGATATTCACATCAGAAGGCCAAAATCTCCAATTCACCAAACCACCCAACTTTCGATCCAGGATATACCCAAAGGCTAATTTCAGTGTGATAAGCACTTCAGAAGACTAAAATCTAAACTTCACCAAACCACTCAACTTTCGATGCTGGTATCACTGAAGTGCTTATTTCAGTGAGATAAGCACTTCAGAAGAGCAAAAACTCAACTTCACAAAACCACTCAACTTTCGATGCTGGGCTCACTGCAGTGCTTATTTCAGTGAGATAAGCACTTCAGAATGCCAAAATCCCAACCTCACCAAACGACTCAACTTTTGATACTGGTTTCACTGAAATGCTTCTTTCAGTCAGATAAGCACTTCAGAAGGCCAAAATCTCAACTTCACAAAACCAGCCAACTTTCGATACTGGATTTACCCAAATGCTTATTTCAGTGAGATAAGCACTTCAGAAGACCAAAATCTAAACTTCACCAAACCAACCAACTTTCAATGCTGGGTTCACTGAAGTGCTTATTGCAGTGAGATAAGCACTTCAGAAGATCAAAATCTAAACATCTCAAAACCACTCAACTTTCGATGCTGTGTTCACTGAAGTGCTTATCTCAGTGAGATAAGCACTTCAGAAGACCAAAATCTAAACTTCACCAAGCCACCCAACTTTCAATGCTGTTTTCACTGAAGTGCTTACTGCAGTGAGATAAGCACTTCAGAAGACCAAAATCTAAACTTCACTGAACGACTCAACTTTTGATGCTGATTTCACTGAAATGCTTCTTTCAGTGAGATAAGCACTTCAGAAGACCAAAATCGCAACATCTCAAAACCACTCAACTTTCGATGCTGTGTTCACTGAAGTGCTTATTTCAGTGAGATAAGCACTTCAGAAGACCAAAATCTAAACTTCACCAAACCATCCAACTTTCAATGCTGGGTTCACTGAAATGCTTCTTTCAGTCAGATAAGCACTTCAGAATAACAAAATATCAACATCTCAAAACCACTCAACTTTCGTTGCTGGGTTCACTGAAGTGCTTATTTCAGTGAGATAAGCACTTCAGAAGACCGAAATCTCTACATCACCAAACCACTCAAATTTCGATGCTGGGTTGTCTGAAGTGCTTATTTCAGTGAGATAACCACTTCAGAAGACCAAAATCTCAACATCACAAAACCACTCAAATTTCGATGCTGGGTTCACTGAAGTGCTTATTTCATTGAGATAAGCACTTCACTTCGCCAAAATCCCAACCTCACCAAACGAATCAACTTTTGATGCTGGTTCCACTGAATTGCTTATTTGAGTGAGATAAGCACTTCAGAAGGCCAAAATCTAAACATCACTAAACGACTCAACTTTTGATACTGATTTCACTGAAATGCTTCTTTCAGTCAGATAAGCACATCAGAAGGCCAAAATCTCAACTTCACCAAAACACCCAACTTTCGATCCAGGATTTACACAAATGCTTATTTCAGTGAGATAAGCACTTCAGAAGACTAAAATCTTAACTTCACCAAAACACTCAACTTTCGATGCTGGGATCACTGAAGTGCTTATTTCCGTGAGATAAGAACTTCAGAAGACCAAAATCTAAACTTCACCAAACCACCCAACTTTCAATGCTGGGTTCACTGAAATGCTTCTTTCAGTGAGGTAAGCACTTCAGAATGCCAAAATCTCAACCTCACCAAACGACTCAACTTTTGATACTGGTTTCACTGAAATGCTTCTTTCAGTCAGATAAGCACTTCAGAAGGCCAAAATCTCAACTTCACAAAACCAGCCAACTTTCGATACTGGATTTACCCAAATGCTTATTTCAGTGAGATAAGCACTTCAGAAGACCAAAATCTAAACTTCACCAAACCAACCAACTTTCAATGCTGGGTTCACTGAAGTGCTTATTTCAGTGAGATAAGCACTTCAGAAGACCAAACTCTCAACATCACAAAACCACTCAAATTTCGATGCTGGGTTCACTGAAGTGCTTATTTCATTGAGATAAGCACTTCACTTCGCCAAAATCCCAACCTCACCAAACGACTCAACGTTTGATGCTGGTTCCACTGAATTGCTTATTTCAGTGAGATAAGCACTTCAGAAGGCCAAAATCTAAACATCACTAATCGACTCAACTTTTGATGCTGATTTCACTGAAATGCTTCTTTCAGTCAGATAAGCACATCAGAAGGCCAAAATCTCAACTTCACCAAACCACCCAGCTTTCGATCCAGGATTTACACAAATGCTTATTTCAGTGAGATAAGCACTTCAGAAGACTAAAATCTTAACTTCACCAAACCACTCAACTTTCGATGCTGGGATCACTGAACTGCTTATTTCAGTGAGATAAGCACTTCAGAAGAACAAAATCTGAACATCTCAAAACCACTCAACTTTCGATGCTGGGTGCACTGAAGTGCTTAATTCAGTGAGATAAGCACTTCAGAAGACCAAAATCTCAACATCACGAAACCACTCAAATTTCGATGCTGGGCTCACTGCAGTGCTTATTTCAGTGAGATAAGCACTTCAGAATGCCAAAATCCCAACCTCACCAAACGACTCAACTTTCGATGCTGGGCTCACTGCAGTGCTTGTTTCAGAGAGAGAAGCACTTCAGAATGCCAAAATCCCAACCTCACCAAACGACTCAACTTTTGATCCTGTTTTCATGAAATTCTTCTTTCAGTCAGATAAGCACTTCAGAAGTCCAAAATCTCATCTTCACAAAACCAGCCAACTTTCGATACTGGATTTACCCAAATGCTTATTTCAGTGAGATAAGCACTTCAGAAGACCAAAATCTAAACTTCACCAAACCACCCAACTTTCAATGCTGGGTTCATTGAAGTGCTTATTTCAGTGAGATAAGCACTTCAGAAGACCGAAATCAAAACTTCACCAAACCACCCAACTTTCAATGATGGGTTCACTGAAGTGCTTATTTCAGTGAGATAAGCACTTCAGAAGACCAAAATCTAAACTTCACTGAACGACTCAACTTTTGATGCTGATTTCACTGAAATGCTTCTTTCAGTGAGATAAGCACTTCAGAAGACCAAAATCTCAACATCTCAAAACCACTCAACTTTCGATGCTGTGTTCACTGAAGTGCTTATTTCAGTGAGATAAGCACTTCAGAAGACCAAAATCTAAACTTCACCAAACCATCCAACTTTCAATGCTGGGTTCACTGAAATGCTTCTTTCAGTCAGATAAGCACTTCAGAATAACAAAATATCAACATCTCAAAACCACTCAACTTTCGTTGCTGGGTTCACTGAAGTGCTTATTTCAGTGAGATAAGCACTTCAGAAGACCGAAATCTCTACATCACCAAACCTCTCAAATTTCGATGCTGGGTTGTCTGAAGTGCTTATTTCAGTGAGATAACCACTTCAGAAGACCAAAATCTCAACATCACAAAACCACTCAAATTTCGATGCTGGGTTCACTGACGTGCTTATTTCATTGAGATAAGCACTTCACTTCGCCAAAATCCCAACCTCACCAAACGAATCAACTTTTGATGCTGGTTCCACTGAATTGCTTATTTGAGTGAGATAAGCACTTCAGAAGGCCAAAATCTAAACATCACTAAACGACTCAACTTTTGATACTGATTTCACTGAAATGCTTCTTTCAGTCAGATAAGCACATCAGAAGGCCAAAATCTCAACTTCACCAAAACACCCAACTTTCGATCCAGGATTTACACAAATGCTTATTTCAGTGAGATAAGCACTTCAGAAGACTAAAATCTTAACTTCACCAAAACACTCAACTTTCGATGCTGGGATCACTGAAGTGCTTATTTCCGTGAGATAAGCACTTCAGAAGACCAAAATCTAAACTTCACCAAACCACCCAACTTTCAATGCTGGGTTCACCGAAATGCTTCTTTCAGTGAGGTAAGCACTTCAGAATGACAAAGTCCCAACCTCACCAAACGACTCAACTTTTGATACTGGTTAGCCTGAAATGCTTCTTTCAGTCAGATAAGCACTTCAAAAGGCCAAAATCTCAACTTCACAAAACCAGCCAACTTTCGATACTGGATTTACCCAAATGCTTATTTCAGTGAGATAAGCACTTCAGAAGACCAAAATCTAAACTTCACCAAACCACCCAACTTTCAATGCTGGGTTCACTGAAGTGCTTATTGCAGTGAGATAAGCACTTCAGAAGACCAAAATCTAAACTTCACCAAAACACCCAACTTTCAATGCTGGGTTCACTGACGTGCTTATTTCAGTGAGATAAGCACTTCAGAAGACAAAAATCTAAACTTCACCAATCCACCCAACTTTCAATGCTGGGTTCTCTGAAGTGCTTATTTCAGTGAGATAACCACTTCAGAAGACCAAAATCTCAACATCACAAAACCACTCAAATTTTGATGCTGGGATCACTGAAGTGCTTATTTCAGTGAGATAAACACTTCAGAAGACCAAAATCTAAACTTCACCAAACCACCCAACTTTCAATGCTGGGTTCACTGAAGTGCTTATTTCAGTGAGATAAGCACTTCAGAAGACCAAAATCTCAACATCACAAAACCACTCAAATTTTGATGCTGGGTTCACTGAAGTGCTTATTTCAGTGAGATAAGCACTTCAGAAGACCAAAATCTCAACTTCTCCAAACAACCCAACTTTCAATGCTGGGTTCACTGAAGTGCTTATTTCAGTGAGATAAGTACTTCACTACGCCAAAATCCCAACCTCACCAAGCGACTCAACTTTTGATGCTGGTTCCACTGAATTGCTTATTTCAGTGAGATAAGCACTTCAGAAGACCAAAATCCCAACCTCACCAAACGACTCAACTTTTGATACTGGTTTCACTGAAATGCTTCTTTCAGTCAGATAAGCACTTCAGAAGACCAAAATCTAAACTTCACAAAACCAGCCAACTTTCGATACTGGATTTACCCAAATGCTTATTTCAGTGAGATAAGCACTTCCGAAGACCAAAATCTAAACTTCACCAAACCACCCAACTTTCAATGCTGGGTTCACTGAAGTGCTTATTGCAGTGAGACAACCACTTCAGAAGATCAAAATCTAAACATCTCAAAACCACTCAACTTTCGATGCTGTGTTCACTGAAGTGCTTATTTCAGTGGGATAAGCACTTCAGAAGACCAAAATCTAAACTTCACCAAGCCACCCAACTTTCAATGCTGGGTTCACTGAAGTGCTTATTGCAGTGAGATAAGCACTTCAGAAGACCAAAATCTAAACTTCACCAATCCACCCAACTTTCAATGCTGGGTTCTCTGAAGTGCTTATTTCAGTGAGATAACCACTTCAGAAGACCAAAATCTCAACATCACAAAACCACTCAAATTTCGATGCTGGGTTCACTGAAGTGCTTATTTCAGTGAGATAAGCACTTCAGAAGACCAAAATCTAAACTTCACCAAACAATCCAACTTTAAATGCTGGGTTCACTGAAATGCTTCTTTCAGTCAGATAAGCACTTCAGAAGAACAAAATCTCAACATCTCAAAACCACTCGACTTTCGATGCTGGGTTCACTGAAGTGTTTATTTCAGTGAGATAAGCACTTCAGAAGACCAAAATCTCAACTGAACAAACCACTCAAATTTCGATGCTGGGTTCACTGAAGTGCTTATTTCAGTGAGATAAGCACTTCAGAAGACCAAAATCTAAACTTCACCAATCCACCCAACTTTCAATGCTGGGTTCTCTGAAGTGCTTATTTCAGTGAGATAACCACTTCAGAAGACCAAAATCTCAACATCACAAAACCACTCAAATTTCGATGCTGTGTTCACTGAAGTGCTTATTTCAGTGAGATAAGCACTTCAGAAGACCAAAATCTAAACTTCACCAAACCATCCAACTTTAAATGTTGGGTTCACTGAAATGCTTCTTTCAGTGAGATAAGCACTTCAAAAGACCAAAATCTAAACTTCACCAAACCACCCAACTTTCAATGCTGGGTTCACTGAAGTGCTTATTTCAGTGAGATAAGCACTTCAGAAGACCAAAATCTCAACTTCACCAAACAACCCAACTTTCAATTCTGGGTTCACTGAAGTGCTTATTTCAGTGAGATAAGTACTTCACTACGCCAAAATCCCAACCTCACCAAGCGACTCAACTTTTGATGCTGGTTCCACTGAATTGCTTATTTCAGTGAGATAAGCACTTCAGAAGGCCAAAATCTAAACTTCACTAAACGACTCAACTTTTGATGCTGATTTCACTGAAATGCTTCTTTCAGTCAGATATTCACATCAGAAGGCCAAAATCTCCAATTCACCAAACCACCCAACTTTCGATCCAGGATATACCCAAAGGCTAATTTCAGTGTGATAAGCACTTCAGAAGACTAAAATCTAAACTTCACCAAACCACTCAACTTTCGATGCTGGTATCACTGAAGTGCTTATTTCAGTGAGATAAGCACTTCAGAAGAGCAAAAACTCAACTTCACAAAACCACTCAACTTTCGATGCTGGGCTCACTGCAGTGCTTATTTCAGTGAGATAAGCACTTCAGAATGCCAAAATCCCAACCTCACCAAACGACTCAACTTTTGATACTGGTTTCACTGAAATGCTTCTTTCAGTCAGATAAGCACTTCAGAAGGCCAAAATCTCAACTTCACAAAACCAGCCAACTTTCGATACTGGATTTACCCAAATGCTTATTTCAGTGAGATAAGCACTTCAGAAGACCAAAATCTAAACTTCACCAAACCAACCAACTTTCAATGCTGGGTTCACTGAAGTGCTTATTGCAGTGAGATAAGCACTTCAGAAGATCAAAATCTAAACATCTCAAAACCACTCAACTTTCGATGCTGTGTTCACTGAAGTGCTTATCTCAGTGTTATAAGCACTTCAGAAGACCAAAATCTAAACTTCACCAAGCCACCCAACTTTCAATGCTGTTTTCACTGAAGTGCTTACTGCAGTGAGATAAGCACTTCAGAAGACCAAAATCTAAACTTCACTGAACGACTCAACTTTTGATGCTGATTTCACTGAAATGCTTCTTTCAGTGAGATAAGCACTTCAGAAGACCAAAATCGCAACATCTCAAAACCACTCAACTTTCGATGCTGTGTTCACTGAAGTGCTTATTTCAGTGAGATAAGCACTTCAGAAGACCAAAATCTAAACTTCACCAACCATCCAACTTTCAATGCTGGGTTCACTGAAATGCTTCTTTCAGTCAGATAAGCACTTCAGAATAACAAAATATCAACATCTCAAAACCACTCAACTTTCGTTGCTGGGTTCACTGAAGTGCTTATTTCAGTGAGATAAGCACTTCAGAAGACCGAAATCTCTACATCACCAAACCACTCAAATTTCGATGCTGGGTTGTCTGAAGTGCTTATTTCAGTGAGATAACCACTTCAGAAGACCAAAATCTCAACATCACAAAACCACTCAAATTTCGATGCTGGGTTCACTGAAGTGCTTATTTCATTGAGATAAGCACTTCACTTCGCCAAAATCCCAACCTCACCAAACGAATCAACTTTTGATGCTGGTTCCACTGAATTGCTTATTTGAGTGAGATAAGCACTTCAGAAGGCCAAAATCTAAACATCACTAAACGACTCAACTTTTGATACTGATTTCACTGAAATGCTTCTTTCAGTCAGATAAGCACATCAGAAGGCCAAAATCTCAACTTCACCAAAACACCCAACTTTCGATCCAGGATTTACACAAATGCTTATTTCAGTGAGATAAGCACTTCAGAAGACTAAAATCTTAACTTCACCAAAACACTCAACTTTCGATGCTGGGATCACTGAAGTGCTTATTTCCGTGAGATAAGAACTTCAGAAGACCAAAATCTAAACTTCACCAAACCACCCAACTTTCAATGCTGGGTTCACTGAAATGCTTCTTTCAGTGAGGTAAGCACTTCAGAATGCCAAAATCCCAACCTCACCAAACGACTCAACTTTTGATACTGGTTTCACTGAAATGCTTCTTTCAGTCAGATAAGCACTTCAGAAGGCCAAAATCTCAACTTCACAAAACCAGCCAACTTTCGATACTGGATTTACCCAAATGCTTATTTCAGTGAGATAAGCACTTCAGAAGACCAAAATCTAAACTTCACCAAACCAACCAACTTTCAATGCTGGGTTCACTGAAGTGCTTATTTCAGTGAGATAAGCACTTCAGAAGACCAAACTCTCAACATCACAAAACCACTCAAATTTCGATGCTGGGTTCACTGAAGTGCTTATTTCATTGAGATAAGCACTTCACTTCGC
Source organism: Stegostoma tigrinum (assembly GCF_030684315.1). Lineage (NCBI taxonomy): Eukaryota > Metazoa > Chordata > Chondrichthyes > Orectolobiformes > Stegostomatidae > Stegostoma > Stegostoma tigrinum. The sequence continues at coordinate 89,625 of NW_026728674.1, read as the reverse complement.
CAAAATCCCAACCTCACCAAACGACTCAACGTTTGATGCTGGTTCCACTGAATTGCTTATTTCAGTGAGATAAGCACTTCAGAAGGCCAAAATCTAAACATCACTAATCGACTCAACTTTTGATGCTGATTTCACTGAAATGCTTCTTTCAGTCAGATAAGCACATCAGAAGGCCAAAATCTCAACTTCACCAAACCACCCAACTTTCGATCCAGGATTTACACAAATGCTTATTTCAGTGAGATAAGCACTTCAGAAGACTAAAATCTTAACTTCACCAAACCACTCAACTTTCGATGCTGGGATCACTGAACTGCTTATTTCAGTGAGATAAGCACTTCAGAAGAACAAAATCTCAACATCTCAAAACCACTCAACTTTCGATGCTGGGTGCACTGAAGTGCTTAATTCAGTGAGATAAGCACTTCAGAAGACCAAAATCTCAACATCACGAAACCACTCAAATTTCGATGCTGGGCTCACTGCAGTGCTTATTTCAGTGAGATAAGCACTTCAGAATGCCAAAATCCCAACCTCACCAAACGACTCAACTTTCGATGCTGGGCTCACTGCAGTGCTTGTTTCAGAGAGAGAAGCACTTCAGAATGCCAAAATCCCAACCTCACCAAACGACTCAACTTTTGATCCTGTTTTCATGAAATTCTTCTTTCAGTCAGATAAGCACTTCAGAAGTCCAAAATCTCATCTTCACAAAACCAGCCAACTTTCGATACTGGATTTACCCAAATGCTTATTTCAGTGAGATAAGCACTTCAGAAGACCAAAATCTAAACTTCACCAAACCACCCAACTTTCAATGCTGGGTTCATTGAAGTGCTTATTTCAGTGAGATAAGCACTTCAGAAGACCGAAATCAAAACTTCACCAAACCACCCAACTTTCAATGATGGGTTCACTGAAGTGCTTATTTCAGTGAGATAAGCACTTCAGAAGACCAAAATCTAAACTTCACTGAACGACTCAACTTTTGATGCTGATTTCACTGAAATGCTTCTTTCAGTGAGATAAGCACTTCAGAAGACCAAAATCTCAACATCTCAAAACCACTCAACTTTCGATGCTGTGTTCACTGAAGTGCTTATTTCAGTGAGATAAGCACTTCAGAAGACCAAAATCTAAACTTCACCAAACCATCCAACTTTCAATGCTGGGTTCACTGAAATGCTTCTTTCAGTCAGATAAGCACTTCAGAATAACAAAATATCAACATCTCAAAACCACTCAACTTTCGTTGCTGGGTTCACTGAAGTGCTTATTTCAGTGAGATAAGCACTTCAGAAGACCGAAATCTCTACATCACCAAACCTCTCAAATTTCGATGCTGGGTTGTCTGAAGTGCTTATTTCAGTGAGATAACCACTTCAGAAGACCAAAATCTCAACATCACAAAACCACTCAAATTTCGATGCTGGGTTCACTGACGTGCTTATTTCATTGAGATAAGCACTTCACTTCGCCAAAATCCCAACCTCACCAAACGAATCAACTTTTGATGCTGGTTCCACTGAATTGCTTATTTGAGTGAGATAAGCACTTCAGAAGGCCAAAATCTAAACATCACTAAACGACTCAACTTTTGATACTGATTTCACTGAAATGCTTCTTTCAGTCAGATAAGCACATCAGAAGGCCAAAATCTCAACTTCACCAAAACACCCAACTTTCGATCCAGGATTTACACAAATGCTTATTTCAGTGAGATAAGCACTTCAGAAGACTAAAATCTTAACTTCACCAAAACACTCAACTTTCGATGCTGGGATCACTGAAGTGCTTATTTCCGTGAGATAAGCACTTCAGAAGACCAAAATCTAAACTTCACCAAACCACCCAACTTTCAATGCTGGGTTCACCGAAATGCTTCTTTCAGTGAGGTAAGCACTTCAGAATGCCAAAGTCCCAACCTCACCAAACGACTCAACTTTTGATACTGGTTAGCCTGAAATGCTTCTTTCAGTCAGATAAGCACTTCAGAAGGCCAAAATCTCAACTTCACAAAACCAGCCAACTTTCGATACTGGATTTACCCAAATGCTTATTTCAGTGAGATAAGCACTTCAGAAGACCAAAATCTAAACTTCACCAAACCACCCAACTTTCAATGCTGGGTTCACTGAAGTGCTTATTGCAGTGAGATAAGCACTTCAGAAGACCAAAATCTAAACTTCACCAAAACACCCAACTTTCAATGCTGGGTTCACTGACGTGCTTATTTCAGTGAGATAAGCACTTCAGAAGACAAAAATCTAAACTTCACCAATCCACCCAACTTTCAATGCTGGGTTCTCTGAAGTGCTTATTTCAGTGAGATAACCACTTCAGAAGACCAAAATCTCAACATCACAAAACCACTCAAATTTGGATGCTGGGATCACTGAAGTGCTTATTTCAGTGAGATAAACACTTCAGAAGACCAAAATCTAAACTTCACCAAACCACCCAACTTTCAATGCTGGGTTCACTGAAGTGCTTATTTCAGTGAGATAAGCACTTCAGAAGACCAAAATCTCAACATCACAAAACCACTCAAATTTTGATGCTGGGTTCACTGAAGTGCTTATTTCAGTGAGATAAGCACTTCAGAAGACCAAAATCTCAACTTCACCAAACAACCCAACTTTCAATGCTGGGTTCACTGAAGTGCTTATTTCAGTGAGATAAGTACTTCACTACGCCAAAATCCCAACCTCACCAAGCGACTCAACTTTTGATGCTGGTTCCACTGAAATGCTTCTTTCAGTCAGATAAGCACTTCAGAAGACCAAAATCCCAACCTCACCAAACGACTCAACTTTTGATACTGGTTTCACTGAAATGCTTCTTTCAGTCAGATAAGCACTTCCGAAGACCAAAATCTAAACTTCACCAAACCACCCAACTTTCAATGCTGGGTTCACTGAAGTGCTTATTGCAGTGAGATAAGCACTTCAGAAGATCAAAATCTAAACATCTCAAAACCACTCAACTTTCGATGCTGTGTTCACTGAAGTGCTTATTTCAGTGGGATAAGCACTTCAGAAGACCAAAATCTAAACTTCACCAAGCCACCCAACTTTCAATGCTGGGTTCACTGAAGTGCTTATTGCAGTGAGATAAGCACTTCAGAAGACCAAAATCTAAACTTCACCAATCCACCCAACTTTCAATGCTGGGTTCTCTGAAGTGCTTATTTCAGTGAGATAACCACTTCAGAAGACCAAAATCTGAACATCACAAAACCACTCAAATTTCGATGCTGGGTTCACTGAAGTGCTTATTTCAGTGAGATAAGCACTTCAGAAGACCAAAATCTAAACTTCACCAAACAATCCAACTTTAAATGCTGGGTTCACTGAAATGCTTCTTTCAGTCAGATAAGCACTTCAGAAGAACAAAATCTCAACATCTCAAAACCACTCGACTTTCGATGCTGGGTTCACTGAAGTGTTTATTTCAGTGAGATAAGCACTTCAGAAGACCAAAATCTCAACTGAACAAACCACTCAAATTTCGATGCTGGGTTCACTGAAGTGCTTATTTCAGTGAGATAAGCACTTCAGAAGACCAAAATCTAAACTTCACCAATCCACCCAACTTTCAATGCTGGGTTCTCTGAAGTGCTTATTTCAGTGAGATAACCACTTCAGAAGACCAAAATCTCAACATCACAAAACCACTCAAATTTCGATGCTGTGTTCACTGAAGTGCTTATTTCAGTGAGATAAGCACTTCAGAAGACCAAAATCTAAACTTCACCAAACCATCCAACTTTAAATGTTGGGTTCACTGAAATGCTTCTTTCAGTGAGATAAGCACTTCAAAAGACCAAAATCTAAACTTCACCAAACCACCCAACTTTCAATGCTGGGTTCACTGAAGTGCTTATTTCAGTGAGATAAGCACTTCAGAAGACCAAAATCTCAACTTCAACAAACAACCCAACTTTCAATTCTGGGTTCACTGAAGTGCTTATTTCAGTGAGATAAGTACTTCACTACGCCAAAATCCCAACCTCACCAAGCGACTCAACTTTTGATGCTGGTTCCACTGAATTGCTTATTTCAGTGAGATAAGCACTTCAGAAGGCCAAAATCTAAACTTCACTAAACGACTCAACTTTTGATGCTGATTTCACTGAAATGCTTCTTTCAGTCAGATATTCACATCAGAAGGCCAAAATCTCCAATTCACCAAACCACCCAACTTTCGATCCAGGATATACCCAAAGGCTAATTTCAGTGTGATAAGCACTTCAGAAGACTAAAATCTAAACTTCACCAAACCACTCAACTTTCGATGCTGGTATCACTGAAGTGCTTATTTCAGTGAGATAAGCACTTCAGAAGAGCAAAAACTCAACTTCACAAAACCACTCAACTTTCGATGCTGGGCTCACTGCAGTGCTTATTTCAGTGAGATAAGCACTTCAGAATGCCAAAATCCCAACCTCACCAAACGACTCAACTTTTGATACTGGTTTCACTGAAATGCTTCTTTCAGTCAGATAAGCACTTCAGAAGGCCAAAATCTCAACTTCACAAAACCAGCCAACTTTCGATACTGGATTTACCCAAATGCTTATTTCAGTGAGATAAGCACTTCAGAAGACCAAAATCTAAACTTCACCAAACCAACCAACTTTCAATGCGGGGTTCACTGAAGTGCTTATTGCAGTGAGATAAGCACTTCAGAAGATCAAAATCTAAACATCTCAAAACCACTCAACTTTCGATGCTGTGTTCACTGAAGTGCTTATCTCAGTGAGATAAGCACTTCAGAAGACCAAAATCTAAACTTCACCAAGCCACCCAACTTTCAATGCTGTTTTCACTGAAGTGCTTACTGCAGTGAGATAAGCACTTCAGAAGACCAAAATCTAAACTTCACTGAACGACTCAACTTTTGATGCTGATTTCACTGAAATGCTTCTTTCAGTGAGATAAGCACTTCAGAAGACCAAAATCGCAACATCTCAAAACCACTCAACTTTCGATGCTGTGTTCACTGAAGTGCTTATTTCAGTGAGATAAGCACTTCAGAAGACCAAAATCTAAACTTCACCAAACCATCCAACTTTCAATGCTGGGTTCACTGAAATGCTTCTTTCAGTCAGATAAGCACTTCAGAATAACAAAATATCAACATCTCAAAACCACTCAACTTTCGTTGCTGGGTTCACTGAAGTGCTTATTTCAGTGAGATAAGCACTTCAGAAGACCGAAATCTCTACATCACCAAACCACTCAAATTTCGATGCTGGGTTGTCTGAAGTGCTTATTTCAGTGAGATAACCACTTCAGAAGACCAAAATCTCAACATCACAAAACCACTCAAATTTCGATGCTGGGTTCACTGAAGTGCTTATTTCATTGAGATAAGCACTTCACTTCGCCAAAATCCCAACCTCACCAAACGAATCAACTTTTGATGCTGGTTCCACTGAATTGCTTATTTGAGTGAGATAAGCACTTCAGAAGGCCAAAATCTAAACATCACTAAACGACTCAACTTTTGATACTGATTTCACTGAAATGCTTCTTTCAGTCAGATAAGCACATCAGAAGGCCAAAATCTCAACTTCACCAAAACACCCAACTTTCGATCCAGGATTTACACAAATGCTTATTTCAGTGAGATAAGCACTTCAGAAGACTAAAATCTTAACTTCACCAAAACACTCAACTTTCGATGCTGGGATCACTGAAGTGCTTATTTCCGTGAGATAAGAACTTCAGAAGACCAAAATCTAAACTTCACCAAACCACCCAACTTTCAATGCTGGGTTCACTGAAATGCTTCTTTCAGTGAGGTAAGCACTTCAGAATGCCAAAATCTCAACCTCACCAAACGACTCAACTTTTGATACTGGTTTCACTGAAATGCTTCTTTCAGTCAGATAAGCACTTCAGAAGGCCAAAATCTCAACTTCACAAAACCAGCCAACTTTCGATACTGGATTTACCCAAATGCTTATTTCAGTGAGATAAGCACTTCAGAAGACCAAAATCTAAACTTCACCAAACCAACCAACTTTCAATGCTGGGTTCACTGAAGTGCTTATTTCAGTGAGATAAGCACTTCAGAAGACCAAACTCTCAACATCACAAAACCACTCAAATTTCGATGCTGGGTTCACTGAAGTGCTTATTTCATTGAGATAAGCACTTCACTTCGCCAAAATCCCAACCTCACCAAACGACTCAACGTTTGATGCTGGTTCCACTGAATTGCTTATTTCAGTGAGATAAGCACTTCAGAAGGCCAAAATCTAAACATCACTAATCGACTCAACTTTTGATGCTGATTTCACTGAAATGCTTCTTTCAGTCAGATAAGCACATCAGAAGGCCAAAATCTCAACTTCACCAAACCACCCAACTTTCGATCCAGGATTTACACAAATGCTTATTTCAGTGAGATAAGCACTTCAGAAGACTAAAATCTTAACTTCACCAAACCACTCAACTTTCGATGCTGGGATCACTGAACTGCTTATTTCAGTGAGATAAGCACTTCAGAAGAACAAAATCTCAACATCTCAAAACCACTCAACTTTCGATGCTGGGTGCACTGAAGTGCTTAATTCAGTGAGATAAGCACTTCAGAAGACCAAAATCTCAACATCACGAAACCACTCAAATTTCGATGCTGGGCTCACTGCAGTGCTTATTTCAGTGAGATAAGCACTTCAGAATGCCAAAATCCCAACCTCACCAAACGACTCAACTTTTGATCCTGTTTTCATGAAATTCTTCTTTCAGTCAGATAAGCACTTCAGAAGTCCAAAATCTCATCTTCACAAAACCAGCCAACTTTCGATACTGGATTTACCCAAATGCTTATTTCAGTGAGATAAGCACTTCAGAAGACCAAAATCTAAACTTCACCAAACCACCCAACTTTCAATGCTGGGTTCATTGAAGTGCTTATTTCAGTGAGATAAGCACTTCAGAAGACCGAAATCAAAACTTCACCAAACCACCCAACTTTCAATGATGGGTTCACTGAAGTGCTTATTTCAGTGAGATAAGCACTTCAGAAGACCAAAATCTAAACTTCACTGAACGACTCAACTTTTGATGCTGATTTCACTGAAATGCTTCTTTCAGTGAGATAAGCACTTCAGAAGACCAAAATCTCAACATCTCAAAACCACTCAACTTTCGATGCTGTGTTCACTGAAGTGCTTATTTCAGTGAGATAAGCACTTCAGAAGACCAAAATCTAAACTTCACCAAACCATCCAACTTTCAATGCTGGGTTCACTGAAATGCTTCTTTCAGTCAGATAAGCACTTCAGAATAACAAAATATCAACATCTCAAAACCACTCAACTTTCGTTGCTGGGTTCACTGAAGTGCTTATTTCAGTGAGATAAGCACTTCAGAAGACCGAAATCTCTACATCACCAAACCTCTCAAATTTCGATGCTGGGTTGTCTGAAGTGCTTATTTCAGTGAGATAAGCACTTCAGAAGACCAAAATCTCAACATCACAAAACCACTCAAATTTCGATGCTGGGTTCACTGACGTGCTTATTTCATTGAGATAAGCACTTCACTTCGCCAAAATCCCAACCTCACCAAACGAATCAACTTTTGATGCTGGTTCCACTGAATTGCTTATTTGAGTGAGATAAGCACTTCAGAAGGCCAAAATCTAAACATCACTAAACGACTCAACTTTTGATACTGATTTCACTGAAATGCTTCTTTCAGTCAGATAAGCACATCAGAAGGCCAAAATCTCAACTTCACCAAAACACCCAACTTTCGATCCAGGATTTACACAAATGCTTATTTCAGTGAGATAAGCACTTCAGAAGACTAAAATCTTAACTTCACCAAAACACTCAACTTTCGATGCTGGGATCACTGAAGTGCTTATTTCCGTGAGATAAGCACTTCAGAAGACCAAAATCTAAACTTCACCAAACCACCCAACTTTCAATGCTGGGTTCACCGAAATGCTTCTTTCAGTGAGGTAAGCACTTCAGAATGACAAAGTCCCAACCTCACCAAACGACTCAACTTTTGATACTGGTTAGCCTGAAATGCTTCTTTCAGTCAGATAAGCACTTCAAAAGGCCAAAATCTCAACTTCACAAAACCAGCCAACTTTCGATACTGGATTTACCCAAATGCTTATTTCAGTGAGATAAGCACTTCAGAAGACCAAAATCTAAACTTCACCAAACCACCCAACTTTCAATGCTGGGTTCACTGAAGTGCTTATTGCAGTGAGATAAGCACTTCAGAAGACCAAAATCTAAACTTCACCAAAACACCCAACTTTCAATGCTGGGTTCACTGACGTGCTTATTTCAGTGAGATAAGCACTTCAGAAGACAAAAATCTAAACTTCACCAATCCACCCAACTTTCAATGCTGGGTTCTCTGAAGTGCTTATTTCAGTGAGATAACCACTTCAGAAGACCAAAATCTCAACATCACAAAACCACTCAAATTTTGATGCTGGGATCACTGAAGTGCTTATTTCAGTGAGATAAACACTTCAGAAGACCAAAATCTAAACTTCACCAAACCACCCAACTTTCAATGCTGGGTTCACTGAAGTGCTTATTTCAGTGAGATAAGCACTTCAGAAGACCAAAATCTCAACATCACAAAACCACTCAAATTTTGATGCTGGGTTCACTGAAGTGCTTATTTCAGTGAGATAAGCACTTCAGAAGACCAAAATCTCAACTTCTCCAAACAACCCAACTTTCAATGCTGGGTTCACTGAAGTGCTTATTTCAGTGAGATAAGTACTTCACTACGCCAAAATCCCAACCTCACCAAGCGACTCAACTTTTGATGCTGGTTCCACTGAATTGCTTATTTCAGTGAGATAAGCACTTCAGAAGACCAAAATCCCAACCTCACCAAACGACTCAACTTTTGATACTGGTTTCACTGAAATGCTTCTTTCAGTCAGATAAGCACTTCAGAAGACCAAAATCTAAACTTCACAAAACCAGCCAACTTTCGATACTGGATTTACCCAAATGCTTATTTCAGTGAGATAAGCACTTCCGAAGACCAAAATCTAAACTTCACCAAACCACCCAACTTTCAATGCTGGGTTCACTGAAGTGCTTATTGCAGTGAGATAACCACTTCAGAAGATCAAAATCTAAACATCTCAAAACCACTCAACTTTCGATGCTGTGTTCACTGAAGTGCTTATTTCAGTGGGATAAGCACTTCAGAAGACCAAAATCTAAACTTCACCAAGCCACCCAACTTTCAATGCTGGGTTCACTGAAGTGCTTATTGCAGTGAGATAAGCACTTCAGAAGACCAAAATCTAAACTTCACCAATCCACCCAACTTTCAATGCTGGGTTCTCTGAAGTGCTTATTTCAGTGAGATAACCACTTCAGAAGACCAAAATCTCAACATCACAAAACCACTCAAATTTCGATGCTGGGTTCACTGAAGTGCTTATTTCAGTGAGATAAGCACTTCAGAAGACCAAAATCTAAACTTCACCAAACAATCCAACTTTAAATGCTGGGTTCACTGAAATGCTTCTTTCAGTCAGATAAGCACTTCAGAAGAACAAAATCTCAACATCTCAAAACCACTCGACTTTCGATGCTGGGTTCACTGAAGTGTTTATTTCAGTGAGATAAGCACTTCAGAAGACCAAAATCTCAACTGAACAAACCACTCAAATTTCGATGCTGGGTTCACTGAAGTGCTTATTTCAGTGAGATAAGCACTTCAGAAGACCAAAATCTAAACTTCACCAATCCACCCAACTTTCAATGCTGGGTTCTCTGAAGTGCTTATTTCAGTGAGATAACCACTTCAGAAGACCAAAATCTCAACATCACAAAACCACTCAAATTTCGATGCTGTGTTCACTGAAGTGCTTATTTCAGTGAGATAAGCACTTCAGAAGACCAAAATCTAAACTTCACCAAACCATCCAACTTTAAATGTTGGGTTCACTGAAATGCTTCTTTCAGTGAGATAAGCACTTCAAAAGACCAAAATCTAAACTTCACCAAACCACCCAACTTTCAATGCTGGGTTCACTGAAGTGCTTATTTCAGTGAGATAAGCACTTCAGAAGACCAAAATCTCAACTTCACCAAACAACCCAACTTTCAATTCTGGGTTCACTGAAGTGCTTATTTCAGTGAGATAAGTACTTCACTACGCCAAAATCCCAACCTCACCAAGCGACTCAACTTTTGATGCTGGTTCCACTGAATTGCTTATTTCAGTGAGATAAGCACTTCAGAAGGCCAAAATCTAAACTTCACTAAACGACTCAACTTTTGATGCTGATTTCACTGAAATGCTTCTTTCAGTCAGATATTCACATCAGAAGGCCAAAATCTCCAATTCACCAAACCACCCAACTTTCGATCCAGGATATACCCAAAGGCTAATTTCAGTGTGATAAGCACTTCAGAAGACTAAAATCTAAACTTCACCAAACCACTCAACTTTCGATGCTGGTATCACTGAAGTGCTTATTTCAGTGAGATAAGCACTTCAGAAGAGCAAAAACTCAACTTCACAAAACCACTCAACTTTCGATGCTGGGCTCACTGCAGTGCTTATTTCAGTGAGATAAGCACTTCAGAATGCCAAAATCCCAACCTCACCAAACGACTCAACTTTTGATACTGGTTTCACTGAAATGCTTCTTTCAGTCAGATAAGCACTTCAGAAGGCCAAAATCTCAACTTCACAAAACCAGCCAACTTTCGATACTGGATTTACCCAACTGCTTATTTCAGTGAGATAAGCACTTCAGAAGACCAAAATCTAAACTTCACCAAACCAACCAACTTTCAATGCTGGGTTCACTGAAGTGCTTATTGCAGTGAGATAAGCACTTCAGAAGATCAAAATCTAAACATCTCAAAACCACTCAACATTCGATGCTGTGTTCACTGAAGTGCTTATCTCAGTGTTATAAGCACTTCAGAAGACCAAAATCTAAACTTCACCAAGCCACCCAACTTTCAATGCTGTTTTCACTGAAGTGCTTACTGCAGTGAGATAAGCACTTCAGAAGACCAAAATCTAAACTTCACTGAACGACTCAACTTTTGATGCTGATTTCACTGAAATGCTTCTTTCAGTGAGATAAGCACTTCAGAAGACCAAAATCGCAACATCTCAAAACCACTCAACTTTCGATGCTGTGTTCACTGAAGTGCTTATTTCAGTGAGATAAGCACTTCAGAAGACCAAAATCTAAACTTCACCAACCATCCAACTTTCAATGCTGGGTTCACTGAAATGCTTCTTTCAGTCAGATAAGCACTTCAGAATAACAAAATATCAACATCTCAAAACCACTCAACTTTCGTTGCTGGGTTCACTGAAGTGCTTATTTCAGTGAGATAAGCACTTCAGAAGACCGAAATCTCTACATCACCAAACCACTCAAATTTCGATGCTGGGTTGTCTGAAGTGCTTATTTCAGTGAGATAAGCACTTCAGAAGACCAAAATCTCAACATCACAAAACCACTCAAATTTCGATGCTGGGTTCACTGAAGTGCTTATTTCATTGAGATAAGCACTTCACTTCGCCAAAATCCCAACCTCACCAAACGAATCAACTTTTGATGCTGGTTCCACTGAATTGCTTATTTGAGTGAGATAAGCACTTCAGAAGGCCAAAATCTAAACATCACTAAACGACTCAACTTTTGATACTGATTTCACTGAAATGCTTCTTTCAGTCAGATAAGCACATCAGAAGGCCAAAATCTCAACTTCACCAAAACACCCAACTTTCGATCCAGGATTTACACAAATGCTTATTTCAGTGAGATAAGCACTTCAGAAGACTAAAATCTTAACTTCACCAAAACACTCAACTTTCGATGCTGGGATCACTGAAGTGCTTATTTCCGTGAGATAAGAACTTCAGAAGACCAAAATCTAAACTTCACCAAACCACCCAACTTTCAATGCTGGGTTCACTGAAATGCTTCTTTCAGTGAGGTAAGCACTTCAGAATGCCAAAATCCCAACCTCACCAAACGACTCAACTTTTGATACTGGTTTCACTGAAATGCTTCTTTCAGTCAGATAAGCACTTCAGAAGGCCAAAATCTCAACTTCACAAAACCAGCCAACTTTCGATACTGGATTTACCCAAATGCTTATTTCAGTGAGATAAGCACTTCAGAAGACCAAAATCTAAACTTCACCAAACCAACCAACTTTCAATGCTGGGTTCACTGAAGTGCTTATTTCAGTGAGATAAGCACTTCAGAAGACCAAACTCTCAACATCACAAAACCACTCAAATTTCGATGCTGGGTTCACTGAAGTGCTTATTTCATTGAGATAAGCACTTCACTTCGCCAAAATCCCAACCTCACCAAACGACTCAACGTTTGATGCTGGTTCCACTGAATTGCTTATTTCAGTGAGATAAGCACTTCAGAAGGCCAAAATCTAAACATCACTAATCGACTCAACTTTTGATGCTGATTTCACTGAAATGCTTCTTTCAGTCAGATAAGCACATCAGAAGGCCAAAATCTCAACTTCACCAAACCACCCAACTTTCGATCCAGGATTTACACAAATGCTTATTTCAGTGAGATAAGCACTTCAGAAGACTAAAATCTTAACTTCACCAAACCACTCAACTTTCGATGCTGGGATCACTGAACTGCTTATTTCAGTGAGATAAGCACTTCAGAAGAACAAAATCTCAACATCTCAAAACCACTCAACTTTCGATGCTGGGTGCACTGAAGTGCTTAATTCAGTGAGATAAGCACTTCAGAAGACCAAAATCTCAACATCACGAAACCACTCAAATTTCGATGCTGGGCTCACTGCAGTGCTTATTTCAGTGAGATAAGCACTTCAGAATGCCAAAATCCCAACCTCACCAAACGACTCAACTTTCGATGCTGGGCTCACTGCAGTGCTTGTTTCAGAGAGAGAAGCACTTCAGAATGCCAAAATCCCAACCTCACCAAACGACTCAACTTTTGATCCTGTTTTCATGAAATTCTTCTTTCAGTCAGATAAGCACTTCAGAAGTCCAAAATCTCATCTTCACAAAACCAGCCAACTTTCGATACTGGATTTACCCAAATGCTTATTTCAGTGAGATAAGCACTTCAGAAGACCAAAATCTCAACTTCTCCAAACAACCCAACTTTCAATGCTGGGTTCACTGAAGTGCTTATTTCAGTGAGATAAGTACTTCACTACGCCAAAATCCCAACCTCACCAAGCGACTCAACTTTTGATGCTGGTTCCACTGAATTGCTTATTTCAGTGAGATAAGCACTTCAGAAGACCAAAATCCCAACCTCACCAAACGACTCAACTTTTGATACTGGTTTCACTGAAATGCTTCTTTCAGTCAGATAAGCACTTCAGAAGACCAAAATCTAAACTTCACAAAACCAGCCAACTTTCGATACTGGATTTACCCAAATGCTTATTTCAGTGAGATAAGCACTTCCGAAGACCAAAATCTAAACTTCACCAAACCACCCAACTTTCAATGCTGGGTTCACTGAAGTGCTTATTGCAGTGAGATAAGCACTTCAGAAGATCAAAATCTAAACATCTCAAAACCACTCAACTTTCGATGCTGTGTTCACTGAAGTGCTTATTTCAGTGGGATAAGCACTTCAGAAGACCAAAATCTAAACTTCACCAAGCCACCCAACTTTCAATGCTGGGTTCACTGAAGTGCTTATTGCAGTGAGATAAGCACTTCAGAAGACCAAAATCTAAACTTCACCAATCCACCCAACTTTCAATGCTGGGTTCTCTGAAGTGCTTATTTCAGTGAGATAACCACTTCAGAAGACCAAAATCTCAACATCACAAAACCACTCAAATTTCGATGCTGGGTTCACTGAAGTGCTTATTTCAGTGAGATAAGCACTTCAGAAGACCAAAATCTAAACTTCACCAAACAATCCAACTTTAAATGCTGGGTTCACTGAAATGCTTCTTTCAGTCAGATAAGCACTTCAGAAGAACAAAATCTCAACATCTCAAAACCACTCGACTTTCGATGCTGGGTTCACTGAAGTGTTTATTTCAGTGAGATAAGCACTTCAGAAGACCAAAATCTCAACTGAACAAACCACTCAAATTTCGATGCTGGGTTCACTGAAGTGCTTATTTCAGTGAGATAAGCACTTCAGAAGACCAAAATCTAAACTTCACCAATCCACCCAACTTTCAATGCTGGGTTCTCTGAAGTGCTTATTTCAGTGAGATAACCACTTCAGAAGACCAAAATCTCAACATCACAAAACCACTCAAATTTCGATGCTGTGTTCACTGAAGTGCTTATTTCAGTGAGATAAGCACTTCAGAAGACCAAAATCTAAACTTCACCAAACCATCCAACTTTAAATGTTGGGTTCACTGAAATGCTTCTTTCAGTGAGATAAGCACTTCAAAAGACCAAAATCTAAACTTCACCAAACCACCCAACTTTCAATGCTGGGTTCACTGAAGTGCTTATTTCAGTGAGATAAGCACTTCAGAAGACCAAAATCTCAACTTCACCAAACAACCCAACTTTCAATTCTGGGTTCACTGAAGTGCTTATTTCAGTGAGATAAGTACTTCACTACGCCAAAATCCCAACCTCACCAAGCGACTCAACTTTTGATGCTGGTTCCACTGAATTGCTTATTTCAGTGAGATAAGCACTTCAGAAGGCCAAAATCTAAACTTCACTAAACGACTCAACTTTTGATGCTGATTTCACTGAAATGCTTCTTTCAGTCAGATATTCACATCAGAAGGCCAAAATCTCCAATTCACCAAACCACCCAACTTTCGATCCAGGATATACCCAAAGGCTAATTTCAGTGTGATAAGCACTTCAGAAGACTAAAATCTAAACTTCACCAAACCACTCAACTTTCGATGCTGGTATCACTGAAGTGCTTATTTCAGTGAGATAAGCACTTCAGAAGAGCAAAAACTCAACTTCACAAAACCACTCAACTTTCGATGCTGGGCTCACTGCAGTGCTTATTTCAGTGAGATAAGCACTTCAGAATGCCAAAATCCCAACCTCACCAAACGACTCAACTTTTGATACTGGTTTCACTGAAATGCTTCTTTCAGTCAGATAAGCACTTCAGAAGGCCAAAATCTCAACTTCACAAAACCAGCCAACTTTCGATACTGGATTTACCCAACTGCTTATTTCAGTGAGATAAGCACTTCAGAAGACCAAAATCTAAACTTCACCAAACCAACCAACTTTCAATGCTGGGTTCACTGAAGTGCTTATTGCAGTGAGATAAGCACTTCAGAAGATCAAAATCTAAACATCTCAAAACCACTCAACATTCGATGCTGTGTTCACTGAAGTGCTTATCTCAGTGTTATAAGCACTTCAGAAGACCAAAATCTAAACTTCACCAAGCCACCCAACTTTCAATGCTGTTTTCACTGAAGTGCTTACTGCAGTGAGATAAGCACTTCAGAAGACCAAAATCTAAACTTCACTGAACGACTCAACTTTTGATGCTGATTTCACTGAAATGCTTCTTTCAGTGAGATAAGCACTTCAGAAGACCAAAATCGCAACATCTCAAAACCACTCAACTTTCGATGCTGTGTTCACTGAAGTGCTTATTTCAGTGAGATAAGCACTTCAGAAGACCAAAATCTAAACTTCACCAACCATCCAACTTTCAATGCTGGGTTCACTGAAATGCTTCTTTCAGTCAGATAAGCACTTCAGAATAACAAAATATCAACATCTCAAAACCACTCAACTTTCGTTGCTGGGTTCACTGAAGTGCTTATTTCAGTGAGATAAGCACTTCAGAAGACCGAAATCTCTACATCACCAAACCACTCAAATTTCGATGCTGGGTTGTCTGAAGTGCTTATTTCAGTGAGATAACCACTTCAGAAGACCAAAATCTCAACATCACAAAACCACTCAAATTTCGATGCTGGGTTCACTGAAGTGCTTATTTCATTGAGATAAGCACTTCACTTCGCCAAAATCCCAACCTCACCAAACGAATCAACTTTTGATGCTGGTTCCACTGAATTGCTTATTTGAGTGAGATAAGCACTTCAGAAGGCCAAAATCTAAACATCACTAAACGACTCAACTTTTGATACTGATTTCACTGAAATGCTTCTTTCAGTCAGATAAGCACATCAGAAGGCCAAAATCTCAACTTCACCAAAACACCCAACTTTCGATCCAGGATTTACACAAATGCTTATTTCAGTGAGATAAGCACTTCAGAAGACTAAAATCTTAACTTCACCAAAACACTCAACTTTCGATGCTGGGATCACTGAAGTGCTTATTTCCGTGAGATAAGAACTTCAGAAGACCAAAATCTAAACTTCACCAAACCACCCAACTTTCAATGCTGGGTTCACTGAAATGCTTCTTTCAGTGAGGTAAGCACTTCAGAATGCCAAAATCCCAACCTCACCAAACGACTCAACTTTTGATACTGGTTTCACTGAAATGCTTCTTTCAGTCAGATAAGCACTTCAGAAGGCCAAAATCTCAACTTCACAAAACCAGCCAACTTTCGATACTGGATTTACCCAAATGCTTATTTCAGTGAGATAAGCACTTCAGAAGACCAAAATCTAAACTTCACCAAACCAACCAACTTTCAATGCTGGGTTCACTGAAGTGCTTATTTCAGTGAGATAAGCACTTCAGAAGACCAAACTCTCAACATCACAAAACCACTCAAATTTCGATGCTGGGTTCACTGAAGTGCTTATTTCATTGAGATAAGCACTTCACTTCGCCAAAATCCCAACCTCACCAAACGACTCAACGTTTGATGCTGGTTCCACTGAATTGCTTATTTCAGTGAGATAAGCACTTCAGAAGGCCAAAATCTAAACATCACTAATCGACTCAACTTTTGATGCTGATTTCACTGAAATGCTTCTTTCAGTCAGATAAGCACATCAGAAGGCCAAAATCTCAACTTCACCAAACCACCCAACTTTCGATCCAGGATTTACACAAATGCTTATTTCAGTGAGATAAGCACTTCAGAAGACTAAAATCTTAACTTCACCAAACCACTCAACTTTCGATGCTGGGATCACTGAACTGCTTATTTCAGTGAGATAAGCACTTCAGAAGAACAAAATCTCAACATCTCAAAACCACTCAACTTTCGATGCTGGGTGCACTGAAGTGCTTAATTCAGTGAGATAAGCACTTCAGAAGACCAAAATCTCAACATCACGAAACCACTCAAATTTCGATGCTGGGCTCACTGCAGTGCTTATTTCAGTGAGATAAGCACTTCAGAATGCCAAAATCCCAACCTCACCAAACGACTCAACTTTCGATGCTGGGCTCACTGCAGTGCTTGTTTCAGAGAGAGAAGCACTTCAGAATGCCAAAATCCCAACCTCACCAAACGACTCAACTTTTGATCCTGTTTTCATGAAATTCTTCTTTCAGTCAGATAAGCACTTCAGAAGTCCAAAATCTCATCTTCACAAAACCAGCCAACTTTCGATACTGGATTTACCCAAATGCTTATTTCAGTGAGATAAGCACTTCAGAAGACCAAAATCTAAACTTCACCAAACCACCCAACTTTCAATGCTGGGTTCATTGAAGTGCTTATTTCAGTGAGATAAGCACTTCAGAAGACCGAAATCAAAACTTCACCAAACCACCCAACTTTCAATGATGGGTTCACTGAAGTGCTTATTTCAGTGAGATAAGCACTTCAGAAGACCAAAATCTAAACTTCACTGAACGACTCAACTTTTGATGCTGATTTCACTGAAATGCTTCTTTCAGTGAGATAAGCACTTCAGAAGACCAAAATCTCAACATCTCAAAACCACTCAACTTTCGATGCTGTGTTCACTGAAGTGCTTATTTCAGTGAGATAAGCACTTCAGAAGACCAAAATCTAAACTTCACCAAACCATCCAACTTTCAATGCTGGGTTCACTGAAATGCTTCTTTCAGTCAGATAAGCACTTCAGAATAACAAAATATCAACATCTCAAAACCACTCAACTTTCGTTGCTGGGTTCACTGAAGTGCTTATTTCAGTGAGATAAGCACTTCAGAAGACCGAAATCTCTACATCACCAAACCTCTCAAATTTCGATGCTGGGTTGTCTGAAGTGCTTATTTCAGTGAGATAACCACTTCAGAAGACCAAAATCTCAACATCACAAAACCACTCAAATTTCGATGCTGGGTTCACTGACGTGCTTATTTCATTGAGATAAGCACTTCACTTCGCCAAAATCCCAACCTCACCAAACGAATCAACTTTTGATGCTGGTTCCACTGAATTGCTTATTTGAGTGAGATAAGCACTTCAGAAGGCCAAAATCTAAACATCACTAAACGACTCAACTTTTGATACTGATTTCACTGAAATGCTTCTTTCAGTCAGATAAGCACATCAGAAGGCCAAAATCTCAACTTCACCAAAACACCCAACTTTCGATCCAGGATTTACACAAATGCTTATTTCAGTGAGATAAGCACTTCAGAAGACTAAAATCTTAACTTCACCAAAACACTCAACTTTCGATGCTGGGATCACTGAAGTGCTTATTTCCGTGAGATAAGCACTTCAGAAGACCAAAATCTAAACTTCACCAAACCACCCAACTTTCAATGCTGGGTTCACCGAAATGCTTCTTTCAGTGAGGTAAGCACTTCAGAATGCCAAAGTCCCAACCTCACCAAACGACTCAACTTTTGATACTGGTTAGCCTGAAATGCTTCTTTCAGTCAGATAAGCACTTCAAAAGGCCAAAATCTCAACTTCACAAAACCAGCCAACTTTCGATACTGGATTTACCCAAATGCTTATTTCAGTGAGATAAGCACTTCAGAAGACCAAAATCTAAACTTCACCAAACCACCCAACTTTCAATGCTGGGTTCACTGAAGTGCTTATTGCAGTGAGATAAGCACTTCAGAAAACCAAAATCTAAACTTCACCAAAACACCCAACTTTCAATGCTGGGTTCACTGACGTGCTTATTTCAGTGAGATAAGCACTTCAGAAGACAAAAATCTAAACTTCACCAATCCACCCAACTTTCAATGCTGGGTTCTCTGAAGTGCTTATTTCAGTGAGATAACCACTTCAGAAGACCAAAATCTCAACATCACAAAACCACTCAAATTTTGATGCTGGGATCACTGAAGTGCTTATTTCAGTGAGATAAACACTTCAGAAGACCAAAATCTAAACTTCACCAAACCACCCAACTTTCAATGCTGGGTTCACTGAAGTGCTTATTTCAGTGAGATAAGCACTTCAGAAGACCAAAATCTCAACATCACAAAACCACTCAAATTTTGATGCTGGGTTCACTGAAGTGCTTATTTCAGTGAGATAAGCACTTCAGAAGACCAAAATCTCAACTTCTCCAAACAACCCAACTTTCAATGCTGGGTTCACTGAAGTGCTTATTTCAGTGAGATAAGTACTTCACTACGCCAAAATCCCAACCTCACCAAGCGACTCAACTTTTGATGCTGGTTCCACTGAATTGCTTATTTCAGTGAGATAAGCACTTCAGAAGACCAAAATCCCAACCTCACCAAACGACTCAACTTTTGATACTGGTTTCACTGAAATGCTTCTTTCAGTCAGATAAGCACTTCAGAAGACCAAAATCTAAACTTCACAAAACCAGCCAACTTTCGATACTGGATTTACCCAAATGCTTATTTCAGTGAGATAAGCACTTCCGAAGACCAAAATCTAAACTTCACCAAACCACCCAACTTTCAATGCTGGGTTCACTGAAGTGCTTATTGCAGTGAGATAAGCACTTCAGAAGATCAAAATCTAAACATCTCAAAACCACTCAACTTTCGATGCTGTGTTCACTGAAGTGCTTATTTCAGTGGGATAAGCACTTCAGAAGACCAAAATCTAAACTTCACCAAGCCACCCAACTTTCAATGCTGGGTTCACTGAAGTGCTTATTGCAGTGAGATAAGCACTTCAGAAGACCAAAATCTAAACTTCACCAATCCACCCAACTTTCAATGCTGGGTTCTCTGAAGTGCTTATTTCAGTGAGATAACCACTTCAGAAGACCAAAATCTCAACATCACAAAACCACTCAAATTTCGATGCTGGGTTCACTGAAGTGCTTATTTCAGTGAGATAAGCACTTCAGAAGACCAAAATCTAAACTTCACCAAACAATCCAACTTTAAATGCTGGGTTCACTGAAATGCTTCTTTCAGTCAGATAAGCACTTCAGAAGAACAAAATCTCAACATCTCAAAACCACTCGACTTTCGATGCTGGGTTCACTGAAGTGTTTATTTCAGTGAGATAAGCACTTCAGAAGACCAAAATCTCAACTGAACAAACCACTCAAATTTCGATGCTGGGTTCACTGAAGTGCTTATTTCAGTGAGATAAGCACTTCAGAAGACCAAAATCTAAACTTCACCAATCCACCCAACTTTCAATGCTGGGTTCTCTGAAGTGCTTATTTCAGTGAGATAACCACTTCAGAAGACCAAAATCTCAACATCACAAAACCACTCAAATTTCGATGCTGTGTTCACTGAAGTGCTTATTTCAGTGAGATAAGCACTTCAGAAGACCAAAATCTAAACTTCACCAAACCATCCAACTTTAAATGTTGGGTTCACTGAAATGCTTCTTTCAGTGAGATAAGCACTTCAAAAGACCAAAATCTAAACTTCACCAAACCACCCAACTTTCAATGCTGGGTTCACTGAAGTGCTTATTTCAGTGAGATAAGCACTTCAGAAGACCAAAATCTCAACTTCACCAAACAACCCAACTTTCAATTCTGGGTTCACTGAAGTGCTTATTTCAGTGAGATAAGTACTTCACTACGCCAAAATCCCAACCTCACCAAGCGACTCAACTTTTGATGCTGGTTCCACTGAATTGCTTATTTCAGTGAGATAAGCACTTCAGAAGGCCAAAATCTAAACTTCACTAAACGACTCAACTTTTGATGCTGATTTCACTGAAATGCTTCTTTCAGTCAGATATTCACATCAGAAGGCCAAAATCTCCAATTCACCAAACCACCCAACTTTCGATCCAGGATATACCCAAAGGCTAATTTCAGTGTGATAAGCACTTCAGAAGACTAAAATCTAAACTTCACCAAACCACTCAACTTTCGATGCTGGTATCACTGAAGTGCTTATTTCAGTGAGATAAGCACTTCAGAAGAGCAAAAACTCAACTTCACAAAACCACTCAACTTTCGATGCTGGGCTCACTGCAGTGCTTATTTCAGTGAGATAAGCACTTCAGAATGCCAAAATCCCAACCTCACCAAACGACTCAACTTTTGATACTGGTTTCACTGAAATGCTTCTTTCAGTCAGATAAGCACTTCAGAAGGCCAAAATCTCAACTTCACAAAACCAGCCAACTTTCGATACTGGATTTACCCAAATGCTTATTTCAGTGAGATAAGCACTTCAGAAGACCAAAATCTAAACTTCACCAAACCAACCAACTTTCAATGCTGGGTTCACTGAAGTGCTTATTGCAGTGAGATAAGCACTTCAGAAGATCAAAATCTAAACATCTCAAAACCACTCAACTTTCGATGCTGTGTTCACTGAAGTGCTTATCTCAGTGAGATAAGCACTTCAGAAGACCAAAATCTAAACTTCACCAAGCCACCCAACTTTCAATGCTGTTTTCACTGAAGTGCTTACTGCAGTGAGATAAGCACTTCAGAAGACCAAAATCTAAACTTCACTGAACGACTCAACTTTTGATGCTGATTTCACTGAAATGCTTCTTTCAGTGAGATAAGCACTTCAGAAGACCAAAATCGCAACATCTCAAAACCACTCAACTTTCGATGCTGTGTTCACTGAAGTGCTTATTTCAGTGAGATAAGCACTTCAGAAGACCAAAATCTAAACTTCACCAAACCATCCAACTTTCAATGCTGGGTTCACTGAAATGCTTCTTTCAGTCAGATAAGCACTTCAGAATAACAAAATATCAACATCTCAAAACCACTCAACTTTCGTTGCTGGGTTCACTGAAGTGCTTATTTCAGTGAGATAAGCACTTCAGAAGACCGAAATCTCTACATCACCAAACCACTCAAATTTCGATGCTGGGTTGTCTGAAGTGCTTATTTCAGTGAGATAACCACTTCAGAAGACCAAAATCTCAACATCACAAAACCACTCAAATTTCGATGCTGGGTTCACTGAAGTGCTTATTTCATTGAGATAAGCACTTCACTTCGCCAAAATCCCAACCTCACCAAACGAATCAACTTTTGATGCTGGTTCCACTGAATTGCTTATTTGAGTGAGATAAGCACTTCAGAAGGCCAAAATCTAAACATCACTAAACGACTCAACTTTTGATACTGATTTCACTGAAATGCTTCTTTCAGTCAGATAAGCACATCAGAAGGCCAAAATCTCAACTTCACCAAAACACCCAACTTTCGATCCAGGATTTACACAAATGCTTATTTCAGTGAGATAAGCACTTCAGAAGACTAAAATCTTAACTTCACCAAAACACTCAACTTTCGATGCTGGGATCACTGAAGTGCTTATTTCCGTGAGATAAGAACTTCAGAAGACCAAAATCTAAACTTCACCAAACCACCCAACTTTCAATGCTGGGTTCACTGAAATGCTTCTTTCAGTGAGGTAAGCACTTCAGAATGCCAAAATCTCAACCTCACCAAACGACTCAACTTTTGATACTGGTTTCACTGAAATGCTTCTTTCAGTCAGATAAGCACTTCAGAAGGCCAAAATCTCAACTTCACAAAACCAGCCAACTTTCGATACTGGATTTACCCAAATGCTTATTTCAGTGAGATAAGCACTTCAGAAGACCAAAATCTAAACTTCACCAAACCAACCAACTTTCAATGCTGGGTTCACTGAAGTGCTTATTTCAGTGAGATAAGCACTTCAGAAGACCAAACTCTCAACATCACAAAACCACTCAAATTTCGATGCTGGGTTCACTGAAGTGCTTATTTCATTGAGATAAGCACTTCACTTCGCCAAAATCCCAACCTCACCAAACGACTCAACGTTTGATGCTGGTTCCACTGAAATGCTTATTTCAGTGAGATAAGCACTTCAGAAGGCCAAAATCTAAACATCACTAATCGACTCAACTTTTGATGCTGATTTCACTGAAATGCTTCTTTCAGTCAGATAAGCACATCAGAAGGCCAAAATCTCAACTTCACCAAACCACCCAACTTTCGATCCAGGATTTACACAAATGCTTATTTCAGTGAGATAAGCACTTCAGAAGACTAAAATCTTAACTTCACCAAACCACTCAACTTTCGATGCTGGGATCACTGAACTGCTTATTTCAGTGAGATAAGCACTTCAGAAGAACAAAATCTCAACATCTCAAAACCACTCAACTTTCGATGCTGGGTGCACTGAAGTGCTTAATTCAGTGAGATAAGCACTTCAGAAGACCAAAATCTCAACATCACGAAACCACTCAAATTTCGATGCTGGGCTCACTGCAGTGCTTATTTCAGTGAGATAAGCACTTCAGAATGCCAAAATCCCAACCTCACCAAACGACTCAACTTTCGATGCTGGGCTCACTGCAGTGCTTGTTTCAGAGAGAGAAGCACTTCAGAATGCCAAAATCCCAACCTCACCAAACGACTCAACTTTTGATCCTGTTTTCATGAAATTCTTCTTTCAGTCAGATAAGCACTTCAGAAGTCCAAAATCTCATCTTCACAAAACCAGCCAACTTTCGATACTGGATTTACCCAAATGCTTATTTCAGTGAGATAAGCACTTCAGAAGACCAAAATCTAAACTTCACCAAACCACCCAACTTTCAATGCTGGGTTCATTGAAGTGCTTATTTCAGTGAGATAAGCACTTCAGAAGACCGAAATCAAAACTTCACCAAACCACCCAACTTTCAATGATGGGTTCACTGAAGTGCTTATTTCAGTGAGATAAGCACTTCAGAAGACCAAAATCTAAACTTCACTGAACGACTCAACTTTTGATGCTGATTTCACTGAAATGCTTCTTTCAGTGAGATAAGCACTTCAGAAGACCAAAATCTCAACATCTCAAAACCACTCAACTTTCGATGCTGTGTTCACTGAAGTGCTTATTTCAGTGAGATAAGCACTTCAGAAGACCAAAATCTAAACTTCACCAAACCATCCAACTTTCAATGCTGGGTTCACTGAAATGCTTCTTTCAGTCAGATAAGCACTTCAGAATAACAAAATATCAACATCTCAAAACCACTCAACTTTCGTTGCTGGGTTCACTGAAGTGCTTATTTCAGTGAGATAAGCACTTCAGAAGACCGAAATCTCTACATCACCAAACCTCTCAAATTTCGATGCTGGGTTGTCTGAAGTGCTTATTTCAGTGAGATAACCACTTCAGAAGACCAAAATCTCAACATCACAAAACCACTCAAATTTCGATGCTGGGTTCACTGACGTGCTTATTTCATTGAGATAAGCACTTCACTTCGCCAAAATCCCAACCTCACCAAACGAATCAACTTTTGATGCTGGTTCCACTGAATTGCTTATGTGAGTGAGATAAGCACTTCAGAAGGCCAAAATCTAAACATCACTAAACGACTCAACTTTTGATACTGATTTCACTGAAATGCTTCTTTCAGTCAGATAAGCACATCAGAAGGCCAAAATCTCAACTTCACCAAAACACCCAACTTTCGATCCAGGATTTACACAAATGCTTATTTCAGTGAGATAAGCACTTCAGAAGACTAAAATCTTAACTTCACCAAAACACTCAACTTTCGATGCTGGGATCACTGAAGTGCTTATTTCCGTGAGATAAGCACTTCAGAAGACCAAAATCTAAACTTCACCAAACCACCCAACTTTCAATGCTGGGTTCACCGAAATGCTTCTTTCAGTGAGGTAAGCACTTCAGAATGCCAAAGTCCCAACCTCACCAAACGACTCAACTTTTGATACTGGTTAGCCTGAAATGCTTCTTTCAGTCAGATAAGCACTTCAAAAGGCCAAAATCTCAACTTCACAAAACCAGCCAACTTTCGATACTGGATTTACCCAAATGCTTATTTCAGTGAGATAAGCACTTCAGAAGACCAAAATCTAAACTTCACCAAACCACCCAACTTTCAATGCTGGGTTCACTGAAGTGCTTATTGCAGTGAGATAAGCACTTCAGAAGACCAAAATCTAAACTTCACCAAAACACCCAACTTTCAATGCTGGGTTCACTGACGTGCTTATTTCAGTGAGATAAGCACTTCAGAAGACAAAAATCTAAACTTCACCAATCCACCCAACTTTCAATGCTGGGTTCTCTGAAGTGCTTATTTCAGTGAGATAACCACTTCAGAAGACCAAAATCTCAACATCACAAAACCACTCAAATTTTGATGCTGGGATCACTGAAGTGCTTATTTCAGTGAGATAAACACTTCAGAAGACCAAAATCTAAACTTCACCAAACCACCCAACTTTCAATGCTGGGTTCACTGAAGTGCTTATTTCAGTGAGATAAGCACTTCAGAAGACCAAAATCTCAACATCACAAAACCACTCAAATTTTGATGCTGGGTTCACTGAAGTGCTTATTTCAGTGAGATAAGCACTTCAGAAGACCAAAATCTCAACTTCTCCAAACAACCCAACTTTCAATGCTGGGTTCACTGAAGTGCTTATTTCAGTGAGATAAGTACTTCACTACGCCAAAATCCCAACCTCACCAAGCGACTCAACTTTTGATGCTGGTTCCACTGAATTGCTTATTTCAGTGAGATAAGCACTTCAGAAGACCAAAATCCCAACCTCACCAAACGACTCAACTTTTGATACTGGTTTCACTGAAATGCTTCTTTCAGTCAGATAAGCACTTCAGAAGACCAAAATCTAAACTTCACAAAACCAGCCAACTTTCGATACTGGATTTACCCAAATGCTTATTTCAGTGAGATAAGCACTTCCGAAGACCAAAATCTAAACTTCACCAAACCACCCAACTTTCAATGCTGGGTTCACTGAAGTGCTTATTGCAGTGAGATAACCACTTCAGAAGATCAAAATCTAAACATCTCAAAACCACTCAACTTTCGATGCTGTGTTCACTGAAGTGCTTATTTCAGTGGGATAAGCACTTCAGAAGACCAAAATCTAAACTTCACCAAGCCACCCAACTTTCAATGCTGGGTTCACTGAAGTGCTTATTGCAGTGAGATAAGCACTTCAGAAGACCAAAATCTAAACTTCACCAATCCACCCAACTTTCAATGCTGGGTTCTCTGAAGTGCTTATTTCAGTGAGATAACCACTTCAGAAGACCAAAATCTCAACATCACAAAACCACTCAAATTTCGATGCTGGGTTCACTGAAGTGCTTATTTCAGTGAGATAAGCACTTCAGAAGACCAAAATCTAAACTTCACCAAACAATCCAACTTTAAATGCTGGGTTCACTGAAATGCTTCTTTCAGTCAGATAAGCACTTCAGAAGAACAAAATCTCAACATCTCAAAACCACTCGACTTTCGATGCTGGGTTCACTGAAGTGTTTATTTCAGTGAGATAAGCACTTCAGAAGACCAAAATCTCAACTGAACAAACCACTCAAATTTCGATGCTGGGTTCACTGAAGTGCTTATTTCAGTGAGATAAGCACTTCAGAAGACCAAAATCTAAACTTCACCAATCCACCCAACTTTCAATGCTGGGTTCTCTGAAGTGCTTATTTCAGTGAGATAACCACTTCAGAAGACCAAAATCTCAACATCACAAAACCACTCAAATTTCGATGCTGTGTTCACTGAAGTGCTTATTTCAGTGAGATAAGCACTTCAGAAGGCCAAAATCTAAACTTCACCAAACCATCCAACTTTAAATGTTGGGTTCACTGAAATGCTTCTTTCAGTGAGATAAGCACTTCAAAAGACCAAAATCTAAACTTCACCAAACCACCCAACTTTCAATGCTGGGTTCACTGAAGTGCTTATTTCAGTGAGATAAGCACTTCAGAAGACCAAAATCTCAACTTCACCAAACAACCCAACTTTCAATTCTGGGTTCACTGAAGTGCTTATTTCAGTGAGATAAGTACTTCACTACGCCAAAATCCCAACCTCACCAAGCGACTCAACTTTTGATGCTGGTTCCACTGAATTGCTTATTTCAGTGAGATAAGCACTTCAGAAGGCCAAAATCTAAACTTCACTAAACGACTCAACTTTTGATGCTGATTTCACTGAAATGCTTCTTTCAGTCAGATATTCACATCAGAAGGCCAAAATCTCCAATTCACCAAACCACCCAACTTTCGATCCAGGATATACCCAAAGGCTAATTTCAGTGTGATAAGCACTTCAGAAGACTAAAATCTAAACTTCACCAAACCACTCAACTTTCGATGCTGGTATCACTGAAGTGCTTATTTCAGTGAGATAAGCACTTCAGAAGAGCAAAAACTCAACTTCACAAAACCACTCAACTTTCGATGCTGGGCTCACTGCAGTGCTTATTTCAGTGAGATAAGCACTTCAGAATGCCAAAATCCCAACCTCACCAAACGACTCAACTTTTGATACTGGTTTCACTGAAATGCTTCTTTCAGTCAGATAAGCACTTCAGAAGGCCAAAATCTCAACTTCACAAAACCAGCCAACTTTCGATACTGGATTTACCCAAATGCTTATTTCAGTGAGATAAGCACTTCAGAAGACCAAAATCTAAACTTCACCAAACCAACCAACTTTCAATGCTGGGTTCACTGAAGTGCTTATTGCAGTGAGATAAGCACTTCAGAAGATCAAAATCTAAACATCTCAAAACCACTCAACTTTCGATGCTGTGTTCACTGAAGTGCTTATCTCAGTGTTATAAGCACTTCAGAAGACCAAAATCTAAACTTCACCAAGCCACCCAACTTTCAATGCTGTTTTCACTGAAGTGCTTACTGCAGTGAGATAAGCACTTCAGAAGACCAAAATCTAAACTTCACTGAACGACTCAACTTTTGATGCTGATTTCACTGAAATGCTTCTTTCAGTGAGATAAGCACTTCAGAAGACCAAAATCGCAACATCTCAAAACCACTCAACTATCGATGCTGTGTTCACTGAAGTGCTTATTTCAGTGAGATAAGCACTTCAGAAGACCAAAATCTAAACTTCACCAACCATCCAACTTTCAATGCTGGGTTCACTGAAATGCTTCTTTCAGTCAGATAAGCACTTCAGAATAACAAAATATCAACATCTCAAAACCACTCAACTTTCGTTGCTGGGTTCACTGAAGTGCTTATTTCAGTGAGATAAGCACTTCAGAAGACCGAAATCTCTACATCACCAAACCACTCAAAGTTCGATGCTGGGTTGTCTGAAGTGCTTATTTCAGTGAGATAACCACTTCAGAAGACCAAAATCTCAACATCACAAAACCACTCAAATTTCGATGCTGGGTTCACTGAAGTGCTTATTTCATTGAGATAAGCACTTCACTTCGCCAAAATCCCAACCTCACCAAACGAATCAACTTTTGATGCTGGTTCCACTGAATTGCTTATTTGAGTGAGATAAGCACTTCAGAAGGCCAAAATCTAAACATCACTAAACGACTCAACTTTTGATACTGATTTCACTGAAATGCTTCTTTCAGTCAGATAAGCACATCAGAAGGCCAAAATCTCAACTTCACCAAAACACCCAACTTTCGATCCAGGATTTACACAAATGCTTATTTCAGTGAGATAAGCACTTCAGAAGACTAAAATCTTAACTTCACCAAAACACTCAACTTTCGATGCTGGGATCACTGAAGTGCTTATTTCCGTGAGATAAGAACTTCAGAAGACCAAAATCTAAACTTCACCAAACCACCCAACTTTCAATGCTGGGTTCACTGAAATGCTTCTTTCAGTGAGGTAAGCACTTCAGAATGCCAAAATCCCAACCTCACCAAACGACTCAACTTTTGATACTGGTTTCACTGAAATGCTTCTTTCAGTCAGATAAGCACTTCAGAAGGCCAAAATCTCAACTTCACAAAACCAGCCAACTTTCGATACTGGATTTACCCAAATGCTTATTTCAGTGAGATAAGCACTTCAGAAGACCAAAATCTAAACTTCACCAAACCAACCAACTTTCAATGCTGGGTTCACTGAAGTGCTTATTTCAGTGAGATAAGCACTTCAGAAGACCAAACTCTCAACATCACAAAACCACTCAAATTTCGATGCTGGGTTCACTGAAGTGCTTATTTCATTGAGATAAGCACTTCACTTCGCCAAAATCCCAACCTCACCAAACGACTCAACGTTTGATGCTGGTTCCACTGAATTGCTTATTTCAGTGAGATAAGCACTTCAGAAGGCCAAAATCTAAACATCACTAATCGACTCAACTTTTGATGCTGATTTCACTGAAATGCTTCTTTCAGTCAGATAAGCACATCAGAAGGCCAAAATCTCAACTTCACCAAACCACCCAACTTTCGATCCAGGATTTACACAAATGCTTATTTCAGTGAGATAAGCACTTCAGAAGACTAAAATCTTAACTTCACCAAACCACTCAACTTTCGATGCTGGGATCACTGAACTGCTTATTTCAGTGAGATAAGCACTTCAGAAGAACAAAATCTCAACATCTCAAAACCACTCAACTTTCGATGCTGGGTGCACTGAAGTGCTTAATTCAGTGAGATAAGCACTTCAGAAGACCAAAATCTCAACATCACGAAACCACTCAAATTTCGATGCTGGGCTCACTGCAGTGCTTATTTCAGTGAGATAAGCACTTCAGAATGCCAAAATCCCAACCTCACCAAACGACTCAACTTTCGATGCTGGGCTCACTGCAGTGCTTGTTTCAGAGAGAGAAGCACTTCAGAATGCCAAAATCCCAACCTCACCAAACGACTCAACTTTTGATCCTGTTTTCATGAAATTCTTCTTTCAGTCAGATAAGCACTTCAGAAGTCCAAAATCTCATCTTCACAAAACCAGCCAACTTTCGATACTGGATTTACCCAAATGCTTATTTCAGTGAGATAAGCACTTCAGAAGACCAAAATCTAAACTTCACCAAACCACCCAACTTTCAATGCTGGGTTCATTGAAGTGCTTATTTCAGTGAGATAAGCACTTCAGAAGACCGAAATCAAAACTTCACCAAACCACCCAACTTTCAATGATGGGTTCACTGAAGTGCTTATTTCAGTGAGATAAGCACTTCAGAAGACCAAAATCTAAACTTCACTGAACGACTCAACTTTTGATGCTGATTTCACTGAAATGCTTCTTTCAGTGAGATAAGCACTTCAGAAGACCAAAATCTCAACATCTCAAAACCACTCAACTTTCGATGCTGTGTTCACTGAAGTGCTTATTTCAGTGAGATAAGCACTTCAGAAGACCAAAATCTAAACTTCACCAAACCATCCAACTTTCAATGCTGGGTTCACTGAAATGCTTCTTTCAGTCAGATAAGCACTTCAGAATAACAAAATATCAACATCTCAAAACCACTCAACTTTCGTTGCTGGGTTCACTGAAGTGCTTATTTCAGTGAGATAAGCACTTCAGAAGACCGAAATCTCTACATCACCAAACCTCTCAAATTTCGATGCTGGGTTGTCTGAAGTGCTTATTTCAGTGAGATAACCACTTCAGAAGACCAAAATCTCAACATCACAAAACCACTCAAATTTCGATGCTGGGTTCACTGACGTGCTTATTTCATTGAGATAAGCACTTCACTTCGCCAAAATCCCAACCTCACCAAACGAATCAACTTTTGATGCTGGTTCCACTGAATTGCTTATGTGAGTGAGATAAGCACTTCAGAAGGCCAAAATCTAAACATCACTAAACGACTCAACTTTTGATACTGATTTCACTGAAATGCTTCTTTCAGTCAGATAAGCACATCAGAAGGCCAAAATCTCAACTTCACCAAAACACCCAACTTTCGATCCAGGATTTACACAAATGCTTATTTCAGTGAGATAAGCACTTCAGAAGACTAAAATCTTAACTTCACCAAAACACTCAACTTTCGATGCTGGGATCACTGAAGTGCTTATTTCCGTGAGATAAGCACTTCAGAAGACCAAAATCTAAACTTCACCAAACCACCCAACTTTCAATGCTGGGTTCACCGAAATGCTTCTTTCAGTGAGGTAAGCACTTCAGAATGCCAAAGTCCCAACCTCACCAAACGACTCAACTTTTGATACTGGTTAGCCTGAAATGCTTCTTTCAGTCAGATAAGCACTTCAAAAGGCCAAAATCTCAACTTCACAAAACCAGCCAACTTTCGATACTGGATTTACCCAAATGCTTATTTCAGTGAGATAAGCACTTCAGAAGACCAAAATCTAAACTTCACCAAACCACCCAACTTTCAATGCTGGGTTCACTGAAGTGCTTATTGCAGTGAGATAAGCACTTCAGAAGACCAAAATCTAAACTTCACCAAAACACCCAACTTTCAATGCTGGGTTCACTGACGTGCTTATTTCAGTGAGATAAGCACTTCAGAAGACAAAAATCTAAACTTCACCAATCCACCCAACTTTCAATGCTGGGTTCTCTGAAGTGCTTATTTCAGTGAGATAACCACTTCAGAAGACCAAAATCTCAACATCACAAAACCACTCAAATTTTGATGCTGGGATCACTGAAGTGCTTATTTCAGTGAGATAAACACTTCAGAAGACCAAAATCTAAACTTCACCAAACCACCCAACTTTCAATGCTGGGTTCACTGAAGTGCTTATTTCAGTGAGATAAGCACTTCAGAAGACCAAAATCTCAACATCACAAAACCACTCAAATTTTGATGCTGGGTTCACTGAAGTGCTTATTTCAGTGAGATAAGCACTTCAGAAGACCAAAATCTCAACTTCTCCAAACAACCCAACTTTCAATGCTGGGTTCACTGAAGTGCTTATTTCAGTGAGATAAGTACTTCACTACGCCAAAATCCCAACCTCACCAAGCGACTCAACTTTTGATGCTGGTTCCACTGAATTGCTTATTTCAGTGAGATAAGCACTTCAGAAGACCAAAATCCCAACCTCACCAAACGACTCAACTTTTGATACTGGTTTCACTGAAATGCTTCTTTCAGTCAGATAAGCACTTCAGAAGACCAAAATCTAAACTTCACAAAACCAGCCAACTTTCGATACTGGATTTACCCAAATGCTTATTTCAGTGAGATAAGCACTTCCGAAGACCAAAATCTAAACTTCACCAAACCACCCAACTTTCAATGCTGGGTTCACTGAAGTGCTTATTGCAGTGAGATAACCACTTCAGAAGATCAAAATCTAAACATCTCAAAACCACTCAACTTTCGATGCTGTGTTCACTGAAGTGCTTATTTCAGTGGGATAAGCACTTCAGAAGACCAAAATCTAAACTTCACCAAGCCACCCAACTTTCAATGCTGGGTTCACTGAAGTGCTTATTGCAGTGAGATAAGCACTTCAGAAGACCAAAATCTAAACTTCACCAATCCACCCAACTTTCAATGCTGGGTTCTCTGAAGTGCTTATTTCAGTGAGATAACCACTTCAGAAGACCAAAATCTCAACATCACAAAACCACTCAAATTTCGATGCTGGGTTCACTGAAGTGCTTATTTCAGTGAGATAAGCACTTCAGAAGACCAAAATCTAAACTTCACCAAACAATCCAACTTTAAATGCTGGGTTCACTGAAATGCTTCTTTCAGTCAGATAAGCACTTCAGAAGAACAAAATCTCAACATCTCAAAACCACTCGACTTTCGATGCTGGGTTCACTGAAGTGTTTATTTCAGTGAGATAAGCACTTCAGAAGACCAAAATCTCAACTGAACAAACCACTCAAATTTCGATGCTGGGTTCACTGAAGTGCTTATTTCAGTGAGATAAGCACTTCAGAAGACCAAAATCTAAACTTCACCAATCCACCCAACTTTCAATGCTGGGTTCTCTGAAGTGCTTATTTCAGTGAGATAACCACTTCAGAAGACCAAAATCTCAACATCACAAAACCACTCAAATTTCGATGCTGTGTTCACTGAAGTGCTTATTTCAGTGAGATAAGCACTTCAGAAGGCCAAAATCTAAACTTCACCAAACCATCCAACTTTAAATGTTGGGTTCACTGAAATGCTTCTTTCAGTGAGATAAGCACTTCAAAAGACCAAAATCTAAACTTCACCAAACCACCCAACTTTCAATGCTGGGTTCACTGAAGTGCTTATTTCAGTGAGATAAGCACTTCAGAAGACCAAAATCTCAACTTCACCAAACAACCCAACTTTCAATTCTGGGTTCACTGAAGTGCTTATTTCAGTGAGATAAGTACTTCACTACGCCAAAATCCCAACCTCACCAAGCGACTCAACTTTTGATGCTGGTTCCACTGAATTGCTTATTTCAGTGAGATAAGCACTTCAGAAGGCCAAAATCTAAACTTCACTAAACGACTCAACTTTTGATGCTGATTTCACTGAAATGCTTCTTTCAGTCAGATATTCACATCAGAAGGCCAAAATCTCCAATTCACCAAACCACCCAACTTTCGATCCAGGATATACCCAAAGGCTAATTTCAGTGTGATAAGCACTTCAGAAGACTAAAATCTAAACTTCACCAAACCACTCAACTTTCGATGCTGGTATCACTGAAGTGCTTATTTCAGTGAGATAAGCACTTCAGAAGAGCAAAAACTCAACTTCACAAAACCACTCAACTTTCGATGCTGGGCTCACTGCAGTGCTTATTTCAGTGAGATAAGCACTTCAGAATGCCAAAATCCCAACCTCACCAAACGACTCAACTTTTGATACTGGTTTCACTGAAATGCTTCTTTCAGTCAGATAAGCACTTCAGAAGGCCAAAATCTCAACTTCACAAAACCAGCCAACTTTCGATACTGGATTTACCCAAATGCTTATTTCAGTGAGATAAGCACTTCAGAAGACCAAAATCTAAACTTCACCAAACCAACCAACTTTCAATGCTGGGTTCACTGAAGTGCTTATTGCAGTGAGATAAGCACTTCAGAAGATCAAAATCTAAACATCTCAAAACCACTCAACTTTCGATGCTGTGTTCACTGAAGTGCTTATCTCAGTGAGATAAGCACTTCAGAAGACCAAAATCTAAACTTCACCAAGCCACCCAACTTTCAATGCTGTTTTCACTGAAGTGCTTACTGCAGTGAGATAAGCACTTCAGAAGACCAAAATCTAAACTTCACTGAACGACTCAACTTTTGATGCTGATTTCACTGAAATGCTTCTTTCAGTGAGATAAGCACTTCAGAAGACCAAAATCGCAACATCTCAAAACCACTCAACTTTCGATGCTGTGTTCACTGAAGTGCTTATTTCAGTGAGATAAGCACTTCAGAAGACCAAAATCTAAACTTCACCAAACCATCCAACTTTCAATGCTGGGTTCACTGAAATGCTTCTTTCAGTCAGATAAGCACTTCAGAATAACAAAATATCAACATCTCAAAACCACTCAACTTTCGTTGCTGGGTTCACTGAAGTGCTTATTTCAGTGAGATAAGCACTTCAGAAGACCGAAATCTCTACATCACCAAACCACTCAAATTTCGATGCTGGGTTGTCTGAAGTGCTTATTTCAGTGAGATAACCACTTCAGAAGACCAAAATCTCAACATCACAAAACCACTCAAATTTCGATGCTGGGTTCACTGAAGTGCTTATTTCATTGAGATAAGCACTTCACTTCGCCAAAATCCCAACCTCACCAAACGAATCAACTTTTGATGCTGGTTCCACTGAATTGCTTATTTGAGTGAGATAAGCACTTCAGAAGGCCAAAATCTAAACATCACTAAACGACTCAACTTTTGATACTGATTTCACTGAAATGCTTCTTTCAGTCAGATAAGCACATCAGAAGGCCAAAATCTCAACTTCACCAAAACACCCAACTTTCGATCCAGGATTTACACAAATGCTTATTTCAGTGAGATAAGCACTTCAGAAGACTAAAATCTTAACTTCACCAAAACACTCAACTTTCGATGCTGGGATCACTGAAGTGCTTATTTCCGTGAGATAAGAACTTCAGAAGACCAAAATCTAAACTTCACCAAACCACCCAACTTTCAATGCTGGGTTCACTGAAATGCTTCTTTCAGTGAGGTAAGCACTTCAGAATGCCAAAATCCCAACCTCACCAAACGACTCAACTTTTGATACTGGTTTCACTGAAATGCTTCTTTCAGTCAGATAAGCACTTCAGAAGGCCAAAATCTCAACTTCACAAAACCAGCCAACTTTCGATACTGGATTTACCCAAATGCTTATTTCAGTGAGATAAGCACTTCAGAAGACCAAAATCTAAACTTCACCAAACCAACCAACTTTCAATGCTGGGTTCACTGAAGTGCTTATTTCAGTGAGATAAGCACTTCAGAAGACCAAACTCTCAACATCACAAAACCACTCAAATTTCGATGCTGGGTTCACTGAAGTGCTTATTTCATTGAGATAAGCACTTCACTTCGCCAAAATCCCAACCTCACCAAACGACTCAACGTTTGATGCTGGTTCCACTGAAATGCTTATTTCAGTGAGATAAGCACTTCAGAAGGCCAAAATCTAAACATCACTAATCGACTCAACTTTTGATGCTGATTTCACTGAAATGCTTCTTTCAGTCAGATAAGCACATCAGAAGGCCAAAATCTCAACTTCACCAAACCACCCAACTTTCGATCCAGGATTTACACAAATGCTTATTTCAGTGAGATAAGCACTTCAGAAGACTAAAATCTTAACTTCACCAAACCACTCAACTTTCGATGCTGGGATCACTGAACTGCTTATTTCAGTGAGATAAGCACTTCAGAAGAACAAAATCTCAACATCTCAAAACCACTCAACTTTCGATGCTGGGTGCACTGAAGTGCTTAATTCAGTGAGATAAGCACTTCAGAAGACCAAAATCTCAACATCACGAAACCACTCAAATTTCGATGCTGGGCTCACTGCAGTGCTTATTTCAGTGAGATAAGCACTTCAGAATGCCAAAATCCCAACCTCACCAAACGACTCAACTTTCGATGCTGGGCTCACTGCAGTGCTTGTTTCAGAGAGAGAAGCACTTCAGAATGCCAAAATCCCAACCTCACCAAACGACTCAACTTTTGATCCTGTTTTCATGAAATTCTTCTTTCAGTCAGATAAGCACTTCAGAAGTCCAAAATCTCATCTTCACAAAACCAGCCAACTTTCGATACTGGATTTACCCAAATGCTTATTTCAGTGAGATAAGCACTTCAGAAGACCAAAATCTAAACTTCACCAAACCACCCAACTTTCAATGCTGGGTTCATTGAAGTGCTTATTTCAGTGAGATAAGCACTTCAGAAGACCGAAATCAAAACTTCACCAAACCACCCAACTTTCAATGATGGGTTCACTGAAGTGCTTATTTCAGTGAGATAAGCACTTCAGAAGACCAAAATCTAAACTTCACTGAACGACTCAACTTTTGATGCTGATTTCACTGAAATGCTTCTTTCAGTGAGATAAGCACTTCAGAAGACCAAAATCTCAACATCTCAAAACCACTCAACTTTCGATGCTGTGTTCACTGAAGTGCTTATTTCAGTGAGATAAGCACTTCAGAAGACCAAAATCTAAACTTCACCAAACCATCCAACTTTCAATGCTGGGTTCACTGAAATGCTTCTTTCAGTCAGATAAGCACTTCAGAATAACAAAATATCAACATCTCAAAACCACTCAACTTTCGTTGCTGGGTTCACTGAAGTGCTTATTTCAGTGAGATAAGCACTTCAGAAGACCGAAATCTCTACATCACCAAACCACTCAAATTTCGATGCTGGGTTGTCTGAAGTGCTTATTTCAGTGAGATAACCACTTCAGAAGACCAAAATCTCAACATCACAAAACCACTCAAATTTCGATGCTGGGTTCACTGAAGTGCTTATTTCATTGAGATAAGCACTTCACTTCGCCAAAATCCCAACCTCACCAAACGAATCAACTTTTGATGCTGGTTCCACTGAATTGCTTATTTGAGTGAGATAAGCACTTCAGAAGGCCAAAATCTAAACATCACTAAACGACTCAACTTTTGATACTGATTTCACTGAAATGCTTCTTTCAGTCAGATAAGCACATCAGAAGGCCAAAATCTCAACTTCACCAAAACACCCAACTTTCGATCCAGGATTTACACAAATGCTTATTTCAGTGAGATAAGCACTTCAGAAGACTAAAATCTTAACTTCACCAAAACACTCAACTTTCGATGCTGGGATCACTGAAGTGCTTATTTCCGTGAGATAAGCACTTCAGAAGACCAAAATCTAAACTTCACCAAACCACCCAACTTTCAATGCTGGGTTCACCGAAATGCTTCTTTCAGTGAGGTAAGCACTTCAGAATGCCAAAGTCCCAACCTCACCAAACGACTCAACTTTTGATACTGGTTAGCCTGAAATGCTTCTTTCAGTCAGATAAGCACTTCAAAAGGCCAAAATCTCAACTTCACAAAACCAGCCAACTTTCGATACTGGATTTACCCAAATGCTTATTTCAGTGAGATAAGCACTTCAGAAGACCAAAATCTAAACTTCACCAAACCACCCAACTTTCAATGCTGGGTTCACTGAAGTGCTTATTGCAGTGAGATAAGCACTTCAGAAGACCAAAATCTAAACTTCACCAAAACACCCAACTTTCAATGCTGGGTTCACTGACGTGCTTATTTCAGTGAGATAAGCACTTCAGAAGACAAAAATCTAAACTTCACCAATCCACCCAACTTTCAATGCTGGGTTTTCTGAAGTGCTTATTTCAGTGAGATAACCACTTCAGAAGACCAAAATCTCAACATCACAAAACCACTCAAATTTTGATGCTGGGATCACTGAAGTGCTTATTTCAGTGAGATAAACACTTCAGAAGACCAAAATCTAAACTTCACCAAACCACCCAACTTTCAATGCTGGGTTCACTGAAGTGCTTATTTCAGTGAGATAAGCACTTCAGAAGACCAAAATCTCAACATCACAAAACCACTCAAATTTTGATGCTGGGTTCACTGAAGTGCTTATTTCAGTGAGATAAGCACTTCAGAAGACCAAAATCTCAACTTCTCCAAACAACCCAACTTTCAATGCTGGGTTCACTGAAGTGCTTATTTCAGTGAGATAAGTACTTCACTACGCCAAAATCCCAACCTCACCAAGCGACTCAACTTTTGATGCTGGTTCCACTGAATTGCTTATTTCAGTGAGATAAGCACTTCAGAAGACCAAAATCCCAACCTCACCAAACGACTCAACTTTTGATACTGGTTTCACTGAAATGCTTCTTTCAGTCAGATAAGCACTTCAGAAGACCAAAATCTAAACTTCACAAAACCAGCCAACTTTCGATACTGGATTTACCCAAATGCTTATTTCAGTGAGATAAGCACTTCCGAAGACCAAAATCTAAACTTCACCAAACCACCCAACTTTCAATGCTGGGTTCACTGAAGTGCTTATTGCAGTGAGATAACCACTTCAGAAGATCAAAATCTAAACATCTCAAAACCACTCAACTTTCGATGCTGTGTTCACTGAAGTGCTTATTTCAGTGGGATAAGCACTTCAGAAGACCAAAATCTAAACTTCACCAAGCCACCCAACTTTCAATGCTGGGTTCACTGAAGTGCTTATTGCAGTGAGATAAGCACTTCAGAAGACCAAAATCTAAACTTCACCAATCCACCCAACTTTCAATGCTGGGTTCTCTGAAGTGCTTATTTCAGTGAGATAACCACTTCAGAAGACCAAAATCTCAACATCACAAAACCACTCAAATTTCGATGCTGGGTTCACTGAAGTGCTTATTTCAGTGAGATAAGCACTTCAGAAGACCAAAATCTAAACTTCACCAAACAATCCAACTTTAAATGCTGGGTTCACTGAAATGCTTCTTTCAGTCAGATAAGCACTTCAGAAGAACAAAATCTCAACATCTCAAAACCACTCGACTTTCGATGCTGGGTTCACTGAAGTGTTTATTTCAGTGAGATAAGCACTTCAGAAGACCAAAATCTCAACTGAACAAACCACTCAAATTTCGATGCTGGGTTCACTGAAGTGCTTATTTCAGTGAGATAAGCACTTCAGAAGACCAAAATCTAAACTTCACCAATCCACCCAACTTTCAATGCTGGGTTCTCTGAAGTGCTTATTTCAGTGAGATAACCACTTCAGAAGACCAAAATCTCAACATCACAAAACCACTCAAATTTCGATGCTGTGTTCACTGAAGTGCTTATTTCAGTGAGATAAGCACTTCAGAAGACCAAAATCTAAACTTCACCAAACCATCCAACTTTAAATGTTGGGTTCACTGAAATGCTTCTTTCAGTGAGATAAGCACTTCAAAAGACCAAAATCTAAACTTCACCAAACCACCCAACTTTCAATGCTGGGTTCACTGAAGTGCTTATTTCAGTGAGATAAGCACTTCAGAAGACCAAAATCTCAACTTCACCAAACAACCCAACTTTCAATTCTGGGTTCACTGAAGTGCTTATTTCAGTGAGATAAGTACTTCACTACGCCAAAATCCCAACCTCACCAAGCGACTCAACTTTTGATGCTGGTTCCACTGAATTGCTTATTTCAGTGAGATAAGCACTTCAGAAGGCCAAAATCTAAACTTCACTAAACGACTCAACTTTTGATGCTGATTTCACTGAAATGCTTCTTTCAGTCAGATATTCACATCAGAAGGCCAAAATCTCCAATTCACCAAACCACCCAACTTTCGATCCAGGATATACCCAAAGGCTAATTTCAGTGTGATAAGCACTTCAGAAGACTAAAATCTAAACTTCACCAAACCACTCAACTTTCGATGCTGGTATCACTGAAGTGCTTATTTCAGTGAGATAAGCACTTCAGAAGAGCAAAAACTCAACTTCACAAAACCACTCAACTTTCGATGCTGGGCTCACTGCAGTGCTTATTTCAGTGAGATAAGCACTTCAGAATGCCAAAATCCCAACCTCACCAAACGACTCAACTTTTGATACTGGTTTCACTGAAATGCTTCTTTCAGTCAGATAAGCACTTCAGAAGGCCAAAATCTCAACTTCACAAAACCAGCCAACTTTCGATACTGGATTTACCCAAATGCTTATTTCAGTGAGATAAGCACTTCAGAAGACCAAAATCTAAACTTCACCAAACCAACCAACTTTCAATGCTGGGTTCACTGAAGTGCTTATTGCAGTGAGATAAGCACTTCAGAAGATCAAAATCTAAACATCTCAAAACCACTCAACTTTCGATGCTGTGTTCACTGAAGTGCTTATCTCAGTGAGATAAGCACTTCAGAAGACCAAAATCTAAACTTCACCAAGCCACCCAACTTTCAATGCTGTTTTCACTGAAGTGCTTACTGCAGTGAGATAAGCACTTCAGAAGACCAAAATCTAAACTTCACTGAACGACTCAACTTTTGATGCTGATTTCACTGAAATGCTTCTTTCAGTGAGATAAGCACTTCAGAAGACCAAAATCGCAACATCTCAAAACCACTCAACTTTCGATGCTGTGTTCACTGAAGTGCTTATTTCAGTGAGATAAGCACTTCAGAAGACCAAAATCTAAACTTCACCAAACCATCCAACTTTCAATGCTGGGTTCACTGAAATGCTTCTTTCAGTCAGATAAGCACTTCAGAATAACAAAATATCAACATCTCAAAACCACTCAACTTTCGTTGCTGGGTTCACTGAAGTGCTTATTTCAGTGAGATAAGCACTTCAGAAGACCGAAATCTCTACATCACCAAACCACTCAAATTTCGATGCTGGGTTGTCTGAAGTGCTTATTTCAGTGAGATAACCACTTCAGAAGACCAAAATCTCAACATCACAAAACCACTCAAATTTCGATGCTGGGTTCACTGAAGTGCTTATTTCATTGAGATAAGCACTTCACTTCGCCAAAATCCCAACCTCACCAAACGAATCAACTTTTGATGCTGGTTCCACTGAATTGCTTATTTGAGTGAGATAAGCACTTAAGAAGGCCAAAATCTAAACATCACTAAACGACTCAACTTTTGATACTGATTTCACTGAAATGCTTCTTTCAGTCAGATAAGCACATCAGAAGGCCAAAATCTCAACTTCACCAAAACACCCAACTTTCGATCCAGGATTTACACAAATGCTTATTTCAGTGAGATAAGCACTTCAGAAGACTAAAATCTTAACTTCACCAAAACACTCAACTTTCGATGCTGGGATCACTGAAGTGCTTATTTCCGTGAGATAAGAACTTCAGAAGACCAAAATCTAAACTTCACCAAACCACCCAACTTTCAATGCTGGGTTCACTGAAATGCTTCTTTCAGTGAGGTAAGCACTTCAGAATGCCAAAATCCCAACCTCACCAAACGACTCAACTTTTGATACTGGTTTCACTGAAATGCTTCTTTCAGTCAGATAAGCACTTCAGAAGGCCAAAATCTCAACTTCACAAAACCAGCCAACTTTCGATACTGGATTTACCCAAATGCTTATTTCAGTGAGATAAGCACTTCAGAAGACCAAAATCTAAACTTCACCAAAGCACCCAACTTTCAATGCTGGGTTCACTGACGTGCTTATTTCAGTGAGATAAGCACTTCAGAAGACAAAAATCTAAACTTCACCAATCCACCCAACTTTCAATGCTGGGTTCTCTGAAGTGCTTATTTCAGTGAGATAACCACTTCAGAAGACCAAAATCTCAACATCACAAAACCACTCAAATTTTGATGCTGGGATCACTGACGTGCTTATTTCAGTGAGATAAGCACTTCAGAAGACCAAAATCTAAACTTCACCAAACCACCCAACTTTCAATGCTGGGTTCACTGAAGTGCTTATTTCAGTGAGATAAGCACTTCAGAAGACCAAAATCTCAACATCACAAAACCACTCAAATTTTGATGCTGGGTTCACTGAAGTGCTTATTTCAGTGAGATAAGCACTTCTGAAGAACAAAATCTCAACTTCAACAAACAACCCAACTTTCAATGCTGGGTTCACTGAAGTGCTTATTTCAGTGAGATAAGCACTTCACTACGCCAAAATCCCAACCTCACCAAGCGACTCAACTTTTGATGCTGGTTCCACTGAATTGCTTATTTCAGTGAGATAAGCACTTCAGAATGCCAAAATCCCAACCTCACCAAACGACTCAACTTTTGATACTGGTTTCACTGAAATGCTTATTTCAGTGAGATAAGCACTTCAGAAGACCAAAATCTAAACTTCACCAAACCACCCAACTTTCAATGCTGGGTTCACTGAAGTGCTTATTGCAGTGAGATAAGCACTTCAGAAGATCAAAATCTAAACATCTCAAAACCACTCAACTTTCGATGCTGTGTTCACTGAAGTGCTTATTTCAGTGAGATAAGCACTTCAGAAGACCAAAATCTAAACTTCACCAAGCCACCCAACTTTCAATGCTGGGTTCACTGAAGTGCTGATTTCAGTGAGATAAGCACTTCTGAAGACCAAAATCTCAACATCACAAAACCACTCAAATTTCGATGCTGGGTTCACTGAAGTGCTTATTTCATTGAGATAAGCACTTCACTTCGCCAAAATCCCAACCTCACCAAACGAATCAACTTTTGATGCTGGTTCCACTGAATTGCTTATTTGAGTGAGATAAGCACTTCAGAAGGCCAAAATCTAAACATCACTAAACGACTCAACTTTTGATACTGATTTCACTGAAATGCTTCTTTCAGTCAGATAAGCACATCAGAAGGCCAAAATCTCAACTTCACCAAAACACCCAACTTTCGATCCAGGATTTACACAAATGCTTATTTCAGTGAGATAAGCACTTCAGAAGACTAAAATCTTAACTTCACCAAAACACTCAACTTTCGATGCTGGGATCACTGAAGTGCTTATTTCCGTGAGATAAGCACTTCAGAAGACCAAAATCTAAACTTCACCAAACCACCCAACTTTCAATGCTGGGTTCACCGAAATGCTTCTTTCAGTGAGGTAAGCACTTCAGAATGCCAAAGTCCCAACCTCACCAAACGACTCAACTTTTGATACTGGTTAGCCTGAAATGCTTCTTTCAGTCAGATAAGCACTTCAAAAGGCCAAAATCTCAACTTCACAAAACCAGCCAACTTTCGATACTGGATTTACCCAAATGCTTATTTCAGTGAGATAAGCACTTCAGAAGACCAAAATCTAAACTTCACCAAACCACCCAACTTTCAATGCTGGGTTCACTGAAGTGCTTATTGCAGTGAGATAAGCACTTCAGAAGACCAAAATCTAAACTTCACCAAAACACCCAACTTTCAATGCTGGGTTCACTGACGTGCTTATTTCAGTGAGATAAGCACTTCAGAAGACAAAAATCTAAACTTCACCAATCCACCCAACTTTCAATGCTGGGTTCTCTGAAGTGCTTATTTCAGTGAGATAACCACTTCAGAAGACCAAAATCTCAACATCACAAAACCACTCAAATTTTGATGCTGGGATCACTGAAGTGCTTATTTCAGTGAGATAAACACTTCAGAAGACCAAAATCTAAACTTCACCAAACCACCCAACTTTCAATGCTGGGTTCACTGAAGTGCTTATTTCAGTGAGATAAGCACTTCAGAAGACCAAAATCTCAACATCACAAAACCACTCAAATTTTGATGCTGGGTTCACTTGAAGTGCTTATTTCAGTGAGATAAGCACTTCAGAAGACCAAAATCTCAACTTCACCAAACAACCCAACTTTCAATGCTGGGTTCACTGAAGTGCTTATTTCAGTGAGATAAGTACTTCACTACGCCAAAATCCCAACCTCACCAAGCGACTCAACTTTTGATGCTGGTTCCACTGAATTGCTTATTTCAGTGAGATAAGCACTTCAGAAGACCAAAATCCCAACCTCACCAAACGACTCAACTTTTGATACTGGTTTCACTGAAATGCTTCTTTCAGTCAGATAAGCACTTCAGAAGACCAAAATCTAAACTTCACAAAACCAGCCAACTTTCGATACTGGATTTACCCAAATGCTTATTTCAGTGAGATAAGCACTTCCGAAGACCAAAATCTAAACTTCACCAAACCACCCAACTTTCAATGCTGGGTTCACTGAAGTGCTTATTGCAGTGAGATAAGCACTTCAGAAGATCAAAATCTAAACATCTCAAAACCACTCAACTTTCGATGCTGTGTTCACTGAAGTGCTTATTTCAGTGGGATAAGCACTTCAGAAGACCAAAATCTAAACTTCACCAAGCCACCCAACTTTCAATGCTGGGTTCACTGAAGTGCTTATTGCAGTGAGATAAGCACTTCAGAAGACCAAAATCTAAACTTCACCAATCCACCCAACTTTCAATGCTGGGTTCTCTGAAGTGCTTATTTCAGTGAGATAACCACTTCAGAAGACCAAAATCTCAACATCACAAAACCACTCAAATTTCGATGCTGGGTTCAC
This sequence comes from Stegostoma tigrinum, assembly GCF_030684315.1. Lineage (NCBI taxonomy): Eukaryota > Metazoa > Chordata > Chondrichthyes > Orectolobiformes > Stegostomatidae > Stegostoma > Stegostoma tigrinum. The sequence continues at coordinate 45,049 of NW_026728674.1, read as the reverse complement.
TGAAGTGCTTATTTCAGTGAGATAAGCACTTCAGAAGACCAAAATCTAAACTTCACCAAACAATCCAACTTTAAATGCTGGGTTCACTGAAATGCTTCTTTCAGTCAGATAAGCACTTCAGAAGAACAAAATCTCAACATCTCAAAACCACTCGACTTTCGATGCTGGGTTCACTGAAGTGTTTATTTCAGTGAGATAAGCACTTCAGAAGACCAAAATCTCAACTGAACAAACCACTCAAATTTCGATGCTGGGTTCACTGAAGTGCTTATTTCAGTGAGATAAGCACTTCAGAAGACCAAAATCTAAACTTCACCAATCCACCCAACTTTCAATGCTGGGTTCTCTGAAGTGCTTATTTCAGTGAGATAACCACTTCAGAAGACCAAAATCTCAACATCACAAAACCACTCAAATTTCGATGCTGTGTTCACTGAAGTGCTTATTTCAGTGAGATAAGCACTTCAGAAGACCAAAATCTAAACTTCACCAAACCATCCAACTTTAAATGTTGGGTTCACTGAAATGCTTCTTTCAGTGAGATAAGCACTTCAAAAGACCAAAATCTAAACTTCACCAAACCACCCAACTTTCAATGCTGGGTTCACTGAAGTGCTTATTTCAGTGAGATAAGCACTTCAGAAGACCAAAATCTCAACTTCACCAAACAACCCAACTTTCAATTCTGGGTTCACTGAAGTGCTTATTTCAGTGAGATAAGTACTTCACTACGCCAAAATCCCAACCTCACCAAGCGACTCAACTTTTGATGCTGGTTCCACTGAATTGCTTATTTCAGTGAGATAAGCACTTCAGAAGGCCAAAATCTAAACTTCACTAAACGACTCAACTTTTGATGCTGATTTCCCTGAAATGCTTCTTTCAGTCAGATATTCACATCAGAAGGCCAAAATCTCCAATTCACCAAACCACCCAACTTTCGATCCAGGATATACCCAAAGGCTAATTTCAGTGTGATAAGCACTTCAGAAGACTAAAATCTAAACTTCACCAAAACACTCAACTTTCGATGCTGGTATCACTGAAGTGCTTATTTCAGTGAGATAAGCACTTCAGAAGAGCAAAAACTCAACTTCACAAAACCACTCAACTTTCGATGCTGGGCTCACTGCAGTGCTTATTTCAGTGAGATAAGCACTTCAGAATGCCAAAATCCCAACCTCACCAAACGACTCAACTTTTGATACTGGTTTCACTGAAATGCTTCTTTCAGTCAGATAAGCACTTCAGAAGGCCAAAATCTCAACTTCACAAAACCAGCCAACTTTCGATACTGGATTTACCCAAATGCTTATTTCAGTGAGATAAGCACTTCAGAAGACCAAAATCTAAACTTCACCAAACCAACCAACTTTCAATGCTGGGTTCACTGAAGTGCTTATTGCAGTGAGATAAGCACTTCAGAAGATCAAAATCTAAACATCTCAAAACCACTCAACTTTCGATGCTGCGTTCACTGAAGTGCTTATCTCAGTGAGATAAGCACTTCAGAAGACCAAAATCTAAACTTCACCAAGCCACCCAACTTTCAATGCTGTTTTCACTGAAGTGCTTACTGCAGTGAGATAAGCACTTCAGAAGACCAAAATCTAAACTTCACTGAACGACTCAACTTTTGATGCTGATTTCACTGAAATGCTTCTTTCAGTGAGATAAGCACTTCAGAAGACCAAAATCGCAACATCTCAAAACCACTCAACTTTCGATGCTGTGTTCACTGAAGTGCTTATTTCAGTGAGATAAGCACTTCAGAAGACCAAAATCTAAACTTCACCAAACCATCCAACTTTCAATGCTGGGTTCACTGAAATGCTTCTTTCAGTCAGATAAGCACTTCAGAATAACAAAATATCAACATCTCAAAACCACTCAACTTTCGTTGCTGGGTTCACTGAAGTGCTTATTTCAGTGAGATAAGCACTTCAGAAGACCGAAATCTCTACATCACCAAACCACTCAAATTTCGATGCTGGGTTGTCTGAAGTGCTTATTTCAGTGAGATAACCACTTCAGAAGACCAAAATCTCAACATCACAAAACCACTCAAATTTCGATGCTGGGTTCACTGAAGTGCTTATTTCATTGAGATAAGCACTTCACTTCGCCAAAATCCCAACCTCACCAAACGAATCAACTTTTGATGCTGGTTCCACTGAATTGCTTATTTGAGTGAGATAAGCACTTCAGAAGGCCAAAATCTAAACATCACTAAACGACTCAACTTTTGATACTGATTTCACTGAAATGCTTCTTTCAGTCAGATAAGCACATCAGAAGGCCAAAATCTCAACTTCACCAAAACACCCAACTTTCGATCCAGGATTTACACAAATGCTTATTTCAGTGAGATAAGCACTTCAGAAGACTAAAATCTTAACTTCACCAAAACACTCAACTTTCGATGCTGGGATCACTGAAGTGCTTATTTCCGTGAGATAAGAACTTCAGAAGACCAAAATCTAAACTTCACCAAACCACCCAACTTTCAATGCTGGGTTCACTGAAATGCTTCTTTCAGTGAGGTAAGCACTTCAGAATGCCAAAATCCCAACCTCACCAAACGACTCAACTTTTGATACTGGTTTCACTGAAATGCTTCTTTCAGTCAGATAAGCACTTCAGAAGGCCAAAATCTCAACTTCACAAAACCAGCCAACTTTCGATACTGGATTTACCCAAATGCTTATTTCAGTGAGATAAGCACTTCAGAAGACCAAAATCTAAACTTCACCAAAGCACCCAACTTTCAATGCTGGGTTCACTGACGTGCTTATTTCAGTGAGATAAGCACTTCAGAAGACAAAAATCTAAACTTCACCAATCCACCCAACTTTCAATGCTGGGTTCTCTGAAGTGCTTATTTCAGTGAGATAACCACTTCAGAAGACCAAAATCTCAACATCACAAAACCACTCAAATTTTGATGCTGGGATCACTGACGTGCTTATTTCAGTGAGATAAGCACTTCAGAAGACCAAAATCTAAACTTCACCAAACCACCCAACTTTCAATGCTGGGTTCACTGAAGTGCTTATTTCAGTGAGATAAGCACTTCAGAAGACCAAAATCTCAACATCACAAAACCACTCAAATTTTGATGCTGGGTTCACTGAAGTGCTTATTTCAGTGAGATAAGCACTTCAGAAGAACAAAATCTCAACTTCAACAAACAACCCAACTTTCAATGCTGGGTTCACTGAAGTGCTTATTTCAGTGAGATAAGCACTTCACTACGCCAAAATCCCAACCTCACCAAGCGACTCAACTTTTGATGCTGGTTCCACTGAATTGCTTATTTCAGTGAGATAAGCACTTCAGAATGCCAAAATCCCAACCTCACCAAACGACTCAACTTTTGATACTGGTTTCACTGAAATGCTTATTTCAGTGAGATAAGCACTTCAGAAGACCAAAATCTAAACTTCACCAAACCACCCAACTTTCAATGCTGGGTTCACTGAAGTGCTTATTGCAGTGAGATAAGCACTTCAGATGATCAAAATCTAAACATCTCAAAACCACTCAACTTTCGATGCTGTGTTCACTGAAGTGCTTATTTCAGTGAGATAAGCACTTCAGAAGACCAAAATCTAAACTTCACCAAGCCACCCAACTTTCAATGCTGGGTTCACTGAAGTGCTTATTTCAGTGAGATAAGCACTTCAGAAGAACAAAATCTAAACTTCACCAATCCACCCAACTTTCAATGCTGGGTTCTCTGAAGTGCTTATTTCAGTGAGATAAGGACTTCAGAAGACCAAAATGTCAACATCACAAAACCACTCAAATTTCGATGCAGGGTTCACTGAAGTGCTTATTTCAGTGAGATAAGCACTTCAGAAGACCAAAATCTCAACATCACGAAACCACTCAAATTTCGATGCTGGGCTCACTGCAGTGCTTATTTCAGTGAGATAAGCACTTCAGAATGCCAAAATCCCAACCTCACCAAACGACTGAACTTTCGATGCTGGGCTCACTGCAGTGCTTGTTTCAGTGAGAGAAGCACTTCAGAATGCCAAAATCCCAACCTCACCAAACGACTCAACTTTTGATCCTGTTTTCATGAAATTCTTCTTTCAGTCAGATAAGCACTTCAGAAGTCCAAAATCTCATCTTCACAAAACCAGCCAACTTTCGATACTGGATTTACCCAAATGATTATTTCAGTGAGATAAGCACTTCAGAAGACCAAAATCTAAACTTCACCAAACCACCCAACTTTCAATGCTGGGTTCATTGAAGTGCTTATTTCAGTGAGATAAGCACTTCAGAAGACCAAAATCAAAACTTCACCAAACCACCCAACTTTCAATGCTGGGTTCACTGAAGTGCTTATTTCAGTGAGATAAGCACTTCAGAAGACCAAAATCTAAACTTCACTGAACGACTCAACTTTTGATGCTGATTTCACTGAAATGCTTCTTTCAGTGAGATAAGCACTTCAGAAGACCAAAATCGCAACATCTCAAAACCACTCAACTTTCGATGCTGTGTTCACTGAAGTGCTTATTTCAGTGAGATAAGCACTTCAGAAGACCAAAATCTAAACTTCACCAAACCATCCAACTTTCAATGCTGGGTTCACTGAAATGCTTCTTTCAGTCAGATAAGCACTTCAGAATAACAAAATATCAACATCTCAAAACCACTCAACTTTCGTTGCTGGGTTCACTGAAGTGCTTATTTCAGTGAGATAAGCACTTCAGAAGACCGAAATCTCTACATCACCAAACCTCTCAAATTTCGATGCTGGGTTGTCTGAAGTGCTTATTTCAGTGAGATAACCACTTCAGAAGACCAAAATCTCAACATCACAAAACCACTCAAATTTCGATGCTGGGTTCACTGACGTGCTTATTTCATTGAGAAAAGCACTTCACTTCGCCAAAATCCCAACCTCACCAAACGAATCAACTTTTGATGCTGGTTCCACTGAATTGCTTATTTGAGTGAGATAAGCACTTCAGAAGGCCAAAATCTAAACATCACTAAACGACTCAACTTTTGATACTGATTTCACTGAAATGCTTCTTTCAGTCAGATAAGCACATCAGAAGGCCAAAATCTCAACTTCAACAAAACACCCAACTTTCGATCCAGGATTTACACAAATGCTTATTTCAGTGAGATAAGCACTTCAGAAGACTAAACCCTAAACTTCACCAAAACACTCAACTTTCGATGCTGGGATCACTGAAGTGCTTATTTCCGTGAGATAAGCACTTCAGAAGACCAAAATCTAAACTTCACCAAACCACCCAACTTTCAATGCTGGGTTCACTGAAATGCTTCTTTCAGTGAGGTAAGCACTTCAGAATGCCAAAGTCCCAACCTCACCAAACGACTCAACTTTTGATACTGGTTTCACTGAAATGCTTCTTTCAGTCAGATAAGCACTTCAGAAGGCCAAAATCTCAACTTCACAAAACCAGCCAACTTTCGATACTGGATTTACCCAAGTGCTTATTTCAGTGAGATAAGCACTTCAGAAGACCAAAATCTAAACTTCACCAAACCAACCAACTTTCAATGCTGGGTTCACTGAAGTGCTTATTTCAGTGAGATAAGCACTTCAGAAGACCAAACTCTCAACATCACAAAACCACTCAAATTTCGATGCTGGGTTCACTGAAGTGCTTATTTCATTGAGATAAGCACTTCACTTCGCCAAAATCCCAACCTCACCAAACGACTCAACGTTTGATGCTGGTTCCACTGAATTGCTTATTTCAGTGAGATAAGCACTTCAGAAGGCCAAAATCTAAACATCACTAATCGACTCAACTTTTGATGCTGATTTCACTGAAATGCTTCTTTCAGTCAGATAAGCACATCAGAAGGCCAAAATCTCAACTTCACCAAACCACCCAACTTTCGATCCAGGATTTACACAAATGCTTATTTCAGTGAGATAAGCACTTCAGAAGACTAAAATCTTAACTTCACCAAACCACTCAACTTTCGATGCTGGGATCACTGAACTGCTTATTTCAGTGAGATAAGCACTTCAGAAGAACAAAATCTCAACATCTCAAAACCACTCAACTTTCGATGCTGGGTGCACTGAAGTGCTTAATTCAGTGAGATAAGCACTTCAGAAGACCAAAATCTCAACATCACGAAACCACTCAAATTTCGATGCTGGGCTCACTGCAGTGCTTATTTCAGTGAGATAAGCACTTCAGAATGCCAAAATCCCAACCTCACCAAACGACTCAACTTTCGATGCTGGGCTCACTGCAGTGCTTGTTTCAGAGAGAGAAGCACTTCAGAATGCCAAAATCCCAACCTCACCAAACGACTCAACTTTTGATCCTGTTTTCATGAAATTCTTCTTTCAGTCAGATAAGCACTTCAGAAGTCCAAAATCTCATCTTCACAAAACCAGCCAACTTTCGATACTGGATTTACCCAAATGCTTATTTCAGTGAGATAAGCACTTCAGAAGACCAAAATCTAAACTTCACCAAACCACCCAACTTTCAATGCTGGGTTCATTGAAGTGCTTATTTCAGTGAGATAAGCACTTCAGAAGACCGAAATCAAAACTTCACCAAACCACCCAACTTTCAATGATGGGTTCACTGAAGTGCTTATTTCAGTGAGATAAGCACTTCAGAAGACCAAAATCTAAACTTCACTGAACGACTCAACTTTTGATGCTGATTTCACTGAAATGCTTCTTTCAGTGAGATAAGCACTTCAGAAGACCAAAATCTCAACATCTCAAAACCACTCAACTTTCGATGCTGTGTTCACTGAAGTGCTTATTTCAGTGAGATAAGCACTTCAGAAGACCAAAATCTAAACTTCACCAAACCATCCAACTTTCAATGCTGGGTTCACTGAAATGCTTCTTTCAGTCAGATAAGCACTTCAGAATAACAAAATATCAACATCTCAAAACCACTCAACTTTCGTTGCTGGGTTCACTGAAGTGCTTATTTCAGTGAGATAAGCACTTCAGAAGACCGAAATCTCTACATCACCAAACCTCTCAAATTTCGATGCTGGGTTGTCTGAAGTGCTTATTTCAGTGAGATAACCACTTCAGAAGACCAAAATCTCAACATCACAAAACCACTCAAATTTCGATGCTGGGTTCACTGACGTGCTTATTTCATTGAGATAAGCACTTCACTTCGCCAAAATCCCAACCTCACCAAACGAATCAACTTTTGATGCTGGTTCCACTGAATTGCTTATTTGAGTGAGATAAGCACTTCAGAAGGCCAAAATCTAAACATCACTAAACGACTCAACTTTTGATACTGATTTCACTGAAATGCTTCTTTCAGTCAGATAAGCACATCAGAAGGCCATAATCTCAACTTCACCAAAACACCCAACTTTCGATCCAGGATTTACACAAATGCTTATTTCAGTGAGATAAGCACTTCAGAAGACTAAAATCTTAACTTCACCAAAACACTCAACTTTCGATGCTGGGATCACTGAAGTGCTAATTTCAGTGAGATAAGCACTTCAGAAGACCAAAATCTAAACTTCACCAAACCACCCAACTTTCAATGCTGGGTTCACCGAAATGCTTCTTTCAGTGAGGTAAGCACTTCAGAATGCCAAAGTCCCAACCTCACCAAACGACTCAACTTTTGATACTGGTTAGCCTGAAATGCTTCTTTCAGTCAGATAAGCACTTCAAAAGGCCAAAATCTCAACTTCACAAAACCAGCCAACTTTCGATACTGGATTTACCCAAATGCTTATTTCAGTGAGATAAGCACTTCAGAAGACCAAAATCTAAACTTCACCAAACCACCCAACTTTCAATGCTGGGTTCACTGAAGTGCTTATTGCAGTGAGATAAGCACTTCAGAAGACCAAAATCTAAACTTCACCAAAACACCCAACTTTCAATGCTGGGTTCACTGACGTGCTTATTTCAGTGAGATAAGCACTTCAGAAGACAAAAATCTAAACTTCACCAATCCACCCAACTTTCAATGCTGGGTTCTCTGAAGTGCTTATTTCAGTGAGATAACCACTTCAGAAGACAAAATCTCAACATCACAAAACCACTCAAATTTTGATGCTGGGATCACTGAAGTGCTTATTTCAGTGAGATAAACACTTCAGAAGACCAAAATCTAAACTTCACCAATCCACCCAACTTTCAATGCTGGGTTCTCTGAAGTGCTTATTTCAGTGAGATAACCACTTCAGAAGACAAAATCTCAACATCACAAAACCACTCAAATTTTGATGCTGGGTTCACTGAAGTGCTTATTTCAGTGAGATAAGCACTTCAGAAGACCAAAATCTCAACTTCACCAAACAACCCAACTTTCAATGCTGGGTTCACTGAAGTGCTTATTTCAGTGAGATAAGTACTTCACTACGCCAAAATCCCAACCTCACCAAGCGACTCAACTTTTGATGCTGGTTCCACTGAATTGCTTATTTCAGTGAGATAAGCACTTCAGAAGACCAAAATCCCAACCTCACCAAACGACTCAACTTTTGATACTGGTTTCACTGAAATGCTTCTTTCAGTCAGATAAGCACTTCAGAAGACCAAAATCTAAACTTCACAAAACCAGCCAACTTTCGATACTGGATTTACCCAAATGCTTATTTCAGTGAGATAAGCACTTCCGAAGACCTAAATCTAAACTTCACCAAACCACCCAACTTTCAATGCTGGGTTCACTGAAGTGCTTATTGCAGTGAGATAAGCACTTCAGAAGATCAAAATCTAAACATCTCAAAACCACTCAACTTTCGATGCAGTGTTCACTGAAGTGCTTATTTCAGTGAGATAAGCACTTCAGAAGACCAAAATCAAAACTTCACCAAACCACCCAACTTTCAATGCTGGGTTCACTGAAGTGCTTATTTCAGTGAGATAAGCACTTCAGAAGACCAAAATCTAAACTTCACTGAACGACTCAACTTTTGATGCTGATTTCACTGAAATGCTTCTTTCAGTGAGATAAGCACTTCAGAAGACCAAAATCGCAACATCTCAAAACCACTCAACTTTCGATGCTGTGTTCACTGAAGTGCTTATTTCAGTGAGATAAGCACTTCAGAAGACCAAAATCTAAACTTCACCAAACCATCCAACTTTCAATGCTGGGTTCACTGAAATGCTTCTTTCAGTCAGATAAGCACTTCAGAATAACAAAATATCAACATCTCAAAACCACTCAACTTTCGTTGCTGGGTTCACTGAAGTGCTTATTTCAGTGAGATAAGCACTTCAGAAGACCGAAATCTCTACATCACCAAACCTCTCAAATTTCGATGCTGGGTTGTCTGAAGTGCTTATTTCAGTGAGATAACCACTTCAGAAGACCAAAATCTCAACATCACAAAACCACTCAAATTTCGATGCTGGGTTCACTGACGTGCTTATTTCATTGAGAAAAGCACTTCACTTCGCCAAAATCCCAACCTCACCAAACGAATCAACTTTTGATGCTGGTTCCACTGAATTGCTTATTTGAGTGAGATAAGCACTTCAGAAGGCCAAAATCTAAACATCACTAAACGACTCAACTTTTGATACTGATTTCACTGAAATGCTTCTTTCAGTCAGATAAGCACATCAGAAGGCCAAAATCTCAACTTCAACAAAACACCCAACTTTCGATCCAGGATTTACACAAATGCTTATTTCAGTGAGATAAGCACTTCAGAAGACTAAACCCTAAACTTCACCAAAACACTCAACTTTCGATGCTGGGATCACTGAAGTGCTTATTTCCGTGAGATAAGCACTTCAGAAGACCAAAATCTAAACTTCACCAAACCACCCAACTTTCAATGCTGGGTTCACTGAAATGCTTCTTTCAGTGAGGTAAGCACTTCAGAATGCCAAAGTCCCAACCTCACCAAACGACTCAACTTTTGATACTGGTTTCACTGAAATGCTTCTTTCAGTCAGATAAGCACTTCAGAAGGCCAAAATCTCAACTTCACAAAACCAGCCAACTTTCGATACTGGATTTACCCAAGTGCTTATTTCAGTGAGATAAGCACTTCAGAAGACCAAAATCTAAACTTCACCAAACCAACCAACTTTCAATGCTGGGTTCACTGAAGTGCTTATTTCAGTGAGATAAGCACTTCAGAAGACCAAACTCTCAACATCACAAAACCACTCAAATTTCGATGCTGGGTTCACTGAAGTGCTTATTTCATTGAGATAAGCACTTCACTTCGCCAAAATCCCAACCTCACCAAACGACTCAACGTTTGATGCTGGTTCCACTGAATTGCTTATTTCAGTGAGATAAGCACTTCAGAAGGCCAAAATCTAAACATCACTAATCGACTCAACTTTTGATGCTGATTTCACTGAAATGCTTCTTTCAGTCAGATAAGCACATCAGAAGGCCAAAATCTCAACTTCACCAAACCACCCAACTTTCGATCCAGGATTTACACAAATGCTTATTTCAGTGAGATAAGCACTTCAGAAGACTAAAATCTTAACTTCACCAAACCACTCAACTTTCGATGCTGGGATCACTGAACTGCTTATTTCAGTGAGATAAGCACTTCAGAAGAACAAAATCTCAACATCTCAAAACCACTCAACTTTCGATGCTGGGTGCACTGAAGTGCTTAATTCAGTGAGATAAGCACTTCAGAAGACCAAAATCTCAACATCACGAAACCACTCAAATTTCGATGCTGGGCTCACTGCAGTGCTTATTTCAGTGAGATAAGCACTTCAGAATGCCAATATCCCAACCTCACCAAACGACTCAACTTTCGATGCTGGGCTCACTGCAGTGCTTGTTTCAGAGAGAGAAGCACTTCAGAATGCCAAAATCCCAACCTCACCAAACGACTCAACTTTTGATCCTGTTTTCATGAAATTCTTCTTTCAGTCAGATAAGCACTTCAGAAGTCCAAAATCTCATCTTCACAAAACCAGCCAACTTTCGATACTGGATTTACCCAAATGCTTATTTCAGTGAGATAAGCACTTCAGAAGACCAAAATCTAAACTTCACCAAACCACCCAACTTTCAATGCTGGGTTCATTGAAGTGCTTATTTCAGTGAGATAAGCACTTCAGAAGACCGAAATCAAAACTTCACCAAACCACCCAACTTTCAATGATGGGTTCACTGAAGTGCTTATTTCAGTGAGATAAGCACTTCAGAAGACCAAAATCTAAACTTCACTGAACGACTCAACTTTTGATGCTGATTTCACTGAAATGCTTCTTTCAGTGAGATAAGCACTTCAGAAGACCAAAATCTCAACATCTCAAAACCACTCAACTTTCGATGCTGTGTTCACTGAAGTGCTTATTTCAGTGAGATAAGCACTTCAGAAGACCAAAATCTAAACTTCACCAAACCATCCAACTTTCAATGCTGGGTTCACTGAAATGCTTCTTTCAGTCAGATAAGCACTTCAGAATAACAAAATATCAACATCTCAAAACCACTCAACTTTCGTTGCTGGGTTCACTGAAGTGCTTATTTCAGTGAGATAAGCACTTCAGAAGACCGAAATCTCTACATCACCAAACCTCTCAAATTTCGATGCTGGGTTGTCTGAAGTGCTTATTTCAGTGAGATAACCACTTCAGAAGACCAAAATCTCAACATCACAAAACCACTCAAATTTCGATGCTGGGTTCACTGACGTGCTTATTTCATTGAGATAAGCACTTCACTTCGCCAAAATCCCAACCTCACCAAACGAATCAACTTTTGATGCTGGTTCCACTGAATTGCTTATTTGAGTGAGATAAGCACTTCAGAAGGCCAAAATCTAAACATCACTAAACGACTCAACTTTTGATACTGATTTCACTGAAATGCTTCTTTCAGTCAGATAAGCACATCAGAAGGCCATAATCTCAACTTCACCAAAACACCCAACTTTCGATCCAGGATTTACACAAATGCTTATTTCAGTGAGATAAGCACTTCAGAAGACTAAAATCTTAACTTCACCAAAACACTCAACTTTCGATGCTGGGATCACTGAAGTGCTAATTTCAGTGAGATAAGCACTTCAGAAGACCAAAATCTAAACTTCACCAAACCACCCAACTTTCAATGCTGGGTTCACCGAAATGCTTCTTTCAGTGAGGTAAGCACTTCAGAATGCCAAAGTCCCAACCTCACCAAACGACTCAACTTTTGATACTGGTTAGCCTGAAATGCTTCTTTCAGTCAGATAAGCACTTCAAAAGGCCAAAATCTCAACTTCACAAAACCAGCCAACTTTCGATACTGGATTTACCCAAATGCTTATTTCAGTGAGATAAGCACTTCAGAAGACCAAAATCTAAACTTCACCAAACCACCCAACTTTCAATGCTGGGTTCACTGAAGTGCTTATTGCAGTGAGATAAGCACTTCAGAAGACCAAAATCTAAACTTCACCAAAACACCCAACTTTCAATGCTGGGTTCACTGACGTGCTTATTTCAGTGAGATAAGCACTTCAGAAGACAAAAATCTAAACTTCACCAATCCACCCAACTTTCAATGCTGGGTTCTCTGAAGTGCTTATTTCAGTGAGATAACCACTTCAGAAGACAAAATCTCAACATCACAAAACCACTCAAATTTTGATGCTGGGATCACTGAAGTGCTTATTTCAGTGAGATAAACACTTCAGAAGACCAAAATCTAAACTTCACCAATCCACCCAACTTTCAATGCTGGGTTCTCTGAAGTGCTTATTTCAGTGAGATAACCACTTCAGAAGACAAAATCTCAACATCACAAAACCACTCAAATTTTGATGCTGGGTTCACTGAAGTGCTTATTTCAGTGAGATAAGCACTTCAGAAGACCAAAATCTCAACTTCACCAAACAACCCAACTTTCAATGCTGGGTTCACTGAAGTGCTTATTTCAGTGAGATAAGTACTTCACTACGCCAAAATCCCAACCTCACCAAGCGACTCAACTTTTGATGCTGGTTCCACTGAATTGCTTATTTCAGTGAGATAAGCACTTCAGAAGACCAAAATCCCAACCTCACCAAACGACTCAACTTTTGATACTGGTTTCACTGAAATGCTTCTTTCAGTCAGATAAGCACTTCAGAAGACCAAAATCTAAACTTCACAAAACCAGCCAACTTTCGATACTGGATTTACCCAAATGCTTATTTCAGTGAGATAAGCACTTCCGAAGACCTAAATCTAAACTTCACCAAACCACCCAACTTTCAATGCTGGGTTCACTGAAGTGCTTATTGCAGTGAGATAAGCACTTCAGAAGATCAAAATCTAAACATCTCAAAACCACTCAACTTTCGATGCAGTGTTCACTGAAGTGCTTATTTCAGTGAGATAAGCACTTCAGAAGACCAAAATCTAAACTTCACCAAGCCACCCAACTTTCAATGCTGGGTTCACTGAAGTGCTTATTGCAGTGAGATAAGCACTTCAGAAGACCAAAATCTAAACTTCACCAATCCACCCAACTTTCAATGCTGGGTTCTCTGAAGTGCTTATTTCAGTGAGATAACCACTTCAGAAGACCAAAATCTCAACATCACAAAACCACTCAAATTTCGATGCTGGGTTCACTGAAGTGCTTATTTCAGTGAGATAAGCACTTCAGAAGACCAAAATCTAAACTTCACCAAACAATCCAACTTTAAATGCTGGGTTCACTGAAATGCTTCTTTCAGTCAGATAAGCACTTCAGAAGAACAAAATCTCAACATCTCAAAACCACTCGACTTTCGATGCTGGGTTCACTGAAGTGTTTATTTCAGTGAGATAAGCACTTCAGAAGACCAAAATCTCAACTGAACAAACCACTCAAATTTCGATGCTGGGTTCACTGAAGTGCTTATTTCAGTGAGATAAGCACTTCAGAAGACCAAAATCTAAACTTCACCAATCCACCCAACTTTCAATGCTGGGTTCTCTGAAGTGCTTATTTCATTGAGATAACCACTTCAGAAGACCAAAATCTCAACATCACAAAACCACTCAAATTTCGATGCTGGGTTCACTGAAGTGCTTATTTCAGTGAGATAAGCACTTCAGAAGACCAAAATCTAAACTTCACCAAACCATCCAACTTTAAATGTTGGGTTCACTGACGTGCTTATTTCAGTGAGATAAGCACTTCAGAAGACCAAAATCTAAACTTCACCAAACCACCCAACTTTCAATGCTGGGCTCACTGAAGTGCTTATTTCAGTGAGGTAAGCACTTCAGAAGACTAAAATCTCAACATCTCAAAACCACTCAACTTTCGATGCTGTGTTCACTGAAGTGCTTATTTCAGTGAGATAAGTACTTCAGAAGACCAAAATCTAAACTTCACCAAACCATCCAACTTTCAATGCTGGGTTCACTGAAATGCTTCTTTCAGTCAGATATGCACATCAGAAGGCCAAAATCTCAACTTCACCAAACCACCCAACTTTCGATCCAGGATTTACCCAAAGGCTTATTTCAGTGAGTTAAGCACTTCAGAAGACCAAAATCTAAACATCACCAAACCACCCATTTTCTATATAATAAAATGTGAGGCTGGATGAACACAGCAGGCCAAGCAGCATCTCAGGAGCACAAAATCTGACGTTTCGGACCTAGACCCTTCATCAGAGAGGGGAATGGGGACAGGGAACTGGAATAAATAGGGAGAGTGGGGGAGGCGGACCGAAGATGGAGAGTAAAGAAGATAGTTGGAGAGGGTGTAGGTGGGGAGGTAGGGAGGGGATAGGTCAGTCCAGTGAAGACGGACAGGTCAAGGAGGTGGGATGAGGTTAGTAGGTTGCTGGGGGTGCGGCTAGGGGTGGGAGGAAGGGATGGGTGAGAGGAAGAACCGGTTAGGGAGGCAGAGACAGGTTGGACTGGTTTTGGGATGCAGTGGGTGGGGGGGAAGAGCTGGGCTGGTTTTGTGGTGCAGTCCGGGGAGGGGATTATCTGGGCTGTTTTCGGGATGCAGTGGGGGAAGGGGAGATTTTGAAACTGGTGAAGTCCACATTGATACCATATGGCTGCAGGGTTCACAGGCGGAATATGAGTTGCTGTTCCTGCAACCTTCGGGTGGCA